>NW_027104374.1:33489-663160 GCF_902728285.1 Clytia hemisphaerica
AAACCTTAAGACCTTATTAATTGGAATACTTCTCACGGGTTTAATTTTAGCGCTTTTCGCGGTTTGTCATGTACATTAATTTTTGTTACCGAAATCTAACGCAACCGTTACCTACCTATTTATGATACTCTACTTTTATGCAAAAAAATCAGAAAAATTTTTACCTACGTTGTTATTTATGGGTAAAAATGTCAGCGGAAAGTGACGAAAATTTTGAAGGGTTGACGAAATTTTTCCCCAACAAAATTTATTCCCAACATTTCATCACCTGACCAAAACATTTTTTACCCGATTTTTTTACTCCCGACCAAAAACTTTTACTATTTTTCCCCCAACCAAACTTCAAATCCAAATTTTTTACACCTTTATTAACCGAAATTAGTGTTTTATAAACGTCGAATTACAAGATCTATTTTCGAGCTAAGTGAAGAAAACCATTTCATTTGGACAGTTTAGTCATGTGAAAGTGACTAACTAAATTGTAAATTTGGTTGGGGAAAAGTGACGAATTTGAAATTTTGGTCGGGAGAAAGTGAAGCCTCTAGGTGACGATTTTTTTCCCTGACGAAATAAAACTTCGACATTTTTTCCCCAATAAATAAAAGGTATTAAATATTGAGCATAATATCGGTTCTGTCAACTTGAATTGTTTGTGGATTGACATCTATGTGATGTGCAAAAAAATAATCTGGTCTGAACAAAAGTCAAATCCAAAAACAAATCCAGGAAGTATGAAAACGAAAGTTGTAAGTAAGTGTGTGGCCCGGGAGGAATCAGGCCAAAAAGTTTTTCTTTTTTCAAATTTTTTTCAGACGGTGGACTTTTGGTGTAAGCATGCACGGAATCAGGCTCTCCCAAAAAAAAAGATCAGTTTTTTCTGAAGTGAATTTAATTTTTTCTCTAAATTGATATTTTTTCTAAATTTTTTTTTTCTAAAATTAAATATTTTTTCTTGATGGCACTTCTCGGCTTCCATAATAACGATAGTATCTTGTGAAAAAGATAGTATTGTTTCAATTAAGATAATGTTTTTTTGAGAAAATAGTGTCGCGAACTGAAAGATAGTGTCGCGAACTGAAAGATAGTGTCGCGAACTGAAAGATAGTGTCGCGAACTGAAAGATAGTGCCGCGAAATGAAAGATAGTGCCGCGGAATGAAAGATAGTGCCACGAAATGAAAGATAGTGCCGCGAAATGAAAGATAGTGTCGCGAAATGAAAGATAGTATTTATTTCCGCTTTGGCGCGCCATAGTCTTGGCCCAATTTTGGCTGTCGTTAGGTGACATGTACTAACCAGAAAATAATTGCTTATGAAAAAAGAGTTATTTTAAGTGGAAAAAGTATGTTTTGTGTCATTGTATAGTCTCAGTAATGTTTAAAAGATTGATAAGTTGGCTTAGAAGCCACGGAACTTCCACCAGTGAAGAATCTGAACTTGACCAAAAGAAAAACTTTATCAAAAACAAAATACAAGAAATTGGCGTGACCTGGAAGGATATTGAAAATGTATTTTTCTGGAATTCACCCTGGCTATCATTTACAATTTATGGGGGTTTTCTTTGCATCTTTTGGTGAGTATCACTTTTGTTTTATAACTACTAACGTGAAGTCGGGTAACTTGCATCAGTGGAGGGAAACTTGCATAGCCATCAAATGACTGACCAATCAAAGCAGCAAAATTTCAAAACAAATGAACTATGCAGCTCCGCTCGCAGCTCTACTATACCATTTTTGTTTTGATTTAACTTCGTCATTCATTTGGTGGCTATGCGGCATGTTAGCCTCCACTGTACTACTGCACTGATGCAAGTTTACCTGACTTCATGGTACATAACTGGAATGAAACAAAACAGAGAAAACAGATTTGCAAGGACAACAGAGACTGACAGAGTGAGGGTGGGACAAAGACGTCCCCTACATAATACCACACCCCAGTCTGGAAAGGAGGGAAATGTTACGCTGCGCTGCTGCTGGAGCTGCACCAACTTAACTGGGAAAAGTTGAAGGCGGGGCAGCAGATCTCAAACCTCAAATCTACGCCGGAGATATCCAGCGCACAAGCCACAATTTCCAGACTGGTACCACACCCTCCTGTCCTTTTTATTTATCTATATGTATGTCAGTTTGTACCGCAATTCACCCTATCGGAAAGTTCACATCTTCAAAATGTTACTGGGCATAACATTGGGAGAGGTAAAGTTAAGGACACAATTATTCGATTTTGGCAGTTACATCAAAATGCCTCGAAAATGTCAATATGAAAATTGCGTAATCAGAGAACGTATGTCTCGCTCATTATAAAAAGGCCGAGACAAACTTTCAATAATTGGATTGTAACATCGAGTTAAGTCTCTTTTGTTAAGTCACCAGGGGGTAAATAAAACAGACCTTGATACATTTATCGTTCGTTTCAACTTGACCATTTGTTTAAAACTCAGCCTCCTAAATATTTGGGGTGGGTAAAATATGTACAAAGAAATTCATACTTTTCCAACCCGGCCAATCTTAAAAAAAAAAGCGAACAATAAAATGTAATTACCCTTTCCAAATAAACCTCTTCGGTGGCGAGCGTAGTCTACTCTGACGTAATTGTAAAATTTATGTAATGGGAGTTTGACATAGTAATGTAATGTTGTTTGGGGAATTATAAAGTTCTCTGGGATTTCGATTGCATTTATTCAGGTTGATTTTTTATGACTTTTAATGGTACTTTTTCTAACGAGTTTGATTACTCTGTTCTCACACTTATGTCTTTTTTTTTTTCGCGTCCTTTTCCGTGATTACTTTTATTTATATTTTTAAAGAAAGGTAAGAAGGCATATTGATGTAACTGTTTGGCGGGGGGGGGTCACAATGGGGTCAGGTCAGTACCAGACGATGTCAACTGTTTACTGTTTAAACAGTGATCAAACTGAGAAATTCCGGTAAAGTTTGATTCGTTTGATTTATATATTCAATGTGTTCAAAACCTTTATTTGGCCAATCGTTATGCTTCTACAAGTATGGGACCCAGTTGGAAATCAGTCGTTAACATACCGTAAGTTGGTCTAATATCGACATCCCTCGTCTAATTCCGACACCCTTCTTTAGTGACAGGAATAATATGAAAGCTTGAATCACTGATTGAAAAAGAATTATTCCTCTCTGACCACTAAGCAAAGAACAACAGTTTCAGCTTTTCTATCAATTTTAGCTCATAAAAAGGGTGTCAAAATTAGAGGAGGGATGTCGACATTAGAACAAGCTACGGTATATACCAACTAGAATGTGTCAAGAGAAAATCTTAAGTCGTAAACGAACATTGGAAAAGAGACGACAAATCAACCGGTTATCAACACTGTACCAATTCCGCCACGGTCTTAAGAATAGACTTATTACTATATATACATACATTTGATACTATTTTTTAAGCATAAATTCATTTTAAAATCTTTGCTGGTCACAACTACCTCATAATTCTTTAAATATAAACTATTTTTGTGTTAGGAAATTTTAATCTCGATGATAAGTTTGATAAAATTTGACTTGTCACCATCAGAAAGAAGAAAGGGTAACTTAAATTTCAAGTTAGGCGACAATCACAAATATCTTCATTTTGCGTCCTTGTTGGGTCTAAAAATTGAGTCAGTTGATCGGTCGTAAAAATTTTCGGATTTTCTTACCTCCATCATCCATTTTTGGAGTGTATTTTTGAAGAAAGAAAATTGCCAGCCAGCCAGCAGGCAAAACGACCGCGTGTTATGGGTGGTTTCAAATTATGACCTTTGAACACTGTGATCTTCAACCCAAAATGGCGCATGTAATGATAAACAAAGTCAAAATGCCGCGAATGCACTAGAAATCGCTTGCAAAAAATCAGCAATAATAAAATTTTTGAAAGAAGGAAACGTCATCGACAAAAAAAGTGCGACAAATTTACTGACTCACTGACTCAATTCTACTCAATTTTGGAGAGTCGGTCGGGCAACGCAAATGGAAGATATTTGTGATTGCCGCCTCATCACTTTAAAATTTGCTAAAGAAAAATTAAATAAAAAAAATTCGAAGGAATTCTCTTTTGAATAGGCGTCATTTTTGTAGAAAAATGTGCCACAGTCAGTTTTTTTGAAACACCTGGTATAGGTGTGAAGTAAACCACATTTTTTTTTGAAAAAAGGAAAGACTGATGTAAAAATTTTCAACTGAAAATTTGCACATAAAAAGTGTATTTCATTCCCCCTTACTCTTTTAGAGTATATAATTTGAATTTTAATTATTCAAATTCTAATTTTAGATTTTAAATTTTAATTAATTTAAATTTTACAGTATGATAATCCACTAGACTGATCTTTCCAACCAGGTATGGTTCATTATAGTGTGATTATTAAAAGATTGAGAAATCAAAGTCAATAAAAAATTTACTTTCATTCTATAAAAACCTCTACAGGATCCTGAATCTTTATGAAAAGTTTTTTGGTTATACCATTGCCCTGAGCTATTGGTCAAAAAGTAGGACAATAAAAAATTATACTCAAACTATAATACTTACTCTTATTAAACGTTCATTGGTATTTTGATTCGAATTTGAATGTCAATCTCATAATAGATCATTCATCCTGCACATACCATGCTCTGCTCTAAAGGGATGTGGCAAAGTGATGTTTTGGCCTGGTTGTTCAGCCATAACAATCGAAACCGCATTGTTTTTTGCTTGAAAACGAAAGTGAAAGTGACCAGTGACTGGGTCTAATGTTTATGTTTATGTTTATGTTTATGTTTGGCTTTTGATTTTGGTGCGATTATTATGCTTTTAGCCAATCACCATACCTAAAAGCCCATTTGATATTTATCTCAAATCTGGATGAAAAAGATCAAAGCAGTGCACCAACCTGAACAGATTCTCTTATGGACATGGATTACCCAGGCCATTTTTCATGCCCTTTTAGCGTCCGATGCCCCTCCTAAAATCACTAAAATTTTGGTAAAAGCAGCCTTTTTAGCAGAAAAACACAAGAAAAAGCGCCCTTTTCGGCCACCAACAGACGCTGCCCTGCCTTTCTAAAATATGGCCTGTTACCTTTAGAGTAAATATGTGCCAAGCGTAGAGTATCAGAATCTGCTCAGAGATTACTTTCAAACTTTTCAATAAAAAGGCTAGAGAATAACGGGATAGGGGTTGATTTGAATAAGGGTCAGGTGCCTCTGCTCTGATTTGTCTCCAAGTTTATCTCCAACCTTTTTTCCCAGAATTTTTTTCGAGTATTTTTTACCTTTTTTGACCATTATTTTAGTGGTAACCCTCTTGTTATGCTATGGTACAGCTGGTTATCGTGTGACTTTTATTCTTATATTTATAATTTCAGGAAATTCATTTCGTATGAATTGCAAAGAATTGGTTTGTTGATATTATTGTTTACTGGGCTGATCATATTCCAAGAGTTGAGAAAGCTTATTTATTCCTATCTTGAGGAGAGTAAGTAAAATTATAATCTTATTTCAAATGTATTCATGGCAAATCAGGACCTTAAAGCTAACTCTGTAACCTTGGGACTGAGGCCGATAAGAATAAGTGTTATACAGTATTGTAGGTATATATGATTATAAGCAATAACTGATACATCTGTATAAAGAATTGGAAACACCTGGTGTGCAGAGCTCCAGCCCTACTTGCAGAAGTCTGCTTGTTGAGTTTTAAGTAATTTTCCTACTCACAATGGTAATGCCATTCAGTTTTCTATTTAATTTAGTCGTCTATATTGCTAAACTTTCCAACGTTGGAAATTTTCTGAGAGAAACCTTGAAAATTACTTAAAAACCTTGTGATCTTGGCAACATTCTTTTGTCTTGTTATGGCTCAACAGCCATTACAGCATTTGGTATTGTGTTTTATATAGATGTGATAAAAAGAAATGGCATTTTACAATTGCGAGTTTTTACAATAGTATTTTCAGACAACTTTTCTAATTTGATATAGTGAATATATAATGAAATAATACAGATGCTAAGAAGGAGTTGCCCTGTTTTTGACCTTTTCAAATTGCAATAAAACATGATTATGTGAATTATTCTGTGCTTATTATTGGAATTGAATTTAAACTCTTACTAAATGTTTATTATGTTTTTCAACAAGAGGAACTAATAAAGTTAAAGCTTGAATTTAATTATTTTATTAAATTATGGAACTATGCATTCTTTTGTGCGAATTCTAACGGCTTTAATTTCATTTTTTTTACTTCGTTCAAAGGGTCCTTCATCAAAATCATCCCAGAGAATAAAAGGTATAAACTTCTTTATGAGTTTCAGGTATACACTTTTCCAGTTGTCTTCGGTTATTTCCAAGATAAATGATCGAAAAGGCTTTCTCTGCAAAAAGTAATATATATTACTGCTTCTTTTACTAAGAAAACAAGAAAACATACCCATATTATAAAGTTTTTTCAGGAAATGTCTCATTTATTGGAATGTTTGGACCTCTCGTTTGTCTGCTACCAGTTTTCCTCCAGATTGGCTTATTAGGTTTTAGTGATTTTTGCGCAAAGTTGCGAATACCCAAATTGTGACGAAGTCCGATTTTCATTAGTTTTTTTAGTAAACTAATGATTTTTGACAGTCTCTATATCAGGAAGTCTGATTAAAATCCAGCTTGTTAGACTTGAAAACTCCCTCCCGAGTCTTCAGCAAATTCTTCAAATTTAATTCAACTTGCTGCTCTTTTTCAATTTCATCCATGTACAGCAAGTTTCTTTTTCTTGCAAGAAATTTTTATGAGCCTGGATGTGCTTTTTTGATAAAAAAACGCTTAACGGAAACCTTTCCTTTCGAAAGTCATAAAGATGTAAAATTGCAAAGCAAAATTTGTCGGTACGGTAGTATAATATTGTTGATTTTTAATTTTGTTCCTCACCAGCCTTGGTTTCAGCTTGGAAGATGTGGTTTGTGTTGCAGCAGAAACATGGCTTACAACTGAAGCACACTTTATGTACTTGATGCAACTTAAGGAGCGAAAAGATATTACAGTATGTTTATTATTTAAAAGCTATTAAACCAGCTGTCAATAACGACTGTGAGATAAGGCGTGATGTTGTGGGTCAAGAAACTTGAGATGAAATTTTGTTTACTGAAACTAAAAAACATCAAAATCTTTCGGTCAATTTTTAAACAGATCTTTCTCCTTCCATTTCAGTTATGTTTTTATCTTGCTGTTTACTTGGGTGCTTTTGGTATTATTATTGGATACATTCCTGTATCTGAAATCTTATTTTTGTTAGGTAAGTTAAAACTATTAATATTAATAGTCAGCCATACTAACTTTACTAACTATACTTTACTAAGTAGCATTCTTCTGAGATTAAAACATTTAAAGAAGTCACACCATGAATCTGTTGGTTGAGAATTCGAAACGAGTTTTACCAAAATTTGTTGTCTTGGCCATCTCTAAACAAATATTTCAATGAAATAATTACCTAGTTCATCAGATGGCAACAAATACAAATTGACATCATCGTTATCGTTTTCAATAATGTTAATGCCGATGGTAGACCCCCATTTTCTTCCTCTATATATTTCACTGACTCATAAATTTACTTAGTCAGGACTTGGCACACCTTGAGATTTTAATCATCATCATCACCATCATCGTTTGACTTACGGCCGGTCTCCACTTGCACGCGCTGCGATCGCACCAATGGGCCAATGGAATTGCTTCATTTTTCTTTTGACCAATAGCGTGGTAGCTTTGCTCGAGAAAATGCTATCGCAGCGCGCGCAACCACTTGCGCGACGCGAGACTGGCCTTTACGTTGGAAAATTTGAACAGCCTTCCCTCCACAAACCTCAATCTTGCATAACCGAGGTTTTAATGTGGAGCACGTCTTCTGTTATCTGGAAAAATAAGCAAATCCAATCGGGTTCTGAGTTCGGAGTAGATGGGTTTGTTTTCATTACATAAAACCTAGTACTCATAAGTATACGAGAATGTATTCTCTCTATTTTGTAGGTACATTTCTTTATTTCTACCCGGTCTGCAGTTACCTTGGTATTATTGAGAAATTATTTGAGCGCTTGGAGAGAATCATTCAACCCATTGCACTCCAATGGTGCAACACAGAGACAAAACGAACTAGAAATAAAAAGTTTGATAATGGTGAGTAATCTTCTACTAATTTTGATCTTTTGATCTTTTAAGTCCATTCCAGTCGTTTTACTTCGTTTCCCAAATACGAGAATATGGGTCTAAAGATTTCTTTGTGAATTTGTGAATTTTTTACTTCTTTCATTTTTCAGTTGTACCGCAACGCAAGAGCACAGCTGATGCTGAGGAAGACGAATTTTTACCACGTGATCACTCTCAACCAACAGAAACGCGCCAAGAGATCATGGAAACTACAGACGATTCAATGGATGAGTTTGATTTGAGAGGAAAACTACATTTAAAAGGTTTTTCCAACAGCTTACACTTTTCACGTTGATGTCCTTTTATCCATATAGAGGTTTTTTAAAGTAGGTCGTTAAAGATATAATTGTATCCGCGGTGGGAAGACCAAGCTTCTACCAAGGATTCAGAGTTTTTCATCGATTTTTTAGCCATAATGTAGTTCCTGACCGCTTGAATTGAATTAAGCCGAGTAAAGGATCCAACTTCAACTTTTAATTGGGATTAGAACAATGTCAACTCAATATCTCCCACCTGGTCAGCTTGTTTTGAATTTCGAGATTGGTATTTTTTACCAATCGCGTCAATAAATTGGGGTATTGGTTTCGAAAAGTGTATGAGACGTCACCCAGCTGAACGACTGTAGATTGCCCATCGATATTGATCACAAGTTAATCTATTGATTGCGTTTACTAACAAGCTAGATATTCAATTGACATTGATTAGAAAGGTACTGGGTAACATGAACACGTCACGCCCTTTATGATCGAAAGTTCCGCCCCTCAATCTTTTGAAAGAAATGAATACCTTACGGACCCTTCTTACGCCGGTCATTAATACGTTTTTGTTTGACCTGTGGCGGAAATTCTATGTAAAAAAGGTCAAAATTTTGAGTAGCATTGATTCTTTCATTTATTTTATTCTATATAACAGGATCAAGGTGCGATTAGGATAAGAAAATTATTAATTCTAAGCCCAAACTTACGCAATGGTTCTTCACTTATTTTAAGAGCTGGTGTTAACTTAGGGGCCGGCGTGGAAAAGGGCCGATAAGGCCACTGACCTTTGCCTACCGACAAACGGCTCTACATCACTAGTGGGCAAGCGAAATAAGAACTAGCGCTCTCTCCACAGGTACCAATTTAAAAAAAACTCCGATCATGATATTTTGCTTGGCCGGCATTGAGTAACTTGGTCCAGGGATATACAAAGGTCAGTGGATAAGACGAGGCATTTTGATTGTTGCAAACTGATCGCTGTTATCTAGATTTAAATTGTTTACTCATTTCTTAGAGCGTCGACGTTTTTCTGATTTTGATGAAGATTCATTCCTTCCATATTCATCACAAAATGAATTCCCTTCCATGTCTCAATTTGATTCGATGATGGAACCTCTAGATGATGAATTCCATGCAGGATTGGATTTCCAAAATGTAACAGCTAGATCCAACAATGACTTTGGTAAGAACTGCCTAATCAATCTTATTTACATCCAATATATTTTTAAAATTCGATATCTATGTTATAATACGTTTAAATCCCAACTCTCCCATTCTTGCATGAAGAATGTTCACTAGCGATTTTTAAGCATCCGGCAATTATTTTTCACGCCTTTTCTGTATTGATTTTTCCATTGGTCAATTTATAGCCCCAAAATGAAAGCCCTGAAACTATAATTTTTCCTTTGTTAGCACAAAAATACTTCAGATGGTGATAAAAGCATGAAATTTGGCACCGATGATTCTTAGAGGGTTTAAAACTTATTCTAAACAATAACACCAAATTTTGCCACCTGGCCAAACGTAATCAGGAGGCTGGGCAAAAAATTATTCTTTTGTAAATATTCAAAATCTGATGGTTCCAGTGGAAAGAGCATGAAATGCTGATGAAAATCGAGGTATAAAACATGCCTTAAAAATCTTCCTATCAAAAGTTATGAAGGTTTATAAGCCTTTCCAGGCAAAATCCCGTAATAACGGAACTAGTTGACCAAATTTGGTGTTTTATTAACTTTTAGTAAAATAGGAAATGAGACCCCTAGCTTCATGGTCAAATATCTATTTTGTATTTTTCTATAGGGATACCAGACAGCTATCTACATAACGAGAAAAACAACGGGAATAATGATACTTTACGACTGGATGACACCGACGAAGATATCAAGGATTTACCGATCGAAGAAACAGATGGCTCATCAACTCGATTCGCAAATATCGCAAGACAAGAATCACCACAACACGAAAGTAATATCGGATTCGAGTTTGTCGATAAAGAAGATTTACATGATGTCACTGATGAAGAAATTAATGAACAGAATGCCGGTCAAGGTCAAAAAGGAATCGTGTCCAATATGCTCGGATATTGATTGGTTAAATTGCCTGAGTTTGTTTAGCATTTTGTGGAGGGGGAGGCTATTATTATGCGTTCAGTTTCTTTTGCACTATCACTCATTGCTGACAAATTATAATCTTACTCAATATCGTTCCCATTGTATTTCCAATGCTTACTGATGACGCCAGATAATACCGGAGAATACACTGGGGACGAGGGTTGGGTATCAATCTCATAGTTTTTACTTCTATTTTTTTTATTCTGAATCTTCAATTACAATTGTTTATCGAAAACCGAACTTTAGGATAACGCTAAATGCTCTTTTTATATTGCGAAAACAAGTTATATCATTATCATGAAATCGATAGGTAATAGTTATCGTACAGTCGTGAGTACAATATGAGAAATATTTTACTAGTTTTGAGATTTTTTTGTAAGATATTTTCTGAGCCTTTAGGCGAAGAAAATATACGGAAAAAATTCGGAACGAGTTAAATATTTCCATATTGTACAAGCAAAGGTCTTATAACTGGTTTATCGGTGATCCAAAAAATGCACTTTTTGTGTTGGAAAAAAGCGCCGGGCACTTTTGTAGCAAAGTGACGTTAGATTGCTGCTACTGCTACACTGCAACAACATCTTTTCGTCAATTTACAAGGCTCGGAAAATATTATGCAAAAAAATCTCGGAACTCGTAAAATATTTCAAAGCTCAAAACAAAAAAATATGAAAATATTTTGTTCGAAAATCAATCGAATGTTTTTATTGAAGTTAAAAGTTATTTTAAAACAAATGATGATTATCATCTAAACAAACCATTTTTAAAAATTAAGTTCTTCCTGTATATAATCTTTATGCATTGTTCTTCTTTGTCGCCCTGGATTTTATACTTAGTTTTTGAACAACTCATACTGAGTGTTTTTAAAGTGCTTTTAAATTGATAAAAGCTTCTGTAATGGAATTTTCCAGGAAGGAAGATATCAGATAATGAGTAGAGAAGATTCGTTCCTTTGTTTGAAAAGCCTTTTTATATTTATTTTATGTAAGGTTTTATGTTATTTTATAGAACTTTTATTTTTGTTACTTTATATTCAAACATCACGTAGTGATTTATCATAATCCACGAACTTTAGGGTGAAAGCTCAAAAGTCTCCAAGGGCGTGGTGTCCTCCAGGTTTTCAGGTCCCCCATATGGGGCATAAAACACCCATTTGGTCTTTTCACCCCACCTACCCTTTTCTGGGCCCCCCATGGAAGAATATTTTTTTTGATCCAACGATTTGCTATATTTTGCATGATAACTTAATAAAAATAAAATTTCCTGCAATGAACACAAAAATGCTGGAAATAAACACATTCAATCATCTATTTGAAATATTATATCTAACTTTCTACCCCCACTCCCAATAAAAAATCCTTAAATCCCCCCATTTGCATTAGCCCCCCCCCCATCAAGGTGAAAATATTCACTTCCCTCTCCAAGACAAAAGTTGATCCCCCCATCTTCCTGGGGGGGGGGGGTTCCATGAAGGGTTGAACCGTTTCTGTATTACCAAGGGATGCTGGAATGAATACTTTTGCCCTTTTTCTTTTCTATCCTAATTAGCATAGCATTTTCACATATATTATATTATTGAAAAAAATGAAATCATTTTGATTTGGAGGTGCATTTATTTTAACAATGAAATTTAATTAATAATCAGCACTTCTGTGTCTCTTTTATCATATTTTTTGTGAATACTTTGTATTTTCCTAATTCTTCGCAATTTTTTCACTATAAATGCCAGGTCTCTTTTCCGCACTCATGGGGTGTTTATAAAGCAGTCTTAAAAACGCCCTTTGGCATTCCTTAGGGACGTACATTTTATCCATTTGAAAAATGAGATTTCAAAAGCTATAAAATTTATCGAACCAGTCATATAGTCAACCAACCCTGGCTACTTGGTTCGGAAAATTTGACTAATCGAAACAGCTATGATCACGGAGGTACGATTTTTCTCTCCAAAAGATAATCGAAGGGGATAAAAACATTTCTCATATTTCTCTAGGTATTTTTGATTAAGGCTTTGTAAATACTATCCCTTCCTATGAATTTCTAATAATTAAACATTTATCTTAATTATTTATTTACAGATGAATAATTAAAAAAAATCATATCATGATAGGAATAACAGGAACCCGATTGGAACCTGATGGAGGGATAGAAATTATGGAAATACTTTACAATAAGAGAGAAGAAATAACATGATGAAGTGGTGGTTAATGTGAAGCTTGTTCTTGGTGTTTTAAGGAGAAATATGGATGAAGAGACAGCCGTTGATATTGCTTCGAAAATGGTAAAATACACGTTTTTTTTATAAGAACATAAGTCTGCGATGGCCGAAATGTTAAGAACAAATTAAGAACATTTTAAGGCTTTGCCGACTCAAACAGCTGGTTTCTTAGAAAAATGAGCTCAAAAAATGGTGAAAATAAGAACATGTTAAGAAAATTTTTAGGCTTAAAACTCAAAAAGTTAAGAACATCCGAAGACTTCAAAAATTTTGGATGTTCTTATAAAAAACGTGTAAGAAGTTTTACCAACAGTCTATATATCAATTTTGTAGATGGAGACTAGAAAACATAGATCACTGGAACTAATTTGAAAATAATACTTAAAAAAAAGAAATAGAACCCCGTCAATACCCAAAAACGGACACTGCTTTTGTCATGCTATATTAGAACGCTTAGTAGGGCTTCTCGCAGATGTCGTCCAGCATAATAATAAAATTCAATATGTCTGTAAAGAATCGCTAACTATTTTAGAATTATAAATCACATTTACCTTAAGTTGCTATGAAATACTTATTTATAAAGAAATTGAGAAATAGGATTTGTTTTTTGCTAAGTATTTGTTGCTACGTTTTTCACTTCTGGATTGGTTCCAACCAATCAGAGAACGTGTCTTTAACAAACTTTTTGCCTTCTTCTCACCTGAATATAGAATTTTGTTTGACAAGTGCTTATGCTATTTTCGTTTTCTTTTTTATTGAGAGCATTTTTTATTTTGGTTTCTCCTAGCGCCAAACAAATTTAGCCTTGGTAGAAATGAATGAAAGTTTGGAATATTGATGGAATGAAGTCTTATTTAAAGGTTTATTTTAACCAGTGATAACGCTTGTTTTTTTTCAAATTTTACCTTGTGTTCGTTTTACATATGGTTACGTTATCAAAGTTCTATCTAAGTAATTTTCAGTACAGCTGACTCTCGCTTATTCGAACTTCTATTATTCGAACTTCTATTATTCGAACTTATTGTCAGTTCCCGTTAGAGAGAAACGCTCTTAAGATACTCTATTATTCGAACTTATTGTCAGTTCCCGTCAGGGAAAAACGCTTTTAAGATACTCTCTATTATTCGAACTTCTTGTCAGTTCCCGTTAGAGAGAAACGCTCTTAAGATACTCTATTATTCGAACATATTGTCAGTTCCCGTCAGGGAGAAACGCTCTTAAGATACTCTCTATAATTCGAACATATTGTCAGTTCCCGTCAGGGAAAAACGCTTTTAAGATACTCTCTATAATTCGAACTTCTTGTCAGTTCCCGTCAGGGAGAAACGCTTTTAAGATACTCTCTATTATTCGAACTTCTTGTCAGTTCCCGTTAGAGAGAAACGCTCTTAAGATACTCTATTATTCGAACTTATTGTCAGTTCCCGTCAGGGAGAAACGCTCTTAAGATACTCTCTATTATTCGAATCTATTGTCAGTTCCCGTCAGGGAGAAACGCTTTTAAGATACTCTATTATTCGAACATATTGTCAGTTCACGTCAGGGAGAAACGCTCTTAAGATACTCTATTATTCGAACTTATTGTCAGTTCCCGTTAGAGAGAAACGCTCTTAAGATACTCTATTTTTCGAACATATTGTCAGTTCCCGTTAGAGAGAAACGCTCTTAAGATACTCTATTATTCGAACTTATTGTCAGTTCCCGTTAGAGAGAAACGCTTTTAAGATACTCTATTATTCGATTATATTGTCAGTTCACGTCAGGGAGAAACGCTTTTAAGATACTCTATAATTCGAACTTATTGTCAGTTCACGTCAGGGAGAAACGCTTTTAAGATACTCTATATAATTCGAATCTATTGTCAGTTCCCGTTAGAGAGAAACGCTCTTAAGATACTCTATAATTCGAACTTATTGTCAGTTCACGTCAGGGAGAAACGCTCTTAAGATACTCTCTATTATTCGAATCTATTGTCAGTTCCCGTTAGAGAGAACCGCTCTTAAGATACTCTATTATTCGAACTTATTGTCTGTTCCCGTCAGGGAGAAACGCTTTTAAGATACTCTATTATTCGAACATATTGTCAGTTCCTGTTAGAGAGAAACGCTCTTAAGATACTCTATAATTCGAATCTATTGTCAGTTCCCGTTAGAGAGAAACGCTCTTAAGATACTCTATTATTCGAACCTATTGTCAGTTCCCGTTAGAGAGAAACGCTCTTAAGATACTCTATTATTCGAACCTATTGTCAGTTCCCGTTAGGGAGAAACGCTTTTAAGATACTCTATTATTCGAACTTATTGTCAGTTCCCGTCAGGGAGAAACGCTTTTAAGATACTCTATAATTCGAATCTCTCTGTTATTCGAACATAAAAGATTCCCCGTTCAAGTTCGAATTAGCGAGTGAGTCAACTGCATTTCTCACTTATGAGTGATGATAACCAACTATGGTGAAACTAAGATTTGTAATCTTGAAATCACAAATCCCTTTGTTTGTTTTTTTAGAATCTGTACAAAATTAAGAGGAAACGAGATGTTACTGTTCTTTTTGTTCATGTTGATGAACATGGTCGTCACCACTTCGGCTTTCGGTAAGTGAGATACCTTATCGGGGAAAACTTCGTCGGGGAAAAGTGACGAAATTTTGGACAAGTGACGAATATTTTCCTCGACGAAAATTTTCCCCGGCCTTAATGCGTTTACTAACTACCAGCAAGTGACGAATTTTTCCCCGACAAAGTTTTTCCCTATAAGGTAATACACAGGTTGCAGAATTAAAGTCTGAAGACAAATCACGCTTTTACTCAAAAATTTTTTTGTGCTTGTTACATGATATTTATTTCTGATTGGTTCGAATTTATTGGCACTAATAAAGTTATCAGCTGTAAGTTGTAAAGCAAGTAACATGGAATAAAATCACGTGAACTTTTTCGAGTAATCACATGTTTTGACTGCACTGATATAATTTTGCAACCCGTGTATTCAATTTTTTTACGTCAGCTTAGTATAGTTTGACAAGTAACAAGGGCGGTAGCGTAGGCGGTTGGCGAAACATTTGTCTAGAAGAGCAGATTTTTGTGAGACAGCAATTATCCATGATATTATGAATTCAGATTCATACCTTATAAAGGTATCGAGAGAGAGAGTGGCTCTTGAATACTCGAATACTTCTCACCCTACCCAAGTTTCTCAATACTTTAGAATAGATAACTTTTCAAAGAATCTATCGGGTGCGCTACAAAAAAGTTTCCCTCTTTGAAACTAATTTTCTCGAAATCTAAAAATTTTAAAAGAACCATTCCTATTTCGTTGGAAAGAACAAAGATAAAATTAAATTTTGATGGGTCATTAATTAATTTCGATTCATTAGATCAAAAGTTATGCGCAATTGAATAAAAAAGTTACTTTCATAAAGTGCTCGAAAACGTTAAAAATAGACCTATCAAATTTTTGGACCTACCGGGAGGTCCTTTAATTTGACCGTTGTCCGTTCGTCTGTTACAAGCTTTTCTCGGGATTGGCTCATTAGTTTTTTTTAATTTTTTGCACAATGATACAAAATGGCAATGCCTGAAAAGTGACGGAGCCCGATTTTTGAAAAAAATTTCTGGGGGGCAAATTTGGGCCAAAAACTACCTAAAAATAAGGTTTTTTGGACTTTGTGCAAAATTGCTTCATTAGTTTTTCCTGATTTTTGGCAGAAAGATAGAGTGCAAGGTACCCTAAAATGTGGCTGAAGTAATTTTTCTCGGAAAATTTTTTTTCATCGTCAAATACGGATTTTCGCAAATTTGGGCCAAAAACTACCTAAAAATAAGGTTTTTTGGACTTGGTGCAAAATTGCTTCATTAGTTTTTCCTGATTTTTGGCAGAAAGATAGAGTGCAAGGTACCCTAAAATGTGGCTGAAGTAATTTTTTTCTCGGAAAATTTTTTTTCGTCGTCAAATACGGATTTTCGCTTTTTTGGGGAAATTCCCTTTTACCATTTTCCTGTTAGCAGCTTTTCTCGGGATTGGCTCATTATTTTTTTTTAATTTTTTGCACAATGATACAAAATAGCAATGCCTGAAAAGTGACGGAGCCCGATTTTTGAAAAAAATTTCTGGGGGGCAAATTTGGGCCAAAAACTACCTAAAAATAAGGTTTTTTGGACTTGGTGCAAAATTGCTTCATTAGCTTTTCTTGATTTTTTGCAGAAAGATAGAGTGCAAGGTACCCTAAAATGTGGCTGAAGTAATTTTTCTCGGAAAAATTTTTTTTTTGTCGTCAAATACGGATTTTCGCAAATTTGGGCCAAAAACTACCTAAAAATAAGGTTTTTTGGACTTGGTGCAAAATTGCCTCATTAGTTTTTCCTGATTTTTGGCAGAAAGATGGAGTGCAAGGCACCCTAAAATGTGGCTGAAGTAATTTTTCTCGGAAAATTTTTTTTCGTCGTCAAATACGGATTTTCGCAAATTTGGGCTAAAACTACCTAAAAATAAGGTTTTTTGGACTTGGTGCAAAATTGCTTCATTAGTTTTTCCTGATTTTTGGCAGAAAGATGGAGTGCAAGGCACCCTAAAATGTGGCTGAAGTAATTTTTCTCGGAAAATTTTTTTTCGTCGTCAAATACGGATTTTCGCAAATTTGGGCTAAAACTACCTAAAAATAAGGTTTTTTGGACTTGGTGCAAAATTGCTTCATTAGTTTTTCCTGATTTTTGGCAGAAAGATGGAGTGCAAGGCACCCTAAAATGTGGCTGAAGTAATTTTTCTCGGAAAATTTTTTTTCGTTTTAAAAATTTTCAAAAAAAGACGACCAAGTTACACAATGATAAAAGAAAATAAATCAGACGTTTTTGCATTGTTCTAAAACTTATTGTGTTTGCTCAATACCAATAGTAAAATGTAGAACACCTACTTTAATCTGATTTTGATCAACAGGTAGGTCCATTCAGCATGTTGCTTGTTATTTTAAATTTGGCAATTACAATAGCCTTTACATGATTAAGAGTATTTTTCAGTAACTAATAAATATAAATGTTGAAACTGAAGGGTCGAAAGGGTTTAAAATCTTCATCAAAATCAATTTAGTTTACTTTTACCAGAATTTTCCTCAGGTTTTTGGTGCTAGACTGGATCGAGGGGTTAATTACTCGAAAAAATCTCGTACACTTCTTAGAAAAATCACAAAAAAATCACAAAAAAAATCAAAAAATCACAAAAAAATCAAAAAATCACAAAAAATCACAAAAAAATCACAAAAAATCAAAAAATCACAAAAAGTCACAGAAAAATCAAAAAATCACAAAAAAATCACAGAAAAATCAAAAAATCACAAAAAAATCACAAAAAAATCAAAAAATCACAGAAAAAATCAAAAAATCACAAAAAAATCACAAAAAAATCAAAAAATCACAAAAAAATCAAAAATCAAAAATCATTTCGTACGCTTTTTTCGAAGTGATTTACCCCTCGGACTGGATAAAGTCTGTAAGACTGGATCTACCTCGAAACCCATTTTTGATGTATCTTTATGAATTTTACCAGATTTGTTGGCCTTTTTCGACGAATTTTCTTCTTTTCATTGAAATTCAATCTTCCTTTATAATAACAGAAGATCATTTAGACAGGTAATTATAATTTTTAATGACTGAAACGAAACTGCTGATGCATCGTAATTATGCTTCTGTTTAATTTGATAGGTCGATTTTTAACTTTTTCGTGCACTTTCTGAAAGTAACTTTTTTATTCAATTGAGCATAACTTTCGATCTAATGAACCGAATTTAATAAATGACCCATCAAAATTTAAGTTTATCTTTCTTCTTTCCAATGGAATAGGAATGGTTCTTTTAAAATTTTCAGATTTCGAGAAAATAAGTTTTAAAGAGAGAAACTTTTTTGTGGCGCACCCGGTACTTTATTGGACAAAACTTATTTGGCCCTAAGTGATTAAATTTTGGCTTGGTGACTAAAATTAGTGTCGACTAAAAATTTGGGCCGACTAAAAAGTTTATAATTAAGCTTTCCTTAACCCACTTTTTATATCGGTATTACTTTAACAAAAGAATTTACGAATATACAGTTTTTAGTCGGCCTTGATTATTAGTCGGCCCTGAGTGACTAAATTTTGACGAGGTGACTAAAATTAGGGCCGACTAAGTTTTGGCCGATAATGTATTTGAATGTTTCTTCTACTTCTCATAGATTGTGGTAGCAGTGTGAAAGGTGTGAAGATTATCGGCTGTTATAAGAGGTCGCCAAAAGTTTTCGACCACTTGTTAGTGGAAAGCTTCCTCAATGAAGATATGATGTGTGAATGTGCAATCAAGGCTCAAGAGAATGGCGACATTGCATTCGCTGTTTCTGACTATCAAGCTTGTCTTGCTACCAAAGATCAAGCAGGGTATGCAAAGATTTTGAAAGATAATACACCTGTGACCCATACTTATGATTGTATCAATAATTATTTTGAGGATTGTAGACCTGGTCAGCAATGTTTTGGTAATAACTACTATGAGTATATCTATGAACTGCCCAAGAAACAAACTGAAACTACCACAACACAAGCTCCAATCAAAACAACTGCTACACCAACTCAAAGTCAGTAATACAATTATGCATTTCAAGTGTCAGAAATTCTTTGTCTAGGCTTGAATTATTGTTTTACAATTTTAAACCTGAAAAAATATTTATCAAGAGTTATAGTGATTTCTTTTGAAAGTAATCATGTATAGGTAGGGCAAGAAGCTAAAATAGAATAAATACACACTTCATAGCAAAGTGTATTTTAACTTTTTACTTGTGAAAATAAATTTATTTTTTTGACATCTATTATCCCTCTTTCCGTTCCTTTGAAACTCACTCTGAATATTAAATTTTGCATTAAATTTATCGCCATTCTAGTTAACGGTGGTTGGGGAGAATGGACGAAACCAACTCCTTGCAGCAAGTCATGTGGAGGCGGTAAAACAACAAGGTCAAGAAAATGCGACAACCCAGCTCCTGCTCATGGTGGGAAAGATTGTGAAGGCTCCGATACCGAAACGAGAGAATGCAACACTTTTGAATGCCCAAAGAAACCAGGTATATTTTTCTTGCTAAGAATGATTTTGTAAAACGCACGTTCGTAAACTCGACTATACCTATTTGGAACAATCCCCCTAATGCAATAAAACAAACCAAATGTCTCCTTAATTTCAAATCAGTTTTGATACGTCACATTTTCTGTCAGAACATGTTGTTACTAGTTCTTGTTCTTTTCTTTTTATTCTTGCTTAATTGCCGTATTACTTTGAATAAACGTCCCGGGCGTTATGATCAAGAATTCGTAAATATAGAAATAACAAAATAGCAATTCTAAAAATGTGATGGAGCCCAATTTTCGAAAGTAAATATTATTTCTTATCACCAGATTAAGAAATGTCCCAAAAAAAGAGGTTTTCCAGGAATTCCTCGAGATTTTCTCATTAGCTTTAATTCTAAAAGGTTTTTCTAATTTTGAATTTTAAATGTGGTTTTCTATTGATTAGGGCCATAAATATCTTTATCCTCTCTTAAGTAAATCATTACTTCGATAATTGAAAGTAAAAAACAAATTCATTTTCTTTTCTAGTTAACGGTGGTTGGGGAGAATGGACGAAGCCAACTCCTTGCAGCAAGTCATGTGGAGGTGGAACAACAACAAGGTCAAGAAAATGCGACAACCCAGCTCCTGCTAATGGAGGGTGGAATTGCGAAGGCTCTGGTACCGAAACCCAAAAATGCAATACTAATGAATGCCCAAAGCAAGCAGGTATATTATCTAAGTTCGGCTGTTATATTTTTACTTAAACTGTTTGATTATTAGATGTGATTGTATTTTGTAGAATATCAATGAAGCTTCATTCAACTTTATCACGTCCTACTGGCTAATTTATTTTGAAAATATCGCATCCATAGGTAACAAACCGAAAAACTGTCTGATGAAATACCATTAGTTAAATTATTGAAAATTTATCAACATAGTTTTTAATTTTTTCTAGTTAACGGTGGTTGGGGAGAATGGACGAAACCAACTCCTTGCAGCAAGTCATGTGGAGGCGGTAAAACTACAAGGTCAAGAAAATGCGACAACCCAGCTCCTGCTCATGGTGGGAAAGATTGTGAAGGCTCCGATACCGAAACGAGAGAATGCAACACTTTTGAATGCCCAAAGAAACCAGGTATATTTTTCTTGCTAAGAATGATTTTGTAAAACGCATGTTCGTAAACTCGACTATACCTATTTGGAACAATCCCCCTAATGCAATAAACCAAAACAAATATCTCCTTAATTTCAAATCAGTTTTGAAACGTCACATTTTCTGTCAGAACATGTTGTTACTAGTTCTTGTCCTGTTCTTTTTATTCTTGCTTCATTGACGTATTACTTTGAATAAACGCCCCGGGCGTTATGATCAAGAATTCGTAAGTACAGAAACAACAAAATAGCAATTCCCAAAATGTGATGGAGCCCACTTCTCGACAGTAAATATTATTTTTTATCACCAGATTAAGAAATGCCCCAAAAAAAGAGGTTTTCCAGGAATTCCTCGAGATTATCTCATCAGCTTTAATTCTAAAGGTTTTTCTAATTTTGCATTTAAAATGTGGTTTTTGCCACAGCAGGAAGCCTAAAGCTTCCGAGGATGGCATTCATAGCTTCACGCATAAGGAAGTTGGGCAAACATCTCATAATTTTGCGCACGTTTTTCAGTATTTTAGTTCCGGGTAATTGGTGAACCGGTAACATTCTTAGCTTGACTGTATTTCTATTATTTTATTATCATTAAAAACACTTTTCCGGATTTTTTTTTATCTGATTATCCATTTTCAAAGCTCTATATGTCTTTTTTTATTACCTCAGGGAGTCGAATTTAGGGAAATTCCTTTTTTGTTGGGAAATTCCCTATTTACACCACAAGTAGTTATTAACCGCACTGAGCAACGCAAATTAGAAATTTTTATCCTTTCAAAAATTTGTCGTTTGACTATTACAGTAAAATGGCAGTTTAGTACAGTAGCGTTTAGTATGATTAAACAAACCATAATATACCATTATTTTGGTAATAAAAGAGATGACAAAAAAAAAACAGATAAATAACTTTACCTTACCTCTATAAGAAGATATCTATGAGATGGACACAAATTGCTAACATTTGTAGACTAAATTTTGCTTCAGATGAGATGCCATTCTAACAGAAGTAACGGCTATCTGTAACTCTGTAACATTTCTTTCCAAATTCAACAATTTATTTGATCGTTCTTCTGCGATGGCATTTTAATGAAAATTATGGCTAGTCTATTGATTAGTGCCATAAAAATATCACTTATTTCAAATGAAATACCGCGTAATATCATCGACTAATTATTGATTGATGTCAGTTAATTTTTTTTCTTTATCCTCTCTTAAGTAAATCATTACTTTAATTATTGAAAGTAAAAAACAAATTCCTTTTCTTTTCTAGTTAATGGTGGTTGGGGAGAATGGACGAAGCCAACTCCTTGCAGCAAGTCATGTGGAGGTGGAACAACAACAAGGTCAAGAAAATGCGACAACCCAGCTCCTGCTAATGGAGGGTGGAATTGCGAAGGCTCTGGTACCGAAACCCAAAAATGCAACAGTAATGAATGCCCAAAGCAACCAGGTATATTATCTAAGTTCGGCTGTTATATTTTTACTTAAACTGTTTATTAGATGTGATTGTATTTTGTAGAATATCAATGAAGCTTCATTCAACTTTATCACGTCCTACTTGCTAATTTATTTTGAAAATATCGCATCCATAGGTACCGAACCGAAAAATTGTCTGATAAAATACCATTAGTTAAATTATTGAAAATTTATCAGCAAAGTTTTTAATTTTTTCTAGTTAACGGTGGTTGGGGAGAATGGACGAAACCAACTCCTTGCAGCAAGTCATGTGGAGGCGGTAAAACTACAAGGTCAAGAAAATGCGACAACCCAGCTCCTGCTCATGGTGGGAAAGATTGTGAAGGCTCCGATACCGAAACGAGAGAATGCAACACTTTTGAATGCCCAAAGAAACCAGGTATATTTTTCTTGCTAAGAATCATTTTGTAAAACGCACGTTCGTAAACTCGACTATACCTATTTGGAACAATCCCCCTAATGCAATAAAACAAACCAAATGTCTCCTTAATTTCAAATCAGTTTTGAAACGTCACATTTTCTGTCAGAACATGTTGTTACTAGTTCTTGTCCTGTTCTTTTTATTCTTGCTTAATTGCCGTATTACTTAATAAACGCCCCGGGCGTTATGATCAAGAATTTGTAAATATAGAAACAACAAAATAGCAATTCCCAAAATGTGATGGAGCCCACTTTTCGACAGTAAACATTATTTCTTATCACCAGATCAAGAAATGTCCCAAAAAAAGAGGTTTTCCAGGAATTCCTCGCGATTTTCTCATTAGCTTTAATTCTAAGGTTTTTTTAATTTTGAATTTGAAATGTGGTTTTCTATTGATTAGGGCCATAAAAATATCACTTATTTAAAAAAAAAATACTGTGTAATATTATCGGCTAATTATTGATTGATGTCAGTTAATTCTTTTTCTTTATCCTCTCTTAAGTAAATCAATACTTTAATTATTGAAAGTAGAAAACAAATTCCTTTTCTTTTCTAGTTAACGGTGGTTGGGGAGAATGGACGAAGCCAACTCCTTGCAGCAAGTCATGTGGAGGTGGAACAACAACAAGGTCAAGAAAATGTGACAACCCAGCTCCTGCTAATGGAGGGTGGAATTGCGAAGGCTCTAATACCGAAACCCAAAAATGCAACACTAAGGAATGCCCAAAGCAACCAGGTATATTATCTAAGTTCGGCTGTTATATTTTTACTCAAACTGTTTGATTATTAGATGTGATTGTATTTTGTAGAATATCAATGAAGCTTCATTCAACTTAATCACGTCTTACTTGCTAATTTATTCTGAAAATATCGCATCCATAGGTACCAAACCGAAAAATTGCCTGATAAAATACTATTATTTAAATGAGTGAAAATTTATCAACAAAGTTTTTAATTTTTTTTAGTAAACGGTGGTTGGGGAGAATGGACGAAACCAACTCTTTGCAGCAAGTCATGTGGAGGCGGTAAAACTACAAGGTCAAGAAAATGCGACAACCCAGCTCCTGCTCATGGTGAGAAAGATTGTGAAGGCTCCGATACCGAAACGAGAGAATGCAACGCTAAACAATGCGCAGGTAGCTAGAGTTTATTATCGTCGGTTTTATCTTTGTTCGAGGGGACATTTAAGAAAAAGATGTTCTCGTTTATATTACAGGGGAAGAAAACCAAGTCTCTGAGATAAAATATCTTGCCCCACTCCATCTCAGTGATCATAGTGCCCTCTTTTTTAAATTCTATGGCTACTTCACTCTCAAGGATGAACTAAATAGATATCAATATAACAAAGCTAACTACCACCTAATGCGAACCCATCTGAGCCAAATAAACTGGTCCACCAACTTCATCCAGAGGTCAGTAGAATTAAATGTAAATGAGAGCTGGGACCTGTTCCTAAAGCAAATGATCGAGCTCCGAAACCTTTATGTGCCAACCTCCAACAATAACAACAAAGACTTGTCAAATAAGATCAAAAAAGGCAAATGCCCATTAAATTCAAACACTTGTTACCTAATTAATGAGAAACGAAAAGCACATAGAAAATGGATCAACTCTCTACATGATGAAGACACTGAAAGATATAGAAGAGAGTATGTAACAAGCCGTAATATCGCCAAAAGAGCCCTGACTCGATCCAAAAGAGAATTCGAGAAAAAGATCAGCGAACAGTCCAAAACAAACCCAAAAAGATTCTGGAAATACATACGTAGTAACCTTAAGGCAAGACCTGGAATCCACCCTCTGCTTGAGAATCCAAATGACGAAAACTCCATTAAGTATGACGATAAAAGTAAAGCTGACATCCTCCAGAACCAATTCTGTAGTGTTTTTACGCGTGAGCCACTCGAGGAGCTCCCTGAATTTGATTCTAGGACGGATAAAGAGGTTGAGATCAACATACTCACTGAAACTATAAGGAAAGAACTAAAAAAGTTAAATCCAAATAAATCCCTCGGCCCAGATGAGCTTCACCCAAGGATGCTCAAGGAGCTTGCTGAATACATCGCAGAACCGATTTTCCTGATAATGACAAAATCTTTCAATGAGAGTTGTCTTCCGAAGGACTGGAAGCTTGCAAACGTATCACCTGTCTATAAAAAAGGAAACAAAAACATAGCAGAAAATTATCGTCCAATCAGCTTAACATCTATAGTTTGCCGAATAATGGAAAAGATTCTCAAAACCCATATTATGACATATCTTGATCAAGAGAAATTACTATCTAGCAAACAACATGGCTTCATCAACCGCCGGTCAACTAACACAATTACTAAACTACCTAGATGCTTGCACCGAAGATATTGGAAACGGTAAAGCCGTAGACGCAATATACTTTGACTTTGCAAAAGCATTCGACTCAGTTCCTCATCAACGTCTCCTAATCAAACTGGAAGCATATGGGATAAAAAACAAGTTGCTTGAATGGATCAAAGACTACCTGAAGGATCGATCCCAGATTGTCAAAGTAAACGGAGTTGAATCAGTGCAAAAAGCAGTGCTCAGTGGAGTACCTCAAGGTAGTGTCCTAGGGCCTACCCTTTTCGTTCTCTATATCAACGATCTACCAGAATCCGTTAAGTCAAAACTATTCCTTTTTGCTGACGACACCAAACTCGTCAATAAAGTGGAATCAGTTGAGGATGCACTAGTAATACAAAACGATATTAACCAACTACAAAAGTGGTCCGAAACATGGCTATTAACTTTTCATCCTAACAAATGTCATGTGCTAACCCTAGGAAAGCCAAATAATATCAAGCATGTACACGAATACACACTAGGGGATAAAATTCTTGAACGTGTATCATTCGAAAAAGATCTTGGTGTTATCATCGATAAGAATCTCTCCTTTGACCAACACATATCAAATCAGGTGAAAAAAGCTAATTCAATGGCTGGTCTTATCAGGCGGACCTTCACGTACCTCACTCCAGAACTGTTTCGAAAACTGTACGTAACATTTGTCAGACCACACTTAGAATACGCCCAGGTTATCTGGTCACCAAAACTGAAAAAAACACGCGAGATTGATAGAAGGTGTTCAGCGACGCGCATCTAAAACAGTTGAGACATGTGGACAGCTAAGCTATGAAAATCGAATGCAAAGAATCGGAATAACTAGTCTAAAATACAGACGCGAGGTAAGTGACATGGTTGAGATCTTTAAACATCTAAACTACTATGACAAATCTTGCATCCCTAAGAAATGTAACCAGCGAGGGAGACCTATGAGAACGCACGACTCTGAATTAGTAGTTATCTTTGGGAACGATGGTGTTCGCGGTCCGCAGAGTAACTCCCTATACTATCGGGGCATTAAGCAGTGGAATAGTTTGCCTTCTAAAGTAGTCAACTCATCCTCAGTGGAAGAATTTAAAGAGACCCTTAGTGTGGCCTGGAAAGCTAAAAAGTTTGAATATGATTGAAAGTGTCACTATTATTGCATACCTGTCTATAAACAATGTAAATAATTAACCCAAAATGTATGAGCGATTCATAGAGGCCCATGTGTCCGCACGGTGGCCTGCGAATTTGTAAAACAATATTATATTTATTACATACTTGTGAGCAGAGTCTTTTGGTGAGAAAATTATTTATTGAAATCTTAAACCTTCCCCAATCATAAGTCAGGTTGTATAAGGAGCACGTGTTAGTGGATGTCAGTGGCCTACGAATCATTAGGTGTGTATCATAATAGGCGTGTTCAGTTTGCTGGTCATTGCCTTCGAGCGTCCACAGATAGCATCTCCTCTCTCTTACTCTGGAAACCCAAGCGGCTGGTTCAAAGATCGAGAAAGTTAACTTTTACTGACGCAGTTAGCAGGGACACTGGGCTTCTTTATAGTGACCTGGAGACTGCCATGCGCGACTGCGATTCTTGGCGCCAGAGGGTGGAATCCATCATCTCGACCGCGGTCGAAAGATGATGATGATGATGATGACGAATCATTAGAATGAAATGAACATTTTGGTTAAGTGTGTCTTCCTTTTCGGTGTAACTATATGCTTCTGAAAAAGTTAATCATCATCTTCCCATATTTCAAACCATCTTAATTTGTACACCACCACTGAACAATCAAGCTTCTGTAATTAGTTTTGGGTGTAAGCATGGACAAGAGGGATGCGGGTTTCTTGCGAGAGACTTGAGTATTATTCAGCTACTATTTATAACCTACTACAGTTGATGGTGGATTCGGAGAATGGTCAGGGTTTGGAGAATGCAGTGTAACATGTGGTGTCGGTACCAAAACACGACGACGAGAATGTGATCAACCAAAACCTTCGGGTGGTGGAAAGACATGTCAAGGAGAAACCACACAAACGGAAAATTGTGATACCCAAGTCAATTGTCCAGGTAACATTCATACGCGTTTTTTTTAAGAAACTAGTTTTACCAAGCAGCCTCAATGTTTCTTAAGAAATCGGCCTTGAGCCTTAAATGTTTCTTCCATGTTTCTAAACTTTGTGACATAATCAGTCTATTTTTCATGCAAGGAAAAAACATTTGTTTTGATTGGAAGGTTCTTAAAAAAAATGTTATTTTCTCATTCTCAGCCTCAGCATGTTTCTTAAATGTTTCTTAGTTTTTAGGCATTCTGAGCCTCATGTTTCTTAAAAGTGTGTTTCTTAAAAAAAGACGTGTATGTAACATAACATTCATAAGTATCCTTCCATACAGAAATTATTGGCAAATTTCGGGATCAATGTCGACTCTAGCCAATAGAATAGCTGAATTTCCTTTCGGAACTGTGTGGAGCAAAAGGAAGGGCAGTTTCATTCATTGTATTGCTTTTCGGAAAGTTTTCCTACACGTTGAATATTGATCATATGGCAAATTGATCCTAGCTTATTTTACCTTGTATGACTCGGACATCTGGATCTGGTTCAATATTATAGAATCAATATCTGCATAAATAAAGATGCTTAACGCTGCCAGAACGTGCTCACACGTCATTGTCCCTTCATGAAAAAGAAATAAAAATACTTCTTAATACTTAAAACTTTCTTCTGTTTGGTGGATGGGAAATCTCTTTTTAAATGGATGAGAGTTTAAGAGGAGCGTGAAAAGTGAGGAATCCAAGTATTAAGTGAGAACAAATTTTGCATTGCTAAAATAATTCTTCTGTTTAGTGGATGGGAAGTGGGCAGAATGGTCAGAATGGGAATCGTGTGATAAATGTTGTGGTGGAGGGAGTCAACGAAGATACCGAACTTGTGATAATCCACCACCAGGACCCAATGGAAAGAAATGCCAAGGAGAAAGAATCGATTCACGAAAATGCAACATTGACCCTTGTCGAGGTATCCCTAGACATTTTATTATAAGTGTAGGCAGATTGTTTAACTTATTTTAACGGTTTGAATCTGCCATATATATTTTTATTACTTTAATGACTTCTCACCAAAGCCACATTTAATATAGTTTTAGTTTGTGATGAAACTCATTTACTCATTTCAGATCAGGATTGCTTTTTTAAATACACCCCATTCACGCCAATCG
The DNA here is from genome assembly GCF_902728285.1 of Clytia hemisphaerica. Lineage (NCBI taxonomy): Eukaryota > Metazoa > Cnidaria > Hydrozoa > Leptothecata > Clytiidae > Clytia > Clytia hemisphaerica. Next base: position 61,885 of record NW_027104374.1, read on the forward strand.
ACAAAGACGGAAAACCAATATTTTTGGACCACCACCAAATCAAATGCCCGGCCAGTCACGTCTTGAACTACATCAGACTCCAAAAGAACGAACAAGAAACCATGATCAGCTATGGATATCGATGCTGCAAGACACAAGCTTGTGCAAACTTACCTAAAACAAACGACGAAACTTATAATGGAGGAGGTTATGGAAAAGTCTTCAATTTGGATCACCAAACAGTCGCTTGCAAAAGTGACGGCTTGAGTTCCCTCAAACTTGACCGAGATATGACAAGATGGAACTACAAATATGATTGTTGCAAACTTGGCAACAAAAATGCAGAACTGGATTGTTACAATGCAAACAGTCAATTCTTAAGTGACATGGGCGGCAGTGTGTTATCTTTGTTGAACCAAGAAATTTCCTGCAAATGTGATGATTATTATATCACTGATTTCAAGATGAATCGAAATTACAATGGAAATGAAAATCAGATCAGATATGATTTCCAATGTTGTAAAATTACTTCAGCACCATGCAACACCAAAGAATGCCAAGTAGTTGGTAAGAATCAACCACCTTTCTTTCTTTACGCTCGTTTCTCCTTCTACCATCCTCTTCCTGCAATTGATCCCTCCTCTCCCACATCAATCTCAACCTGCTCTTTCCCTCCTTCTCATCCCTCTCACTCTATCTTCGTTCAATTCCTCCCTCCTCCTTATTACGAACTACCTGCCCTCCTCACTTTTTCCCTTCCTCTCTCCGTTTCCTCTGTTCCGTTCCGCATTATCCCTCCTCATTCTAATTTATACTATTTTTCCACCAAGAAATCCTTCCTCAATCGAATATTCCTTCAGCCAGCTCTCCACTGTTTTTTCTTTTCTAGGTAATGGTAATTGGGGTGAATGGACCTATTGGAGTGACTGTAGTGCCACATGTGGAAATGGAGTTCACAAACGAACAAGAAAATGTGACAATCCTCCCGCTGTTGGTGGTGGAAAAGATTGTCAAGGAGAAGCCGTCGAAACCAAACCATGTAACACTGGCCAAAAGTGTCCTGGTAAGAGAGTTTTTGCCTTAAGATTTAACTTTTTTCACCGTGAAAATCAATGATTCCTAACATCCTCGTTTAACATATATTAAACGTCACTCTTTGAATGTGTCCACAAATTTTTGGTGTCCTTTTTTAAAGAGTTTAACGATGCTGTTTTATATTGTAGCTTTTTACATAATGTCAAATAAGCCCATTTTCTTTTTAAATGGATGAGAGTTTTAAGAGGTGCGTGAAAAGTGAGGAATCCAAGTATTGAGTGAAAACATATTTTGCATTGCTAGAATAATTTTTCTGTTTAGTGGATGGGAAGTGGGCAGAATGGTCAGAATGGGAATCGTGTGATAAATGTTGTGGTGGAGGGAGTCAACGAAGATACCGAACTTGTGATAATCCACCACCAGGACCCAATGGAAAGAAATGTCAAGGAGAGAGGATCGATTCACGAAAATGCAATACACATTCCTGTCCAGGTTCGAAATCTCAATTTGTTCTTTTGTTGCTCTCCATTTTAGGTATTGCAAAAAAAAATTGTATCCTATGGGGAAATCATTTTGGGGAAAGGTAGTGGATTTTTTTTCCTGTAATTTTTTTTCTTTTTTTCTCTTCTTCCTTGGTTTTTTTTATTCTTCATTTTTTAGACCACTCTGGATTTTTGACCTCATTTTACTGTCTAATTTGGACTTAAACTCGAACCATACACCTGAATTTTTTATTTTCCAACGCACCCTGAACGTCGAACCTCCCAAACATTGAGGGTTTAAAGTTCTTTTTTTCTTGANCACCAAGAAATCCTTCCTCAATCGAATATTCCTTCAGCCAACTCCCCACTGTTTTTTCTTTTCTAGGTAATGGTAATTGGGGCGAATTGACCTATTGGAGTGACTGTAGTGCCACATGTGGAAATGGAGTTCACAAACGAACAAGAAAATGTGACAATCCTCCCGCTGTTGGTGGTGGAAAAGATTGTGAAGGAGAAGCCGTCGAAACCAAACCATGTAACACTGGCCGAAAGTGTCCTGGTAAGAGAGTTTTTCCTTTTAAATTAAAACTTTTCACCGTGAAAATCAATTATTTTTTACAACCTCGTTTAACATTGATATTAAACGTCGCTCTTTGAATGTGTCCTCAATTTTTTGCTGTCCTTTTTTAAAGAGTTTAACGAATCTGTTTTATATTGTAGCTTTTTACATAATGTCAAATAAACCCATTTTCTTTTTAAATGGATGAGAGTTTATGAGGAGCGTGAAAAGTGAGGAATCCAAGTATTGAGTGAAAACATATTTTTCTGTTTAGTGGATGGGAAGTGGGCAGAATGGTCAGGATGGGAATCGTGTGATAAATGTTGTGGTGGGGGAAGTCAACGAAGATACCGAACTTGTGATAATCCACCACCAGGACCCAATGGAAAGAAATGCCAAGGAGAGAGGATCGATTTACGAAAATGCAATACACATTCCTGTCCAGGTTCGAAATCTCAATTTGTTCTTTTGTTGCTTTCCATTTTGGGTATTCCAAAAAAAAACGTATCCTATATGTTGAGGAAATCATTTTGGGGAAAGGTAGTGGATTTTTTTTTCCTGTATTTTTTTTTCTTTTTTTCTCTTTTTCCTTGGTTGTTTTTTTTTAGACCACTCTGGATTTTTTACCTCATTTTACTGACTAATTTGAACCATACACCTGAATTTTTTATTTTCCAACACACCCTGGACGTCGAACCTCCCAAACATTGAGGGTTTAAAGTTCTTTTTTTCTTTAAATGAGCCAAGTTATAACAAGATTCTACTTTTTCTCTAACGCAAAATATGTTATCTCTTTTACAGATCCAAAGAATTGCTTTTTCAAGTACACTCAATACACACCACTTGACAAAGATGGAAAACCAATATTTTTGGATCAGCATCAAATCAAATGCCCGGCCAGTCACGTCTTGAACTACATCAGACTCCAAAAGAACGAACAAGAAACCATGATCAGCTATGGATATCGATGCTGCAAGACACAAGCTTGTGCAAACTTACCTAAAACAAACGACGAAACTTATAATGGAGGAGGTTATGGAAAAGTCTTCAATTTGGATCACCAAACAGTCGCTTGCAAAAACGAAGGCTTGAGTTCCCTCAAACTTGACCGAGATATGACAAGATGGAACTACAAATATGATTGTTGCAAACTTGGCAACCAAAAGGCAGAGCTGGATTGTTACAATGCAAACAGTCAATTCTTAAGTAACATGGGCGGCAGTGTGTTATCTTTGTTGAACCAAGAAATTTCCTGCAAGTGCGATGATTATTATATCACTGATTTCAAAATGAATCGAAATTACAATGGAAATGAAGATCAGATCAGATATGATTTCCAATGTTGTAAAATTACTTCAGCGCCATGCAACACCGAAGAATGCCAAGTAGTTTGTAAGAATCATTCTTCCCTCTTCACCTTCCGCCCTTATTTATATTTCCACCTCTACGATCAGTCAGGAAGAAAAGACACTTTTTTATTCTGCTACTGGCAGTTTCATGCCACTTTTATGACAATGTTCAGGCACCAGCTAAAAAATATTTCCAGCTCTATCATCATTCCTTCTCTCTCCCTCCTCCCTATTTACTCTTTCTTCCCTCAGTCCTTCTTCCTTCCACCATCCTCCCTTATTCATTCCTTTTTTTGGCCCTTCTATTTTACATTCTCTCTCCTCTTTCCATGTTATTCTCACTAGCTAATGGTAATTGGGGCGAATGGACCTATTGGAGTGACTGTAGTGTCACATGTGCAAATGGAGTTCACAAACGAACAAGAAAATGTGACAATCCTCCCCGTCTTGGTAGTGGAAAGGATTGTGAAGGAGAAGCCGTCGAAACCAAGCCATGTAACACTGGCCGAAAGTGTCCTTGTAAGAGAGTTTTATTTTTAAATTAAACTTTTTCACCGTGAAAATCAATGATTCCTTACATCCTCGTTTAACATTGATATTAAACGTCACTATTTGAATGTGTCCTCAAATTTTTGGTGTCCTTTTTTAAAGAGTTTAACAATGCTGTTTTACGGAAGTCCATTAGTGCCATTTAGATTTTCCTTTAATTTTTTAATGACCAAACTGAAAATAAATTGTTACTTTGTTTCGTCGTCGAAAAAAATCGACAACGAAACTAAAGGAAATTGAAAATGGTGGCCCTTGATGGTTGCAAAATGGAAATATCATTGATTCTGGTGGATTCTGAAGATGGATTTGAATGTTCTGGTGAATGCAATGCTGTTGAAGATGGTTCTTGTGAATAAAATAGGATGCTGGCAATAATGAACCAGAAAAAGGATGTGATGGTAGATATTGTCGGAATCACCGGTGTCAATGGAATTATTGGAACTAATCAATAGTGCAAATGATGAAATCAATGGTGCAAATGATGAAATCAATGGTGCAAATGATGAAATCAATGGTGCAAATGATGGAATCAATGGTGCAAATGATGGAATCAATGGTTGGTTCCATCACCCGCACAATGGATTCCATCATCTCATCATGCTACTGCTTTGATTCCATTATCTGTTCCATTGATTTTATCACTTGCACCATTGATTCCATCATTTGCACCATTGATTTCATCATTTGCACTATTGATTAGTTCCAATAATTCCATTGACACCGGTGATTCCGACAATATCTACCATCACATCCTTTTTCTGGTTTATTATTGCCAGCATCTTATTTTATTCACAAGAACCATCTTCGCCAACATTGCATTCACCAGAACATTCAAATCCATCTTCAGAATCCACCCGAATTAACAATAGGGTTCCCTTTTGCAACCATCAGGGCCACCATTTTCAAAGATTTTTTAGTTTCATTGTTGATTTTTTCGACGACGAAACGAAGTAACAATTTATTTTCAGTTTTGTCGTCAGTTTTTTCGACGACGAAATGAAGTAACAATTTATTTTCAAGTTCGTCGTCAATTTTTTAGTTTCGTCATTAAAAGATTAAAGGAGAATCTAAATGACACTAATGGGCTTCCGTATGTTTTATACTGTAGCTTTTTACATAATGTCAAATAAAGCCAATTTCTTTTTAAATTGACAAGAGTTTAAGAGGAGCGTGAAAAGTGAGGAATCCAAGTATTAAGTGAAAACAAATTTTGCATTTCTAGAATAATTTTTCTGTTTAGTGGATGGGAAGTGGGCAGAATGGTCAGAATGGGAATCTTGTGATAAATGTTGTGGTGGAGGAAGTCAACGAAGATACCGAACTTGTGATAATCCACCACCAGGACCCAATGGAAAGAAATGTCAAGGAGAGAGAATCGATTCACGAAAATGCAATACGCATTCCTGCCCAGGTTCGAGATATCAATGTTTTCTTTTGGAGCTTTCCGTTATGGGCTACTCCAGAAAAGAATTTGTACTTCATTGGTTGAGGAGGTCATTTTTGGGAAAGGTGGCCCCTGGATTTTTTCCACTTTTTCAGGACCCCTTGGTTTTATTTTATTTTTTAGACCACCCTGGATTTTTACCTTATTCTACTGAGAATACCCTGGATTTTCACTCGAACCATACACCTGGATTTTTATTCTTTTTAGATCTCACTGGACGTCGAACCTTCCCAATATAGGGGGTTTTTGATTTCTTTCTTTCTTTAATTAAATGATAAGCCCAGTTTTATCTTTCGAATTCAAGGTATAACAAGATTTTACTTTTTTTCAAACGCAAAATATGTTATCTCTTTTACAGATCCAAAGAATTGCTTTTTCAAGTACACTCAATACACACCACTTGACAAAGATGGAAAACCAATATTTTTGGATCAGCATCAAATCAAATGTCCGACCAGTCACGTCTTGAACTACATCAGACTCCAAAAGAACGAACAAGAAACCATGATCAGTTATGGATATCGATGCTGCAAGACACAAGCTTGTGCAAACTTACCTAAAACAAACGACGAAACTTATAATGGAGGAGGTTATGGAAAAGTCTTCAATTTGGATCACCAAACAGTCGCTTGCAAAAACGAAGGCTTGAGTTCCCTCAAACTTGACCGAGATATGACAAGATGGAACTACAAATATGATTGTTGCAAACTTGGCAACCAAAAGGCAGAGCTGGATTGTTACAATGCAAACAGTCAATTCTTAAGTGACATGGGCGGCAGTGTGTTATCTTTGTTGAACCAAGAAATTTCCTGCAAGTGCGATGATTATTATATCACTGATTTCAAAATGAATCGAAATTACAATGGAAATGAAGATCAGATCAGATATGATTTCCAATGTTGTAAAATCAAAAACTAAATTGAGGGACTTTATCCTATTTGGGTATAAGAATATTTGAAAGAGCATTTTAGTAGATGAGATGGGTTATAGATAAGAATTTTATTGCTTTCAAATAATATTATTAAAATTATTGGCTTTGAATAAAGATTTGTTTGTTAAAAATCTTAGTTGTGTACTTTATTATTCAATTCTCAATACTTTAATTGCAATAGATTAAAACTTCTCAGAGCACAGAGGACGCCATTTCCGGCGGTCAATTTACTCAAGTTACGAAGGAAATCAACTACATCCATTTAAAAGTCCTCCATATCTTTTTTTGAGCACTTTCGTTAGGGTTTCATTGAGTTTGAATTTTCGTCAAATTTCTCGGGTCAAGCGGGGTTTGCCTATGACGTCAGTTTTTGAAACCTGAAAAAGTTTCTTAGGCCTTAGTAGAAAACCCCGGACCAGGTATAAAAAGTAATTCGGAGACTTGTTCAAACTTATTTCTTGGCTAAAATAAAACAACATTTTTTGACCTTTTTGACGCCTTCTCAGAGGCGCGTTGACAATGAAAGGACAGCTAAATTCTAATGGAGATAGTAAATTGTCTATGTCTTTGATGGATGATTTTCATCTGTGATCTCAGTTGGAACATGGTTGGAGTGAGGGAATTTTCAAAAATGTTGAGGTCGGAACTGTTCAAACAACTGTCGCTCGCCTCTTTTCGCATGAAGTGTCAGGGGCCTTGCATTTTAATCGAATATTTTATTATTGATGAACTTGTTACTAAGAGATTCAAAAACGCGTTCATTTCTTTTGATTATCGCCATGACTCTCTCATCTATTTTTGTCTTGACAAAGTGTGGTCATTTCAATTTTTTTCTAATTTTCTTCTTCAAATGAAATAGCGTTAATATTTTTAGAAAACATTTGATTGAAAACTTCTTTTGAACACTTCGTTATTGGTAAAGTTGTTATGTAAAGTAAGTTTTTTTTCCACCGAAAATTTTCAACTTTGTTTTTCAAATGTTGTCAAAATTTTTCGTAAAATCATACCCTTAGAGTGCATTTTCCCCCAAATTTTCGATCCCTTTCGTGCAAAAAATGGTCAAAATTCTAGCATTTTTGGTCAAAATATCTAGATTTTTCAAGAATTTTCTGAAATTTCTACCCTTACAGTGCACCTCTAGTTTTTCCGACCCTTACAGTGCATTTTAAACATATTGGAAAAGGTACCCTTAGGACCCGCACATACCCGTCGGTCCTTTTGCCCAGCTGCCCCCCCCCCGGGCAACGCGTACATAAATGCTGTATTTAAAGACGAAAGACAAATGGAGAGAGAAAGTTTGTTGATATTTTTCATGTTGACAATAAACCAGCTATCACACTTTCACTTGTACAATATGGGATATATTTTAGGCTCGGAAAAATTCTGAACTAGAAAAAGAAAAGTATTAATATATAAATAACTGAAACTGATAAAAACGAAGAAAGTGAAGAATATTTTTGTTCATTATGTATATTTACTGGAATTTTCAAAAGGTGATTTACATGGCTTTTTTTCATTAATAGGTTCACCAAAGAAATGAGAGATGCTGTCAGAATGATTTTGGTGGCTTTGAGCCTTAGCTCATTTTGCACAAGTACAGTATATGAAAGTAAGTTGTAATAAGTGTATTTATTCCCTCCATCTAGTAATGGACCCAAGCTTGAAAAAAGGTCACTGACAAAGTAAAAATGATTTAAAACTTTATAAAAAAATTCCGAAGTGAGTGAATCGATATGATGAAAAAAATTTCTGAAAATTTTTTTGGATCCGTTAGAACGTTGAATACTTTGAAACGCAAATCTTAGATTGAAAGTTTACATCTTTCTGCATATTTCTCACGAAAGATATGAAATGACTACCCTATAAGACTGGGTGAAGCTGTCTTTCCGAAATTTCCAAACGTTTTAAAATCTAATGTTTCTCAAATTTGCAATGTTCTTCGTTTCCGCAGGATGTGGTCAAGAATTCGATGTGATTGGATGTTTCACACAAACCACAAAAGCTGAACGTTTCAATAAAACCTTATCTCATGTTGACTGGTGGCGCTATGATCATAAGTCCTTTGAAATGTAAGATCACGTTTTTTATAAGAACAAACTTTATGAGAACATTTGGCTTCAATGGCCAAAATCTTAAGAACAAGATTTAGGCTTAAAACTCAGAAAGTTAAGAACATCCAAAAGGCTTTAAAAAATTTAGATGTTCTTATAAAAAACGTGATATGATCCTTTTTGCCTCCTAAAATTTAAACAGATATTTCAAGGTTTTTCATTGCCGCATTATAATGTGTTGCATTTTACATTGCAGTCTGCATTCCTCTTAAATCAAAAACCTAAATTCTTCGTTTCTGAATAAACAAATTTGATGTATTTTGAGGGTCATTCTTATCATAATAAATCATTAATCTCTTGATGATTCAATCGCCTGGTGATCATTTACTTATTCATTTTTTCAAAGGCTTTTATGCAAGTGTTCAGCTAAAGCAAGAGAGAAAGGGTACATCGCCTTTACGTTTCATGATTATGTCGAATGTCACGGTACCGATGATTACAAAGAGTATACAGATTTGATAACTAATGAGGATCGAGCGAGTGATGAATGCATCAATGAAGAATATGAGCTGTGTGATAATGGTCAAAAATATTGTATGGGTGGACCTTATGAGCAATATATCTACAAGTTGAATTATACAGGTATCGACCTCTTTAATTCTAATAAATGTGCTAGAAATGGTTAAAGCAGTTCCAGGCTCATATCTCGTCAAGCTACTGCAGAAAAAAATATGAAACTAGTTAATTGGGGCTAAAAAAACGTTTCCAGAGAAAGTTTTCCATTCTTTGGATACATAAAAACTAAATTTGACGAAAACTTATGTGATGATATATGCCCTCCCCATGGGGAATGGGTCCAAGTCCTTACGAAGTGGAAATTCCTCCTTCTTTTTTTTCAATTAGAAATGTATAGCGCCGTCCAGACACTGCTAGTTCTGTGCACAAGACACAGGATACCATGATGCATGGCGATGGTACTCGAACTCGAGCGGAAGAGCATATAGCTCATATAGCAATGTCTACCATAGCACTTTTGATGTAACAAGGTAGTGGTACCCGATTCCCCTTACATGATATGGGTTAACCCAGGTGAAGGTGTGTTCACTTGCCAAGCGAGCCGTAGTACTACCGTGGGAAATCGAACTCAGACCTCCTGGAAAGAAGTCAAGAGAGATGACCACCACACCACTACACCTTTTAGAATCCCATCGTGTTTCTTTAGGACTCAAATGATCCTTAACTGATCATAGGTATGCCGTTTTGAATATTTTGAATTTTGAATAGTCATTTTTTGTCATCTTTTTTGATGCTAATTTTCAGGGAGTGGTATTTTCACACAATGGTCAAGTTTCGGTAATTGCAGTAAGCCTTGTGGTGGAGGAATACAGTATCGTACACGAGTATGTGCTTCTGGTGGAAACGATTGCGTTGGTTCAACCAGAGAGGAGAGAGAATGCAACATGGAGAAATGTCCTCCTCCACCGTGTAAGACGTTTGTTGCAACGGCCCAGAGCTTGCACACGTTGTCTATCATAAGAACATCAAAAAATTTCGAAATCTTCGGATGCTCTTTTAATTTTTTCAGTTTTAAGCCAAAAAATGTTGTGCTTATTTTCACCAATTTGTGTAATTTTGTCCACTTTCCTAAGAGATTGAGTGTTTTAAAGCCCATAAAGCCTTAAAATATTCTTAACTTTGATGAATTTTCTTTATATTTTGGCCGTCGTAGCCTTATGCTCTTATATGGTTTATTCTTTTAAAAACGTATACATAGCGTTGTTTTAGTTCTCACTCGCCTCTCTTTATATGTGTGTTACGGATTTTGAATGAACGTTGAAAAAACGTTATGTATCAGCTGTTCGGAATTGTCGAAGAGAGTTTTGACGGCTTTGATTGACAAAAAGAAGATCAGATCATTCAACATTTAGAACATGATATGAGGAAGGTCATTCATAATGAAGTGCTCGGACGGGACTAAAAAATTGTGTAATGTAACTTAAATCTTAAACTTATTTTCTTTTTCCTAGTGACACCAATACCTCCAAAAACATGTCGATGGGGAAATTGGACCAAATATTCCTCTTGTAGTCAATCATGCGGTGAAGGATTTCAAAAGCGAACACGAAAATGTGATGACGGTCCCCAGGTTCCTGGTGGTGAACAATGTGTAGCAGAGAGTGAACAGATAGAGTCTTGCTTTGTACGAGATTGTCCAGGTGAACTGCTTGCTCCTAAAGTCGAATTGCAAATTGATTTTTCAGCTTCGGAGATAGACGATGCTATCGTCCGTTTTTGAGGGTCAATAAACGCAGGAAAATATGAGTCAGGGCGTCAGGGCGGTTTACGGGAAAATAGTGGCGGTAGAGTTTTGGAACACTGTAAACACCTTCGCCCCGAACTAAACTCGTTTTCAAATTTATACCGCCTTCTATGAATTATTCCCTTTTTCAGTGATAATGTGTAGACGATAGGAACGTCTACTTCGGAGAGGGCTTGAAATGGACTTTTTTCATTACCCATTATGATATTTTACGACATTTATGTCCTTTAGTTAGCAACCCCATCACCAAATGTAGATTCTTAGGTAGTTATGGTCCTTATTCATTGTGATTGGGTTGGCTAAGTCGTAGAGACAATTCCCATGTCTTTAATATCATTAATGTTCTCTTTCAGATGTCAATCATTGGGGACCATGGTCCAGCTACACTACTTGCAGTAAGACATGTGATGAAGGCAAGAAGTCAAGAAAAAGAGTTTGTATTCAAGCAAATCCTCCAAATAAAGATAAAAGCAAAGATACTTGCCATGGTGATCAAATGGAATATACCACCTGCAATCTTCGTCTTTGTTTAAGTAAGGTTTTTCTTGAATCTTTAAAAGAGCTTTTTTGCCACTATCTATGAACACCCCCCTCCCAGCGGAACTTCAATTCACGCAATCACGCAAATCGTTTCCCAAATTCATCAAATCAAAGCATGTCATCAGAATCTACAAAAACAATCATCAGAGGATGATACACAAGTAGCACAAGTTATGATTTGTCCACTTTTTACTGACACATACCAAAGAGTTGGATAGTTCAAAAAGCCTGATTCTTCATCACTAATAGCTTCAAAGTAATACAAATGTAAGGATACAACACATCTAGTGTACACATTCTACATTCACTAGCAGTGTTGTTATTTCGAAATCTCAGTAATGACAATTTTAAACCACCACGACTCACGGTTTTTACATTGAGTTTCGAATAGGGATACAATCAAAGACAGAAAATCCCAGTGGTAAAGAAATTGTTGAGTATATTTTCCAATGTTGACCAAATTTCCCAATGGGGATAGGGATCCTAACGGGTCTATAAGACGGGGGATGTGTCAGGGCCTCAAAAAAAATACTGAATATATCTATATCTTTCTAAGTACATTACTCGTTAAATGGAGAACTCTCACTTAGAATCAGTGTAATATTACTCTTTCACTTTGTGGGATTTTTCCAATTTTTTTACTTTTTACTTTCAGTGAAGCCAACGTGTTACCACAAATACACTCCATGGTCTTTGGATGAAAGTGGAAACCCAGAAGCCTTATCTTACCACAAAATCCATTGCGCTGATTGGCATGTTCTTAATCGTGTCCGGTTAGATCGAAACATGTTTAAGAACAGATATAGATATTACTACCGCTGCTGCCATTCACAACTACCCTGTGACGATTCCCAAACGAAAAACAAACCCACACTCAATAACGGTACAATGGTTTCACTTGACCAACAACCAGTCCATTGTGGAAAATTTGGAGTTAGTTATTTGAAATTGAATACGATTATGGATAAAAAACAATATTTGAGTTACACATTTGAATGTTGTAGACCTAGGAATGAGCTAGCTGGAACTATATGTTATAAGGGGAACACAGGATTCAAAAAGAGGAAGGCGCTTGATGAACATTCGATCTCATGCACCAAGGATGATCGTTACTTCATTGCAAATTTTAACTTAAAAATTAACCATACACAAGACAGTGTCCGCTATGATTATGAATGTTGTAGAATCGACCCAACCGTTAAAAACTTTTAAATTTGTATTTTTTGCTAGAGCTTTATAGACTTGTTTTTCTTTGGAAGGGATCATGCGACGGTTTCAGGGGGTACACAATAGCATAAAATTTGTCGAGAAAATTTTAAACAATTTTAATATTATGTATATATGGGATGTATGCGAAGCTTAATGTATGTAAGGGATTTTATCTTTATTCAAGTTTTAACAATGAAATGGAGTTTCCTTCCCAAGGAAATCCATTTGAAATTTGACCTTAGGTTATTTAATGTGTTAGCGGTGGCAATAAACCTCTAAATAAAGATAATAAACGGAGAAAGTTGGATGCTAAGACGTCGATAGAAGTCAAATATTAATTACATCTTCCAATGAAAATCGACTCTTTTCTAATTTAAAGTAGCTGCAACTTTTTGATGGAGTCTTTCCAAAACAATGCGCAGCTTAATTGAATCAAAGAAAGTGAAGCTTAGGATTATATCTAATGGATTTTCAATTTCACACTTTGGTGTAAACGTATCTATTTCCTATGGCAAAAAAATGGTTTGATTTGGGAGGGCGTATCAAAGCACCCTTCCTGAATATTTCTCAATCAATTTTTCTTATTTTCAAATATTTATTATCTAGGCTAATATAAATGTCAATATTTTGTATCTTTTTATCCAGCATTTCTCTACAATTTTCCGAAATGATTTTGAATTTTGTATTCTAGTACAGTTTGGGCTTTTGAATAATAACCATTCTTATACCAGTGTTTTTAGCGAAGAGAGGGTGAAAACTTTTAAATATCTGGCTTCAATTTTGGCTCAAAAAGCGTGGCTTTTGAGTTTGACGCCCCTTTGCCTTTCGACGCACGCGGAACAGTCTTTTGACACTATGTAGTATAGTTCTTATTTTAGAAATTTTAAACTTTTATGAAGTTACTAAAAATAGAGATTTAAAAATATAAAGAAATATATCATAGCATAGCACAATTCTATGAGAAGCTTGATCTTAAAGCTATGTGGACTGTAGAACACCGAATTTTATAGGAAAATTGACAAAAATTCTCAAAAAATGGCGAAAAGTTAAGAACATCCCAAGGCTTCAACAATTTTGGATGTTCCTATAAAAAAACGTGTATCTAGCTCAAATTCTATCAAAATTTACAGCCTTATTTGTCTCCACTGAATATTATATTGAGACAGACTTTTTATGTGAACTATGGGTCTTACAAAGTCCTTGCGAGTTCAGTCTTAAATAATAAATTCGCCGAGGTGATAATTTTTCCCTAAAAAACAGTTATAAACAAAAATGGTGTTTCATTACATTGGCCAAAAGTTTCATCACCTTCTAATTGATATTTTCTTTGACTTAATTAAATTTTGCTTTAACTTTACTAAATTAAACTTTTTCACAATTCCAAATAAAAGAATACTATTGACCAAGGATGAAATTTTCGACACACATAGAACATACTAACCAAAACAGGTGCATTGTGGATTCTGTATAAAACTCAACGTGGTTTCTTACGAATTCATTTTTAAGGAACAAGTCTTTTGGTTTGCAAGGTAAGCTTTTTAACATCAGATTTATTTTTTCCAGGTACTTTTATTACTTCCTTTTATATCTGAGGTAGCCCGATGTAGACCGTGTTAGTGTAGCAAGCGCTTAGGTTTTTTTTTCCTAAATATTTCATATCTTATCTTCTTTGTTTTCCATGAAGGTAATAAGAGATATTATCTCACAATAGAGTTCTTAAAAATCCAACAATTTTTTATTCAGTTTTTTATGAACTTAAATATTTCCATGAGTGCACACAAAATTGATGATTACTTTTTCCCATTGCAACCAAGGAGCCGTTTGTCTCCGATGATTAGGTACAATGAAACAAAAGGAGTTAATTCTCCATCTAATTCTTATTACCTCTATGGTTTATCAAACTATTAGGACGTTCACTCTCTAAGTGGATTCAATGTTCTTTTATAGATTGTGGACTGAAGACTTCCAAAAATGTTGAAGTTTGCCGTTCTTGCTGGTCTTATGACCCTCACTCTCGCTTTTGGTAGGTTATTTTCAAACCTCGCACTTAATTGTGATACATTTTCCTTTTATGAGTGCTACGAGCTTGGTTCTTATTGATATCTTAGTTAAGATTACCGACGAGCTCACGGAATTGGGAGGGAGTGTTAATTAAAGAGCTCTAAAAAACAATGGTTGTAGCTAAGAATGATTCTTTCTTCTCCTGATTTGGTTCTATTCCGATCTTTGCCATCAGTAAATTATGTCCCTGTGTTAGATTATCATCATATAGAGCAGCTGTAAAAATCACAAACCTCCTCTAAAAAATCACAGGTAGTATGAAGAGAACAGAGGCTTCCAGAAGCCTAAGCGATTGTGTTCTAAAATACATATATCAACCATTACACCATAATGGGAATGGGACAGGCTTTCCAAGGGCGGAATGGCGTTCAATTGTTTGTATCCTTTAGATGTCAATGCTCGGAACTATCGTTAGATTCGAACCCAATTCTCTGATTAACGGTCTACAATATTTATCTTGCAGATTGTGGTAACGAAATTAGCATTCAAAAAGTTGGATGTTTCAAAAGAAGCCAATCAGTTTTCCCTGATATGATCGCCAACAACCGTGACTCATCACACGCTTCTTACATTGGTCAAGAAATTGATTGGAGCAACTTTGGAAATTCTATGAAAAGGTTAGAATGTTTTTCAAAATGGAAAACATAGCTTAAGTTTCTAAGGTTTGACATTATTTCACAATGCTTGGATCTCTCGAATATCAACTTATTCTCTGAGACTGACATGGAAATACTACTGAAATACCTTATCGGGGAAAACTTCGTCGGGGAAAAGTGACGAAATTTTGGCCAAATGACGAATATTTTTCCCCGATAAGGTAAAACATTTTTTGCAATATATAATTAAATCTGTTATCCGTTGAAAATCTTATGAAAATATTAAAAATCATTTGATTTTTAGTATGATGAAACACGCAAGTGATTGGACAAAACTTTACTTTATTTTTTTCCAGCCTTGCATGTCAATGCTCGCAAGCCGCCAAAGAAGGTGGTTATGTCGCCTTTGCTCTTGGTTTCTATGGAGAATGTTTCGCTGGCAAAGACCAAAAAGCTTTGGATGACTTATTGATCGACCCAGCACAAAGCAGCAGTGCCTGTATTAACAAGAATTACGGTAAATGCCAAGTAGGAGAGAATTGCATCGGAGAAGCCAACGCTGAATACATTTACACCTTTGCTTCACAAGCACCACCAAGTAAGTAGTAAAATCAATGAAATCTTAAAATATTAATGCAGACTTTTGATTTAGCATTCAACTGATGTAAAATGTACTTATGGTTGATTGCAACCAGAGGAATGTGAAGAGATGGAAAAACAGCTTTTCTGATTACTCAAAGTTTAACGATCACTTCTATTGAAAATTCTATTGTACAAACGTCGATTAGGTCATTAAATAAAAGTCCAGAAAAGACGGCTCGCCATACAAATTGGACGGTTTCTACATGATTTGACGATAAAAATGAAAATTTGTTTTTCCTTTTTCGACGATTACTAGTTCAATTTTTAAGAATAAGGAGCAATTTTTTTACCAACTTATAGCAAAAGAAATTCTTAACACAATGATATTAAATTGATTCTTGTAAAACTGTCAGAAATCGAGTAAAATCAAGATAAAGTTATAATTTTCTCGAGCTCTAGCTCTACATATAATGGTGCGGTCATGATGCGGTTAAATCAGTAGAATCACTAGGAAATTTTGAGCAAGAAGATATTGGCACCTTTTTGTATAGGAGAGATGTACCCAAAATATAAGCCCTAAAGGTTTGCGCATAATCAGGCTTGAAACAAAAGAACTTTGTCACAACACGCTAATAATGCAATTTTTTATAGCGACAACAAAAGAAACCTATTTACTCGACATAAACTCCCTTACGGGCAAGAGACCTGGTATATGACGAGCCGTTTTTCCATTGTTTTCAAGAGGCTGTTTTTCCATCTCTTTACATTCCTCTGTTGAAATTGAGCAACTAACTTTGCGGGATTACGAGATTATTATCTTATGGAATGTGTATTTTTGTCCCCTGTTTTAAAGGTTTTGTTTATACTTAAGTGTTCCCGTTTCATATCAGACACATTTCATATCAGGACAGTGTCTCCCTATTGTTGTATTGTGCTGATATAAACAAGAAATGTTTTTCTTTTCCCCTTTCTGACCAAAATGCTCCGAAAAAGCGTGAATTAAAATTGATGAGTGAGCAAAATATATCACTCTTATTTAAAAACAAAATCTTTAAAGTGGGTACATGTCAAAGGATGGGATTCATTTCTTTGCTTCTTTTGACAGAGGTCGATGGAGGACTTTCTAAATGGTCAGAATTCACCGAATGCTCAGCTTCCTGTGGAGAAGGAGCAAAATTCCGTGAACGTTCGTGTACCAACCCACTCCCTCAAAATGGTGGTGCTAGCTGTGAAGCTCTCGGTGAATTGAGTGAATCACAAGCATGTAAAATCAAGGAATGTCCAGGTAATTACATACTTCCTTTAATCAATTGTTTCAGCCGCAGAAATCCTGTGCTGTAGTCTGATGAGAACCTATCAAAATCTGTACGAGGTTATGCTATGTTATACGTTAGTTTTAGACTTTTCACTATGAAAGTCAAGCATAATTTCATAATCGTCCAATGTCATACAGAAACCCGCGACTTAGAAACAGAATTCTGACACAGTTAGGTTAGAGAAATTGCAACTCTTCAAATTAGTTACACAGAAAAAGTAACAAAAGGAATGTTTGATACGTTTCCTAGTCAATGGTCAATACGGAGCCTGGTCAGCATACAGTCAATGTAGCAAGTCTTGTGGAGGTGGAAATCAAAAGAAAACAAGAAAGTGTGACAGCCCAGCACCAGCCCATGGAGGAGCTGAATGTGAAGGACCAGCTGAAGATCAAAGACCTTGCAACACTCAAGCTTGCCCAGGTTAGTTAGTTGCTCAGCTAGTAAGCAGTCATTCACAAAATTTAGTGAGAAATAGAATACTTACTGCAACGTTTATAACTTTTTTTCTTCGTTATCCGATTCTCTGATCAAACTTAGTCTCATTCTTAATCAAGCGATCATAAAATGAAAATATAGCCCTTAACATAAAGAGACAATTCTGCAGTTGATTCTCACTAATTCTGACAAGAAAGGGAAGTCTAACAAGTACGAAATACTGTGAGATTTGACACAATTTCAGAAAGTATCTGAAGTTTGGTCATCGAAAAGATTGCTGTGAAGAAGGTTATACCAGAACGAATGCAGAATAGAAAAAATATAAGATTGGCTTCATTTGTTTTAGTCAATGGTCAATACGGAGCCTGGTCAGCATACAGTCAATGTAGCAAGTCTTGTGGAGGTGGTAAACAAAAGAAAACAAGAAAATGTGACAGCCCAGCACCAGCCCATGGAGGAGCTGAATGCGAAGGACCAGCTGAAGACGAAAGAGCTTGCAATACTCAAGCTTGCCCAGGTTAGTCAGTTGCTCAGTTAAAAGACAAGAACATTCTTAAGCCGTATATAGCAAAGTAACTGGTGTCAATTCTTATCTCAATAATAATTATAATATTCTAGAATAAGTCCGATCCTGGTTGCAGGCTTGATTCTAACCACATCATAAAATGCAAGTAAAGTAAGCACATCAGTATTGCAGTTTGCAAGTGAGAAATATCATGGGAGTCTTGCAAAGCAAAGTCTCTTAATTCATGAAAGTTTATAAGTGGCATTCAGACAGGGTTGGTGTGAAATATTTGATCAGTAATAAAAGATTATAACAGAAAACATAAAATATCGTTTGTCCATTTTAGTCAATGGCAAATACGGAGCCTGGTCAGCATACAGTCAATGTAGCAAGTCTTGTGGAGGCGGTAAACAAAAGAAAACAAGAAAATGTGACAGCCCAGCACCAGCCCATGGAGGAGCTGCCTGTGAAGGACCAGCTGAAGATGAAAGAGCTTGCAACACTAATGGATGTCCAGGTAAAAAGAGTCTTTTGTATCCAGAAACATTTTAAACATGATAAAAGAGTATCTGTCAATGAACTTTCTTCTAACTCCGAAACCTTTGCCTACGCCTAATGCTCGACCACAGGAGCCAGGGGAGAGGCTTGCGTTATCTAACGTCAAAAAGGCTTACCACCTTTCGTACGACGTTATAGTTTATTTTAGACTATTCACTATGAAAGTCAAGTACAATAAACCTTTTTCCGTAGTTAACGGTAAATGGGGAAGTTATGGAAGCTACGGTAGTTGCAGCAAAACATGTGGAGGAGGAAGCAAATCTCGATCACGATCATGCAACAACCCTGCACCAAAGAATGGAGGTAGTCAATGCAGTGGCTCTGCTACACAATCTGCAACATGCAACACACAAGCTTGCTTGAGTAAGTGAAATTAAATAAGTTCATTATCTCGTTGGTTTAGAAATTCTAAGATCTTACTTTATTTTTCCATTGGATACTTTTTAAACAGCTCTGAATCGAATCATACACCCCTGAACTTAGCGAGGGATTTAGGTATCTCAGACTCAACGTTTTAGAGCTTTAATTGACTAAAGTTAGCGTGTTCAGAACTCTTCCATGCTAATCTTAATCAAGAAATCATTTTGTGTTACAGAGAGCAACTTATGTTCCTGGTATTACACTCCATTCAACACTGAGAAGAAAGGAAGACCAGTCTACTTGGACAGACACTCACTCCACTGCCCATCCGGATACGTTATGAACTATATTAAATTACAACGAAACTCCGGACACACCCAAATACGTTACAAATACAAATGTTGCCGATCTCAACTCACTTGCTCAGACAGCCGACGAACCAATGGACAATCGTACAATGGAGGTGGTGAAGGAAATACTGTCTACTTGGACCGTCAAACTAACAACTGTTACAACAAAGGTAATATATTCTCAAGCTCAAAACATAATCCCTCAAAGTTGATTCTTTGCCAATTATTATATTGCAATAGCAACATCACCATGTTTCTAGCTGGCCTCATTCTCAAACAACTACACATCTATGCACGAGAAAAAAAGTAGATATTGCACTTGCAGTTATCATGCCAAAGATTTCCAAAAGTTTTTTTCATAAATGCAGATCATGCCCAGATCATGTTAACTTTTTCAAATCTATTTCTTTTCTCACACGTCACTTTTACTTTCAGGTTTCAGTTACTTGAAATTAGACCGTAGCGGAACCAACTGGAACTACAAATATGATTGCTGCAGCGTACCAAGTGGATCAGTCTCATGTTACGACACCAACACTGGATACAATGACGATGGTGACGGCAAAGTTGTCTATCTTGACAGACATACTATGTCCTGCAACACTAACTATTACATCACATACTTCAAATTGGTACGAAACTCTTCACACAACAAATACAAATACGATTACCGATGCTGTAAACTTAACGCACCCGCTGTCACTAACTAAACAGCAAGAACTTTGTAAATCTTATAGTGTGTCAAAAATGTTTTGAACGATATTTTTTGAGTGAAAGAACAAATCCATGAAAAAGTAAAATTTTGTTTCTTTTTGTGAACGTCCCTTCGAGGTTGGATAAACGGGAGAAATGCCTGTAAATAAACGCAGGTCTGGTTTTAACTAAAACATTCTCATTCCTGGTTCCAAGGATTTTTTCACAACACAATTCACCAAAAAGTGACCCTTGTTTTGAATATTTTGAACGATATTTTTTGAGTGAAAGAACTAATTCATGAAAAATTAAAAATTTGATTTCATGTACGTTTCTTTATCCCTTCGAGATTGATAAACGGGATCAATGTTTTGCCTGTAAATAGAGGTAGGATTTTAACAAAAGGAGCCTCATTTCTAGTTCAAAGTTAACATTTCAAAGAATTTTTCCACAAAACAATTCGCGAAAAAGCAATCCTTAATCCAGGCCAGGACTGAAAACTTTATAAATGAATTTTTTCTGGTCCAATCTGCTATTGAAACATTACCTGGGATTCGTGTAAGTAGAGATAATTATCTGTCCAGTGACACCTTATTTAGGGCAGTATGGTACGTGAAACAGATATTGCATTAAATTCCGCTAAATGATAAATTATTATTGGGCTAAAAATTCAAATATATTTACAATTATTATGGTATTATCTATTGTCCTACTTTAATAATCTAATATTCTTTGTTCTGGGTACACGAGACAAAATGAGATATAGCTAAAGGCTAGAGCGGAATCTTATATTAAGGAATCGAAGCCATTTATTTTCTCCATAAGTAGTGCAACACGCGTGCTTTTCATTCAACCCTTGGTTGGAAGCAACATTTGAAAAATGTGAAGCGCAAAAAACCAAAGGAAGTTCTAGATTCATCATCCGAGATGTGGCGCGAATCTTTAAACATCACTCTTAATTGCCTGGAAAATGTTGACGATCCCTCTCTAGCTTTCGGTTGTATCTCATCGCACGAGGTATCTATCATGCAACAACAATTCACAAATATAAAGTAAAAATGAAATATAGTTTTTAAAGGGACCATATGAAATCATTTTCGCACTTATACCGACATAACTTATAGACTCCTTTTAAGCCCACTCGTAATCACCCATAGCCAATAGCATACCGCAGTGTTTCTAAAAATAGACATCAAAATTACTGTTTGCCCGAGTTTTAGTCCCATCATCCTTTGCATTAAGTGCTTTTGTAAGTCAATTACACTTATTGCCAATACAAAACGCATAACAAATCATGATGAAAAGGATTGTGGGATTGAATTTCGGTCAAATGTTAAAAGTAATAATTATGACGTTTGCATAGCGTTGTGCTATTAGGGCCGTAATAAACGTCAAAACCTACAGAAATCGCTAAATTGGAAAGATTATTTGCATTAAATGTCCCGACATGCCTGTTGTTGACAATTGTATTATTGAATTATATGCGAAAAAAATGAGAATGCGCTTTTGAGATAATTTTAACTCGAAAAAAAAAAACATAGTAGTTTAGGTTATGCTGTACACATAATGAATGTAAACATAATCAATCAAACACGTATAAAAAATAAAAACAGTGAACTGTAATGTTATTGTTGGTAATACAACAGACGTTCATGATTGGAAATTAAACTTTTCCGAATAGATCTTGTCCGATTATAATCTTTAAATGTCACTGGAAATTCTGTTCCAATACAAACGTAAAGAAAAAGTCTGTTTCCGAACAAGGACAATGTTATTAAATTTTCCGTTGGTTTAATATCCACAAGCTAAAATGCATCCCGATACATCAAATAATAACTTCGAATATAGGTTTCGCTTTGATGCATTGCTCAAGTTAAACGTGGTAAAACGCCCACGCCCACACCACCGTCATGCATACCCATCTCTGTCTCCGAAGTCCATTCATTCGCCCACGGATCATAAGTCTCTATAGTGCTCAAGTTTGTTGCTCCGTCATATCCTCCGACAGCGAAAATTTTGCCACCGAGAGTGACCGAGGATACTCGGCTACGACGTTTCGTCATCGGTGCAACGTAAATCCATTGGTCGTTACAAATATCGTAATATTCGACTGAGCTTAGAAACGAGGATCCATCGTAACCCCCCGTCGCGTAAATACGGCTGTTAAGAACGGTAAGTCCGAGACGACATCTTCTGACGGACATAGGAGCGACAAGACGCCATTGACGGAGCGTGCTATCGTAAGCTTCAACTGAAGAAAATATGGTCAAACCATCGTGGCCACCAGCACTGTACAGTTTACCTGAGAAATTGAAAAATAAAGAATACCATAGATGAATCACAAAAAGTATATTAAATACCTACTCACAGTTGCGTCTTTTTCATGAAAATTCCGTAAGGCGAGACCAAAATTTGGTTAGTTGTTTTACGGGCCTGACCGAACCTGATATTCAAAACCGAAATAAAAATGTAATTGATTTTGGTAGTACATTTTTATTTTCATTGCCTTACAGACTGCCAAATTTTCAAACTTTTGGTAGCTTTTCCAATTTTATGTTCAATTTTTCAATTTATCCATGAATTCGACATTTTTATTGTCTTTTTATTTTTTACTTCGCATTTTTGTCAAGAGGAAGTAGTTTTTGTTTGGGAGATTTTATACTTTTATTTTTATTTTTTCGCCGACCGACGGACATTCTTTTTTGGATAGCTTGGCCCGTAAAACAACAAATTAGATTAGCCTCACCTAACCAAAAATCAATATCCAAAAAGAAAATTACAGCGACTTTTTTGAATTCTAGCTGAAGTGATGCAAAATGGTGAAATCTTCATCTTAACACAAATCTAAACAGTAGTATTTTTACATAAAGTGCCATGGAAATCAAGATTCCACAGTCAAAGATCTAGACCGACATCAATAAAACAAAGAAAACTAAAGGAAAAGAGCACATACCATTGAGCGAGGTGACACCAGCTGCACTTCTCAACGTTGACATGGACGCAACGAATTTCCATTGGTTCATTTCAGAATCATAACATTCCACACTGTTCAATGACGAATTACCATCATATCCACCCACAACATAGATCTTATTCGCCAACACTGCAGCTCCTACTGCACTTCGACGGATGTTCATTGGACATACTTTCTTCCAACTGACAAAAGAAAAAAAGATCATGTTATAATTCATGATATGCACCATTGCAATGTCTTCCACGGACCCAACAGCTGATTGGTTGCAAGTGACGTATTGACTGATTTTACATCACTCACAACCAATCAGCTGTTGGGTTCGTGATGTAATGTCAGAAGACATTGCAATGGTGCATATCATGAATACAAGTATAATTCTTAGTTGAAGGGAAGTCAATGACCCTAGACTTGGTCTAGATCTTGGACAGTTGATATGTGCAAAAGCAAGAACTATATATAATATGAGGTATTGCCCGAAAATATTGTGGTTCAGAAATAGAAGTTTCTTTTTATTTTCAATCTTTTGAAAACTTCAAAGAGTAACATACTAGGTAAGATATTCACTTTTCCTTCACTACCACAAGGGAAACTTCTTACCAAACAGTAGGCTGTTAACCCTTTTCAAATAGAAGCAAAAAGAATTATTAAAATATGTATGTCAATTTCATTGACAACTAACATACCTGTTTGTATTGGGGTCATATCTTTCCACATCATTCAACCGTACGTTACCATCGAAACCGCCAATAGCATACAATTTCCCATCCAAGATTGCCACACCCACTCTACTCCTTTGTATAGCCATCGGTAAAACTGGTGTCCATTTCCCTAAGATTGTATCATACTTTTCGACAGTGGATAACGATTCGCCAGAAGACGTTAAACCACCAACAATATAAATCAAACCAGCCGCCTCGCTACAACGTCTAGGTAAAGTGCGTTCACTTTTTAAATGTTTTCTGCGTTCAGGCATTAACATGAAGTCTTTTGCTTCATCGATTAGATCTCTACACACAATATTGCTACGAATGATCTCTTCAGACAACACTCGATCACTTAAATATTGAGGTGACAACAGTGGTAATCGGACGTATTTTAACAGTTCTGGTAAATGTCCTTTCCGTCCTTCACAATCTGTTTTCACCCAAGAAAGCACAGCTTCGAAAATTTGCTCCTCAGACCGAATATTCAAATCATCTTTCTTGATCAGTTCAGCCAAATCATCAAACTGCAACTGCAAAAATTCATTACATTGTGAAACATCCACAAAATTTTTGTCAAGAAAAGAATTAGCAGCTTGTAGAAGTTCAGCAGCCGAATACATATCTGCTAAATGGCGGACAGTTAAACAATTCTCTGGATGTAATTTCTTCATTAGGAAGCTTACACAGGCATCTTTAACACATGTTATTTGTAACAGCGAAGCAGCCGACAATAAATTTTGTACATTCTCAGTCCTCACAATAAGGTTTTCACCGTAAATAAAATTGACAAGTTCAACAATACATTGAGCATCGAGTTCTTGGATAGTCACTTCTTGTAAAGAGCTCTCTAGCATCTGATTAGTAAACATAGCATTGAAATAAGGTGTAGCTGCTGCAAGCACAATTTTATGAGCTTTGATAGACGTGCTACCAACAATCAATGTAACGTCACATAATGACTCATCTTGTCTCAACGAGGAGAGTGATTTCATCATTCCATTTAAAATGTCTGGACGTGAAGACAAACAGAAGACTTCTGATTCAAGTATATCATGTTGATGAAGCCCAGGTCCATTGACAGATAATTGTTGCAATGGTTTCTCAACCTTTGGTATCGCAATCACACTTTCTTCATTCTCATTTTCCATTTTATTTTTTTTCAATCTATGACGGGAACAGATATTGTCTTGAAAAACTAAAATCATCAGTCACACAGCCCCAGTGTAAAAAGTTTTTCCTAAATGGCAGGATTAACCCATTCATTAACTCATCTACAGTTGGATATTTTTCAAATTTCGCGAAGGTCTCTGAAAATTTATCAAAACATTTTACAATCTGTTACAATTTGCTTTTGCAAGAAAGATCTTTCATCTTTCAGAAAATAGGCCTTTTGCTAGAAGAAATATCATTTTGACTCCAGCAGTTCAAACATTATTTTTTTAATGATCCCACACGATAGCTTGATAGAAGATCAATTTCCATGCATTTTCTAATTTTTATCTTACTGTGTTTCATATATAACTAATTAAGTGTCTGTCTGTCAATTTTGAAATTACACATACAAACATTGGGTTTGAATATGAAATAGCCTAGCGATTATGTATGTACTTTTTAGCCTGGTGCACGGCTACTGGTATAGAAAAATCAATTCAGATTAAAATTAAATGAAAATAAAAATGCTCCTGTAGGGGGACGCCACAGTCTATTCTGGTTATTGCATAACCAATTACTCCGTACTTCAGTGGATACAAGAAAAACCAGTGGGAAAGATACTACCTATAAATCAGGCTAGCTCTAAAGCTCTAAAACAGCATCTAAACATGAAAAAAAGAATACGATTCATCAATCACTCACAAACATCAATTTGTCAGATCTAACAAAATTAATAACAGCACTGTCATCATTGGACAATCAAACAAAAATTTTATGTCAAGAACCCTGTAAACAATCAAACAGCTTCCATTGAAATGATAAGCTGCAGGTTAGATTAAGCCAAGTTAAAAAAGCCACCCCCTAGAACACCTACGAACTCCCTCAGGGGTGAAAAAAAATTCAATTTGTCAATCATTTTCTCAAGCGAAGCAATTCTAGCTTTACGATAGTGTTGCAGATCATCAGTGGTAAGAAAATGGTTGCACCCCAAAGAAATCCTATTTTGAAGCTCATTTATGGTAGTGGCCAATTAAGTCTGGAAATCAACTTTCTCAAAACATGGTCATACTGTATTGCATAAATTTGATGGAGATTTAGAAAAACATTAGTAACATACGTTGAAAATGAAGCATGAATAAAAGTTTTGACTCTTCAAAGCTGTTTTGACAAATAAACAGGCGCAATTGCATTATGGGTAAAATCCTGAAAAATACAAATATTGTTTTGGGAATGGATTTCTAGCAAATATTTGATCAATTGAATTATACGGTTCAGCACCTGAATTGCAATTTTACAGTTTCAGTAAGTTGTGAGCAAGGGGTCAATGTTTTGTAGGCCCTTTCTAACTTTTTTGTTTTCATTCAGAATGACCGGATGCCGATTGGAGAATTAGAGAACGCCTGCCGCCTAACCGCCTATCACCTGGAGGATAAACAAATAACGAGTGCATATCAGTGAAAGTTAGGGGTCACTCACATATCGATTCTTCCCACGACTAACGTCAAATTGACGCTAATTTGAAAACCCCCACGTCCCACCTCTTAAATGTCAATAATTAAAAATTATCAAAAATCAATGAAACTCTCTCTTTCACTTTCATCGCTGGTTCGTCAGCCATCTTTAATTTCGCTACGGCTTGCTCAGTTTACATTTCAAAAATGGAGATGATTTCTAAACTTTTTTCGGAAAGTTGCCAGAATTAATTATCTCCGTAATCATAATCAACAGAATAGCGGCATTTCACAAAAAAAGACCGACCGTTGGCGAAATTTAAGGGCCGCGATGACCGTCTAAACAAAAGGAACATGAGAGAGACATAAACATTAGGTCGTTTGTTTTGTTTAAAATAAAATTGTTCTATAAAATAGCAAAAAGTGAACAAATACTTATTACCGTAAGTTGGTCTCATCTCGACATCCGTCTTCTAATTTCGACACCCTTCTTTAGTGATAGGAATAATATGAAAGTTGGAAGCGGTGATTGTAAAATAATTTTTCCTCTCTTACCACTAAGCAAAGAAAAATAGTTTTGACCTTTCTTTTATTTTCAGCTCTAGAAAAGGGTGTCGAATTTAGACGAGGGATATCGATGTCGACATTAGACCAGGTTATGGTAGGTATATAAAATGAGGCACATGCGTTTGGTTTGGGAACACGAAACACAATGCGAACTACCTATGTCTAAACTTTTCAATATATCTCCAGAACTAACAGATTTTTTGAAGTTCTGTAAAAAGGTCCAAGTTCCTGAATAGTTTTACTATGTTCTGTGAAAAAAATCATAACCATCAGTGAAATACTCGTTCATCTATTCAAGATTGAAGACAAAAATTTGCGAAGAAAAATAAACCTTGAGCACAAAAAATGCTTTTTTTTAAACACTTTTTTCCACCGAAAAACAAATAACTTTTATAGACTTAACTTCCCCAAACATTGAAGAAGCCTCTACTAATTAAAGTAAATGAGATGTATAAGATAAGATAAAACAACCAGAATTTACAACTTTTCGTCCGAAGCAAAAGACGTGCTTTTCTCGCCGCCATCTTGTTTTAGACAGATGACATGGAGTTTTTATAAGATACTTTAATAATTGGTCATTTGAAGTAATAAAAATGACGCGTTCTTTAGAAAAAGTAACAAAATTGTTTTATTACTGGTTAACGACCAACCAAATCAAATAAGAGCTTGTAAAAACTCCATCTCGTCCCGTTTTAGAATGAGAATTCCAGAGAATTCCATTTGGTTCCAGTTCCCTGGTCTTTTTCCATCCAATCAGATCGCGCGATTTCACTTTCGCTTTCTCTAGTCCAATAAGACTACGGGATTTGAGTCATGTGACACCTCTATTGAAAAACCTGCGCCAAATAAAATAGAAATACAGGTCACACTATTGGCTACAGGAACTGAAAACAAGCAATTAAGGCCAATATCTTTGGTTTTTCTGAAGGAAAAAAGGTATACAGTAGCAAGCTTTACTGAAGGAGGGATAAGGCTGGGACTATCTATTTAAAAGATATGGACAAAAAAGGCACTTTTTTGGGTGATAATTAAGATTTTACTTAGAAACTTTAATTCTCTTACCCCCGTCTCGGCCTCCTCTGATATGAGCAAGGGAACCATGTTGGCCACCCCTACTGAAAATTTCAGATCAAAACAAACAAGGAATTAATTCCTGTAACTCAAGGAAATTGGAAAAAGCTGGTTTTTGACTGTTTCCGATCCTAAAGTGCTATTTTTTGGTAAAAGCTATGCAATTTATGTTTGGATTTCTAGAAAGCTTACTCATTCATTGTCAATATATTTTTTATTTGAAAGTAATCTCTTCATGGAATAAAAAGATAAAGTCAAAGCTTCTAGGGTCATTTTTCAAAAAATTTTTGCCAAATTAGATTTTCGCATTTCGCCATTTTACCCTACGCAAACGCACGTGGAGGAAAAGAAATGGGGAAAGCAACATTTGTCACGGAATAAACATTTCAAAAATTGATATTTCTGGTGAAATTTCTTAGCGTCACAGACTCTAACCTCCACCCATTTGCGTCAGTTTGACGTTAGTCGTGGATGGGAAGAATTGTTCAACTTACATGTCCATTCAGAATCGACATTAAGTTGACCCCCTTATTGTAACATGTTATGACAGAAAGTATGATTGATATCACCAGACGATCTCAATCGAAAGGACCCTGCTGACGCACCGGACTGTCTGGTGTATTTGTCCGGTGGCAAAAAGTATCCTTTCGCTACACCGGACGCAATAAGTCCGGTGTCAGTCTGGTGTTGCCTACAGGGAATTTTGGACGCCGGACATTTATGAAACAAAAAATTAAGAAACACCGGACGCACCGGACTGGTCATGTCCGGTGTTTTGATTGTCCGGTGGGAAAAAATATCCTACTCTGACACCAGACGTGCGACTTCCTTAAGTCCTGTGTAGAAATCATCATAGTGTGCAGAGGGGTCTGAACCCCCCCCATTAATATTTCATCCCCCCTATAAAGGTATCACCCCTATTTTTAAAATTTTTTGATCCCGCACCATTTACAGGGGTCCGAGCCCCCAGCATATAATTTGTACTCCCAGTATTGGGGAAGAATTTTGATGAATGAAGTATATTTTTCAGTGTGAATTCGTACCAATAGTCAATGAACTTGAAAACACTAGCAAATAAACAGTAAACTAATAATAGTAAAACTAGGAAAAACTAGGAAAAATAAGAAATAAGATTTTTTTAACCAAAAAGTTACTATCCCCCCCATTTTTATTTGATCCCCCCCTATAAGCTCAAACCCCCCATTTTAACTGGAAAATTGCCCATCCCCCCCTATAAAGCCTTCCTTGAAAACTCGGATCCCCCCCTTAAAAAAAGGGGGGGTTCATACTATGATCATTTTACACGGGACTTTCGCGTGTCCGGTGTTCGTTAAGTCAGGCGCGTCGGTGGGTCCTTAATCGACCGGTATCGACAATCGAACCAGTCGAACCAAATTGAGCGCAATTGACCGATTGAAATTCGATTGTTGAACGCAATCGAATCTCAATCGAATATTACCGCAATTTTCAGATTTGATTGAAATCGTCTGGAGTTGATTGTCTATTTTTTGCCGCCATCTTTGTTTTGACAGTTAGAAAGCAGTATGGCCCAATCAACAATACGCTTCCGAACCGGGCAAGGTTTTCTGACAACAACAACAATAAACAACGACAGTCGAACCAGTCGAATATTACCCAGAATTTTGGCGTTCAATTGAAATTCGATTGCGTTCGACAGACCTTTTTTTAAAGAGGCAGCCATGTTGAATAATTATGTACTCCAGCATAAAACCAATGATACAGCCATGCATAATTACAGTATTATGCATATTCTAAAAATTATGCATGGATGTATCATTGTTTTTATGCTGGAGTACATAATTATTCAACATGGTCTATTATGTTCGATTGAGATCGTCTGGCGGATATCAAAACAAATTTGTTGTCAAAGAGATTTAACAGTAAGTGCAAATACAAGCCAGAATATCAACAGTCTCATGTTTCAACCATCGTCCCAAGGCCAAGTTAGAGCAGTTGACAGTAGGTCGTTGCTGCATATCCCCTGCGCCCTGCTGGCCTGGCAGTTAGTCACACTAGGAAATCTAGCTTTCAGAAAAAACAACATTAGTCATCTACAGGATGTATTTGCACAACAAGGATGAGAGTTACCTGAATCAAGTTCACAAGACAATTAATTAAAACTTGAAAGTTTGAAACAAAATAAAACGTGCAGCAGCCAAATATCAACCAACCAAATTTTGTCATTCAATTCCCGAGACAGCGTTTCGATTTTTAAGGCCTTGTTTATACGCAAAAATAACGGTTTGTGTAAAGCACAGGTTACAGGTCACAGGTTACAGGTTACAGGTCAGTGATGACAGGTTGACTCTAATCAATGTCATTGCAGAGGAAAATGTTTGGAAAACACAAAGAATTATCAAAAACATAATTCTCAAGCAATTTCATCCATATAAAACCATTTCAAACATCAAAATTTAACCATGTGCTTTTATCGATCTTTCGCAGTTTGCGCCGTGTATAACGCAGACCAGAAAATATTTGAAACCATATTATACATATAACAGGTATATTACATATTGTAATGTTTGTAATGTTATATGATGGTTACATATATAAAACACATCGCTCTAAAACTAGCTTCTCAGAGAACTCACGAGCTTCTGACTGGTGTATTTTTATATCCAGCCATATTGTTATCATCACATTCGGTATGCTAAATATTTTTGGTGTTTTTCTCTTGTAAGACATGATATTTTATTATTCTGTCAATATTTTTGTCAAAAATTGTCATTAAGTCATTAAAATAACAATTGAATAATTAATTAGTTTCATCCCTCTAAAACCACTCTCTTAGGGACCTCACAAGCTTCTGATTGGTGCCGTTTTATATCCATTCGGGCGATTCTACTCAAAGTTGTACATTGTCCTTTCCGCAACAGTTTTTGATATAGCTATTCAAGGAGACGATCTGGCAGGGGTTTTATTGGCTTAAAGCTTCTACTTTACATGTGCCCCCATGGGAAATTCAGTTTAAGTTGGCACATGGACTGTCATTTTCAAAAATTTGAGTCCAAAGTTGAAAAAAGCCAATTTTTGGCATTTTTTCAAAAAAGTGCCCTTTGAACTGAGACTGAAATGTACCATTTATAAAGGGTTCTACCATTACAGTGACTTGATTTCATACTCTAACGGTATGGGGAAGGTAAATTTTTGTATGATTTTTTTCCTTCTTTGCTTCTAATAAAATCATATGGTATTTACTTCAGGTTTCATTTATGGCTCCAAATTTTGTCCTTTCCGCAACACTTTTGTTGTTTGAGTCAGAAAATTGTTTCTACTGTTGCTATTCCACCCAAAACAGGTTTTTTTTAAAAGCTCTTCTATCTAGCATTGATAGAATCTTTTTTGATTTTAAAAGGATGCTGTACTTGATCTAGAATTCATACATCTTTGGAAGTCAATAAGTCATGGTCCCAAAATCTGTCCTTTCCGCAACGCTAAACATTTGTACACAATTTTTTTCCATGGGATGTAGAGGCTTGAATTCTTTATTCAGTTTGCTAGCATTGTTATAAAGAAATTATTTTTATAAGTTTGGTTTCTGAATGTTGTGTTGTTCACAAGTAATCAAGGTTCAAACATGATGTCCTTTCCGCAACACTAATGTCCTTTCCGCAACACTTTTTTAAAACTGAATTTCTGAGTTAGTTTGGTATGTTTTTTCGATGTATTTAGGTTTTTTGGACTACTTTTAGTTCTTCCAATGTTATTCTTTTAATTTTGAACTTTTCATGAAGACATTGCATTGCTGATTTGTAAACATTCAATTTTGAATGGAAAATGTTTGGCGTGCAGAGATAACTTTTTGTAAACAATCAAATATGAAATTTGATGTTGTGATGATAGTTCATTTTCTAAAGGTTTTAGCCTAACACAAATTGTTTCATATTTAAAAGTGTATCTTTTTCTTTAGATTAGATATAATAGTAAAATGGGTAAAACTAGCACAGAGAGATCAAGAGAAAAAAGAGCAATTATTTATCAGAACAAAAGGCTACATGGAAAGTTAAAGGATCAAGATCGCGAAAGAAAGAATGCTGCAAACAGAAAGGTAGCTTAAGACAGAAAATCTAACGAGAATGAAGTTGTTTAGGGTTGTTAGGGTTAGGGTTGGCAAAGAAAAACTATAGAGCAAAACAGAAAGGGTTGAAAAGGTTGCAAACCAGAACTGATAACACTTTTTCCACTCCACAAAAATCTATTGTAAAGAATAAGATGAGACGCTTGAGAAGATCTTATGAAAAAAATAATACAAGCACCGGTGAACAGTCATCTTCATCAAATAATGAACACTCCTCTTCTTCAACAAGCTCCAGTACCCAAAATGAAGCTATGGAGCCCAAGTCCATCTCAGAAGAAGAAAGTAAAATCTAAACTGGTGCATGATGGTCTCCCAGTTGGGCTTTAACACCAAAATGAGGCAAGAGCTTGGGGTAAAACTTTTGAACGTTTCATTTAACTCAGAAAAGGAAGCTTTAACTGAGTTACAAGAACTAGTAAGAAAGTTTTTTCTACAAGATGATGTCTCACGTATGTGTACGGATACAAAAAAATGAAGAAAAACCCTGCAGATCCCGACGAGATCCTGTCCCTCAGATATCGTTTGTGTTCAATTTCTTCATTATTTGAGAAATTCAAGGCTGAAAACTCCAACGAGTGCAGTTTATCATATTTTTCGCAAAATTGCCCTTTCAATGTGGTGAAGCCTAACCCAAACGATTGGGGAACCTGTCTTTGTGTAATGCGCTTGAATCCCGAAATAAAACTTGAGGCACTAAGAAAATTCACAAAACGCACTGACCTAAGATGGAATGACACTATGGATTATCGCAATATTGATGAGCTTGTCAGAAAAGTTAAGGATCTTAACTTCAGTGCGCCTATTACATTTTCAGAATGGCAGAAAATTGAAACCACGAAGAAAAAAAAAAGAAGGTTAAAGAAAGTTAGCTGTGAAGTTCTAGTAACTTTAAGTTTCACCAAATTCAAAAAAAGACTTCTCAACGAATTGAAAATAATGCATGACCACAAGTCTCGTGTTCACTCGCAATACAAAGCATTTAAACTTGCAAGAGAAGAGGCCCAATCTAAGTCTGACGTTATCACCATTCAGCTCGATTGGTCAGAAAATGCCAAAATGCGACAAAGTGAAGAAAAGTCAGCGTATTATCATGAAGATACAGTTTGCCTTCACCCAATGTACATATGGTTCGAAATAAGCAGATATTCTCGTTGCGCCATCAGTGATTGCACTGACCATAAAGCTCCCGCAGTCATGACAAGCATTCAACCAATTCTTGATGAACTAGTGAAGACTGGTGCTAAGAAAATAAACTTTATTTCTGATTCGCTAACATCTCAGTACAGAAACAGAACCATGTGCTGGCTATTACATTCATATTCTGAATAATAAAATTGATATTAAATGGATTTGGCTTGAAAGTGGACATGGTAAAGGTATCCCAGATGGCATTGGGGCAACATTAAAGAAAGCTCTTAAGGACATCTTATCATTCAATCCAGACCAAACAGTCTACACCGTTCACGATCTTCTTATTCTGTGTAACCTTCAAGAGTCTGTTCCCTCTAATTTTTGTCCTTTCCGCAACATTATTTGAGAACTAATTTATTTTATTTAGGAATACACAAAAAGTCATACTTATGATTTTTAAGCAATTTAAAACTGTAAAATTGAATACTAAATACTTTAAACCATGAATAATTGCTTTCTTGACAGTTTTTGAAAACAGTTGCATACTTAAAATTTCAGTTTATGTCCTTTCCGCAACAGTTTGGTAAATTTTGATAGTGATAAGTAGTTTTAAGAGCAGAAAACAGTTGTTCTAAGTTGGTAACCAAGCTGGTCTTTATTTCGACCCAGTCTTGATGTTCCTCATTCAACAGGAAATTTTAAATGAGCTAAACTTGGTTTCAATAATTTCTTAACAAAAATTGATGACTCTACGAGAATGGTAAGGAAAGACTTAAAATTATCAGAAATCTTTGGGGCAGACTTCAGATTCAAGAAAGGCAATACTATAACTAACTTTTTAGGGCAAAATATTAGTTCCTAAACCAATTTGAAATTTGGCATTTTGGTACCCTGTTGCGGAAAAGACATGTACAACTTTGAGTAGAATCTCCCATTCACACTATCAACATCACATTCTGTATTATAAATATTTTTCGTGTTTTTTGTCTTTTCTTGCATCAGATTTTATGATTCTGTTAATATTTTTGTCAAAAATTGTCATTAAGACATTAAAATAATAACTGAATAATTAATTGGTTCCATCCTTCTAAAACCACTCTCTTAGGGACCTTGCAAGCTTCTGTTTGGTGCCATTTTTTATCCATTCACACCATCCACATCACATTTTGCATGATGATAAATATTTTTCGTGCTTTTGTCTTGTTAGGCATCATATTTTATGATTTTGTCATTATTTTTGTAAGTAAGTGTCACTAGGTTGTTATTCTACTCAATTGTCATTTTATAATATCTAAATAACATGTATTACTTTTTTGTAATTTAATGCCTTATGTATTGATGTTATGTTATGTATATGTTATGATCTTATTATCTTTTTTCCGGTCTGCACTTTGTTGACCTGTAACCTGTGACCTGTAACCTGTGACCTGTAACCTGCGACCTGTAACCTGTGTAAACCGCAAAAATAAAAATAATTCCGCACATGTAAATGGGTCTATTTCTATTTCTATTATTTGAATAGCAAAAACTTTATACAAAGTTATTCTCGCCAATGTAACAAAAAATATGATTAATAAAATGAAAAATATTAAGAATGTAGCCTAAATTTATAATAGAAATAATAAAATAATGAGTAATAAATAGTAAAAATCAATTTATTATGTACATATAAAGATCTAGATAAAAATATTAGCCACTAATCTAAAAACATTACCTACGTGGCTCAGTATATTGGAAAGGGTGTAATCTGGCATTGATAGTTAGTCGAAGGAAAGTAAACTCGAGAAGTTGAAAAAAGCTGAAGTGAGTTGTGATTTAGGTTTAGGTAAGTTGTCATTGCTTGAGGTCCGGCTAAATTTCCGGGAAATAGCGCCTATCCGGCGGTGCGCGGATCTACTACTAGGTGGGTTCCGCCTCCCCCGTAGATCTTTTTCTTGTGAAGTTGATCTTCAAATTAGTTTTCAAGGTTGGCTTTGGCTCAAATTTTTTCATCTATGGCTCAAATTTTAGGCAATATTTCTCAAAGTTTTTGAAAATGTTAATTTCATTAAAAAGCGCCGGGTTATTTTTTCATGAATCCCTTAGAAGTTAGGACCCTGCCGACGCACCGGACTTAACGAACACCGGACACGCGAAAGTCCGGTGTAAAATGAGAATTTTTTTTACCACCGGACAATTTCTACACCGGACTTAAGGGAGTCGGATGTCCGGTGTCGGAGAAGGATATTTTTTCCCACCGGACAATCAAAACACCGGACATGACCAGTCCGGTGCGTCCGGTGTTTCTTAATTTTTTGTTTCACAAATGTCCGGCGTCCAAAATTCCCTGTTTGCAACACCGGACTGACACCAGAGTTATTGCGGCCGGTGTAGCGGAAGGATACTTTTTGCCACCGGACCAATACACCGGACAGTCCGGTGCGTCGGCAGGGTCCTTAGAAGTTTGCGGCACATTTTTTTGCTTGAGAGTCAAGTAAAAGATATAGCGCTTTCACAGCATTAATCTTTACACGCATTTTGTTTGGCGGGACGCTAGTGTGACTAACTGCCTGGCCTGGGGCCAAACGACTTTCTACTAATTTATGATTTAAAGAAAAAGGCAAGGAACAGAAAGAAATCAGACAGAAAAGGTTCAAAGAATTTTACTGTTAACTGCTTGTGCGTATGGCGATGGAGGTGTTTCTTTTTTTGTCAGCAAAGCCTTAAGCTGAGCAAAGGTTAGTTTAGCAATCAGCTGTCAGTCAGTCACGAACGAACGAATGCAGAATACATAGCAACTTTGCCTTTTGTCGGCTTCAGCTGTAATTTATAACAGCCTCACATAATGTAACGATTTCTATGATTATTCGCCTTATATACTTTTTGATACTATTTGAAGGCTTATACAATCAATTTATAATTAATATTTGATGATAATATACTAATATTTATATGATGACGAGGGGAAAGTATTGGGAAAATATATTACCATCGAAATTTTCTACATGTAAACCCGACAAGGGAAAATCTTTTTTTCGGAGAAATTTTATGTTTTAAAGACCGTTTTACACTGAAATATCTGAATAATTCATGTGTAGTAGCAATGGATAAGAAATTTGACGTTTAGGACTGCATTTTCAAAAAGTTTCAAATAACTATTTACTTTCCCAAAACATTTCTTGAGTGAAATTATTCTTACATATAACAAAAGGAAAATGACTGTGACTTGTAGAAAAGTTTTATTTGAGTGTAAAAAGGACTTTAATTTTAAATCGGAATCAGAAACCCGATATCGGATTTTACAGTTTTAAAGGGAACTTTCACTTTCGTTATTGACCATATGGCAGCAGTGAAAAAAAAAAACCAAAAGCAAGCCAGCACCACATTCGTCGCACCACATTCAACACCACTTTTGCAGCACCACATTCGCACTTTCGTTTTCGCTCCAGCACCACATTCGGCACTTTCGTTTTCGCTCCAGCACCACATTCGGCACTTTCGTTTTCGCTCCAGCACCACATTCGGAAATTCCAGCACCACATTCAACTTTCTGCCCAATTTTCATACTGAAGGAGAGTATTCCTATCCTGGAAATTATGATTCCTATCAAGCCTTATCTATAAGCTTCCATTTAAAGCCAAAATGAAGTCTCTATCACCATTTCTCTTCATAGCCTCGCGTTATAAAGACACCTCGGTAGAGTACCGAAAATCTTAATTTTGGTGTTTTGGACTAAAAATTGTACTGAAGGAGATTATTCCTATTCTGGAAATTATGATTCCTATCAAGCCTTATCTATTAACTTCCATTTAAACCCAAAATGAAGTCTCTATCACCATTTCTCTTCATAGCCTCGCGTTATAAAGACACCTCGGTAGAGTACCGAAAATCTTAATTTTGGTGTTTTGGACTAAATATTGTACTGAAGGAGAGTATTCCTATTCTGGAAATTATGATTCCTATCAAGCCTTATCTATAAGCTTCCATTTAAAGCCAAAATGAAGTCTCTATCACCATTTCTCTTCATAGCCTCGCGTTATAAAGACACCTCGGTAGAGTACCGAAAATCTTAATTTTGGTGTTTTGGACTAGAAATTGTACTGAAGGAGAGTATTCCTATTCTGGAAATTATGATTCCTATCAAGCCTTATCTATTAACTTCCATTTAAACCCAAAATGAAGTCTCTATCACCATTTCTCTTCATAGCCTCGCGTTATAAAGACACCTCGGTAGAGTACCGAAAATCTTAATTTTGGTGTTTTGGACTAAATATTGTACTGAAGGAGAGTATTCCTATTCTGGAAATTATGATTCCTATAAAGCTTTATCTACTAGTTTCCATTTAAAGCAAAAATGAAGTCTCTGTCACCATTTCCCTACTCAGCCTCACGTTTTAAAGACACCTCGGTAGAGTACCGAAAATCTCAATTTTGGTATTCTGGCCTTTTATATTTTACAGAAGAAAAGTATTCTTTTCCTGGAAATTATGATTCCTATCTGGCTTAATATATTACCTTCCATTTAAAGCCAGAATGAATTCTCTATCACCATTTCCCTTCACAGCCTCGCTTTTTAAAGACACTTCGGTAGAGTACCGAAAATGTTTTGCTTTCAAGAGTATGAAATACATAGTCGAATGAATATTCATAATATTCATAAGAAATGGTTTGAGAATTTGCCGTATTTTTTGTCTAAACACTTCATTTTAATGTTACGTGGTAGTGTTAAAATTTCAAAGCCGCCTTACTTTATGGTTATTCGCATATTTTGGATTGTGAGTCGTCTGTGACAACGTTTGGGACCGCTAGTTTTATGATATATTTTATGGTTTATGAATTAATTTAAAACTAATTTCACAGGTCACGTGACCTTTTATATGACTAAATAAGTAGCCTCGCTAGCAAATCAAGTCAAAAAGTATGTTGACGTTTCTTTTAAAGAAATAATTAAAAAAGCAATTATAAGAGCAATAGCATGGTTGGTGTGTGGTGCACATATGTGGGCTTCCAAGAGGCCAGTATTCTGTTATATGACCTTTTTCATCTTTGGTATTCGAAAAAAAAATTACCGTTATTCTGCTATTTGAGACGTCTTCCGGTATTGATCTTTACACAGTAATCTACCGGTAAATTTTCAAACAGACCGGTACAGTATTTCGGTATCGTTGTTCCAAAAAAGGCGAAAAGAGGGGCTTAAAAACAGCCACTGATAACTCATAAAGATGACATACATTATAATTGATGCCTTCATCAATGACTTCATAAAGTAAATGTTTTCACTTTGTTATTTCATTTTTTTTTTATTTTATGAGACATATTGTACAAACTAACCTCTTTATCTTTTGACCCGAAATTATTAACCGCTGTCCAATCTTCCCGATTTTTCCCCATTGATAAGGAGTCTCTAAGAAAACAGATTTGAGCTCCTAACATTATTAGGACTGTTTAAACACGCAGCACACGGCATATTGCTCGAATTCTCGGGTGCAGCAATCGCTAAGAGTCAAGTGCACGTGTAGATACCCTTGTTCAATAGAGGCGATTACCCTGTGTGACACCCCTGTGCCACAAACCTGCTGGGACCCCCTACTGGCCCCTACTCGCTGGTTTCGATAGGAATTTTTATCCCCACTGTTAGAAAAGGTTCCTCTGGAGCTGTTGAGATAGGCCCCCCTATTCAGTTCAGTTCTACAACTGAGGTACACACCAATCCCATATTTAAAGGGGGAGCGAAGTGCAGGTGTACGAAGCAATCAGCTATGTTTCTAATAGTAATAGGAGATAAACATCTTTAAATCACACTAGTTTAACCCTCTCTCTCGAAGCGTGTATGGCTCTCATTTGCCACGAAAATGGTTCCTTATGATAAAAGCCTGGTTATACATAGTGCGTGATTCAGAGTCATTGCAGGCGGAGGACCCTGGTCTCCCCACGTTTATAAAAACAAAAGAAAATTTTTAATCCCTAACGGACTTTCAAGAACCTCTGTTATTGGGAAAATCATTCCAAATTATGGTCGTATTGAAGCAAATAAAAGAGGGTCAAAATTAAAAAGTTTTCTCTTCGGCGCCAACCATGGTCCACAGTCACTTATGTTTTTTGTCATTCCATTTTTGGGAGCAAAACAGGGGCATCAATTGGAGCCATCAAACAACATCGGTTATTTCTAGTCAGGTACTTAGCAAAATCTCACTAGTCATACTCTACAACCTGCACATCAAAGTTTCCAGCGATTCGTTTCGATATTGCCAGTATTGTCAGATTTAATTGACTTTTTGCCAGAACCTGTTTTTGAGAATTTTTTGACCGAGATTAAGGAATTTCAAGAAAAAATTACCGGCATTTCGTACCCCCATTTTCTTAACCCTCCCCCTCCACTGCTGCGAGAGCAAAGGTATTTTCTTTAGAGTAAACTGCAAACTGAGTCATCCATAATTTGTATCAGGCTTGTTTGTATATCTTTTTGAACGTTTTAAGCATGTGAGTACTAAATTTGAACTTATTTTTTTCGCTTTACTTTTTTAAAAAGAGCTCTGGCCATGTCCGCATATCGTACATCCCTATCTCACAGACCCGGTGGGAGGTGGGAACGATGGGACCAACAATACATTGATCAAAGCGGGATGCCGAGGTGCCTTTAAAACGTGACGCTGGAAAGGGAAATGATAGTAGAGACTTCATTTTTGCTTTAAATAGAAGGTATATAAGGCTTGATAGGAATCATAATTTCCAGAATAGGAATACTCTCCTTCAGTACAACTTTTAGTCCGAAACTCCCTAACTAAGAT
The DNA here is from genome assembly GCF_902728285.1 of Clytia hemisphaerica. Lineage (NCBI taxonomy): Eukaryota > Metazoa > Cnidaria > Hydrozoa > Leptothecata > Clytiidae > Clytia > Clytia hemisphaerica. The sequence continues at coordinate 101,708 of NW_027104374.1, forward strand.
TTTTGGTACCCTACCAAGGTGTCTTTATAACGTGAGGCTGAGAAGGAAAATGGTGATAGAGTCTTAATTTCTGCTTTAAATGGAAGGTAATAGATAATTCTTGATAGGAATCATAATTTCCAGTATAAGAATACTCTCCTTCCGTATGATTTTTAGTCCAAAATACCACAATTAAGATATTCGGCACTCTACCGAGGTGTCTTTAAAACGTGAGTCTGGGAAGGGAAATGGTGATAGAGACTTCGTTTTTGCCTTAAATGAAAGGTAATAAATAAGGCTTGATAGGAATCATAAAATCCAGGATAGGAATACTCTCCTTCCGTATGATTTTTAGTCCAAAATACCAAAATTAAGATTTTCGGCACTCTACCGAGGTGTCTTTATAACGCGAGGCTATGAAGAGAAATGGTGATAGAGACTTCATTTTGGCTTGAAATGGAAGTTGATAAATAAGGCTTGATAGGAATCATAATTTCCAGGATAGGAATACTCTACTTCAGTATGAAAATTGGGCAGAAAGTTGAATGTGGTGCTGGAATTTCCGAATGTGGTGCTGTAGCGAAAACGAAAGTGCGAATGTGGTGCTGCGAAAGTGGTGTTGAATGTGGTGCTACGAATGTGGTGCTGGCTTGCTTTTGGTAAAAAAAAAAAAGAAAAAGGAAATTTTTAGAGAAAATAGCATGCTGTTGAGCCATCTCTAATGACAAACAATTTTTAAGTCAAATTATTTGGTATTAATATGTTTAAAGAATTGATCAAATCTCCAAGTGATTATCGCGACTACAGGTAAAGTTCATAAAGTTCACAAAACTTTCATCAGACAAAGCAACTTTTTTGTGTTTTTAAAGTGCTACCGTGAGAAACATGGAAAAGTTTAATCTTTTATTCGTTCAATTGAAATAGAGGATTTTGGAAACTGTTTTTTTTTTTTGCACAAACCCCTGTAACTATGGCGAGCACCCCGTTGCAGGACCCTGCCGACGCACCGGACTTAACGAACACCGGACACGCGAAAGTCCGGTGTAAAATGAGAATTTTTTTTACCACCGGACAATCTCTACACCGGACTTAAGGAAGTCGGATGTCCGGTGTTGGAGAAGGATATTTTTTCCCACCGGACAATCAAAACACCGGACATGACCAGTCCGGTGCGTCCGGTGTTTCTTTATAATTTTTTGTTTCGTAAATGTCCGGCGTCCAAAATTCCCTGTATGCAACACCGGACTGACACCGGACTTATTGCGTCCGGTGTAGCGAAAGGATACTTCTTGCCACCGGACAAATACACCGGACAGTCCGGTGCGTCGACAGGGTCCTCCCGTTGCTAAGATGTTAGCTTGAAATCAAAAGTCAGTCAGTAGTCGGGGAGCAGAATTCAATATCTCGAGTTAGAAGCGTTTTTGCTTAACCCTAAAAAAGAATGGGGTTGTTATATACCGTTGGAACGGAAATTTTATGCTGATTATGGAAACCCAGGTCTTAAAAAGTCTATCCTGGACGATTTTGAAAAGGAGGCTGGAGTTTGCACTCCTCCGTGGTGTTTTTTCGATTTTACCTGTTTTAGAAAAATGCTGACTGTCAGCAAAGTAAAGGTTTTTAGAATTTAATTTTTTTTGAAAATTGCTTCCAATAGAATTGCCTTTTAGCAAAAAATTCAAAATTTTTGAAAAAAACATTTTTTGCACTCCTTCTTGGAGGTTTTTTTGCAAAAATCAGCGTTTTTACAAAAATATACTGCTAAAACAAGTCTGCTGGCAACTGAAATCCGGTTCAAATGACCCCTTTAATGGTTTTGACGGAAGAACTATAACTTACCATGACAAAAAACCGAAAACTGCTGTCAAAAAACAATTATTTTGGCTTTTTGCTCTCCTTCTTTGGTGTTTTTTGACAAAAATCGATTTTAGCCGTTTTTAACCAAAATTCGACTTTTACAAACTATTCCCTTAATTTTGGAAACTGAATACCTTCGTATCTCTAAAAGTTATTCTCCATTATGTAAAATGATGAAAAAAATCAAAAGTTGATCTCCTCCGTTGATGCTTTTTCACCAAAAAGTTATGTTTTTGAACGAATTTCTGCCTAATGGTCCAGGGGAATTTCAGGCTTAATTTAGGGAACCCAAAATTTGCGTACACGCGAAATTTTTTGATTGAAATGTGTTCATTAGGTCCTTAGGAGTGAAAAACCATCGAGTGACACTTTTCACACCTTGGGCATTTTCCATAATGGTGGAAATTTCAAAATGGCGGATTTTTTTTGAAATTTTGATGTCTCTGAACATGGACATATTATATACCGTTGGAAAGGGTTTTTCATGCTGAACAACTTTTTTGCTTACAAAAAAAGGCATAAAATGTACTCAATGTGAGTAAAAGGGGACTGAAGGTGTTAAAATGATGTCATCATCACCACCAAAAATTTGACATTTGCTTCAAATTATTGAAAAGGATTTTTCATTACTCACGAAAAAGTCTGAAAATCTAATAAGTAATGTGCAATGTACGAGTAAAAAGTGATAGAAGGTATCAAAATAACGTCATCACTGTCCAAAGCATTGCTCCATTATATTGATGAATGTCTATATACCATTGAAAAGTATTTTCATGCTGATGTTGGTGCACCATAAAAAAGCACTGATTCGACTGTAGCACTAAAAAGGTTGTGTTTAATCTTGCCATGAAAGTTTGATTCAGTAGTAATTACTTAATCATTTTGAGATTCTCACATTAACATGCCAGTGGAGGCTTTGTGACTGCCAAGCAGAGGAATGTAAAGAGATGGAAAAACAGCTTTTTGAAAACAATAGAAAAACGGCTCGTCATATACCAGGTCTATTGCCCTTAAGGGAGTTTATGTCGAGTTAATAGGTTTCTTTTGTTGTCGCTATAAAAAATCTGCATAATTAGCGTGTTGTGACAAAATTCTTTTGTTTCAAGCCTGATTATGCGCAAACTTTTAGGGCTTATATTTTGGGTACACCTCCCCTATACGAAAAGGTACCTATATCGTCTTGCTCAGAATTTCCTAGCGATTCTACTGATATAACCGCATCATGACCGCACCATAATATGGAAAGCTAGAGCTCGAGAAAATTATAACTTCATTTTGATTTTACTCAACTTCTGACAGTTTTACAAGAACCAATTTAATATCATTGCGTTAAGAATTTCTTTTGCTATACATTGGTAAAAATATCGCTCCTTATTCTTAAAAATTGAACTGTAATCGGCAAAAAAGGAAAAACTAATTTTCATTTTTATCGTCAAATCATGTAGAAACCGTTCGATTTGTATGGCGAGCCGTCTTTTCTCGACTTTTATTTAATGACCTAATCAAGGTTTTTACAATAGAATTTTCAATAGAAGTGATCGTTGAACTTTGAGTAATCAGAAAAGCTGTTTTTCCATCTCTTTACATTCCTCTGTGCCAAGGCAGTTGAATTCTTCTACATTTTACATTACAAGAGTATATCCATGTATTCGATCTTTTTTTAGCTAACATGTAGAACTATGACAGGAGAAACTTTGATAGTGTGGAAAAGTTTTTCTGCATCTTCGGAATTGCCCAGATTGTATCTGTAAAGTAGTACCTGCTTCTTGATCTTTGGGGAATAACACAGTGGCATATCCACGGGGGGATGGGCGGTTCTCCCAAAAAAAATAAAAGTTGACCAAAAAGGTCAAAGTTTTCCCAATAGAATGTGAAGGGGTCTGTAGTTTTTGTAACCTTTTTCTGTTTACATCTGACCTTTTTAAGGCATCCTTTAAGCTGCTTGACATTTCTTAGAAGTTTTTTTTTACGTTTTTTACACTTTTTATGACCTTATTCTGACTAACTTTGAGATTTCCAATGCCATTTGTTAAGCTATTTGAACTTGCTTACAGCAAAAATTTACGCCTGTGGCGCATAAATTTCCTCTAAAAAAGGTGAAAATTTTTCCAATCTCGCCCCCGAAACGAAAACTCGTGGCTACGCCTCTATTACACCGTATGTTTGTAGCGGTTGAGTGAAGTCTTCAATACATAGTCTAGCGACAGTTTAATAGAAAAGGTGCCAGCGCACTTTTATCGAAGGCATCTGTATTATTTAAAGGCGATTTAACGATGGTATTTGTTCTGTAATTGAATTGATGATTGGATTACAAAGAATCGGAATTCCAAGTCTGAAATATAGGCTTGCGTTATGATATAGTTGAGATCTTCAAACTTTTGAATCAGTATGACAACAAATCATGTGTTTCTAAAAAATTTAACCAACAAATACATAAGACCTGAGAACACAGCTCTGAACTGGTAAAAGTTTTCGAAAGTTATGGTGATCATGGACCCTATAGCAACTCTCTTTACTATCGAGGCATCAAACAGTGGAATAGTCTGTCTGAAAAAGTAGTTAAATCATCAATCATCCAAGATATAAGAGTTTAAAGAAGATCTTGGAAAGAGGGAATGTTTGGGTATGATTGAAAATGTCACTATTGTTGCATATCTGTAATATCTGTATCTTGTAATAAAACAAACCAATGTGTGAGTGATTTATAGATGCCCATGTGCTTGCTTCGGAATCTGTAAAGCTTTACTATTACTTAGTTGGGCCCCCAGCGGTTTGTGTTAATGCGTGAAAATCCATTTTTTATTGCGTGAATGCGTGAATCTGCCCTGTTTTTTGCGTGAACGCGTGAATTTTTCCTTCTCACCCAAATTTGTGCAAATTTCCCCTATCTTAGACAATTTCCCTGATTTTTTCCGAAAATTTCCCCGATTTCCCAAAAAATCGGGTTTGCATGAATTTGAGAAAAACTTCCGTGAATGCGTGTATTTTTGGTCCGCTGGGGGCCTCTTAGTTTGACCTGGTAATCAAACCTTTTAACCTAATCCATCGTCAAATAGGAGATCTACCTAAAGGGTTTAAGCGCCAGTTCTACAGACAGGATGTGATGTGATGTACCACAGATGCAAGGTATTGTAAAAACACACAAACGTATAACCCCAGAACTCATATCAATTGAAAAAAGTGGACTAAAAAACCATCTCGATGATAAAAAAAGAGATTTGCCATTCCCGTTAGCACTTAGCCCCTTCAAGCTCCCCACCTGCTAAGAAATTCTCAACGGTTTATTGATGCTACAGGGGTGTAAAAATAAAAATGACGATTATTTAGTTTTGCTTGATGACACCGATGGTTTCTTTGTAGCTGCCTGCTACGTAAGCGAACTAGATGAAGCGAATCTGTAATGAACTAGATTACCCTTGTGGGTCAATCGAACAAAGAAAAGGTGGTCTAGAGAGTTAAAACCATTGGAATCTCTTCCAATTTCAATCAGTATTTCAGAGCATGATTTCTAGCCTTCGGCTTATATTTCATTGCTATTGCTTTATACTCTACAATAAATCCTACATAACACATTACTCAGTAAAATTTCAGACTTTTTAGTATTAAGCGAAAAGAATGTTCAGCTCGAAAAATCCTTTTCCGGGGTGTCTACAGAATTGTTCTCATTAGTTGCAAGGTTTTAAGTTTTGTACGGTCAAATTTTAGGCATTTTTCACGGTTTTCGGTTCATTTTTTGAGTATCTTTAAGGTTTCTCGGGGCTCCATTTGATTTTGACTGGTAGTACAGTACTCTTGAACGAGGTGTGTATAAAAGATTATTTCGTAGTATTCTCGAGATTACGAGAGAAACGAGAGAAGCAAGCACGCAATTTTTTTGGAAATATTGCTTGTATAGAAAGAGACTTCGGGAAAACACAAATCGAACCACAAGACAAAATGCTCTTTTTCAAGGTTTTCAAGGAATTCCTTTAGATCATGGACACTTTTCAAGGAATTCCTTTAGATCATGGACACTTTTCAAGGTTGTTTGGTCTATTTTAAAGTTTCTTCATAAGCTTTTCAAGGTTTTCAAGGTCCTGTAGTCACTCTCTTTTCAATAATTTGAAGCAAATGTCAAATTTTTGGTGGTGATGATGACATCATTTTAACACCTTTTGTACTTTTACTCACATTGAGTACATTTTATGACTTTTTTGTAAGCAAAAAAGTTGTTCAGCATGAAAAACCCTTTCCAACGGTATATAATATGTCCATGTTCAGAGACATCAAAATTTCAAAAAAATACAAAATCCGCCATTTTGAAATTTCCACCATTATGGAAAATGCCCAAGGTGTAAAAAGTGTCACTCGATGGTTTTTCACTCCTAAGGACCTAACGAACACACTTCAATCAAAAAATTTCATGTGTACGCAAATTTTGGGTTCCCTAAATTAAGCCTGAAATTCCCCTGGACCATTAGGCAGAAATTCGTTCAAAAACATAACTTTTTGGTCAAAAAGCATCAACAGAGGAGATCAATTTTTTATTTTTTTCATCATTTTACATAATGGAGAATAACTTTTAGAGATACGAAGGCATTCAGTTTCCAAACTAAAGGGAATAGTTTGTAAAAGTCGAATTTTGGTTAAAAACGGCTAAAATCGATTTTTGTCAAAAACACCAAAGAAGGAGAGCAAAAAGCCAAAATAATTGTTTTTTGACAGCAGTTTTCGGTTTTTTGTCATGGTAAGTTATAATTCTTCCGTCAAAACCATTAAAGGGGTCATTTGTACCGGATTTCAGTTGCCAGCAGACTTGTTTTAGCAGTATATTTTTGTAAAAACGCTGATTTTTGCAAAAAACCTCCAAGAAGGAGTGCTAAAAAATGTTTTTTTCAAAAATTTTGAATTTTTTGCTAAAAGGCAATTCTATTGGTAGCAATTTTCAAAAAAAAATAAATTCTAAAAACCTTTACTTTGCTGACAGTCAGCATTTTTCTAAAACAGGTAAAATCGAAAAAACACCACGGAGGAGTGCAAACTCCAGCCTCGTTTTCAAAATCGTCCAGGATAGACTTTTTAAGACCTGGGTTTCCATAATCAGCATAAAATTTCCGTTCCAACGGTATATAACAACCCCATTCTTTTTTAGGGTTAAGCAAAAATGCCATTTTTGGATTCTGCTCCCCGACTACAGGCACATCCTGGCAAATGAACGGGGTATTTTCCACTTGCGATTGGTGGCAAATGCAAGGGGTCGAAAACAAAAGTGATGCAATAGCACTGAATACCCCACGCAATTGAACCGGGTTGGAAATATTCAGACCTGCCAACTTAAGATGTTCATTTGGCGTGAGATAAAAATTTCGAAGGAAAATCCGAAATCTTAGCCCGATTTTTCCGATTTTCCGACTTCGGAAAACGGAAAATTTTTTCCAAAAAATTGGAAAATCGGGGAAATTTATTCCGAAAATCGGAAAATCGGGAAAATTTATTCCGAAAATCGGAAAACCGGGCAAATTTTTTTTCCAAAAATCGGAAAATCGGGGAAATTTATTCCAAAAATCGGAAAATCGAGGAATGTTTTTTTCCAAAAATCGGAAAATCGGGGAAATTTATTCTGAAAATCGGAAAATCGGGGAAATTTCTTTCAATTATCAAAAATGAGTGAGAAATCAAACTTTTGAAAAATTGCGTGAGACAGTGTTGGAATGCGTGAGTCTCACGTCCAATGCGTGAGAGTTGGCACCTATGAATATTTTGCATCATTTCAAAGAACTGCATAGATGACCAGACAATCTCAATCGAACGGAATCGACGATCGAACCAATCGAACCAAATCGAACGCAATCGACCGATTGAATTTCGATTGTCGAATCAATATCAAATCTGAAAATTGCGGTAATATTCGATTGAGATTCGATTGCGTTCGACAATCGAATTTCAATCGGTCGCTTGCGTTCGATTTGGTTTGACTGGTTCGATCGTCGATTCCGTTCGATTGAGATTGTCTGGAGATGAAATTTTTTTTCCATGGGTCAATTTTGTCTTCGAAGATTGAAGAAACTTTAAACGAAAAAATAAAGTTCCCAGTTTTCTTCCTTTTTTCCCATTTTCAGTTTGAAGTTCATTTTTATTCATAGACCTTTTTTCAAAGAGGATGTCCTGTTGAATAATTATGTAGTCCAGCCATAAAAACAATGATAGAGCCATGCATAATTACTGTATCATGCATATTGTAATAATTATGTATGGTTTTATCATTGTTTTTCTACTGGACTACATAATTATTCAACAGGGTGGTCTCTTTGAAAAAAGGTCTATTTTCACGCTTTTAGCCTGAGATGTCCTATCTCATTTACACACACAGGGTGACGAATACCCATTGCAAATGCTCACCCCGTTCATTTGCCAGGATGTGCCTGACTGAAAGTGAAACCACTAAAAATGAAAGTAAAATTGGCCCGCACTCAATATCCCGTAATCTTGATATAGGAGTTTAAGCATAGACTGCCACTGATGCAAGTCACCCAACTTCACAGTAGACCCTTGCCTAGAAATCCATATATATGCTATGATTTCTTAATGGCGAAATATATAGCATGGTTAGGGTTGAGAGTTTGAATTTCCCAGATCCTAATGATAGTTGAAAACACAGCCAATCAAATTCTGTTATTCTTTCTCACTGGTCACAAGTATTTCTAATAGAGAAAACGCAATTGTTCCGAAATTTGGTTTTTATCTTAGCAAGTGAGGGGGGGGCATACAGGATATTGGTACATTGATTTTGGCCTTTTTTTAGATGGGTAAATTGGTATAACAGGAAAAAAATGATTGGTACTCGGTATTTCAAAATCATCTCGGTATTGGTAAAAGACCCATTTTTATGTCGGTAATTCAGTATTTTTGGTCAACCATCGGTATCAAAGATCATGAGCCATTGCGCCCCAAGACCAAATTATGTGAGATAAATTTTAAAATCTTGCAATTTTTTTCGCTCGCTTCGCTCGCAATAAAATTCTTTCACAATCTGCCAATACACTCTTCTCGAGATGCATAAATAAGCATTGCAGGTCTCGTTTTCAAATATTGTTGCCTAAGTAACTCAACGTCATTTGACATGTAATTATCTTTTGTAAATGTGCGTGCTTTTGTTTTAAAACTGATAACTTCCTTTTGGGAATGCATTTACGTCTAGGTAAATTGAATTTTGAATAATTATTCTGCTTGCGAACGAGGCCAGCAATGCTTTCTCGGGAAGAGTGTATTTGGTGAACACAAAATTTAAAAAAAATTTAATTTTTTTTTGCTCGCTTTGCTCGCACTAACTTCTTCGATATCTTATTGATAAGTATCAAATGCATGGCTTCTTTGAGTTTATGTTATTTGGTTGACTTTCAAAAATTTTCTATTTGGCCAAAGCCTCCTTTACTATTCGAATATATGAACGATATGTTCTGAGCGCTGATCTACTAAATAATCCCTCCATCATACATAAATTAGTACAAATCAAGGAACACTCAGGGGCGCCGATTTGAAAAATCATTGCTGCAATTTTGATAAGGCAAGAGGCTCAGTCAGGGGTCTGCTTGACACGTGAATGCCCATTTTTCTGCCGTGAATACAGTTGACGCTCTCTAAATTGACGTTCTACTCTTTGATTAGCTCCCATTTTGGATCCATTGGCGTTTTGACAGGGGGCCATGCCTCCCAAAGTTGAGCTTTTTTGAACGCCAAAATCTTGAAATTACCCTAAACTGTAATTGATCGCCCCCCACCAAAGAAAAAAATAATTGACCAAAAAGGTCAAAGTTTTCCCAACAGAATGTGAAGGGGTTTGTAGTTTTTGTGACCTTTTTCTGGCTACCTTTGACCTTTTTAAGGCCTCCTTTAAGCTGTTTGATATTTCTTAGACCAAAATTTTTGCGTGCTGCGCCAAGATTACAAAGCATTTTGGATGATGAAAAACCCGACCTTTATCGTCCACACATACCAAGCACCCATTTTTGCCTAAGTACCCCCTCCGGGGGACGAGTACCTAAAAAATGGGGAAAAATTGATTTGTATTGGTATTTAAACGAAAAAATTATCGGTATATTGGTAATTGAGAGAAAAAGTGATCGGTATATCGTTATTACGAAGTCCCGTACGCCCCCCACAGTGAGGATAGCGCTAAACTTGAATTTCCCACTGTAAATCTTTTTGCCTGCCTCACAGCTAGTACCCGTCCTGTATATATCAGATTATAAGATTATAAGAACAATTCACTTCTGGAATTTCCCTGCTTCTTGGCACCAGAAAATCAGCAGAAAATATGATGCAGGTGGGTGATGTGAACAGAAAATTTTTTCATTAGCCACCATAGCTACCTCTTTTACTTTGTCTCACAATTATCTACTTTTCAAACTGATATCTTCCTGAGTGCACTAGATGTTAAGGCACACTAGAAATACTGACATCAGCAAAACTTTTTTTTTGAATAAGTCTACCATTGTTTTGCATAAGATTCCAGGACCAGCACTCCAGGTCGTTGAAAAATAAGCTTCGGAAAGTTAAGGTGGACCTTTTCAATCTTCCGTACATGTTTTAGACTTTGTAGGCAAACACCATTGACTTCAAAGCCCCAAGGGCTGGATCCGAAACTCCTGGATGGAAAATGAATCCAATTATCTCCTATCCAATAGGTGTAACCCAGATTGAAAGTAAAACCTTTCACCGGATTTAGAAAAATATGCCACTTAAAAACAAAAGGCTAGATTCAATCTGTCATTCTAAATGTGGCGCAAATCTTACATAAGGCTTCACTTTCTCTTGCTTGAGAAAGGTTACAGATTCATCTCTAGCCCCTTCGATGGTTATCACAAGATTTTTGCTACCTTTATGCCAGAAATCCTGGGAAAAATAGTGAAAAAATCTCAGAAAAGTCAGGACAAGATTCTTAAGGAGAGGTTTATATTGTATCCAAATAAGCTGCCTGAAATATATAGCTTCGCCTATACAGGGTGTTATAGCTGGAATTGGCATTCCTAGAACTTCTCTGCTTTAAAGACGGAGGGGTACAGGATCAGATATACAGCTTTCAAACGCCTATGTCAGCGTTTAATTGAAAAATTTCTAATATTGCTGATTTCTGTTGATGTCAGCAAAATCCAAACAATAATTTTTGCCGAAATACTCCTCATAATGTTTTAAAATGCTGGTCCAAATTTCACTTCAAACAAGAGTTATTCAAAAAACTAGTTTTACTGGCGTTAACATTTTTTTAATTTTTCCACAATATCTTTTGGCTGAAAAAAATAATAACAATAAATCCATTTCCCTAATCTATATGATATATCAATACGCTCCTTTTTGAAAGCATTTTTCCTGTAAATACTTCAACCAACAGATAGAACAAGTGTGGCGAATAGTTTTTTTTTGCAGACTGAGGGTTCTATACCATAGTGTATATCAGCAATATCTTTGTATACAACAACTGTTAAATGCAACTGAATAAGTATTTGACTGCTGAACTGAATCAAACAGTTATCAGCATTGTAAAGTTGGTAAAAAAGTTCATGATTTACAAAAATTACTCTTTGATTAATGAATCTTTTTTAGGATTTTGAACCTTGAAAATGGCATAAAGGTACTACTAATATCTGATATAAACCACAAGGATGATGGTTTGAAAAAGGACAGAAAGGAAACAAAAGAAGTACGTATATTCTCTATGTTTGCCAAAAGTCATTTCTTTAGCAATAAACAATGATAAAAAGAAAATTGTACTATTGTGACGTAGCAGTTTCTAATTTTTATTTTCAATTTCTAGTTATCCATTAGCAACTATTGTTTCAGCATAAAAAGCTTTTTTATAAGGCATTTAAATAATGCACTTTAAGAGGCTCATTATAAAAAAGCTTTTATGTAGCGTTTGCTATTCATGCTTGCAAAAATAAGCTAAAACCACATTAAAATATCGTGAAAAATTATAAATACTCAAACTTTTGTCCCTGCCGAAAATAATCAGAAAAGTAAATCCTCACTGCAAAATACTGTGCTATTTTTTCCATCCCCACTGAACTTTCTGGCTCGAAAACAATGGATTTCAAAAGCCCAACCAGATAGTATATCCCAAGTTATAATATGTAAGGCTTCCTTTATCTTTTCAGGCAGCAGCTGCATTTAACATCAATGTCGGAAGTTTTCAGGACCCATCTTCAGTTGAAGGGCTTGCTCACTTTCTTGAACATAGTTAGTGATAATTTTTTTCTTTCATTTTTGTTGTCTGATTATTAAATAGTAGTTTTGATTCAGGTTTTGGTCTTTACAACTATATTTCCATATAATTGTGGTGTATTTATTTTTCAATTTAATTTTCTCTTCCTTTTCTCCATTCTATAAACATTTTTATATTTAGTGGTTTTTATGGGAAGTGAAAAATATCCAGCAGAAAACGATTTCTCGGCATATTTGAAGCAACATGCAGGAGATTCTAATGCTTACACAGATTATGAAAATGTAAGAGATTTTATATTCAGACTTAATTTTGCTTTTGTTTCAATCTAACTCTAAGACTTTCCCAGAGATTTTTTAAATTGATTCCTTATTGTTTTATTCTTTTCATAGACTGTGTTCTATTTTCATGCTCAGCCAGAAGGATTTGAAGGTGCTCTAGACAGGTAAAATTCTTTATAATTGTGTTTCAAAGCTATTTACAATCTCAATGTCTCTAATGGGATCAAATTCTTCTCATTAAATAAAAAAAGTATTTCTCAGGATCTCTTTATTTTCTATCTGTAGATTTTTTTTATTTCTACAGATTTGCACAATTTTTCATCAATCCATTACTGTTAGAAGACGCTGTTGGCAGAGAGATCAAAGCAGTCGATAGTGGTATGATATTCTTTATATTAAAACTCTATTTTCTATTTATCTGCCGAGAGTGCTCGATGATATCAGAGCTTGTTCAAATTAAAAGAAAGAGACTTTGATTTATTATTTAGAACTTTAAGTTTCATGCCGCCCGTATGCACGACAATCATCAGCTAAAAAAAAAAATTCTTTATAATAAAAATCAAACAATGTTTTCTGTTCTTCATTAATGTAACATATTTCCTTTTCTTACAACCTTTTAGATTATCTTGAATAATGGAGACGTTTTGAATATTTTGTACTCTAATAGCCATTTACCCCTTTTTCAACAGAATTCAACGAGGCACTTCCAGATGATTATAATCGTTTGGAACAGCTTTTTTGCCATATGGCAAAGAAAGACCATCCTTTATCAAGTTTTTTATGGGGTATGCAAACTAAATGATTTTTAATATAACATCATTTTTTTAACTTTAGCTCGTCCTCAAATTAGTCCCAAATTTTTTAACTATATCTGATTTTCTTCTAATAATTGATATTTTCAATATCCCTTTTTCCCTTTATTTTCTATATTTTAGGCAACAAGGAATCGATTATAAATAGACCGAAGGCTAAGGTTTCTTATGCATTTTATACTCAGTTAAGCCCAAAAAATCTCTACCTTTAAATGGAATCGTTGATTGAAGTAATTAAACTAGATTGAAGGCAATTGATTTATTGAAATTCGATTATCTAACCAACTTGAATCTAATCTTTAACAAAAGTACTTTTTCTCAAATGAATGAAGAGTTGATCTGTGCAGGAACACCAATTATTTTTATATTAAAATAATTCATTCATTCAAAGCCGAACACACTTTTCATAACTTATTTCTTTTTCTAGGGTATTGATGTCATGAAAGAATTAAGGAAATTCTTTGAAACCTACTATTTGACCTGCCAAACTAGTTTAGCTATCATTTCAACAGGTAATTCTATCTTTGATTTTAAATATCCCCATAAAAAATATCCTACTCATATGCAGCAATGTATTATGTTTTTTAGTGTATCCAGGCAACTTAATCAATTTCTACATAGTTGATTCAGGTAGAAAAACACTTATTTTTGAGCAGCGGTGCATTGCACTCATAATAACAGAATATAAATTTCTTAGTTTTAAAATTATTTTAGGAATTATTTAGAGATCAGTATTAAAATCTAATTAAAATCCTATTATTTCAGAATCTTTGGACACCTTAGAAGAATGGTGCAAAAAATATTTCTCAGGTTTAGGAAAAAGGTATTTATACATTTTTCAAATCTTCAAAATAAAGAGGATAAGAAAATATAAACTTTTTGTAGCAACTTTTCTGTATTTCCCCCCAATAAGTACCACTCTATAAAGTTAAAGAGTGGCATGACTCGAATCAAAAACTTTAAAAAAGCGAAACCCTTTATAGTAAGTGCTACACCTCAAAAGCACAACTTGTTAGAATGGTCTAGGCTTTGACTAACCATAATTTACATTTCCATAGATTTTTGTCCTTTTTTAACCTGTATAAGAGATAACAAGCAATCGTGGCCAAACTGTCGCCAGCTGTACCATTTCAAAATATGAAGTACCTTAAATAACCAAGGCCATGGGGGACACAAGTTAGTGCTCTTAATTTGAACACAGTTGTCTTTGGAAAGTGCACCACCCTCCAATAGGCTGGCCCCGTCCTCTAATAAGCACCATCCACTAAAGAGCGCCTTACTTTACTTTTTCTTGAATGTATAAAGAGATGACACTGTAATCTGTTTTTCATATCATAATAATTGTTTGTATTTACTTTTGTAGTACTTCAGATTACCAACTTTTGATGTTTGTATATGTTTAGCATAAAAACTTATCCTCTTTTTCATTTCATCATTTATCAGGAACTCTGTATCAGTCCAAAAGTTATACTCAAAACCATTCCAGGTAATTTTTGTGGCATTTCTTCAAAAATCCAAAGAAAGTGTTTTTTTTCAAAATATCAGAGGTAATAATATTAAATTTCACTTTGTAATTCGGACTAGCTGAAGTATTATACAATTATTATTTTCTCTCTTGTAGAACCCTTTCGAATTGGAAAAGTTTCATAAAATATACTACGGTATGATGTTTCCAAATTGCTTCTGTATGCTTTTAGTTTTACTTGTCTGTTTCCTGGGGTGAGGTTTCTTGTCTAATATATAATCATCTTTTCTAAAATTGATCTTTTAAAACTAGGTTATGTTTGAACAAAGGCTGGCTCTGTCCTGGCTTGACTTAGCCCACTGTTTGGCTCCTTTTCGTTTTTACAATTCTCCATCGCATTACCTTTTTATTAAATCCTGAGTCATCCTTCCATTAACCTGGAACTAAGTCTCAAGAATTGGTAATGAACTATTTCTCGTATTTTTGTTTATTTTTTCCCTGTACTTTTCTTATTTTACTTCCTTTTCTATTTCCATTCTATATTTATCATTAGGTAGGTCCAATGTGCATTGTGTTTGTTCTCTTTATAGTAAAACCAGTTGCAGACCAAAATTTATTACAATTGGAGTGGATCATATCAAGTGACCTGAAGGATTATGGGTAGAGGTTTATTAGTTTTTACTTAAAGTATCAGTATTAAAATTCATGTGTTTTTACCGCCTCAATTTCCAATTTCAAATATTAAAAAAAATCAGATGGTTATGTCAAATAATAAAGTCCAGTTTGCTCAAAAAACTAATACTAATAAAATATCTCTCATTCTTTTAAGGTCATCCCCAACGGATTACATAGTTTGGTTATTAAATCACAAGTCGAAAGGAAGTTTGCACCCTTGTCTACTTAATAGGTTTGTGCCATTTTTGGTCAATTTCGAAAGATTAAAAAAAGATTATTTTGTATATATCTTTGAAATTGAGTAAGAAAATGCTGAGATTAGTTATTGAACTAAGCAATAAACATCTGTTTGATCATAGAATTTTCATCATCTGTTCTTGTACCTTTTAGAGGATACATATCTAGTCTTTGTGCTAGCTGTAATCGTAGAGAAGACTATGCTGAATTTTACATGGACCTTTATTTGACCAACTCTGGCATTGGTCACATAGAAGAGGTATCATTGATATATATTTCTTTCTTGATTAACCTTACAGGAAAAAATCTTAAAAATCCATGTATGCAAAATAGTAAAAAACTTTCTTAGCCTTGGGATTTTTGTTAGCTTACATGACAAGGCTTGTGATTGGTTCCTTCGGGATGTTTTGGGCAAAACAGTTTTTCGTATGTTCGAGTGAACTTGATACAAGCTAAATTACATTATATGAGTGAACGAAAAGAGTCTATCACTACATTTCCACCCTGCCTGGAAGTGCTTGGGATTCGAACACAGTCCATTACGGTGCAAGTCTATGATCGAAACCTTCATACTACCAATTAACAGAATGTTAGTAAGATAAAGTGATAGCATTATCCAGATAGTGAGTGAATGTATACTAAGGTTATCGTTATACATCTGCAATTTGAGCTTTACTAAGCTCATTTTATACCTTAAACTATTTAGATTGTGATTTTGATCTTTCAATACCTTGCAATGTTGAAAAGAGATGGGCCATCAGAAAGGTAGCTCGAATTCGATGTTTTTATTTGTATGTTTTTACTAATGATATGCAACATTGCAATGTCTTCTGGTCAGATGTATTGACTACTTACATTACATCATATCATGATAAACCCAACAGCTGATTGGTTGCAAGTGAGTTATTTTCAGTCTCCTTATGCTGAGCAACTAGTTGCAATAGTTAACTATTATATCCATCTAGATCTAACAAGACATAATATTTCCTCAATTCAAATCTTTAGGATTTTCAACGAGATAAGACAATCAACAGAAATAGCCTTTCGATATGTAGAACCGGTGAGTTTTTCGAACTGATACAAATAGCATTTAGTAACATTTCATATGATTGTTCATATTAAAGGTCGACTTTTATTGGCTCGAATACTTTGGAGATTATAATAATTGGTGATCAATAATTTCCCATAATACATTTTTGTCATGGCTTTTTATGCAATTATTTTTCCTTGAAGAAAGTTGGGAAAAGTTTGATTAATTTAATTGTGGTTGATGAGGAATTTTGAGTACTTTTCTTCTCCCTCACTTTTTTTCAGGAAGAACCCGAAGATCTGGTTGAAAACATTGTTGTGGACATGCAGGTGTCTTTGTTAATCTTTGCTTGCCTTTTTTTTTACTTTTCAAACTAATACACATTGTAACTCTCCTACGTAGCTTGAGAGGTTGAATTTTGATTTCATGGAAATTGCTTCATGTAAATCTCATTTATGGTAAACCTTATCTAAAATACAAATCGAACGTTTGCTACAATGAAGGCAGGAATTACGTATCTTAACCAAACATAAAAAACCTGTACAACCAGTAGTTATATTTGTACACGGATTTTCGTTTTAGCATTACCCTGAAGAGCATTGGATCAAAGGAAAATATGGAGCATTTTCCTACAAACCAGAGGTAAATATATTGAATTTGATGCAGTTAGGAATCTTCACTTGCAGTCTCGTAGATCACGAGGACCATTTACTACTATACTAATTAATAGTTATCATAATAGTTTGAGTGAAAAGCGAGAAATAATTTTACGATAGCTCGATAGCATAGTTTTTTCCGTAAAATATTAGAAAAAATCTGGAACGATATTTTGGTTGACACTAAGTTTGCTTTATATTTGCAAAAATCGTATGAATATATTTTTGATTGTCATTTGTAATCTATTGAAGAAAACACATTAAATATTCTACCTATCAGGTCATTGCAGAGATGTTGAACATGTTAACAGCCGAAACAGTTAACATCGTCATCTCTTCAAAAATACTTCAACATCTGGCTGAAGAGGAAACTGAGCCATGGTTCAAAACGGAATACTCCATCAAAGGTAATCTCATTTTGATAGAAAAGAAGAAGATCTCCATTATGTAGTTTTCACACTTGCCTTACCAGATTGAGGTAGCAATTCTACTTTCTTTGCATTGTTCTCATTTTCCCGTGGCGTTGGGAAGGACTTCTTTGGAACAACCAGCTCTCAGTTGATCATTGTGGGTTTTATTTGGCATGCCACCTAATGTAGAGTCATGTATTGGCTCCCGTAGGACAAGTTCTGAAGACAACCCATTTTTACGTTGTTAGCAGTGACCATTAAACCGAAAACGTTGTTCGGGAATTGCCGATGTTATGCGAGGTATCTTGCAGTAAAGTTCCAAATTATTGTTTTTCCAGAATGCATCCACTGCTACCCTAAGCATCACCGCATAAGAGATATCCATCCTTTTCCGAATTGATGGTATTGGTTAGACAAATATTTTTCTCATAATTTCACCCTTAACTTATCTTTGTTTTACAGATATACCAGAAAGCTGGATCGATCCGCAAAAATGTGAGATGCTACCGTTTATAAACATAATTATATATTCATTATTAGACACGCAGGTTATTGAATACGTCTACTAATCATAGTACCTTTTTAAATGCATTCAAACTCTTGGCAGCCCTCAAGGTTTTCACACTTTTTAATTTTCGTACGGAATCCGACTAGTAACTGCTTAACCTTCAATTCACCAACCATGCTAAATTGCCTAAAGAAAGGGGAAATAGAGGTAAGACAGTTCAAATTATAGTTATATTTTTCACTAGCCAAAGATGAAACATAGAATCGCGAGAAACATTTTTTTTTTAGATAACATACCAAACAAAGAACTGCATTTGCCATCTGATAATCCATACTTAGGTAATGAGTTATTTACTGAACTGTTGGATAAACTAAATACATCTTTATCTGTCTGTGTCAAAAATGAGTACAATTTGTAGTTAAGAACCGTCTGATTTGTATATCGCTGAATTATATTCCAACATTTTTCATATAGTGCAATTTTTTTATCATTTTGCTCTTTTTTTTTCAGCAACCGAGTTTAACATCAAAGCATTACACAAGAAGAAGGTATTAATGTAAACAGAAACCTTTTCGATCTTCAGGAGTCTGGAAATAAGAATGTTGTGTTCACAAAACCCTAATTTTTAACTATCATTAGGTTTCCTTCAACAAAAAACATTCATAATGCCAAATAATCAAAAATATATTTCAAAACCAAAAAATTTAAAAATCCATAACTCGGAGTTTCATGCTCTAAGCAATCATCAGATGTAACTAAAAAATTAAAAAGCTGTGTGAAAACATATGTTACAAAGTTGGTAAAATGCTGATTAAAAAGTCGTAAAAAAGTGATAAAATCGTAAAACTATGAATTGTCACGAAGGACATCAAATGTGTCCGGAGGGACGTCTTTAAAGTTTTTTAAAAAGAATTTGCTCATATGACGGCACGTGGAGATTAGTTCGGTTCTTTTGTTTATAAGTTTGTCTTTTGAAGTAATTATGTGGTACTTTTCGGTCATGCAAAGATTGCACGATTTGCCCCCATTTGAATAGGGTTTTGCATGATCGATGACTTTCCAGGATAACAGGGGAGAAATGTTTTTGCGCTGTAGTTTCCATACGTGCTTTGAAAGTTCAGTGGAATTCTCTTTTTCCTCATACCTAAAAGTATGTTTGTGTTGGTTCCATCTCGTTGTCTCAGACAACAAGATTTCCTCTAACAAATCGATATTTAAACGAGCTTCTGCACTTTATAACGACGCACTAAGTAGCAGCGGGTACAAGTCAAAACTCGAATTCAAGAAGAAAACAATCAACAAAAAGAAGAAAAACAGAAAACGTAAAATCATCTGGTTTAATCCGCCATTCAATCTCAACGTCAGAACCGATGTCGCAAAACGTTTCCTATCAATCGTGAGCAAAAACTTTCCAAAAACGCACAGGTTACACAAGCTGTTCAACAGAAATAACCCCAAGGTCAGCTACAGCTGCCTCCCAAATGTCTCGAGCATTATTTCATCCCATAATAGAAAAGTTCTCAACCGCAAAACAGCCAATGATACCACCCATGAAACCTGCAACTGTCGTGCAAAAAATGAATGTCCTCTAAACGGAAACTGTCTGGATAAGCATTTAATATACCAATGCACGGTAAAATCCTCCCCAGACGACGAGGGTGTCAACTACATCGGCCTTACCGAAAATACATTCAAAACGAGATGGAACCAACACAAACATACTTTTAGGTATGAGGAAAAAGAGAATTCCACTGAACTTTCAAAGCACGTATGGAAACTACAGCGCAAAAACATTTCTCCCCTGTTATCCTGGAAAGTCATCGATCATGCAAAACCCTATTCAAATGGGGGCAAATCGTGCAACCTTTGCATGACCGAAAAGTACCACATAATTACTTCAAAAGACAAACTTATAAACAAAAGAACCGAACTAATCTCCACGTGCCGTCATATGAGCAAATTCTTTTTAAAAAACTTTAAAGACGTCCCTCCGGACACATTTGATGTCCTTCGTGACAATTCATAGTTTTACGATTTTATCACTTTTTTACGACTTTTTAATCAGCATTTTACCAACTTTGTAACACATGTTTTCACACAGCTTTTTAATTTTTTAGTTACATCTGATGATTGCTTAGAGCATGAAACTCCGAGTTATGGATTTTTAAATTTTTTGGTTTTGAAATATATTTTTGATTAAAGAAGCTCTACTCCTGGTTGGTTTTATCGAGCACTCTTTGAATATGGTTTCACCTTATTTGATTGATAATGCCAAATAATAGACCTTTTCATAAATTACGTCACGAACATCACTTGCCTCGCATTCAAAACAATTACCAAGGCGATTATGTCCCTTGAGACATCAAATGATTTTTTTATAAATATAAAGTAGTTTTAATAAAATCCGCTTTGAGTTAATCACCTTGGCAATAATCTCAAAACGAGGCAAGAGATGTTCGTGACGTAATTTATGAAAAGGTCTGTTTCACCCATTTATTTTGTCTACATTATCTAAATCAAAGCGACCGCAACTTGGTGATACGATATAAGTTCTGTCCATCAAGAGATTGAGCGGCATAAAAGATATATTTCATTCTCGGTACGCATTACTGCACAAACGATTCCATCATCTCAAAAATCTGAGAGCACGGCATGATCATTTGAATAATCGTGAAATAAACTTTAAATATTTTAGCGCTATCCATCACTGATACACGAAACAAAGAAATGTAAAGTGTGGCACAAACAAGATGATCGATTCCTCTTACCAAAAGGTATAGTTTAAATCTGGATAAAGCTTAATAAATGGCCTGGATTTCAGACGTGACAGACAACCTCTGTTCAAAAGTTTCCTACACTTATCCAAATGCTTTGTTGCAAATTAACTCGTAGCACGTCGTTTAGTTACCTCCAATCAGATTTGAATACTTTTTCATTTGATAATAAAACAATTTTATTGATTTGAGAATATCAAAATCAATCGGCAAAGACCGATGTTTTTACCCAATATCGCTTCTGGCAATACTCTAGATTGGAAGCTTGACTACAAATTATATCGCTTTATGCTTATCCACCTATATATTTAACTTTAGATCATTTTTAACGATACATTTTTTAATGTCTTCTCTTTTTCAAGCTATTGTCCATTTCAAAGTTCAAGTCAATCATTTTGGCACCACTGGAGATTTGTAAGGAATCTTTTTAGAGTGTTCGGGTCGAAAATAACAATTGATTGCAAAAGCAACCGCTATAGGGAACTTTTTTTTGTACCAAAATGAGAATACGAAGAATGTGTAATTTTGGTTTCTGGATATTATTTTGGGGGATTTTTTAATTTTCTCTGCATTTAGCTTCTCGGTAACTGATTACAATAAGGGAGCATTTTAAATTTGCTTTATTATATTACTATAGAAAGAACTAATTCGTCAAGAAAAGAAGAACACGTTTCTCCTTGTCATTGGATTATTCTTATAATTTTTTTATTTTTAGTACGACCAGTCGAGCGCTTGCTAATTTTGCAAATTATTACGTTTTTTCTGAGATGAGACATGAAGCAAATTTGGCACAATTAGCGTAAGTCAAGTTTTTTGTTCTTTGGTGACTTCAAAAAACTAATCAGAGCCGATTTAGACTTTTAATCGCGTAACATTAAAATGGATTTAGGCGGGTTTGCTGTAATAAAACTTCATTGATTTTTCATTTTTATATACATATTGGAAGTTAATATCGTGGCTTGGATCGACAAATTCTTCTTCCATCATCGTTATCCAAGTAACGATAAACTTCCGATATGAATATCACTGGGTCGATAAACTCAAACTTATTTAAATTTTCATTTTTACTGTGAAAAGATTTGATTAGGATAACTGAGTATTTCCTCTTTTTTTCAGCCAGAACAATTATCATTCAATTGAGGAATTCAATGTCATTTCTGTTCAAGGTTTCAACCACAAACTTTTGGTAAGCTTAATTATTTTAAACATTGGAATTTTTTCATCCATAGTTTTACAATCGCTGTCAAACTATCGTTTCGCCACCAATCCATTACTTTTATTTACAATTTCAGTTTATTTTTTTAGCCGATGTTCAAAAAGTATATTGATAGCTTAGTGGACTTCAAGTTAAATGAAACTATATTCGAATTAGCAAAGGTATGTAACATTAGTTTCCTCTCAATCCTCAATTTCAATCTAGATAGAACGTCTGTTTTTCATCCTATCGTATCTGCTCAAAACTTTGAGGAAGTCGATCAATCTTCATCATTTTCGTTTTTTCCTTGGTTTTGAACTGAGTTGTTTCTTTTTTATTTAGTAAAACAGTCTCAATGAAATCTGCTTTTCGATCAAGGATAAATTGGAAACGATCGTTTAAGTTTTTCTTCTATCTTCTATCTTAGCAAGATTTACGTCGAGGTTTGAGGAACGATTTCATATGTGCGAGCACACTGAAAAGGTACGTTGATATTTTCATCAAACAAGATGATACTTATGCAAAAGAGTATCAAATAAAATATAACTTTTTTACCTACGAGGTTTATTGCCAATTACGTCAGATGACACATATCATTTTAAATGAATACACATGTAAACTGGAGAAGAGGCTTCATTTAACATTTCGAATTTTTTACTTCAAAATATTCGAGTGAAATATCAAGAAATAAAGAACTAACTTAGAATTGCTACACGGTCCAAAATATTAAAACTTAAAAAAAATGAAATTTATCAAGTTCAAAGTTTCACAAACGTCAATTACTTCATTTTTCTCCTTTCTCAAAAATGAATGGAATTTCACAATGTTTTTTTTTGTGTCCGCAGAATCACTATTTGTCGATATTGTCTTCATGAAAGAGAAAATAACCGTTACTTTGTCCTTTTACTGACATTGTTTGAGGAGTCTTCGTATTATTTTTAAGCCATTTGTACGATATTTTGATGTATGACAAAGACTGGGATGACATGCATGTCTTACAAAACTTGGAAAAGTTTGACTGTAAGATGGTGCAAGTAAGTTTAAAGCTTTATTGTTAATCGATACACCTTCTTCTCGAGATAACGAACAAAAAGGTAATATCAACTCTGTTCATAATATTTCGTTCTCTTTCAGAATTTCATCTGGTATTCTTCTGAGTCAGCAATCTCAGACGATTTCACGGAAGTGCGAATTAAAGTCTCGCGAAAATGCACCGGACTAAAGCAGACGTTTTTATTTATCTTTTAATTTATAGGATTTTGCGGATCAGTATTGGAATCGTAACCATACAATAGAATGTTTGCTGCAAGGCAATCTACTTGAAGAGGTTAGTTGTATTTGGTTAATATGTTGTTGAAACATTTTGTACATTTGTTTGAATTTGGTATTTTGTATCGAACTTTTCTTCCCTAACATTCTTGCAAACTACAATTGTTTTTTTTCTCAGTTTTTTACCCTAGGAAAACCCCTTCCTCCAGTATATTGGGGGGGGGATGGGTAAAGTACACTCTTTTAAGGCTTTTGATATTATATTCTGTCAAAGATTGTAGTTTTGAAGAATTTTTGGATTCCCAAAAAATTCAAAATTATGTCTACGTTAAATAGAGGTCTTTCAGGTTTTGCCTAAGTTACTTAGCATTATAAAAACAAACGTTTGAAATTGTACGGGCGACTCCTTTCGCAAATGGAACGTTTGATTCCATAATGGTGGACGCTACGTAATTTAGTCAACTTAAAATTAACCTCTAATCAGTTTTACTCTTTTCCCAAAAGCTGTAAACTTTTGAGATTCTTATCATCTGGTTTTTAAAGTAATTCCTCTTCGCCGTCTATTGGTAGGAAGTGAAAGAATTCGTGGAATACCTGCAGTTGTAAGTATAATATTATCATGTTTTTTTTAATAAGCATTATGCTTATAAGTATGTCTAGCTAGGTTTAGATATTGCAAACATCTAAAGCATATGCTAAGCATTACCTTGAGGCTCCAGTTTCCGATTTTGGCCGTTTTTGGCTGTGATTTTACGGATTTTTTGGAATTTTCCTAAAATTTGCTTGTAGACTGGATTCGTTTATAATGTGTGTAATACAGTAGTATAGGCGTTAAATGTTAATACGATTATTGTTACGGGATTTAGCTCGTATAAACTAAAATTGGTCCCTCCATTACTTTTTGCTTTATCTTACAATACTAAAATGAGTTTATGAAAAATTTCTGTAACGCTAGCCCAAATTTTGCCAGGGGGTTGATTCGAATATGAAAAAAAATTGATACTTGATAAAAAACTAATTCAAATCCCCCCTTAAAAAAAAGTTAGAGAGCATCAACAGTACCATCTTTGCCATCCTAAGGGCTTTTGATGGGCAAGCTAAACCGGCGTTTGCAACGACGGGAACCGTCTAGTTTCTACTATGTCTGAATTAGTCGTCTAGCAAACATTTTTCTTAATGAAGTCTTGGCGTGTGATAGATAAATTAACGAAATAATTGTTTCAGTTTTAAAGGTTCAAGATTGAAACTGCAATATCGTTTAATTTCCAGTCTGAAAATTTCGATCAGGATATTAGCATCCTTCAAGTATTTTTCAGCCTTGTCGTTCTCTCGATCTAAACATTTCCGTGCCAGTTTTTGCATTTTTGTATGCTTATAAAAAACATATCTTAATGAAGTCTTTTCGTGTGGTAGAATACACCTTTCCCGAGTTTATTTTTTCCAACATGAAAACGAGGCCGAGTAGGACAAAAATGTAAACATTGAAAAAAATAATTGTTTCGGTTAAAATATTGAAACTGCAATATAGTTTAATTTCCAGTTTGAAAATCTACCGTTTTTAGAAAGTCCGTGTCCCTTAGGAGGATTCTTTACCTCTTCTTATTATAGAGTAACGTGTTCATAATCTTCAAGCATGACTTCATATTA
This sequence comes from Clytia hemisphaerica, assembly GCF_902728285.1. Classification (NCBI taxonomy): domain Eukaryota; kingdom Metazoa; phylum Cnidaria; class Hydrozoa; order Leptothecata; family Clytiidae; genus Clytia; species Clytia hemisphaerica. The sequence goes on from NW_027104374.1 coordinate 126,695, forward strand.
TATTGTGGCTAATCTCATCTTTGCAAATGTTTTTCTTTGTTTAGAAAATTACCAAAATCAGAAGAAAAGTTTAATAAAGATTCAAATAGCAATGAGACAAAGGTGAGAATTTAGGAAATGTTTTTTTTCAGATTGCATGCCATCAATTTTGAAAAGGACATTGCTATACAGAGAATACTTCAGGTGTACAAACTTTCGCGAGCAGAAACTTTCGCGAGATCGAAAAATCGCGAAATCTACGACATTTTACCTTCGCGAATTTGACAAAAAAAATTTTCTCAAGCATAAACTTTCGCGAATGAGGTATATTTTTAATAGAAAATTCAGGTTTTCGGTGCATAAAACTAGTGTCGTTCAAATGTGCACAAACCAAAATTGACGGACTTTTGCATAATATCTACACTAAATTTTGTCTTTGTTTTCATCAAAGAGGAAAATTTGAGTAAATTTTCTTTTCAGATTTTCTTTTCGCGTGCATAAACTTTTGCGAATTAGCCTCTCAAGAATTTTCAAATACATTTACTTTCACGAAAAGGACTAAAATTTGCGAAAATCGCGAAAGTTTCTGCTCGCGGAGGTTTGTACGCCTGAAGTAGTTTCAAAATTTTTCAAAAGAAACCCGATGAAATTCGGAACCAAGAAAACCTTGTTCAAACCTGTCTTCGTTAAGTAATCTGAAGAATAGAATCTATTGTGCTCTTTTTACCCATTCCATTCTTTGCCTTGCTATAGATACGAATGCTAAATTTACCAAAAGGACGAACCGTCATCCGCCATCTTGGTTTCAATAAGAAGGATCCGAATACCGTCATTGAGAACTACTATCAGGTATATTTCTTTTTCGTACGCCTACTCATATTTCAGTAAATGTTTTTCTTAATGTTTTCAATCCCAAATATAGATTCTGTTAATAAAGTCTACAGAATTTTATTTTTATTGGCTTAAAAAGATTTTAGGGAGCGGCGCTTTATCTCGAAATCGAAAAGTGCTATACGGCCATTCCATATAGGAAAGGGTACGTTACATCACGCTCATTTTTGACTGAATACCGCTGGTAGCTATTTAGAAGCACCGCGACCCTTGGACCATTTGATTCACCCGTATAAACAGTTCAATTGGGCATAGACATTCTCTTCCTCGTTTTTCTTCACTTTCTTGGTAAAACTTTGAAAAAGTTATCTGTGGAATTCATAAACGATACCAAAGTTCTTATTATACGACAACTGGTTGGAAAGTTATGGCTTATAAAAACAAATAAAAACACGGCTCGCCTTTTTGACACAGACATTAGTTTTTTTGATACTGGCTTACAGACTTGAATGTGAATTGGCCTAGAATTACCTACTGATGCTGTCAAGGAGCTAGTGTTTGTTGTAGCCAGTGGCTGATAAAACTTTGTCCCACATTGGTTTTTCAGCTCTTAACTGTCTGCAACCCATTTCGGGAGCTTGGTAAATAAAACACTTTTCACGAATCGCAAATCGTTCCAGAAACACGAGCAAGTTAATGTTCAATTGGCTGGTGAGATAATAAAAGGCTAGTCTGAAAAAAAATTCATGGTTCTTACAAGAAAAGTGCATTTTTTTTCAATTTAAGCTTAACAATGAAATAACTTTTGAAATGATACATTTAAATACAACTAAATATTAATTTGGATACATAACAATACAAGCTAAATGACCACACTAACAAGCTTTATCTTAATTTCCACTTGTCCCTAAACCCCTCTATTTTACATTACATAAGTTTTTCAAAACTTTTCGTACAATTTTACTTTGTCAAGTAGCGTCAATATTTTGAGAATGCAGACTTCTAGGAGTTTAGAGCAAGTTCAAGCTAAAAAGGATCGTCTTTTACGTAATAGTTTTCGCACGGTATATTTTTTAGGTTTAGATTTTTCTTCATATTTTCTGAGGCGAGGAAAATATAGAAAACTCTGAACGAGAAAGATATATCCTACATTATACGAGTAAAAGTGTGATAACTGGTTTTTCCTCGTTTATCGTCAACTTGAAAAACATCAACAAACTTTTCTCTCTCAATTGGTGTCTCTTTTTCTTTGTTTTGTTTTTTTCTTCCAACTTTTTTTTCTTTTCCTTCTATTTAGATGAAATCAACGGCATACTGGAGAAGTGGGACGTGGGACGGTGGGACGCTCAGGTGGGACGGTAGTGGGACGCTAAGGTGGGACGCTAAGGTGGGACGGTAGTGGGACGCTAAGGTGGGACGGTAGTGGGACGCTAAGGTGGGACGGTAGTGGGACGCTAAGGTGGGACTGTAGTGGGACGCTAAGGTGGGACGGTAGTGGGACGCTAAGGTGGGACGGTAGTGGGACGCTAAGGTGGGACGGTAGTGGGACGCTCTTTTATATGTATTTTGTCTTTTTCTTTTTATAATACAGTGAAGAGGGACAGGTCAAGTACTTATAAACAATACACAGATCGATCGAAATGTTTTTGACTTTTTTCATAGTGAATGGATTATAAAATATTAACATAATCAATTTGATCGAAGCTACAAAGACACAAAAAGCTAGTCAGTCAGATAAATCAATTTCTGGCTCCTCCTCTTGGCTCTTTTTGTGTAATTCAATTGTGTAATTTACAGAGCAATTTCAACAATTCTAACGCTCTTTTTAGCCTAGAGGCTAAATGTCTAAATCTGCGAGAACTGATTTTAAAGAGTATCATATAAAAAATGAACATTCCAATCACAGGGATTTCCCCAGAGACAAGATGTTTACTTTTCGAATTCAAAATTCGAATGAAAGGAAAACATTCGAATCGACAACAAAGGGTTACACCATCAGCATGAATAATAAAAGTATCCACATTGTTCACGTGAAAGGGAAAACCCGTGAGGTGAAACATACACGTGGCGGCCAAAAACTTCTTTCATCAAGGGGAAAGCCCTTTATTACAATTAGAATGTTTTCTTTTCATTCGAATTCAAAATCGTGTTTCTGGGGAAACCCCTCTGATTCGAATGATTACTTTGTTATTCTCAATAAATATAAACTCTTCGAAATATAGTCAGGCTGCTGCTGGACCACTTTTGTAAAAACCTTAGTGTGAAGAATCTAAAACCTATCGAAACCTGTTATATATGATTAAAGGGGGTAAAAAAGTTTTACTATGGCCATTAGGTTTTCCCAGATTTAGCCTAGACAAAGTTGCAAAGGATTGAAAGTGTTGGAAAATAATAAAATTGTTCTATAAATTAGACAATATGAGCCTGAAGATAAGGAGCCAGAAATTGATTACACATTTTCCGGTGTTTATTTCTGACTCGCACGCATATTGCTTGGTAGCTTTTCGATCAAACATCCAATTTGAATATTATTATTATTCGTTTATCATCCACTATATGATAAAAAAAATCAATATATATATTTTGGCCGAAATCCTGTGTAGGTTGAAAACTGAAGAACAGATCATGTATATGTGTTTTGTGAAAGTATTCATTTACTCATATTGAGTTCTTTTTTACTCGTACATAATTATCAGAGAAGCAAAAATACAAAAGCCTTACGAGAGAGCGTCCCACTACCGTCCCACATGAGCGTCCCACTACCGTCCCACCTTAGCGTCCCACTACAGTCCCACCTGAGCGTCCCACTACCGTCCCACCTTAGCGTCCCACTACCGTCCCACCTGAGCGTCCCACCTTAGCGTCCCACTACCGTCCCACCTTAGCGTCCCACTACCGTCCCACCTGAGCGTCCCACTCGAGCGTCCCACTCGAGCGTCCCACCTGAGCGTCCCACCGTCCCACGTCCCACTTCTCCAGTATGCCGAAATCAACATCAAAACATTCGAAAAAGCATCGAATGTTCATTAAAAAGATGAAAATATTCTTTTGATGAGCTGTAGTGTATTGCAAACGAAATGAAAAATATTTCTTTCTAATCATAAAATTTCACTTTTCATGTTGAGGATAAGTCAAAGAAACTATGGGCTATTTGAAGTAATTTAGAATATCTTTATAAAATGTGCTTACAATAATGAATAAGTATTGGAAATAAAATTACGTTTTATTAAAGCCTTAAAATGGTGTAGAAATTAAATAAAACTTTGTTTTTCATACTCTGATGATACTGGCCTTCAGTTTTCTTTTGCCAGAGAACAATCACTCATTAGTCCCACGCTCCAATTCAATCGCACGAGCTTTGTTTTTCTCATTTCTTCGTTTGGTACCAAAGAACATTTTTTTGACCAGAACAACACAAAGCAGTATTAACAAGGCCGATAAAACGATGACCGTAATCCCTTCAGGCTTTTTGGCGAAACCATCAGTGCTTGGTGCCGATGTTGCTGGCGGGGTCTCTATAACAATAGAATATAAAAAGGGGAGATAGAGAGGGAATATAGAAACAGTGTTTTTTATTTCGAAAATGATAACCATAGATACGATGGGTTGATTTTGTCTAGTTAAAGCATCATTATAAAATCCCTATATGTAAGGACTGATGTAAAGGTTTAGTTTAGCAGATTTTGAAAAAAAGACTCAAATTGACATCTGTAGAATTTTTTAAGAAGTCACAAATTAGTAGGTGGATTCCATTTCATTCTAAGACACAGTACACCCCTGTCTTGCAGCCCCGGTGAAACTTTTTCCTACAGTGGGGATAAAAATTTCGAATGAAATATCAATGGGGTGTCACAGTGCAATCCATTTGGAGACACAATTTGGCTTTAAATTTTAGAGATGTTGTTATGGAGATGTTTTCAGTGTACTCTAGTGTTTGTTGGTTTATAAAGAAAACTTAATAAAATTGGAGGTACCTTTGTCTATAATATAGAATGTACGGGTAGCTGTTTCTTTTGTGATTTTCTCTTTTTCGTCATCGATATTCCTTCGTTTACGTTTTTTGGTTGTTTGTCCACATCTTTTACACTCTTCATTCAGGTCTCCATAAGGTGCATTGTTACAGATGGACACTTCACAAATGATTTTGATGCCATCAGAATCATCGAAGAATCGGCCGACAACCAACTCCCATTCAAATATGTGGATAGCATTGCTTGGTGATAGGATTCTTGTGCCAAAATCAACCGAGCATCTAAATTGGAGTGGTTTGGTTTGGGGATTTAAAGGAAAATAGTCTCAGTCAAAATCACACCATTCTGAAGTTTCTTCATCGACTATATTTCCAACCATATTATCTACTTTGCCAATTTTCAAAACCGACAGGGCCATTCCATTTTATATCTATACATGGGGTGGACGAACATTTCCAGAGGGTAATCTGAGAAAAATTTCCAGGGGGTGTTTTTTCATTTTTCCAAGGGGATAAAAAGTTATTCTAAAACTTTAAAAGTTAAAAAATTGACTTTAATTTGTCCACCCTCGCTTTAAGGTACGAAGAGAACTTTTCCAAGCAAATTTTGCCATTTTCAAGGGGTTATCTACACATTTTCAATAATTTCTTTTTGACTTGAAAAGGTTCGCTAACCCCCTGTATGTTTTTTATGTGTTCCAAAAGTGAAAGTACATAAACCCACCTGTTTTTAATAAAGTCTTTTTTTCCAGTTCCATCTAATCTGGTTGCGTAACAACTTTGAGGTGATGTTTTAACAGATGTAAAGTTGTTGACCATGTTAATCTCCATTTTGAGTCGGTCTCCAATACGAATAAGTCCCTCGACTTCTTTGCCTGTACCAAATTCTGTCACTTCTGTTGCTTTGAAGCCTAACTTGTACACGGAGTCGTCCTCTGAAATAATCGATGAGAAAGATTGAACATTTCTGTCTCGGTGCTTAGTGGAATTTAACCTAAAATACCTTAGTTTTGCCCTAGAAGTATGAACAAGAAGATGAGAAAAAAATAATAGGCACAGCAGAGCCTCATTAAAAATTCACTGGTTTTACTAAAGTAACGAAATATCTCGATTTAAAGTTTTAAAAGGAACCTACCCTTTGTTTCATTTGCTCTATCAGTGACAAAGATGCTCAATGTTTCATTTAGTCTACGATCGAATACACATTTCATGATGTATGTTGTATCAAAATCTCTCTGAAATGTTGCCGAGTTTTGCAAGAAACTGCTTTGGATGCGAACAGTTTGCTCGTGTACCATTTTAAACCCGTCTTCGTAGCTTCGGAATCCACAGTCATTGAAATTCAAGTCCACCCAAACTCTGCCATTGACGGTCTGTCGTTGAATATTAATGTTTCCGTTGATGTCGTTTGTAATACATGAACTATCACCGAAGTGGATTTTTGTGACATTGTAATAACTGTCTTCGAAGTTGGTCAAAAGGAATCCAGCTTTAAATCCATCTGGATTGCATTGTAAATCTACTACATCTGGAGGTGCAACTGTTGTTGTTGGAGCGGCAGTAGTTGTTGGTGGATAGGCGGTAGTTGTTGGTGGATAGGCAGTAGTTGTTTGTGGATAGGCAGTAGTTGTTGGTGGATAGGCAGTAGTTGTTGGTGGAGCGGCAGTAGTTGTTTGTGGATAGGCAGTAGTTGTTGGTGGATAGGCAGTAGTTGTTGGTGGATAGGCGGTAGTTGTTGTGGATAGGCAGTAGTTGTGTGTGGATAGGCAGTAGTTGTTGGTGGATAGGCAGTTAGTTGTTGGTGGATCGGCAGTAGTGTTTGTGGATAGGCAGTAGTTGTTGGTGGATAGGCAGTAGTTGTTGGTGGATAGGCGGTAGTTGTTGGTGGATAGGCAGTAGTTGTTTGTGGATAGGCAGTACTTGTTTGTGGATAGGCAGTAGTTGTTTGTGGATAGGCAGTAGTTGTTTGTGGATAGGCAGTAGTTGTTGTTGGAGCGGCAGTAGTTGTTTGTGGATAGGCAGTACTTGTTGTTGGATAGGCAGTAGTTGTTTGTGGATAGGCAGTAGTTGTTTGTGGATAGGCAGTAGTTGTTTGTGGATAGGCAGTAGTTTTGTTGGGTGGATAGGCGGTAGTTGTTGGTGGATAGGCAGTAGTTGTTTGTGGATAGGCAGTAGTTGTGTGGTGGATAGGCAGTAGGTTGGTGGAGCGGCAGTAGTTGTTTGTGGATAGGCAGTAGTTGTTGGTGATAGGCAGTAGTTGTTGGTGGATAGGCGGTAGTTGTTGGTGGATAGGCAGTAGTTGTTTGTGGATAGGCAGTAGTTGTTTGTGGATAGGCAGTAGTTGTTGGTGGAGCGGCAGTAGTTGTTTGTGGATAGGCAGTAGTTGTTGGTGGATAGGCAGTAGTTGTTGGTGGATAGGCGGTAGTTGTTGGTGGATAGGCAGTAGTTGTTTGTGGATAGGCAGTAGTTGTTTGTGGATAGGCAGTAGTTGTTTGTGGATAGGCAGTAGTTGTTGTTGGAGCGGCAGTAGTTGTTTGTGGATAGGCAGTACTTGTTGTTGGATAGGCAGTAGTTGTTTTGTGGATAAGATAGGTGTTTGTGGATAGGCGGTAGTTGTTGTTGGAGCGGCAGTAGTTGTTGGTGGATAGGCGGTAGTTGTTGGTGGAGCGGCAGTAGTTGTTGTCGTCGGTGGGAAAGTTGTTGTCGTCGGTGGAAAAGTTGTTGTCGTCGGTGGAAAAGTTGTTGTCGTCGGTGGAAAAGTTGTTGTCGTCGATGGAGTGGTTGTTGCTAATGTTGAAGAGATGTATGATTATATCTTCCGTATTTATAAACCATAAAAAACGGGTAGTGAATAATTTGTTTGTTGCTTTATTCTACTTGTTTTGTCTGGTTTAAATAATCTTTTAACGATTGAGTAAAAAATTAATTAAAGTTACTTACTACATCCATGGCTAGAATATTCATAAAAAAAGCCTGGGCAGTTTTCAAACGGTGCTTGCGAAGGTGCTAGGGTTGTTTGAGAGGAGCTAAAGTGAAAGTGAAAGCAATATCGGTATCTCGTCTTTAAATGTCCATTGCAAGAACCCCACGCTGTCCATCCACTCCAAAAGTAATAGCCATCTGGTTCAGCTGGAAGTGAAGAAAAATGAATTAGTTTGGAAGGTACATAAAAAGTGAGTGGATGTAATATTTTTAAGTCTTTTGGACCTACCCCGGTGGAGGTCCTATAAATTAACCCATGTTCGTTCGTGCGTTCGTGCGTTCGTGGGTTTGTGCTTTAGTTATCAGCTTTTCTCGAGATTGGCTCATTCAAATTTTCTGATTTTTGGCACAAAGCTGCATGACTATAAACCCTCGAATGTAACGCAGTCTGATTTTCGGAAAAAAACTTTTTGGTTAAATTTGGCCAAAAAATGCTGAAAAATGGGTTTTTGGACTTTGTGAAATATTGCATCATTATTTTTTTTGATTTTTTTGCACGAAAGTAGGGTATCATCGTAGGTAAAAGATGGCTCAAGCAGATTTTTGCCAAAAAAAAATTTACATCCCTGAAAAACACTTCTTAAAAGTCTAGGTACCGACTTACTTGTTGCTGTGGTTGTCGTCGGTGGAGTGGTTGTCGGTTGTGGTTGTGGAAAAGTTGTTGTCGTAGGTGGAGAAGTTGTCGTCGGTGGAGAAGTTGTCGTCGGTGGAAAAGTTGTTGTCGGTGGAAAAGTTGTTTTCGGCGGTGAAAAAGTTGTTGTCGTCGGTGGAAAAGTTGTCGTCGTCGGTGAAAAAGTTGTTGTCGTTGGTGGAAAAGTTGTCGCCGTCGGTGGAAAAGTTGTCGTCGGTGGAAAAGTTGTTGTCGTCGGTGGAGATGTTGTTGTCGGTGGAGATGTTGTCGTTGGTGGGAAAGTTGTTGTCGTCGGTGGAGATGTTGTCGTTGGTGGAAAAGTTGTTGTCGTCGGTGGAAAAGTTGTTGTCATCGGTGGAAAAGTTGTTGTCGTCGGTGGAGAAGTGGTTCTTGGTGAAATGGTTGTCGTCGGTGGAAAAGTTGTTGTCGTCGGTTGAGGGGTTGTTGTCGGTGGAGCGGTTGTTGTCGCTAACGTTCAAGAGAAGAAAATATGATTATATCTTCCGTCATAAAACCATTAAAAGGTTCAGTAAATTCATTTGTAATTTATTTGTTTTTTGCTCTGTCCTGTTTGTTAATTTCGCATCGCGGTTTTCTACGGTTTTCTTAGAAGAGCTAATAATTAACACTCGACACTCGTTCTTCGTGTTTATGGTCTCCATATGTTCTTCTAGAACATTATAGAATATTCTAAAGAGGGACTCACGCACAAAGATAAGAAATCAGCGCTCTATTTAGAAATCCTAATAAGCAAGTTCAAGGTAGGTAACCAAAAGTTTGTAGAAAACTTTTTTTCGGCTGCACATGCTTGAGAAATTTTCCTTGCTACTGTAGTTTATCATGTGTTTTATTATTAATTTACTGCATAGTGTTTTATGTTTGTGCACCAATAAACTGATATATTGCTTAGTAGTCAGTTAACATTTTGGCCATCGAACCCTTTTGCTCTTATAAAGTTTGTTCTTATAAAAAACATGTAGGTAAATACGGTATCACACAGCGCTCATCCAACATGACACATCACATCAAGGTCTTTAGAACTTTTATCACTTAGATTGACAATCCCTGCCGTAAATTCCTCCTATTTAGTAACTGATAATCTGTCTTATACAACTAAATCAATTTTACACAACTTAATCAACTTTAAACACCTATTTCTACCTGTAAAAAAAGAAGATCGTACCTGTTTTCCAATCGGGCTGTGATCCCAGTGGGTCTGTGACTCAGTGGTGTTATGAAAAATATTCTTACATATACTTACATAACGCTGTGACAGTTAAACTATCCGAGGTCTTGTTCAAAATACCATTTGAAACCTGGCAAGAATAATTGCTAGCTCCGTCTCTTTCGAAGTTGATTGTTTGATATATTTCATTTGTTGCACCATTGATAACCATTCCATTGCGGAACCATTTATATGAAGTAAACGACCGACCCCAAATGGAAGTACATTTAAGTTTCAGCTGTTCATTTTCAATGATCGTTGAGTTACCACTTATTTCTGGCTTGTCATCACCTGAGATAAAAACAGCGCTTCGTTTGATTGCAAACAAAACAGAAACAACAAAAGAATTTGTAGCACTCGAGGACGATAAACGTTGAGGTACACCCTGGTACAGATTACGTTAAAAATGCTCCGAAACAAAACATTGGTCTCTTAAAGTAGAATGTAGGCCACACGCATCCCCTCTGATATGTTTTGATATAGGGGATGCTAAATCGTATATAGAATCCCCGTCCAAAAATTACCCAAAATTTGGGGCAACCTGTTTCAATTTTCTTTAAAAAAGTTTAAAAATCTAACTAAGTAATGATTGTATTAACCTCTGGCTATCTCTAAATCTTTAATGAAATTTAAAAATCTATTAACTTCATAATGGGCTCTTCCAGAAAAAATTCGTTCATGGGGGGTGGAGGATATATTATTTTTTCTTTGATCTACCCCTGGACATTTCGATTTTTCACCCCCTGGACATGGCAGTTACCTCTGGACAAGCATCAAATTGACCCCTTGGACACAAATATTTACCCCTGGACATCGCTGATTCACCCCATGGACATGGCAGTTTTTCAGGTTTTTTTCAATACCCCTGGACAATATATCCTCCACCCCCCATGAATGGTTTTTTTCTGGAAGAGCCCAATCAAGCTAATCAAGTTGCTAAAACACACAACGAAGGGGGAGTCTCGGATTTTATAAACAATACGCATCTGCTAAATCAACCCATATTTGAGGGGATGCGTGCAGCCTAATTGGAATGTAAACATAAAGAATTCACGTAATTCACAAAAAAAATGGTCACGTGGTTACAAAACCTACCATTGTGCAAGCAATTACAAGAAGTTGATCTTAAAGCCATTCCACTCTTTTCGCAGTAGGCACAGCACACGGGAACACCGTTGATACTGCCTTGCCAACCGCCGCATGTTCCACAACTCACACCTTGCCAACAATCACCACCGATCGCTAATTAATAATGAGATAATTATAAGGGGAAATACAATGAGCAAGAGGTCCTCCTTTTTAAGGACTCATCTTCACACTAACACCTCCAACCATGGATCCTAGGTTCGAATCCCTGCTATGTACCCCTTGAAGAAAACGCCGAAATTCGGATGGCACGCCGAAACTTGGATGGTACGCAAAATTTGGATGGCACGCTGGCACGTTGGCACACCAAAGCACGCTGGCACGCGTGGCACGCGATTTAGCAGACTCGTTTACTAACTATACAAACATAAAATAGTATATGCTAAAAGAAATATTAACCTCTTTAATACTCTTAAAACACCAAAAACATGATAAAAATACAAACAACCAAAGCAAGTCTGACAGCATGCTGAAATCTGTCATTAAAAAAAACGAGCAATGTTTACCAATCCTTGGTTACGCCTACTTAGCACTTGTGCACTGGAATGATGGAACAAAACGCTAGATTTTATCTTAGCAAGTGAGTCCATATTTTAAACCTTCGAGAATATTCTAGAAGTTTCAACTACTTTCGTTTTCTAAACTTTATTCCTCACCGACCACCGCCGCGAAAGCCTATCGTAATACTTTCGCTATGCGAAATTAACAAGTGCAAGAATTCAAAAGTGCAGATAAATTGAAATATATTTAGTCTAGGATATACTTTTTTCTGGGCTAACATGGTGTCAATTGTAAAATAAGATATAGTCATTAAGTAAGTCTTTTCCACGCTCATAAAATGGAATTTCGAGTCGCACTTTTAACAATCTCGATGAAGTTTTATAGACTTTCGTTTTCGTTTGACGTGAAGTCATTACGCTAAAAAAACAAACGGGTTTTCATCGCCAGGTTTGTCGGCTAACTTACTTACCAAAGATGGATATCTGCTGCAAACTCACAAGGAACAGGATCAATAAAAATCCTCTCATCATTTTGAATTGATGCTCCCAAGCAGCAAAATTATTTACTCTGAGTTAAGTCACCAACTTGCTTGCTTCTTCTATGTTTCTTGTTAAGTGAAAATTTTCGAGCGCTTGCAAAAATTTATACCAATTACGCAAGTCCGTAAGGGAACTTTTTTCTAAATATAGGTAATTATTCATTTTGCCATTGTCGGCAGAACGTCTTTGGGTACTTTTTATCGAATTTTATAATCCCTCGACGTGCATTTGGTATTCCCTACTTCTTAAACTTCCGTCAAAGTTGGATATTTTGAATAGAAAGACTAATCAGCTTAAATCTTCAATACCTCTATGTTGAGACCGGAAATATTTAGCTAGTCGCTTGCTTAATCAATTTGTGTATTCATCTGATTTTTTTAACAAACAAAAAGATCTCAATGCCTTTATATGGTACCGTCAAGGTTTAATTCTGATTGTTTTAATTTTTCCATAGAACATTTAGTACAATAAACCCTGCCTAATCAGCTCATTTCATTTGTTTTTTTATCCACTGCTTCTGATAGTTGAAAGTTCAACCTTTTCTGATGAGTTTATATCAATTTCCCCTTAAATTCTAAGATATCATTCTGTCGGTAATTTGACGGAATTCTCATTGACCAGACTTCCGTAAACCGATCCTTTTTCAATAGAAACTAAATTTTGACGAATAAGCTACCCGAAATCCGCGAATTAAAAATGACCTTTGGGCAATTTATCAAAAGTTTTGCAAACATTTAGAGTGATTTTTTGCTTTTTCATAATTTGGTACCTTTTTCAAAAGGGAAGATCCTGACCCTTAGAGACTATTTTAACTTTTGTTGTTGGAAAGGTTATATTTTTTTCCAATAATTTTATATATAAATATATCTTTTTAAATTTTTTTCAATTCATTCTTTATGCCATGTCGTTCTAGTTTCAGTTTCGGAATTCGCTCTTGTTATGTTCATAGTGGCCCTTCGTGGAAACAATTCTCCAGCTGCCTAAAAGCTTTTGAATTTTTTGGAGCACGCCACTTGAAACACACATTATTATATCATTATTTAAAAAAAAAACGACCGTCGGCACGTACCCAACACATATTTTGTGCTATAGTACCCCCACCCACCCCGGGTACAGTTAAAAATAGTTTGACATAAGGTAACGTTCCCTCTGAAATGGTTGTATGTTTTTGAAAGCTGTCAAAACGTAGAAACTTTTCTGCATCAGTTTTGTGGAGTTTGTTTAATGGTTCCTATTTATTTTCAGATGGGGCCAATCACCATGCGTTACCGAACTTTGTGCCAAATATTATCCGTAAGTCATCATTTCGTAACCTTCAAAAACGATACCGATAATTACTCGAAATCTCCTTTAACTCGAACAAATTGTCGTTCCCCGTGGGTGCGTGTTCGAGTTGGAGACTCGACTGTATTTATTGAATATTTGGAGTTCCGTCGTCATTTTTGTGACGACCAAATGTAGCGATTTTTCTTTTTGATTTCGTCGTCAACTTTTTTGTCTTGCCGTCAAAATAAAGAAGGTCGGTTTTAATAGAACAAATGGGCTTCCGTATTACGAATGTTGTCTTTTATGTTCCATGTGGAAAGTGACTTGAAAGATCTCTGGCATGGAATTTAGGGGAAATGATTTTGTGTACGAAAACCTTCGCAAAACTAAAGAAAAACTAACAAAACTCTTCCTTGCAACCAATTATGGTATGCCAAACCTGAGGGATGCGTAAACGTACCCAGCCTAGTGATCAGTGAAATACTCTTAACATGTGATTGTCATAATAATGCAATACTCTTAGCACGTGACTGTCATAATAAGGACATTATGATCACCATTGCTCTATTAATTAATCCGTTTTGATCAATCAATAAGGTATTGATTTTATTTATAAAGGCAATGCACTTTTGCTGAAAGTTAAATTTGTATTACTACTTTCAGATGTCAAGGAAATAGCTTTTTCAAAAATAACCTGTTCCCCTTTTTAATCTGCTTAGTTCAAAGAAATCTCTTGCTTTTCATAAAAATTTGAATGAAGTTGGTATTTTTTAAACCGTCAGGTGGAATTTAAACATCTTCTCTAGCTGGCTTTCTTAAGTCGGGAACTCTGGGGCAATTTTAGAAATTACTTTCTAGGTTTAAAATGTCCAGGTACTTTATGAAATTTTCTCTCCCTCAAGACGACGAGTTATTTTTCAACATGGAACCATGCTATCAGCAAGAGAACCTAATCCTCTCAAAATTTCCTTCTTATTCTCTCACTACATTTAAAGCTATATGATAGCTCTTACACCAATGTTGAACGCTTGAACTACATTCAAATGTATACCATATCCATGATGATGAATAAGATTTTACAAGATTTTAAATAGCTTACTATAGAATAACGACTGAGCTTTTAAGCAGATCAGCCACATGAGTCTCTCGCAAGGGCCACTGAAAAAAAAGCTAATACGTAAATAATTCAAATACACGCTTTTTTTATAAGAATGCTGTAAATCCGTTTCATCATGGATATTCTTAATTTTTTTGGGAAATTGTCCTAGAATATTCTTACAGCATTCTTAGGTTAGGATACTAATTCAGACTAGTTAGTTCATACGTCTCAAGCATAAAATGGCATTTTTGTGAAAGGAGTGAGCCTTTGGGGTAATTGAAAATTTATAATTGAAAATGCTCTAAAAATGGCATTCTTAGCTTGAGTAGCAAAATTCCATGATGGTGATATTCTTAACATTATTCTTAATTTTTTGGCCATTTTCATCACGGACATTCTTATAAAGTTTATTCTTATAAAAAAAAGCTTGTAATCATAATTTATCCTCTCGTTTTTATAGAAATGATTTCAAACATTCACTTTATTTTGCAGGATATGATGTCAGAGCAAGTGTTCGATTACTTAAGGACCAGAGAGCAACTAGGGTATGTTTATAGCGTCTGTCATTTTCAATCTCTAACGAAGAACTCGGGGAGGGGCGGGCTCAATGTCCAAAAAGTTTGCCTTCAAAATCGGGCCCTTACAGTGCAGCTCTTGGGCAGTGAAAAGGTACCCTTACAGTACATTTTACCTGGCGTTTCTCGCCCTTACAGTATAGTTTGAGTGCATATCTTAGTTTGCTGAAGCTACTGAAAAATTAGCCAGAGACGTCGACACAATGTGCAAAACAGATCAAAATGGGTACAAGTCAAAACTATAAAGATACAGCATATTTTTACTGTCAGACTTGCAATTCAGCAGTCCCAAAACACACCCTTAGCCTGACAGTGTATCCAGCTAAAAGAAGAAAAGAAGACCCTTCAGTGCATTCTATCAAAAGTACACCCCCCCCCCCGACGAAGACAGTCACCTTTCTGCTTTGCCTTCATTCGACGTAAAAGACGACCTAAGATCAATGGAAGTTGGCAGTTTTAAATCTATTTTTGAATAGGGTTGACAAAAGCTAAATAGATCTGCATCGAATTGACATCAAAAGCATGCGCATTCATTGAGACCCCGAACGGGCTATTTCTGAAACTTTTGGACAGAAAATCAAGCCACTTATTTCCCATCTAAATCACGTGACTCGCATGGTTTTCACACGAACGCTAGAGTGAAAGTAAAATTTATCGCTAGATTTTGAAAAATATGTTGCGCAAAAACAAAAACTCAACAATCGCACTGACTTTGGACTCTCGACTTATACCACCTAGTTTATGTTAGTGAGAGGTAAGCACAAACAACACTAATTAAATTGAGTTTGAAGCCCCGAAGGGCATAAAGATTCAACCTATCTCAAGCAAGAAAAAGTAAAGCCATAAGTTTGCCCCGCATTTAGAAATTTGTTTGAAAAACACTTGGGTCACGTGTTTTGTATGGGAAATAGGTGGCTTCATTTCCAATCAAGAACTTTCTGATCTAGGCCTTGCGGGGCTTTGAAATCAACCTTCTTTATCCACAAGATGTTTTGTTGGTGTATTATTAATTATGTCTAGCTAACTTTGATTTACTTCAGATATTATGTTGGTGGTTCTTACGAAGAAGATGGTGGTATCCTTGGCTTCTCATTCATCGTTCAAACACAAAAAGGAAAATTCAGGTATTGTAAATATCATCAAGGTCTTTTTACTCTAGGGGCTGAGTTAGGTATCGTATGCACATCGGCGTATAGTCATTTTTTGTTTTGATCACGAAAGTATAGTCCTTGAAGAGTCAGAAAACGTATGTGGCGTTATTTGGACCAGGCACAAATTTCCATAATGGCGGATTTTAGATTTTCAACCCTTTTTAGCCCTCTTACTTGAAAAAAATTTTCTTTTAACTTTAAACGTAGACATATTATATACCAATCGATCACAAATTTTATGTTGATTAAGAAAAATGTCAGAATCATGGTCTGAAAATTTCGTTATCTGGAGATATGAAGCACTTTCGATTTCGATTTTTTGAAATGAATACTTTTGGTTCAAGATTTGCGTGGCTGTAACATTTGATTGGCTTACTTAATTTACTTGAAATTTTCGGAGGGTCTTGCCTACCGTTCAAATAATAGAATTCAGGAAAATTTAATTTTCTACACGAATATCGAAATCCATAATGGCGGATTCAAAATTTTCTTTCGTCACATGGGCTCTTAGGCTCTGCTAGCATAAAAAAAAATATTTTTTGAGCTTAAAACCCTGCATATTATATACCAATCGATCAGAAATTTTATGCTGATTAAGAAAAAGGTCAGAACCATGGTCTGAAAATTTCGTTATCATGAGATACGAAGTACTTACGTTTTGTAAGTTTTGAAAACGAAAGTACTTCATAGCTCGAGATTATCAGAATCATTTAGAGGAAAGTATAACGAGTGAACTTTTTCATTTGAAATTTTCAGTGCGGATGAAGTGGATCAGAAGATTGAAGAGTTTATTTTGTTCTATCAAGACAAACTGAAGAATTTCACTCCAGAAGAATACGATGGATATGTACGTACAGTTGACTCTCTAGTTCGAATCGAACGGGGAATCTTTGTTTGAATTACAGAGAGATTTGAATAAAAGAAAATGTTTTAAGAGGGTTTCTCCTTGACAGGGACTGGAAACAAGTTCAAATTATAGAAAGATTCGAATAATAGAAATTCGATTAAGCGAGAGTCTACTATAATACCCCTTTGTTATAACCACGTTGCAGCCCTGTGCTAAAGCCTCCTAAAATCTCGAAACTAGTTTCTAATTAAGCACCTAAGCCATGCAGTATAATTTCTTAGATTTTCCATTTACTACTGATTCAAATCAAAAAATTGGGCACCGAACGAAATCGAGATTTTATTTAAAAATATAAGAAAGTGAAAAAAGACTGGTGAGAGTGTAGGGATCGAGAAAAAAATTGACTAAGACGTACGTCACAAAAATTGTAAATGGGCTAATTCAGAATAATTTTGTACCCATTATGTTGAGGAGGTCTTTTTTCGGGATGAGCTGGAGTTTTTACAAGATACTTCACTAATTGGTCATTTGAAGTGATAGAGATGACGCGTTCTTTAGAAAAAGTAAATAAGATTCTTTTATTACATCTTAACGACCAACCAAATCAAATAAGAGCTTGTAAAAACTCCAGCTTATCCCCTTTTTTTTGAAAGGTGCCCCCTGGATTTTTCAAGTTTTTCAGGGCGCCTTGGATTTTTTTCTCAATTTTTGCACCATCCTCATGGATTTTCGAAAAACCAGCAACCTGGATTTTTTTATTTATTCCAAACCACCCAGGACGCCATACCTCCTCAACATAGCGGTATAGACTATTTCTGGAATAGCCCGCCAATATCATTTTGTTAATTGCTTATAGTGCGAAATTGCATTGACCATCACAAAAAGGGAATTAGAAGAGTTTTACCAACGATACTTTGTGCATAAAGATAATGTGAAGAAGCTGTCCTGCCAGGTATCTAATGAATAGTAAACAGTGCCGTAGACGCAAATTATATTTCAGGAGGGCCCTATTTGTTTAGTATCTAAGAAGGCCCCACGATGGTTGGAGCCGACGGACCAGGGAAATTTTTGGACTTTATACCCTCCAGATTGGCTAAATTTGCCTCTCCGAAAGTCAATTTTCAGCAAAAGGCGAGTAGCAATCGCGTGCATATTAGTATATTTTCAAATCATAAGACTATTTTCTTACATCGTTAGTGCGTTAGTTAGTTATTTCGTTCTGTGGCACGCGTCGGCTTAACCTAAAAGTGGGAACAGGCATTTTATGCTGATCTTTTATTCCTGAGGCTAAAGGGATTCAACTGTTTGAGATTAAGAAAACCTACTCAGTAAATGCGATTGGTGTTTCAGGTCATTGGGCATCACGACAACTCGTCCGATGATGGTGATGGTGAAGAATCAGATGATTGTGGTTCTGGTAATGAGGAAAGTGAAAACGAAAGTGAAAGTGGAAATTCATCGTCAGAAGAAGACAAAGATGACGAAGCTCCACAAAAAGTGTCTTGTCCTGATGATGTTGTGATTAAAGGATATGAACTTGTCCCTCTTGATTTAAGTAAGTTGTTCAGACCTTTGTTTGTCTGCTCCATAAGTTATTCGCATTGCAAAGTTTCGATCTAAGAGGCTAAGCTTGTGGTTAAGATGGGCACTTTTTTCCTGCCTGTTCCAAATGTGTATCAAAGTGAGCAGAAAGTTTACTGTTCAAATCCAATGCATTGTCCATC
Source organism: Clytia hemisphaerica (assembly GCF_902728285.1). Taxonomy (NCBI): domain Eukaryota; kingdom Metazoa; phylum Cnidaria; class Hydrozoa; order Leptothecata; family Clytiidae; genus Clytia; species Clytia hemisphaerica. The sequence goes on from NW_027104374.1 coordinate 145,161, forward strand.
AATTCAATGACTTCTTACAACCTTAATCAAGAAATTAGAATATTTTCTTGACTGAAATATATCTATTGGTAAACATGTCTGTTTGTAGGAGAGCGATACGATCATTGCATCACCGACATCAAAGATTTTCAACAACATTGTGGATTCCATGACTATGTTCAACTCAAGTATGACAGTTGAATGTTTCGATGTCTGTTGGTTACGTACGTACGGTTTAAAGAGAAAGTGTAGGAGAAATTCGTTTTGTTGCTCCCGTTAGCCTCTACTCTGGAGTCACTTCCTACCAAAGTTCAGTCTAAATTCTCATGATCACGTGATTAATGTTACTAACGGAATAAAAGTTTGTGGTTAAACAGTCATGGATTAGAAATGGGACACATGCACATGCATTTAGATTTGATCTAAAGATTTTTGCGATTTTGCTAGCGTATAGTAGTTGACTCTTTTTTTAAGAATTCCATTAATCAAAATTCTTATCACATACGGGTTTGATAGCAATCTCTTTTATGACATAGAAAAAATATGAGTATTTATTTTAAAGTTCCAAATTATGTTCATATGAAGATTTTGTAGTTTTTAAGAATATTTTTACAATTTTAGTGACGATTTATACATAAATTGATATATGATTAAGCCAAAGTTATTATTTAAAACTTAAATCGCGTTGTTCCGGAAAGTCTGTAAGTGTCTTTTCTTTTTAAAAAGGTCAGTAGGCCTTTTCTTCAATTATTTTTAGCTGTGATTTTACGGATTTTTCAGAAGTTTCCTAGAATTTTGATCAGAATATTAGCATCCTTCAAGCATTTTTCAGCTTTGTCGTTCTCTCGATCTAAACATCTCCGAGCCAGTTTTTAGATTTTCGTATGCTTATAAAAACATGTATCTCAATGAAGTCAAGGTAGAATTATATTTTAAAGAAAACAATTGTTTCGGTTAAAATATTGAAAATGCAATATCGTTTAATTTCCAGTCTGAAAATCTAAGGATGATTCTTTACCTCGTTTCATTTTAGATTAACGTGTTCATAATCTTCAAGCATGACTTAATTATAATTTTGTGGCTAGTCTAATCTTAACAATTTTTTTTTGCTTAGAAAATTAGCAAAATCAGAAGAAAAGTTTAATAAAGATTCAAATAGCAACGAGACAAAGGTGAGAATTTAGGAAATGTGATTTTTCAGATTACATGCCATCAAAGATTTATTATACACTGGATAAACGACTCATAAAACGATGGAGAGTTCATTGTATTTTCATTGTTTCAGAAAACAATTGATGTTCAAGCTTTGTCCGCAAAGGACAAGTGTCATGGCGGCTCGAAGATGTCTGATTTAAAAAAATGTTTATCAGTCTTATTTTAAAAAAGTTCTCTAGCTCTTTCTCCCGGGGGGGGGGTACTAGGTTTGCGAGGTGACGGGTATGTCCGAGCCGAAAATCGAAAATCGACCCTTTGAGAGACAAAATTTTGGTGATTTTGGGACCCTTTGAGAGACTTTTTCCTAAATTTTGGTCCATTTTTACCAAATTTTGGTTTGATTTTCACCAAATTTTAGTCAAAATTCTTGGAAATCATGACCCTTTGAGAGAGAAATTTTTGATTTTTGTGATTTTGGGACCCTTTCAGAGACTAACTTTTGAATTTGTACCCCTTTGAGAGACTTTTGAGGAATGAGAAAAGGTACCCTTATGGCTCGCACATACCCGGCACCCATTTTGCCTAAGTACCCCCCCCCGGGCTCTTTCTCTTTGTACATGTGCAGAAAAAAAGTTTGAAAGTGGGGCTAGCATACCAAGCTGGATACATTTGTAAAATCTGGTGTGAGAAAATCATCATTAGACAAGAAATTCAGACAAAATGCTTATAGTGACACGAAATTTTCAATTGGAAATATCTTTCCAAGACTGTCCCCAGAAGAGCTGAAATTAGCATACATAAGACTTGATTGTCTTGGCTCCACTGTGGTATGAAAATCCTTTGGAGGCACGTGGTGGCAAGGTGGTTTTTTTGAGGTTGAAGTTTGAAAACTTCCGGTGTCAACATTCAATTTCTTATACACAACACGTCTTTTGCATCTTTCTCACAGCTTGAAACGTCATAACGACTTATAGTTATCAATTAAGTGGAAGAATCTGAGGTCGTGTTCAGACCTGAAAGTTTAAGTTTAAGATTTAAGTAGTACTTTATTGATAGGGGAATTCAATTATAATCAATTTCCTTTGTCATCATCGATTGGCGATCTCGAGGAATCTCCTTTCCTAACTTGAAATCATGTCATCTTCTCTCTTGAGATACTTTGAAACAAAAAAGATTTCAGGGAATCCCTCTGCAAAACACTAATTCGTTTTCGTTGAAGCCATTACTGCTAGAGATGCTCCGAGCGTCTCTAAGTCATAAATTTCACGTTCTTTTTTCTTCATTTACAAAAGGAGCATGCTTTTCACTTGCGAATTCTGATTTCGTCTATTCAGAAAACTGTAACGAAATCGTAAAAACTTTTTTTTTAAACCAGAGGGTGATTCCTTTTTAAACTTTGGTTTAACTAATGAGGAGCGTGCCGTTAGATACAAAAGGAATATAAAAGAAACATATAGACCTAATTGCTTTAAACCTTGGTCTGAACACGACCTGACTCTCACAGGAAAGTTTTAAGTCTCTTTTGGGAATTGAATGAGTGGTTTTCGATAAGAAATGCAATAAAAATGCTTCGAAAAAACATTTAATGAGGGAAGGAGAGTGAACAATAATATCATTACTGCGGACATAGCTAGTACACGAGAAATCGGCAAAAATCTGTTACTTGTATATCCAGTGTATAGTAAATCTTTGATGCCATCTTTTCGAAAAAGACATTGCTATACGGACATTACTAGATTAGTAGTTTCAAAAATTTTCAAATTTTGAAATTCGAAACCAAAAAAACCTTGTTCAAACCTGTCTTCGTTAGATAATCTGAGAAAATAAAATTTCTTATACTCATTTTACCCATTCCATTATTTGACTTGCTATTAGATACGAATACTAAATTTACCAAAAGGACGAAATGTCATCCGCCATCTTTGTTTAAATAAAAAGGATCCGAATACCGTCATTGAGAACTACTATCAGGTATATTTCTTTTTCGTACGCCTCCTCACATTTCAGTAAATGTTTTTCTTAATGTTTTCAATCCCAAATATAGATGCTGTAAATAAAGTCTACAGAATTTTATTTTTATTGACTTCAAAGAATTTTAGGGAACGGCGCTCTATCTCAAAATCGAAAAAGTGCTATACGGCCATTCCATAGAAAAGGGTACGTTACGTCACGCTCATTTGTGTCTAGATTCCGCCGGTAGCTATTTAGAAGCACTGCGACCCTTGGACCATTTGATATAACCCATATAGAAAGTTCATTCGGGCATAGACATTCTCTTCCTCGTTTTTCTTCACTTTCTTGGTAAAACTTTGAAAAAGTTATTTGTGGAATTTATAAGCGCATTTAAATATCTTTTAAACGTTACCAAACTTTTCATTATACGACAACTGGTTGGAAAGTTATGGCCCAAAATAAAAACACGGCTCGCCTTTTTGGCATACAGACATTAGTTTTTTTTATACTGGCTTCCAGACTTCCAGACTTGAATATGAATTTGGCTAGAATGACCTACTGGTCCTGTCAAGGGGCTAGTGTTTGTAGTAGCCAGTGGCCGATAAAAATTTGTCCCATATTGGGTTCTCAGCTCTTAACTGTCTGCAACCCTTTGCAGGAACTTGGTAAATAAAACCCTTTTCACGAATCTCAAATCATTCTAGAAACACGAGCAATTTAAGGTTCAATTGGCTGGTGAGATAATAAAAGGCAAGTCTGAAAAAAATTTCATGGTTCTTACAAGAAAAGTGCATTTTCAATTTAAGCCTAACAAGGAAATAACTTTTGAAATGATAAATTTAAATACAACAATACAAACTAAATTACCACACTAACAAACTTTATCTTAATTTCCACTCGTCCCTAAACCCCCTCTATTTTACATTACATAAGTTTTTCAAAACTTTTCGTACAATTTTACTATGTCAAAAGGCGTCAATATTTTGAAAATGCAAACTTCTAGGAGTTTGTTTAGAGCAAGTTCAAGCTAAAAAGGATCGTCTTTTACGTAATAGTTTTCGCACGGTATATTTTTCGAGTTTAGATTTTTCTTCATATTTTCTGAGGCGAGGAAAATATAGAAAACTCTGAAGTCAAAGAAACTATACTGGGTTATTTGAAATAAATTAGACTATGTTTATAAAATGTGCTTACAAAAATGATTAAGTATTAGGAAATTGAATAACATTTTAGTGTTCATACTCTGATGATACTGGCCTTCAGTTTTCTTTTGCCAAAGAACAATCACTCATTAGTCCCACGTTCCAACTCAATCATGTCAGTTTTGTTTTTCTCATTCCGTCGCTTGGCGCCGAAGAACATTTTTTTGACCAGAACAACACAAAGCAGTATTAACAAGGCTGATAAAATGATGACCGTAATCCCTTCAGGCTTTTCGGCGAAACCAGTGCCTGGTGCCGATGTTGGTGACGGACTGTCTATAACAATAGGATATAAAAAGGGGAGATAGAGAGGGAATATAGAAACCTTGTTTTTTCTTTCGAAAATGATAACCATACGATGGGTTGATTTTGTCTAGTTAAAGCATCATTATAAAATCCCTATATTTAAGGACTGGTGTAAAGGTTTAGTTCAGCAGATTTTGAAAAAAAAGACTCAAATGGACATCTGCAGAATTTTTTAAGAAGATAAATTAGTAGGTGGATTCCATTTCATTCTAAGACACAGTACACCACTGTCTTGCAGCCCCGGTGAAACTTTTTCCTACAGCGGGGATAAAAATTTCGAATGAAATATCAATGTGGTTAAAAATTATATTGTTCCAAGGTATAGAAATCCAGTGCGGATAGTTTTGGAGTGCAATTTCTAAACAATGAATTTCGAATAGGGTTGAAATCAAAATCAATTCCTCAGTGGGTTGAAATTCCTTGAAATTCTAGGGTATTTTTCCCACCGGGGACAAAATTCTCGCCACATTTTCCAGTGGGGCTAGGGCCCCAGCGGGTCTGTGACGCAGGGGTGTCACAGTGCAATCCGTTTTGAGACACAGTTCGGCTTTAAATTTTGGAGATTTTGCCATGGAGATGTTTTTAGTGTACTCTAGTGTTTGTTGGTTTATAAAGAAAACTTAAGGAAATTGGAGGTACCTTTGTCTATAATATAAAATGTACGGGTAGCTGTTTCTTTTGTGATTTTCTCTTTTTCGTCATCGATATTCCTTCGTTTACGTTTGTTAGATGTTTGTCCACATCTTTTACACTCTTCATTCAAATCTCCATAAGGTGCATTGTTACAGATGGACACTTCACAAATGATTTTGATACCATCAGAATCATCGAAAAATCGACCTACAACCAACTCCCATTCAAATATGTGGATAGCATTGCTTGGTGATAGGATCCTTGTGCCAAAATCAACCGAGCATCTAAATTGGAGTGTTCGCCATTGGCGAAAAATGAAGGTTACGCTCTATTCATGACAGCTCTTGAATTAGCTCCAAAAAGCTCCAAAATATTCTATCAAAAAATCATTCTTGAAAAAATGAACACGGATATTAAATGAAGATTTAAAGGAAAATAGTCTCAGTCAAAATCACACCATTCTGAAGTTTCTTTATCAACTATTTCCAACGATATTATCTACTTTGCCTATTTTTAACACAGTCCAATGTGTTCCAAAAGTGATAAACTCACCTGTTTTTAATAAAGTCCTTTCTTCCAGTTCCATCTAACCTGGTTGCATAGCAAATTTGAGGTGATGTTTTGACCGATGGGATAGTGTTAACCATGTTAATCTCCATTTTGAGTCGGTCTCCAATACGAATAAGTCCCTCGACTTCTTTCCCTGTACCAAATTCTGTCACTTCTGTTGCTTTGAAGCCTAACTTGTACACGGAGTCGTCCTCTAAAATAATCGATGAGAAAGAATTAACATTTCTGTCTCGTTGCTTAGTACAGGTTCTATGGAATTAGACGTAAAATACTTTAGTTTTGCCCTAGAAGTATGAACAAGAAGATGAGAAAAAAATAATAGGCACAGCCGAGCCTCATTAAGAATTCACTGGTTTTCATAAAAAAGCTAAAGTAACGAAAGATCTCGATTTCAAGTTGTCAAAGAAACGTACCCTTTGTTTCATTTGCTCTATCAGTGACAAAGATGCTCAATGTTTCATTTAGTCTACGATCGAATACACATTTCATGATGTATGTTGTGTCGAAATCTCTCTGAAATGTTGCCGAGTTTTGCAAGAAACTACTTCTGATGCGAACAGTTTGCTCATGTACCATTTTAAACCCGTCTTCGTAGGTTCGGAATCCACAGTCATTGAAATTCGAGTCCACCCAAACTCTTCCATTGACGGTCTGTCGTTGAATATTAATGTTTCCGTTGATGTCGTTTGTAATACATGAAGTATCACCGAAGTGGATTTTTGTGACATTGTAATAACTGTCTTCGAAGTTGGTCAAAAGGAATCCAGCTTTAAATCCATCTGGATTGCATTGTAAATCTACAACATCTGGGGGTGCAACGGTTGTTGTTGTTGTCGTCGTGCTGGTGCTCAATATTGTACTTTTAATGGTCTGTGCAACAGATAATACAATTCCTTTCAAATCAAATGTGTTATTGGCATTGAAAATATGCGAAGGATTCGTTGCCATGATGTTCAATTCTGTGTTATTCACATGTGAACCAATCCCGATTGGGATGACATCTACACCGTCTTGATGTAAAGCATTCGACTCGTTGATCAATAAATGTCTGTTGACACTAAAGCCGTCCGTCATTACAATTAGTACCTTTAGAATGAAAATAAAGAAACACTTGATGCAAATCTTTTTACATAAAAATGATGTTTCACTATCTCATCATGGACATTCTTAACTTTTCGGGGAAAATCACTAAAAGGGTTATCTTAGGTTAGGATTCAACCTAAATTTAACATGTAATACATATCTGAAGCATATAATGGCATTTTTGTAAGAGTATTCAGCCTTACTGGCAAATGATTGGGAATCTACAGTTAAAAATGGTCTCAAAATGATAGGCTCTGTTCCCGAATTTCATGATGGTGGTAATCTTAGCATATTCTTAATTTGTTGGATAATTTTCATCATTAATTATGGGACATTCCATTAAATTACCATACACGGGAGTGGACGAAACCTATCAAGCCAAAGAACGTTCTTTGGATTTCCTGGATTTCCCTTTGGAAAATGGTAAAATTTGCAAACACTCGTTTAGACCCCCTGGAAATTCTGCTCGAATCACGCCCTGGGAACGTTCTAGAAAGAAAACGTGCATAGCCATAAAAATAACGAGTATTTCAAAAAAAAGCGAACATGTTTGGGGGCCAGAACACCCGAGTTACGAAAGGCCAAGTTAACAAAACCCGAGTTATCTTTGCGAAACCAAGTTGGCTAAAAATTCTGAAATTCATATAATAAATAAATATACGCCAGATTCATACTTAAAATAGAACAAAATAACAGGCGTCATAAAACAATGCAGCTGTGTGATCTTGCAAAAAACGATGCACAGGAGCGCAGTAAGTGGTGGAAATTTTCATAATATCTGTTTTTGATTTTCATGAGAGGGAATTTCGTAAAAAATCTAAGAAGGAGTATGAAATGTCTGTTCCGAAAATCGAGGAGCAATAAATTAGAAAAAACTAGCATTTGCTTTTCCAAGAGACTATGGATGTCCCCTTTGTAAAGAATGCAGGACCAAATTTAAACAAAGAGCAGATGTTGTTTTTCCAAGAGCCAAGTAACTTGGGAACACTTTTTATGAAACATCCTGGATGCTGAAATCTTTACAAAAGATATCTTTCATTCTACGTGGCTCGATATTTGATAATCAGAAAACAACATTTCAAGTTGAACGTACATTATTATCAGAATTCGGAGTAAACATTCTTGTTCTTGCCATTTCCAATGCATGATAGGTGTGTGTACCTCCTCCTGTTTTACAAAATAAGAAAAGATAGTGGTTAGTTGGTTGGTTGGTTGGTTCGTTGGTTCGTTGGTTCGTTTGTAACAACGTCTACCTCACAACATGAACGTCCACATTGTGTTTTCGTGGAATTTGCTTGGTGTGTTTTTTTTGGCTACTTAACCCTTGCCAAAACCCAATTCCGCCGTCTGGAACCCTTTATCGAGCGATTCCGAGATAAAATAAATACCTTAAGCGGGGGGGGGGGGATAGAAATGGCCTGGGTGGAAAATTTTCGAAAATGCAGCAGAATTCAGCAGAATTCAGATGAGATGTAGTTTTTATAAGATACTTGAATGATTGGTTATTTGAAATAGTGAAAGCGACGTGTTCTTTAGAAAAAGTAACAAAATTGTTTTATTACTGGTTAACGACCAACCAAATTAAAAAGGAGCTTGTAAAAACTCATCTCGTACCGCAGAATTAGGGCAAAAACGGGAACATTCGAAAACGTTTCCCAAAAATCAATAAGCGGGGGGGGGGGGAATAAGAATGTCCTCGGTGATAAAATTTTGAAAAATTAAAACCTTTCTCACCTCTTCTAGACACGTTGGAAAGATATTCCAACAGCTCAGCTCGTTCCAATGAAGCAAAATCGTTAAAACCAAAATGCAACTTGGAATCACTATTATATGTTATAAGTGAAATGTTTGATGTTTTGAAAAGTTGAGCAAACGTTTTCACGAAAATGACCATGTTTTCAAATTCTTCGTAGCTTATAGAACCAGATTCATCGAGGACAAATCCAAGGTTAATGACACATTCTGTAAATCTGTTGTTAGCTATAAAAAGAAAGTGTCAATGTCAGCCTCAAAATATTTAGAAATATATTTAAAGGCGTTCTTCGCTAAGACCTGTCAAAAAGGAATTTTGGAGCAGAGATTGACGTTACGGTCAAAAATCATAAAGGGTGTAAGATAAAAAATCGATGAAACTTTGAAATGCTTTATTGAAAATTAAACCATAGGTAAACGTACCATACCACATATACGAATTTTTGTCAAAATTATAATCGAGCTGACTAAGTAATTAAAGTTTTTAACGACCGTATCCTTTCATCTAAAGACACGTTATTGGCAAATTATTATAAATCGTGTGTAAAGTTTCTTAAAGTACTGAAGATTGATTGGGTAATAACTTACTGCATCCATTAATAGATGAGTCCTGAGAAAAACCTTGACAAAGATGATTAGCTGTATGAACCGATGTTGTGGTCGGTTGTCGTGTAGGGCCTGTTGTTGTTGAGCCAGCAGTGGTAGTAGGACCAGCCGTTGTGGAAGCGGTGGTTGTTGTTGGAGCGGCAGTTGTTGTTGTTGTTGGAGCGGCCGTCGTAGACTTTGGTGTTGTTGTTGTGGTCGGTTGTCGTGTTGTAGTAGTTGTTATTGTCATCGATGTATCAATATAGCAATGACGCTGTCTTGTCTTTGTAATTCCAGAACATGAACTCCATGTAGACCATTCGCCCCAATTGAACGCTTAAACATAATGGGGAAAGGGCTATCATTTAATCATAGTCATTATAAAAAACCCCGGTCTGGCAATGTATTGTTTTAGCTTTATTGTCGAATTTTCTTTTGTTATAAATAAAAGGCAAGTTGCGATTTGCATACTTTTTGATCACGTTACCAAATTCTCCTTTTGGGATTGGTCTAAATTTCAATCACATGATCAAAAAGTATGCAAAATAAAGTCGATTTGCGAACACAAGCTCTATCTGTTAACAATAGAAAGAAACAAAAGCCTTCCAGACCGGGGTTTTTTATAATGACTATGATTTAATATTTATCTCATTAAATCTTAATATTTATTCATCAAACTAAAATTCTTTGTTTCCTTTTTAGAATTATTTACTTGGAGTAGTGTTGATGAGTTTTTACTTTTATAACAATATTCCACTCCTGTTTGTCTTTTCAACGAGCACAAAATCGCTACTTAATTCAAATTCTATCAAAAGTTATTGAGGTTTGAAAAAACACTGCCAGCTAATTTAAAACAGACTTTAGAAGCCTAACTTGGAAAAGCTGTTGCTAATGTTGAAGAGAGGAACATATGTCATATGTCATTATGTCTGCCGCGGTCATAAACCATAAAAAAACGGGAAGTGAATAATTTGTTTGTTGCTTTATCCTACTTGTTTTGTCTGGTTTAAATAATCTCTTTTAACGATTGAGCAAAATGAATAAATTAAAGTTACTTACTACATCCATGGCTAGAACTTTCATAAAAAGTGCCTGGGCAATATCCAAACGGTACTTGCAATGTTCGAGAGGAGCTAAAGTGAAAGCAATATCGGTATCTCCACTTTAAATGTCCATTGCAAGAACCCCACGCTGTCCATCCACCCCAATTGTAATAACCATCTGGTGTAGCTGGAAGTGATGAAAAAGGAACGAGTTTGGAAGGTCCATAAAAAGTGACTGGATGTAATATTTTTAGTCTTTTGAACCTACCCCGGTGGAGGTCCTATAAACTGACCCATGTTCGTTCGTGGGTTTGTGCTTTAGTTATCAGCTTTTCTCAAGATTGGCTCATTCAAATTTTCTGATTTTTGGCACGAAGCAGCATGACTAAAAACCCTCGAATGTAACGGAGCCCGATTTTCGAAAAAACACAAAAATTTTTGGTTAAATTTGGCCAAAAAACGGCTAAAAATGGGTTTTTGGATTTAGTGAAAAATTGCATCGTTAGTTTTTTCGATTTTTTTGCAAGAAGGTAGGATATCATCGTAGGTAAAAGATGGCTGAATCAAATTTTTGCAAAAATAATTTACATCCCTGAAAAACAGTTCTTAAAAGTATAGGTACGAACTCACTTAATGGTCGATAGGCAGTAGTTGTTGGTGGAGCGGCCGTTGTTGTTGTTGGAGGCCCAGTTGTTGTTGGAGCGGTAACAGTTGTTGGTGGAGCGGCAGTAGTTGTTGTTGGATAGGCAGTAGTTGTTGGTGGAGCGGCAGTAGTTGTTGTTGGAGCGGCAATAGTTGTTGGTGGAGCGGCAGTAGTTGTTGTTGGATAGGCAGCAGCAGTTGTTGTTGGAGGGGCAGTAGTTGTTGTTGGAGCGGTACAGTTGTTGTGGAGCGGCAGTAGTTGTTGTTGGATAGGCAGTTTGTTTGTGAGCGGCAGTAGTTGTTGTTGGATAGCAGTTGTGTTGGAGGGCAGTAGTTTGTTGGAGGAGCGGTAACAGTTGTTGTGGAGCGGCAGTAGTTGTTGTTGGATAGGCAGTAGTAGTAGTTGTTGGTGGGAAGCGGCAGTAGTTGTTGTTGGAGCGGCAACAGTTGTTGGTGGAGCGGCAGTAGTTGTTGTTGGATAGGCAGCAGTTGTTGTTGGAGGGGCAGTAGTTGTTGTTGGAGCGGTAACAGTTGTTGGTGGAGCGGCAGTAGTTGTTGTTGGATAGGCAGTAATTGTTGGTGGAGCGGCAGTAGTTGTTGTTGGATAGGCAGCAGTTGTTGTTGGAGGGGCAGTAGTTGTTGTTGGAGCGGTAACAGTTGTTGGTGGAGCGGCAGTAGTTGTTGTTGGATAGGCAGTAGTTGTTGGTGGAGCGGCAGTAGTTGTTGTTGGAGCGGCAACAGTTGTTGGTGGAGCGGCAGTAGTTGTTGTTGGATAGGCAGCAGTTGTTGTTGGAGGGGCAGTAGTTGTTGTTGGAGCGGTAACAGTTTGTTGGTGGAGCGGCAGTAGTTGTTGTTGGATAGGTAGTAGTTGTTGGTGGAGCGGCAGTAGTTGTTGTTGGATAGGCAGCAGTTGTTGTTGGAGGGGCAGTAGTTGTTGTTGGAGCGGTAACAGTTGTTGGTGGAGCGGCAGTAGTTGTTGTTGGATAGGCAGTAGTTGTTGGTGGAGCGGCCAGTAGTTGTTGTTGGAGCGGCAACAGTTGTTGGTGGAGCGGCAGTAGTTGTGTTGGTTGGATAGGCAGCAGTTGTTGTTGGTGGAGCGGTAAGCAGTAGTTGTTGGTTGGAGGGGCAGTAGTTGTTGTTGGATAGGCAGTAAGTTGTTGGAGAGCGGCAGTAGTTGTTGTTGGAGCGGCAATAGTTGTTGGTGGAGCGGCAGTAGTTGTTGTTGGATAGGCAGCAGTTGTTGGTGGAGGGGCAGTAGTTGTTGTTGGAGCGGTAGCAGGTTGGTTGGTGGAGCGGCAGTAGTTGTTTGTTGGATAGCAGTAATTGTTGGTGGAGCGGCAGTAGTTGTTGTTGTTGGATAGGCAGCAGTTGTTGGTTGGAGGGGCAGTAGTTGTTGTTGGAGCGGTAACAGTTGTTGGTGGGAGCGGCAGTAGTTGTTGTTGTTGGATAGGCAGTAGTTGTTGGTGGAGCGGCAGTAGTTGTTGTTGGAGCGGCAACAGTTGTTGGTGGAGCGGCAGTAGTTGTTGTTGGATAGGCAGCAGTTGTTGTTGGAGGGGCAGTAGTTGTTGTTGGAGCGGTAACAGTTGTTGGTGGAGCGGCAGTAGTTGTTGTTGGATAGGCAGTAATTGTTGGTGGAGCGGCAGTAGTTGTTGTTGGATAGGCAGCAGTTGTTGTTGGAGGGGCAGTAGTTGTTGTTGGAGCGGTAACAGTTGTTGGTGGAGCGGCAGTAGTTGTTGTTGGATAGGCAGTAGTTTTGTGGAGGCAGTAGCAGTTGTTGTTGTTGGAGCGGTAACAGTTGTTGGTGGAGCGGCAGTAGTTGTTGTTGGATAGGCAGCAGTTGTGTGTTGGAGGGGCAGTAGTTGTTGTTGGAGCGGTAACAGTTTGGGGGAGCGCAGTAGTTGTTGGGATAGGCAGTATTGTTGTTGGAGCGGCAGTTGCAGTAGTTGTTGTTGGATAGGCAGCAGTTGTTGTTGGAGGGGCAGTAGTTGTTGTTGGAGCGGTAACAGTTGTTGGTGGAGCGGCAGTAGTTGTTGTTGGATAGGCAGTAGTTGTTGGTGGAGTGGCAGTAGTTGTTGTTGGAGCGGCAACAGTTGTTGGTGGAGCGGCAGTAGTTGTTGTTGGATAGGCAGCAGTTGTTGTTGGAGGGGCAGTTAGTTGTTGTTGTTGGAGCGGTAACAGTTGTTGGTGGAGCGGCAGTAGTTGTTGTTGGATAGGTAGTAGTTGTTGGTGGAGCGGCAGTAGTTGTTGTTGGATAGGCAGCAGTTGTTGTTGGAGGGGCAGTACTTGTTGTTGGAGCGGTAACAGTTGTTGGTGGAGCGGCAGTATTTGTGTGGATAGGTAGTAGTTGTTGGTGGAGCGGCAGTAGTTGTTGTTGGAGCGGCAGTTGTTGGTGGAGCGAGTAGTTGTTGTTGGAGGCAGCAGTTGTTGGTTGGAGCGGCAGTAGTTTGTTGTTGGATAGGCAGTAGTTGTTGGTGGAGCGGCAGTAGTTGTTGTTGGATAGGCAGCAGTTGTTGTTGGAGTGGCATCAGTTGTTGTTGGATAGGCAGCAGTTGTTGGTGGAGCGGCAGTAGTTGTTGTTGGAGCGGCAACAGTTGTTGGTGGAGCGGCAGTAGTTGTTGTTGGATAGGCAGTAGTTGTTGGTGGAGCGGCAGTAGTTGTTGTTGGAGCGGCAACAGTTGTTGGTGGAGCGGCAAGAGTTGTTGTTGGATAGGCAGCAGTTGTTGTTGGAGCGGCAGTAGTTGTTGCTAATGTTGAAGAGAAGAACATATGATTATGTCTGCCTGAGTCATAAACCATAAAAACCCGTAAACCTTAAGAAAAACATAAACCTTTATCCTGCTTGTTTTGTCTTGTTTAAATAATCTCTTTTAACGATTGAGTAAAAAAAATAAATTAAAGTTACTTACTACATCCATGGCTAGAATATGAAAGCAAAAGCATAACCTTTTTGGCACGTTGGTACGCCAAAGCACGAGGGTACGCTTGCACGCATAGCACGCTGGCACGCGTTGCATGCAACTTAGCAGACTCGTTTACTAACTACACAAACATAAAATAGTATATGCCAAAACAAGTATAAAACTCTTTAATACTCTTAAAACACCAAAAACATAATAAAAATACAAACAATCAAAGCAAGTCTGACAGCATGCTGAAATCTGCCACTACTAAAATAGACGAGCAATGTTTACGAATACTTGGTTACGCCTACTTAGCACGGGTGGACTGGAAATTTTATCTCAGCGAGTGAATCCATATTTCACAAACCTCCAGAATGTTCTAGAAGTTTTAACTGCCTTCGTTTTCTAAGTTTCCCCCCGTGGGGGAGGGGGCACTCAAATGATCTGGCCTACATTTTCAGCATCCCAAAATGCACTGTAAGTCAAGGGTGTGTTTCTGTGAGATTGTAATGCAAGGGTCAAATTTTAAAACAATTTCAAAATAAAAAAAGAAAGGCTTTTACTTCTCGTTTGTTTGAAAAAGTTTTTATTGTCTGATAATTACAGCTGACAAGAATGATTTTCTCAGTTTTTCTTTGAAACAGAAAATTTCCCAAGCTTCTTCTTTCCCGCAGATTTACAGCTGAGAAGTATAGTGCACTATAAGGGTTGGGTAAATCATAAGAAAATGCATTGAAAGGGTAGCTTTTCAGCCATATTGAACTGCACTGTAAGGGTACAATTTTGAAAAGCAGATTTTGCGCGGCACATACCGTTGTTTCGAAATCGAGTGCCCCCTCCGGGTTTTTTCCGCATCGACAACCACCGCGAAATCCTATCGTTATACTTTCGCTAATTAAAAAGTATAAGAATTCACTAGTGTAGATAAATTGAGATAGACTTAGTCTAGGATGTACTTTTTTCTGGGCTAGTATGGTGTCAATTGTAAAATAAAATATTGCCATAGAGTAAGTCTTTTCCACGCTTATAAAATGGAATTTCTAGTCGCACTTTTAGCAATCTCGATGAAGTTTTATAGACTTTCGTCTAGTCATTACGCGTAAAATAATTTCTACCAGGTGTGCCACAAATAAGTTGCTCTATTTGAATATATTGCAGGCAGTAGCAGAAAGAGTTTCTCGAAATTTTGATGCTAATCAAAATAGGAGCACAGTTTATTGTGCTAGGTCATCCCTAGCCCGGGGTCCACTTAGAGCTTTTTTATGGTCTTTTTGGCGCTGATAAGTGGCCCAGTAGTATATGGTAATATGCTTTTGCTTAGGCGGACTGTAAAACAGTCCGCCAGATTTTTGTTGTTTTTGGAAGGTAAAAACAGTACGAAGCAATGTTTTTATTTGAGAATAGGGCATTGCAAATCTGTTATTGATGTTTGTCTCTCATTTTTGATTACATCGTTCAACTCTAAGTAGTTTTTTGTTATTTGGATTTAAAACATTCTCTTTCAAAATGGCGACCTTGCCAAACGCTCCTAGTCTACTTCACTGGACTCAGCGTCATAAAAAATTATCAAAAAGCAAAGTTCAGCCAGAAGTAGACTCTAGTCTAGGTCATCCCTGGCGACCGAACCCGTTGCTGAAGCGAGATCGGATTCAACAAACGGGTTTTCATCGCCAGGTTTCCGGGCTAACTTACTTGGTGCTGTGTCAAAACCAAAAGTACATATCTGCTGCAAACTCATAAGGAGCAGGATCATTAAAAACCCTCTCATCATTTTGAATTGATACTCCAAAGTAGCAAAATTATTTACTCTGAGTTCAGCCACCAACTTGCTTGCTTCTTCTTCCTCTATGTTTCTTGTTAAGTAAAAACTATCGAGCGCTTGCAGAATTTATACCACTTTAGGCAAGTTCTATTCATTTTGCCATTGTTCTGCACTCAATACTCATGTCTGACCTTACATATAGGCCTATTGTTAGTTCATTACACGCTTTTTTTTATAAGAATACACTTTATAGGAATGTCCATGATGAAAATGGCCAAAAAATTAAGAATAATGCTAAGAATACCATTTTTAGAGCATTTTCAATTATGAATTGCCAATTACCCCCAAATAAGGCTCACTCCTTACACAAAAATGCCATTTTATGCTTGAGACGTAAGTACTAAATGTTAAATCTAGTCTGAATTAGGATCCTAACCTAAGAATGCTGTAAGAATATTTTAGGGTGATTTTCCCATTCTTATAAAAAAGCGTGTAGAGTTCATTGTAACGCCCATACAACAATAAATGAACGTCGATAGAACGACTTTGGGTACTTTTTATCGAATTTTCATAATCCCTTGACAATTTTTCAAAGTTGGATATTTTGAATAGAAAGACTAATCAGCTTAAAGTTTCGATACCTCTATGTTGAGACCGGAAATATTTAGTTTGTCGCTTGCTTAATCAATTTGTGTAGTCATCTGATTTTTTACCAAACAAAAAGATCTCAGTGCCTTTAAATGGTACCGTCGAGGTTTATAATTCTGATTGTTCTAATTTTTTTCACAGAACATGGCACGATTATTTAGTACGATCAATCCAGCCTAATCAGCTCATTTAATTTATTCGTTTATCCACTTCTTCTGATAGTTGAAAGTTCAATCTTCTGATAGTTGAAAGTTCAATCTATTATTATTCAAAATCTAGAGAATTCGAACACAAATGATAAAAGGATTTGTTCTTTTATTCACTTCTTCTGATAGTAATCTTTGTTCTTTTGTTATTTTGACGGAATTCTCATTGACCGGACTTCCGTAAACCAATCTTTCTTCAATAGAAAATAAATTTTGGCGAATAAAAGCTACCCGAAATCCGCGAATTAAAAATGACTTTATGGCAATTTATCAAAAATTTTCCAAATGTTTAGAGGGATTTTTTGCTTTTTTATAGTTCCATACCCTTCGAGATACCCAAAAAAGGGAAGATCCCGGCCCTTAAAGAGACTATTTTGACTTTTGTTGTTTTTGAAACCCTTAAAGAGATTCTGTAGGTTAAAAAAACTGACCGTCGGCACGTACCCAACACATATTTTTTGCTTTAGTACCACCCTCACCCCGGGTACAGTTAAAAATAGTTTGACATAAGTTCTCTGAAATGGTTGTATGTTTTTGAAAGTTGTCAAAACGTAAAAACTTTTCTGCATCAGTTTCATAGATTTTGTTTAATGGTTCCTATTTTTTCTTTTTCTTATTTTTTCAGATTGGGCCAATCATCATGCGTCGCCGAACTTTGTGCCAAATATTATCCGTAAGTCATCATTTTCGTAACCTTCAAAAACGATACCGACAATTACTCAAAATCTCCTTTAACTCGAACAAATTGGCGTTCCCCGTGGATGCGTGTTCGAGTTGGATACTCGACTGTATTTATTAAATATTCGGAGTTCATTTTTGGAGTAAAGTTTTAATGGCACAAATGGGCTTCCGTATTGTGGATTTCGTTTTTAATGGTTTATTTGTCTTTTCTGTGTAAAGTCACTCGAAAGATAACCGGCATGGGATTTAGGGGAAATGTTTCCGTGTTCAAAAACCTTCGCTATAAACTAAAAAGAAAACTTCTCCTTGCAACCAATTATGATATTCCAAATGTTAGGGATGTGTTAACTACCCAGCCTAGTGATAGGTGAAATGCTCTTAACATGTGATTGTCATAATAATGCAATACTCTTAACACGTGACTTTCATAATAAGAACATTATGATCACCATTGCTCTATTAATTAATCCGTTTTGATCAATCAATAAGTTATTGATTTCATTTATAAACTTTTGCTGAAAGTTCAGTTTGTAATACCACTTTCAGAGGTCAAACTGGAAAAACTGGAAAAGTTTTTTGATATTTTGATTTTAACTTTATGTCAGGAATTCGTTAGAATTATCATGTGATTAACATATATAATTTTCATAAGATGTTATCTAGTATGTGTTTAGTCCATCAGACATTCTTTTGAAACACCCCTGTCTCAGTAACCCATTGGGTCTTAAAAGTTCACCGGGGTGACTTTAAAATGAGTCGCTGGGTCAAGAAAATCGGTAATTTTTTAATACCGGGCAAAGTTAAAAGTCTGAATTTTTCCCTGGGTTTGTGCTATTTAGCACTTTAGAAAAATCAGATTTCGTCGGGTTTTTGACAAAGTTCTCGTTTTTTGCCCGGGTTGAGATTTCCATTGTTCTTCTCTCGATTTTTACGCCGGGTTATCAACCGGGGCGAATCTGACCGGCTACTGATAAGGGGTGTTTTGAATCCCTTCAAAAAATTAAGTTTTTCGGACCCAGAAATTACACAATTGAATTCAAGGTCATAAAACCTATACTTTATTGATACCTATACTTAAAAGGTAGGTATGAAAAAAATCATTTTCTTCTTCATGGTTAGACCCCAAATGTCTGATTTAGGTTTTAAGGTGTATTTTGATTATGACGTACAGTTTTGAAAATATTCCAATGCTGTAATTGCAACATTAGTTACTTTGCAGTGGATCACTGTTCAAAGTTTGAGGCTGCAAGGGCTATTTTATAAAAAGTTACTGGAGAAAACCCATTTTGTAGGATCCAAAAACAGCGTACTTTCAACACTGGAGGGTACCTCTATTTTTTGCAGGTTTTAAGGGCTATCCACTGGTAATAATTTTGCACTCGCTTACAGCTGAAAAGAAGTACACATTTTTGGGTGAAGGCTAGAAAAAGGTACATTTTCTAGCTGAAAATACCTGGAAACAAGGATGTTTTTTGACCAAAAAGCTTTTTCATCTGAAATAAGCGGGGCCACTATCGTAGAACTCGGGGGGGGGGGGGGGCAGCAGTCTCCAAACACACCCTTAGCCTTAAAGTTTATCCAGCTAAAAGAAGACCCTTCAGTGCACTCTATCAAAAGTACACCCCCCCCCCCGACGTAGACCTTTCTGCTTCATTCGACGTAAAAGACGTCCAAAAGAACAAAGGAAGTGGAAGTTTTAAATATATGCCTGAATAGGGTTTACAAAAGCTAAATAAAGATCTGCATCCAATTGACATCAAAAGCATGCGCATTCATTGAGACCCCGAAGGGGCTATTTCTGAACCTTTTGGACGGAAAATAAAGCCACATATCCTCAATTGGCATATGCTGCTTACGTTACAAGCTATCAACACAAGCTGACGTATTTCCTGAGAATGATCCCGGGTATAACCGAAGAAATCAAGCAAGTTGACGAAGTGGTCAGACATCGGCTGATTCCTGCTCTGGTTGGTGGTCACATCATCAACGATAAAGAACGCATCATGTTGTCCTTACCACCACGTCTTGGTGGCTTGGGACTAAAGATCTTCGAAGAAGAAGCTGAAAGCAACTTTCAAGACTCGATGAGCGCCACAACAACTCTTCAAAATCAGATTCTGGGTTCGAATGACGAGAATCAAAAGACCAGAAGTCAGCTTCGCAAAGAACGAGATCTACGAGATCAAGGCAAACTTCAACAACTTCTGGACGAATCCGATGAATCGACCAAACGAAAGATGGAAACTCTCAACCAAAAGGGGGTTTCAAACTGGCTGACGGTGCTTCCGATCAAAGACGAAGGTTACGAACTATCAAAACAAGAGTTCTGGGACGCTATACGTATTCGATACGATTGGCCCCTAGATAGAATCCCGACACATTGTCCGTGTGGAGCGAAATTCGATGTTGCTCATGCCCTTTCGTGTAAGAAGGGTGGCTTCATAACTTTGCGTCACAACGAGATTCGTGACATCACAGCAAAGCTGCTAAACGAAGTTTGCGTCGACGTACGAAAAGAACCTATCTTGCTTCCCATCGGTAATGAAGATCTCCCGAATCAAGCTAACAAAAGCAGAGAAGCAAGACTTGATATTAGCGCACTTAACTTTTGGACGCATGGTCAACGAGCATTCTTTAACGTAAGGGTTTTTAACCTTTTTGCTCAGCGACACATCAATTCCAAAGTTGAGAACTGCTTGAAAACGAACGAAAACGAGAAGAAGCGTACGTACGGAGAACGCGTTCGACAATCCGAAAACGGAACATTCACACCAATCGTTTTCGCGGCTAACGGTGCAATGGGCGTGGAATGCATTCGTTTCTATCAACGACTATCCGAGTTGTTGGCCGACAAGCGAAAGGTTCCTCAGTCAATCGTGACGAATAAATTGAGAACATTGATTTGTTTTTCACTTTTACGTTCAACCGTAAGGTGTTTACGTGGATTTCGGGGAAAAATATTCACTCCAGAAAACATTTTATAGATTATTATTTTACTTTTTATCTTTCGAGTCTTTTCAGTTTCTTGTCGTTCTGGTCTTTTCAGGTTGTTTTTTGTGTGTGTGGCCCACTTTTTGGGTTTTTTTATATAGTGCAATATATATAAAAGTATAAATAGAAAAAACAGTACGGGTAACCACCCATGAAAATTTAATTGTATATATCTTCTTTTGTGTTTAGTTAAAATAATTATCAGTTTCATCTAAAAAAAAAAAAAAAATAAAAAAATAAAGCCACTTATTTCCCATCTAAATTGCATGACTCGCGTGGTTTTAAAACGAACGCTAGATTTTAAAAAATTTATCGCTAGATTTTGAAGTTGTGCGAAAACAAAGAAATGGCTTGATTCAATTCGCCATTTCCAAATATGGCACAAATCTTTCTTTCTTGAGAAAAATTATATATTCTCTCTAGCCCTTCGGGGCTTCGTCGACTTATACAGTTGAACTCATGTAATTCGAACTCCTATAATTCTAAAACTCACTTAGTTCGAACAGATTCTGTGGTCCCCTTACAAGAAAACTCCTATAATTCGAACCCATGTAATTCGAAAAATCATGTAAATTGAACAAGTTTTCCGGTCCCATCAAGAAATTTTAATCATCTAATTCGAATTTTCGAATTTTTTGAGTTTTTGAAGCTGACAAACTCGACATTTTGAGCCAATTCGCACTTACTTTTTAAAAGATTACCCTTTTCGAATCATCGATACGAACGTCATCCGACTGATTCAGAAGATCTCCGAAGAGATTTCCAAGAAACGAGAGCAGAAAATGAAACAACCAACAATCAAAGACTTTTTGAAAAATTATGAATTTAGTATTTCATTATTCAAACTCGAAAATACAAAAGATCGTTCTAAAGTAAACCTGGGAAAGACTTTTTTTATCGAATTAGGTCAAAAATACGAAAACTCATCTAGTTCGAAACTCATGTAATTCGAACAAAATTCTCAGTCCCTTGAGAATTCGAATTATACATGGAGTTCAACTGTACCACCTAGACTTGTTTTTTCTTTTTATTCACAAGATGTTTGGTTGTGTATTATTAATTGTGTTTGGTTAACTCTAATTTATTTCAGATATTATGTTGGTGGTTCTTACGAAGAGGATTGCGGTATCCTTGGCTTCTCATTCATCGTTCAAACACAAAAAGGAAAATTCAGGTATTGTAAATATCATCAAGTTCTTTCCCTTAAGCAGAGATTTTAATATTTTAAGCATTTGTTGAGAGACAAAATAGGCTATTCCATTTTATGGATATAAAATTGGCCGTCGGAAAAGTTATCCGGTCCGCAGAAATTGAGGTCGAGTTATTTTTTTCGAGTTATTAGATATTTCCCAAAAAAACAACTCGAAAAAAATAACTCGACCTCAATTTCCGCGGACCGGATAACTTTTCCGACGGCCAATTTTCCGCGGGCCGGATGACTTTTTCGGCGGCCGGATAACTGTTCCGACGGCCGGATGACTATTCCGACGGCCGATTTTCCGCCGGCCAGATAGCATTTCCGCCGGCTGGACGACTATTCCGGCGGCCGAGGAACTATTTCGACGGCCGAATTTCCGGCGAATTCTGACCCTGATCCCCCCTGATAAGTTATGTTTCTCACTACTGTTGACTCTCTTTAATTCGATCTTTTATATGAATAATCTCAAAAGGTTAAGGGACCAATCTTTTAGTTCGAATAAAATTCGAATAATATAGGTTCAAATTTAAAGAGAGTTGACGTAGTTTGAAAGGCAACTAAAGTGAAGAAGCTTGTGTAAGAAATGCAGCATGCAAAACCCAAACAAATTCTTTTAATATAATAGTTCAAATCAAGTGACAAGGACCCAGCATCGTCATTCAGTATTAGTGACATTAATGTATATTTTCTCTTTAGACGTTTATATAACATATGTACAAAATCAGTAAAACGCACTTGTAACACAAAGATAACCCTAAAAAGGAAAAGTGCAGAATCAGCAGATTATTTACAAAACTTTTTGGATGAAGGTGACGTAATTTTGTATTGCATTGTGATTATCTTGTGTTGAATTTCAAGTTTCATTAAAGCCTTTTCGTGACTTTCTGGGATATCCCTCATCATAGATGTTATTAATTCTCCAAAAACTTCATCTTGTGATTTATGACTGTTTTCAGCTTTTTCGCGGACACTTTCTGAATCTCGGACACATTCTGGACTAATATTTTGATGATGCGTGTGTTCACTCATAAAAGGATTTGGCGTACTTTCTTTATAGTCACTCAAAGAATTCAAACATTTTCGTTTTCTTTGATAGGGTGTTTTGGCGGACGATAATTCAACGCCCGTAGGTGATAATGTGGAGCCATTTTCACTTCCAGAATCGACCCTTGAAAGATCAAGAGTCGATCTGGAGATGATGGTATCTGATAAAAATCTCAAACTGTCAAAGAATTTCCAACGGCTAACAAAGATATCTTCCGGTCCTGCTGCGTTACGTTTGGAAGCTTCTATCTGACGTCTCTGGCTACCGTAGTATGTTCGCAAGTTAATCATTTTATCGTTGACTTGTTTAACAGTGAATAAAATGCCTCGCTCACTCAAATCATCTTTAATCTCCTCGACTGCTTTCGTTCGCTCGCGCGTATTACAATAGGACGCGTGTTTAGGGTTCACAAGAATATCCTTTGAACCCCAAAGGGAGATCAACTCTCTTATATCTGATTCCGTCCATTTTTCCTTTTGAGGCCTTTCATCCCCACCACTGTTTCGATTTTGATTTTCGATTTGTTGAATGATGTCATCTGACCCATACACGAAAGTTCCTCCATTCGCACGAAAACAATTCTCACACTCGCAAAATTCATCTCTACTGCTGTCACCGTTAGCTGCAAAAATTAAAAGCAATAGAAAAGTTAGATACTGGATAAGCATGTGCTTTAGCTTAAAGTTGAAGTAATTCTTCACTTCTAGTCCTCAAAGCCAACATGTAAAGATTTAGGTCCTTTTCACGTGGATTTTATTTCACTGTTGTATGCGGAAACACTTAGGTAAAGTTGAATTCTTCTGAATTGATGTTCCCATACTCTGATGCTTGCTCAAGTAACGACTTGTGCAAAAAGTAAACGACTCAAGACACGGCCACTTGTTTCATCACTTTTCGTACTTTTTCTGCAAAACTTTTTGACGTGAAAATTGTATTCATTTTAATATCTGTACCGCTTCTGTTTCTCTAAAGATTTTCGAACGTACTCTTTTCCTTTAGTATTCCGGCTGCACGCCTTTTGACCCGGCACCATCCCGGATCAAAGTTATGATCTCCAGCCGGAGTAGAGAGGGGGGATTTCAACTAGGTTTGCTAGTTAACGGGTGTGTTCAGTTAACTGAATTTAAAGTTTTTAATTTTTGACGTTTTTACTACCTTTAGGAGAATATCTTCCCGAAATTATCCAATTGTGGTCGAAAGTTCAAGAATTTTAATTCTTTTAGGGAGTCAATTTTCGACTATCGCAAATCCCTATAACTTGCTTCTAAACCGGGGCAAGTTTTAAAGTGCATCCCCGGGGATCTGCTCCACACGAAACAGGAAAAATAATGAATAAATATTTAATTACCTAGGCATATTTTGCTATTCATTGTAACGTTTACAGAAGTTTGATTCCGTGTCAGCCTTTGTCATTCCTAGCATTTATATTCTTTCAAAGCGACGTCAGCAAAGAAATTTCTGTCGAAGGAAAAAGGTCGGTCAGGATCCAAAGCAAAAATGAGAAATCCAATCATTTCTGTCCTTTTTCTGTTATTAGCGTAAAAAAATAAAATCTGAAAAAGCCAAAGATTTTTTCATCAAGGAAAAAAGAAAAAGGAAAGATGCATCTTTTTCATTTCTTTCTTTTGTCTCAAAGAAAAAAAATTTCCATTTTTAACACGGGTTTGAAAAAAAATCTTTTTATTTTATCTTTTCATTATTTTTAGTTCACAAAAACTTTTTCCTCGTATGCAGCTGCGTTTTAATGGAAAATGTTTTATATCCTTTGCGCCTCGCGTACAATATTACAAAAACTTTTATTTATTTCAAATATTAATAGAGAAACTCTAGGATGGAGCTTTCTATCTTGATTCCACCTCTGCAAGCAATTACTGTAGTTCTTTCCCGTGGTGATTTTTCTTGATTCTTAAAACTTTCACACCTTTTTTACGAAGTTTAATTTTCTGAGAATTTCAACTTTATGTAGAACTCGAAGCGAATCGTGATTTACGTTGTTCCTCAATTCTCTTAGACCATGTTCACACGTTACTGTTCCGTTTCGTCCGGTATGATTTTCGTTACGGATCGAGTGTGTTCATATTGGTTTCGGAACGTTTCGGAACAAGAAAACGGAGCAGTTCTGTTCCGATGAAAAAAGTGGAGCGAAACACCGTTTCGATTTGTTTTGCTTTGTAACGTCTTCTTTTTTGACTTCGAATTTTGATGAAACGGAACGGAACCGTAACGTTTGAACATGGTCTTAAATTTTTAGATATGAGATCAGAAAGCTTCGATTGCCAAAATATTAAGACCATGTTCAGACATTACTGTTCCGTATCGTTCCAAAACGAAACGGTTCCGAAACAAGTGTGAACGTCAAAATTCGAAACGTCAAAAAAGAAGAGGTTACAAAGTATAACGGATTGAAACGGTTTCGCTCCACTTTTTTTTATCGGAACGGGACTGCTCCGTCATCTTGTTTCGAAACGTTCCGAAACTATAGTTATTAAACTATAGCTATAATCGCACGATGGGTTATTTTTTCTTATTTGGCACGCCCTCAAAGAGAGCAATTAATCGTTAATTGCATCCTGTAGAGAGCAATTAATCGTTAATCACACTCTTCAATGCCGCGCCAATGTTTACAAAATTGATTTTAATGTTTTTTCTTATATTTTTTTGCATCGAACGTTTTAATTGCATTCGAAATTTATTTTGTGAGAAAAAAAATCAATAAACAACAATAAAAGAAAGACATAAAGAGAAGAGAAAAATATAAAACTCTCAGTATAATTTCTGTAATTTACTTTCCTAACTGGGAAAAAGTAGTGAAAGCCATTGTGCGATTAGCTCGTAATCACATAATAACTCGTACAATTCGAAAATTGCACTCGTGATTTTTTTGTTTCGAATTTTCCTCGTCCTTTCGGACTCGGAAAATTAATAACAAAAAAAATCACTCGTGCAATTATATTCGAATTGCACTCGTTATCATGTGATTACATATACTTATAATATAAATTATTCTTTGGAAAATACACAAAAATACTCACAAAATGATGAAAAGAAGAATATTTTTCAAGAAAATTATAGCCTTATAACTCAAAAAGTTAAGAACATCCAAAGGTTTTAAAAAGGTGTAGAACTACCTGAATGCTTGTCCAGAGGAACACACCTATAGACCATGCTACATTTTCTTCCTTTGTCTGACCGCACGCCCTGTTCGCAACGAACAATGATTGGTATTAATAATTCTGCAACATTTCTTCTAAATCTTGCTCTAAAGACTTTTCTTGTCCTTTCGTACAATCATGGTCGAAATCTATTGAGAATTAAGCTTATTTCCTCGTTTTTCGAAATTTGGAGTTCGGGCGAGAAAGTAGATTTTGGACCATCTCTCAAATTTAATCGGATATTTCAATTTGGCTCCGGTTTATAATCCCCCAGGCTATATTATGAGCCTTATTTGACCATTTTTGAACATTTGGATCCTCATATCCTGAGGTCCTCCTAAGTCTTAAGTCTCATGTTAAAACTCAGAGTTAAAACCCTTTCAACCTACTTTAGAGCACTTACAAATCGATTGTGGTTTCAAAACTTCCCGGTGGATTTCCCTTTTTTCTCAAATATAACGACCATGATTGTAGCAGTACATAAACAAAAGAAGGTAAAGTTCGATTCGAGCTATTTCTTATGAATGTTTTATTTCATGCAGATTATTACATTATCACAATACATGAGTACTCTTATATTAGTTTACAGATTTATTAAAAAGAAATTCATCTTAGCATTACAGCGATTGAGGCTTTCTTTCCAACGCCACAGTCGTAGTTCAAGAAATATGTAGATTCCACATCTGAGTATGCACGCAATTTATTTCCCCATGGAGTTGAAAAGATCATACTGTAAGGTATATCATACTTATGCAGCAAATCCTTCACCTTTTCAACGATAGTTGACGAATGACATCCTTGATTCAAGACAGCTCCTAATAATCTCCATTTGATCATGGCCATTTGTTCTGGTGTTGATTCTAAATCATTTTGTGAGTAGCCGACAACCACATTGTGTCCCCATTCTCTGAAATTGCTGTAAAATTGCGTTCCCTGGACGTTGTGTAATCCATACCCGTAAACATCATCATATACCAGAACTGTGAATTTGATTCCATAGTGCTTTATTAAAGACAATTGAATGTTCTTTGCCATTTGGTCATGTGACAAGTACCGGTTAGCTGCGATCAGAATATCAGTACCCATTTCCAGACTGGATGCTGTAAGGATTTCGTGCTCACAATGTTTGCCTGTATAGCCCCATCTACATTTGCAGACGTATGAACATTTGCCTGAGACGTGACACGTTCCATACTTACATGGCTGGTCAGCACACTGCTTGATATCACAACATCTGTATCCGTTAGGATTCGTCTTGTCGTTGATACAGTGTTGTGACCTACGGTTGCATGTATCACTCCAGCCACACCCTTTGACTGCTTCAGCATTGCAGGTTTTGACGCCCAAGATGTTTTTGTATTTATTGCAGAAGTTATAGTAACGTGGTGCAATCCATTTCAAAATGGTTTTTGGTTGGATATGAAGGCGTTTCACTGATGGATGTTTCATATAGGTTGTACCGAAGAGATTAAGGATCGGTCTTAATGTCATACGGACTGGTAAGGGGTTTGGGAAGTCTTGCGTTGACCAATCAACTAGATCTTTCGCTGGTTTACTACCGTAGCTGGAGATGAATTCACGCTCGTAGATATTTTCGATCTTTGAGCTTGATGATTTATCAACAGCTTTGCAGTGATCCAATTTGCTGTCAACTTGTTGTCCGAAAAATACTGAAAGTTGTTGAACATTGCAGTCCTTTATTGCTTCGTCTTTTGAGTTTGAATATTCCTCCGAAGTGTACTTTCGTGTGATGGCTAACCGTGCACCCATTGTCGCATGTGACAGGAAATGTGTACCAAAGTTGTCAATAAAACGATAAAATTCACGATCTTTTTCT
The DNA here is from genome assembly GCF_902728285.1 of Clytia hemisphaerica. Classification (NCBI taxonomy): domain Eukaryota; kingdom Metazoa; phylum Cnidaria; class Hydrozoa; order Leptothecata; family Clytiidae; genus Clytia; species Clytia hemisphaerica. The sequence continues at coordinate 172,484 of NW_027104374.1, forward strand.
GCCTCAGTTTTAAAACTTGTTCTATGAAGAACATCAAGGGCTTTCAAGAAGTTATCGGAGAAAGGTGGTGGGTTGTATGCTGAGATGACGGCCGTATAGGAGGTACAAGTTGCATCATTGAGTGTAACAACACCTTTGTTTTGTGAGAAGAATTTTTCACTTTCTCTGAAACTGTTGCTTGCGGAGAAGGAACTTTTGACCAGTGGAGGAACTGTGGTGTCGATACCAATCCCATTCACTGATGCTTGGACATCTGCTTCAACGTTACTGGCAAACTCCATGCCAGCTGATGTTTCCGTGGTAACCTTAATTAAGAAGAAGCAAAGAATTTTGATTTAAAACTTATGATCAAAAGTAAGGAAAAGGTTCCTATGTTTCTTGTTCCTTTTACCGAAACAAAATAAAGTCAATTGAATTAAATTTCTCGCCTCATTTTCGGAAAGGAAAGAAACCGTAGTTTGTAATTTGGTGATTAAGGAACTGATACTTGGTTCTTACTGTATAAGTATAAGAAGATTGCTGAATTTGTTGGATTCCAGTTTGGAAATGGACCTTGAAAAAGTACTGGTTTATTGTTTATAGTATCACCCGGGGGTACTCTTTACCAGAGTGCATCACATGTTTTATCGCTTCGTAATACACTCTGTGCGCATTGCCTGTTTGATAAAGAAATTCCCGTACGGAGACCTCTGCGATGAAGTATGATTTATAAATAGCCCCTCTCTCACCAATACTCCATCGCAGCGGTCGGTTTGAAAAATCTCAAATGAGAAAAGACGATGACAACAGACCATCTACGGCAATGAAATTTGAAATTAGCTGTAGATACTGGGTTTGTGTACAGACAACCCCGGGGGGAGAGGCAGTGGGTTTACCAACTGACGGTGTGTGCGGCAAAAAACGGCTTCTAGAATCGCACCCTTAAAAAAATCTGAATTTTCGGTAAAATTAGAAACTTCCGCCCTTTATGAAAAAGTCCACGCTTTCAGTGTATTTCTGCAATCTTGAAAAACATCCTCGGTTAATTTGCCTGACTCCCCCTACCGGAGTATCATATTAAAAAATATATGAATTTCACCTGTCGTTGATATTCTTTCATGGTGGTGATTGTATCAGTGGTCAAACTCAAATCGCATTGTCGAATGTTTCTCACTGTGACGCCCGGGTGTAACTGCCTCGAACCATCGCCCATTCCTGGTGGTCCGCCACTACTGGTGTATGGGTTAAAGATATAAGATGCCAGGAATCCTGGGTCATGTAAAGCGTTCATTGAGAATGGGTTTCCTTTTAAGATATTATAACCTGTCATGGCTGCCATGAGGTTGGGGTTCGAATCATCGTTAGGTTGTTGGGTGTTAATGGTTGCTGCCATGGACAACAGGATATAAGCAACTGCCAGGGCCATCTTGGATTTCCTTGATGATTTAGTAAACAAAAAGAATTACTGTTAGAGGCTTGTAAAATACAATGATGAAAGTCTAGAAAAGAAAAAAAGAATTTTTACTACTTCTTGCTGATGTACATGAAACGTTGAACCGAAAGTAATAACTGAATTTATTTTCTTTGGGGTAGGTTTGAGGTAGCTTGAAATGCCCAGGTTGAACAAAAATGCTAAATTTTTGCTCAAAAAGTTAAGAATATTCATGATGAATTGGAAAAACACCATTCTTATAAAAAAAGCGTATAAACGGTTTTTTACATACTTACTTGTGGCACTTACTTTTCTTCACAGGACAAAAACTTTACGCTTCTCTTCACACGTCAACTACCCTGATTATGTGAGTTTCTTTAAAAAGTATCTCACCTTCTTATTTATGTTGTATTATCATCGAATCTCATATTTCATTAGATAGTCCCAGCTGTATAAAATAGACTAATATTTAACTGGTCAATAATTCGGTTTATGTTGAAAGTTGATGTATTTATGCGTAGGAGTGGTTGTAAAAGACTTTTTGATTGCTTCTTTAGATTTTTGAAGTTGTTTTTAATATCTGAGTTCATCTAATTATCTTCAGGCTGGGATAAGATCGAAACAGCGGTAAGGAAGTCGAACCGATCGTGCCTGTCAGTGTCAAGGTCATCAAGTTTCAGTTCCGTATCCCTGCATATATGGTCGTCCAAAAAGGAAAATCTCAAAATCGGTATCGTAGGAAAGTGAGAATTTCTCTAAGATATACCTTTGACAACAAGATTTAGCCTTGGGTCATGCGGTTGAATCTCTCCTCTATGAGATGAAAGGGCCAATTTCATTGGCAAAGGTAAGATCTTATAGAAAGATTTTCAATATGCTAAGAGACTCGTTTTAAGATTGGCTCTTCTGCTTTGACAATGACAATACATCTTCCATAAACGTCAATTTGCTAGACAATTGAGAAGTACCTGGTTTTCACACGACGAGGCATTCGAGCACAGAGGATGTACGAATAAGGTAGCGCCCGGAAAACATATTGGCCCTGCTTCAAAAGTTAGAGATTCAAGTTAACCAAGAATATTTTCACTTGTTGAAGTAAGACTCTGTTGAGAAAAATTTCCATTTCTCGATAAGCATGGTATGTTCCGTTAAGTTGTTTGCCATTTCCTTGGTCAACGACCAGACTTAAGAATAATACAAAATGGTGTTTTGTATACCGTGGCTTGTTAGTGCCATGTGTAAACTACTAATACTTATCGTCTCTAAGTTAACTTACAAGCTCTAAGTCGACTTAGTAGTCCTAAGTCTTAAGTCAACTTAGACCTACTAAGTCAACTTAGACCTACTAAGTCAACTTAGGGGTACTAAGTCAACTTAGAGCTTGTAAGTTAACTTAGGCGATAAGTATAAGTAGTTTACGCATGGCACTAGCAAGCTACGGTATTTCTACGACAAATTTAAACACTTTTACTCTGAATTTGAATCATGAAGATTAGATGATTAAATCTTACGAAACCAGTTGCATACCTTCCAAGCTAGCGCTTCGCCTTTACGAATCTAAGAATTTCTATCAGCAGAAATAGAAGTGTCTTTGTCCATCATTCTCAAAGATTGGGACAAGAAATGACGAAGAACTTTGAATCAATATCTAATTATTAGTATAATTTTCTAAATATTCAGATCTGGATTGTTCTCAATTTGTTCTAACGTCTTGGGAAGACTTTTTTATAAAATTGATCTTTCTCTCCAAAATACGTGTATTTGGCATGCTCGATTTCCCGGCCAAACTGGGGTTAACAGCACTTTGCCTTTTTACTCTAATGGGCCTAATGCAAAAACTAAAAATAAATCGATCGATACATTTCATTTTTAATCGATTTTTATTAATATCGCCAGACTGTTATAAAAACTTTATGTGATTTATGTTTGCATATTTAAATAAAAACGTTCATGCCTGAATTTACGATAAGTAAATTTCCACAGTTGAATCAACAAAAAAACATATTTCGCATTTTCAATCTTCAAAGGTGGGAAAAAGAAACATTTTCATTAATAAATCTCTAGCGACCAGTTTTTTTTAATAATCTCTCAGTGAAAATTAATTTTTTCCAAAAAATCAAATTTGCGAAGTCAATATTTTGAATTACCTTTATTCCAGGCAACAGCTTTACAGACAAAATTGAGAAACAACGCTAAGTACACTTTTTTTTATAAGAACAAACCATATAAGAACAAAAGGCTTCGATGGTCGAAATATTAAGAGCAAGTTAAAAACATTTTTAGGCTTTGGGGAAAATCTTTTTGATTAAATGTATATTTCCAGATCTGGAAATCTAGATTTTCCCCTAACCAATCCCTAACTAAGGAAGGTGCAACAGCTCCCTAGTTATGGAAATTAAATTTCCCGATCTTATGACTACCTAGGGATGTTAAATTTCCCTATTTTTGAAAAGTGCTTTTCTTGAGCGAAGCCCAATAAAACCCCATAGGGTTACCCATATTCACGAATTAAATCCTGATTTATAGAAAGCTGGTAAAATAATTAAATGTATGCGATCATTCTGTGAGCATTGGTTCGATAGCTCTCATTCGTTCTGACATGTACTTGCGCTACTTTGAGAATCCCGACACTTTTGTGACAACAGTGGAGCTGCACTAGAGAGCCAACTTAATGACCTCAAACCCGTCTCACCGATCCACTGAACCCTTGCGACGCAAGTCCATTGCGAACGAATGAAGCCGCCCTGGCGAGACGCCTCACCTTTAGCGTTGTGTTACACACTGATCGAATACACCCTTATAATGGTTTGCTTTACACACGACTCGAACACTTTTGAGTGAAAAATCACTTGTGGTTTTTTCTCACTCATGCGTAATACAAGTTAGGGAAATCAATTTTCCCTAACCTAAAAAAGAATCAGTTTAGAAAAAACTTGGAATTTTTAATTTCCCGATGCAATTCTGAATGGGCAACTAGAATGTTAAAAATATTAGTTTTCCACATGTGGAAATCCGTTTTCACTAGCACATTGGTAATACACTTCCAGCATGGGAAAATAGGTTTCCCTAGTTTCCTTACTTTCCCGAACTTAAAATTCTAGACTAATGTGATCGAATAAAAAACCACATCTGAAAATGAACAATCCCCAGGCTAGGGAATCAATAATTTTTTCTGAGTCGGCTTCAAAACATCCAATTTCTTAAGAAATTGGACCTTAATACTCACAAAATGTTAAAAATAAGAGAAAGTTAAGAACATTTCGACATTTTTAGGCTTCAAAAGTTAAGAACAATGGAATGCTTCAAAAATTTTGAATGTTTTTATTGCAAGAAATCACTCTAGATTTGCAACACCCCAAATAGACGTGCGAGTTCTACCTTATCACATGCATACATGTTCCTTTTTAATAATTATCTTCAGGCAGTATTGTTAGTAACTATAAATCAAACCACTCTTTACTCAATGTTTTGCGTGGACCTTTCAAATGACTGCATTTGAAATGAACTTCTACAGGGTTTGTGAGAAAAGTTGTCATTGAAATTTTCTGAAAGGTCCTGGAGCTCTTTAATTGATACGCAAAATCCAAGGGAATATTTAAAAAAAATTATTGCTAATTTAGAGCTCCTTTGGGATTCATTAATGAGCATGAAGTTTCAACAAGAATTAAAAATCATTAAAAACGAATAATAAAACAAAAAAGATGCACAAAAGTTCAGAAGTAAAACTTTACTGTCAATAAAGTACAGTGTTTTGTATATGTAATCACTTGATAACGAGTGCAATTCGAATATAATTGCACGAGTGATTTTTTTGTTATTAATTTTCCGAGTCCGAAAGGACGAGGAAAATTCGAAACAAAAAAATCACGAGTGCAATTTTCGAATTGTACAAGTTATTATGTGATTACGAGCTAATCGCACAATGGCTGTCACTACTTTTTCCCAGTTAGGAAAGTAAATTACAGAAATTACACTGAGAGTTTTACATTTTTCTCTTCTTTTTATGTCTTTCTTTTATTGTTGTTTATTGATTTTCTTTCTCACAAAATAAATTTCGAATGCAATTAAAACGTTCGATGCAAAAAAATGTAAAAAAACACATTAAAATCAATTTTGTAAACAATGGCGCGGCATTGGAGAGTGTGATTAACGATTAATTGCTCTCTACAGGATGCAATTAACGATTAATTGCTCTCTTTGAGGGCGTGCCAAATACGAAAAAATAACCCATCGTGCGATTACTTGTCTAATTTGATACCCTGTTTTTTCGTCTTTTTCGCTCTTTTAGAAAACAAATGTTTTACTCTTTTTGTCATAACTTTTGATCTAATGAAGCAATTTTAAAGTTAGATACACCAAAATTTAAGTTAAACACTCCTCTAAACGATTTTGAAAAAATCAAGCTAATATATTTTTTCCCTTCTTCGCAATATTGAATCAAACAGGGGGAAGTTTTTCAGAGACACCCGGTATAAGAAATTCATTCTTGTTAAACAATTGACATAGTTAGGGATTTTTCAAAGAAACTATTGTTGCACTATAGCAATACTATAGTTGCTGTAATTTTGCATAGTCTACTTAGTAGCCCCATTCCCAGCGGTTTGCGTGAATGGGCTTTTTCCCTTGTGTGAATGCGTGAATGGGTGAATCGGAAGTGAACAGATATTGCGTGAATTGCAAAAAACATTGTGTGAGTGCGTAAATTTTGAAAAAGTTTCGGCCTTTTAGTAGGAGATGCGTATAATATCATCCTGAAATTGTATTTATCATTTTATGTTGAACTATCTTCGATTTGAAAAACACAGATATATTTTAATCTCCTTTGGTGATTCGAGTGAATTTCAAAGCTAAATAAGCTGCTTTTACAAACTCAGTTGAACCCGGTTTTGATTCCAAGGATCATAACTTAAAGCTTCTTGCCTAAAGGCTTGGGGATACGAAATTTTATTTTCACGTTGGTGCAATGCAACATGCTCCATCTCACCAACCTGAAATGCTTTCCCGTGTCTCTACCTCTACCGACGCGAAAAAAACCTTCTCGTGTCCCCAAGCCTTAAGAATAACGTTTAGTTTTCTCGTAGTAAGAAAAGAAAAATCAACAAAGTTATCATCACTTGAAATTTCATTCATATATTCCTTCTAACCCAAATCCTAGAACACATTATTTTTTTTCTTGAACAATTTTAAAAATATAATATCTTGACGATAAGATGATACCGTTGGCGATTATTTCAAATCGTCAACCACCACCACTTTCCCATTCTTCTTTTGTTTATCAGCCCTTTTGGTTCCTCTCGGTCCGCCGAACCTCAGTGATCGCATACTGCTTCTCAAATACTTCAACAACAGACGATTCACTGAAAATAAGACAAGAAGGTTAGTAGGTAAATTGATACACTTTTTTATAAGAACAATGAGGCTCAAAATTACCAAACAATAAGACAATTTTAGAACAGTGTTGAGCCTGAAATCAATAAATTTCAAGCAATTTAGGGGGCAAAGTAGTAAAAGTTGGGTATAAAGCCTCAATTTCACCTTATAAATAAGAACAGGATAAGAACAATTTGAGACTCAAAGTACCAATAAATTAAGAACAGTCGAGCCTCATCAAATTGCAACCTACAACCCAGTTATAACATCTGGTATCTAATTTGACTAGAAACGATGAGGCAATAAGACACAGTGATTGTCTCGGATGAGAGAAATTGACATTTTCCTATCCTGAGAACTTTAGACCGGGCAAAAAGTTGCAATGTTCATGTTGTACACGTTATGCAGAACTGTACGCGATAGTAAATCAACCGTCGAACTTCACTTTTCGTACTTTTTTCATTCTCAAAACCAAATGTTTCATTTGCCGTTGATTAGAGCAAGGTGGTAAAAAATCTGTATTCTACATAAGACGTTAGATTCTCACACTTAACTGTATATACTGCCAGCTCCTCATCGTTGCGAGAAAAATATACTTACATTTCTCCCTGGAATGAACTTCTCTCTTGATCGATTTTAATTCTCTCACTTCCTGACAACCAATTGAACTATGCCATCTCTTCGACGCACAATTCACTGCTCTACTCATGCTGACATCAGCAAAATAACAAATAGCCAAGCATAAAAACAACACTGAACACAGACTAGAAGACATGTCTGCTTTCCTATTGTTCTTGTATTTTCTTGGGAAGCGCTTTGTAAGGCTTTTAAAATGATTCTAAAGTTTACGCACTTTTTCTGCATGCTTTTATAGTCCACTTTTGATAACGATCTCATGTTTTTTTTTAAGAGAGGCCTCAAAACTCCTGAAACTTGTAATACCCTTTGGCCTTTGCTATCCTGCTATTGGCTCTTTTGCAATACTTAGCATTTCTCAATCATGGGAAAACCAATGAAAATCAGATAAACGTTTTTTTATAGGAACATACTATATAAAAACATAAGGCTTAGAAGGTGAAAATATTAAGAGCAAGCTAAGAACATTTTAAGACTTTGCGGACCATAAACATTAATTTAACAAAAATACTCACAAAATGGTGAAAATAAGAACATGTTAAGAACATTTTGATGCTTAAAACTCAAGAAGTTAAGGACATCCGAAGGCTTCAAAAATTTTAGATGTTCTTATAAAAAAACGTGTATTAGAATTTTCCATTAAATCGTATCAGTTTAATGCAAAGATTTCTATCATTTCATATCAACATGAAACCCCCACCCACATTTTTAGCAAATCATTACATCAAAGACACGCCCATTAACAAGGAAAACGGGAGAGAGATTTTGTTGTTTTTGTTGTAGCTTGGATCTTTAAAAAAAAGAGCAGATAAGCAAATTAATAAAGATGCCTACAGTGATCTCCACCCATTCTAAGACTATTTCTTCACTATTTCTTCAAATATGACTCACTTCTGAAGCAATTTTCCCTTGATTTCCCCAATTGTTGTGCCTACCATCTTGTGCGACCACCAGATTATGCACAGAGTTGATTTTTGTTCGAGGATCCTTTTTTTATTCTTCATCATGTTTTTTTCTAGCAAAGTTTTGGCTCATTTATGAGGCCCCCAGTGGTTTGCGTGATGTCGTGATAACGACTTTTTTGGGGGATTTCAAGGCTTAAATGTTCTTAAAGACGGACTAGAATTGTTCTTAATTTGATCTTAGCTTTTCGGAAATATTGAGCCTTGTGTTCTCGTAAAATCTTGTTTTGGTTTGTTTTGGTAAAATGTTCGGTTTAATTTGAAAAGTTTTGGAACAAGTCATGAGATAAGTTCCCAGTATTTTCTTTCCTTCACAAAAGGAAACGTTTTTGCTTTTTTCCTTCCCCACACTCCACAGATTATTTATGGTGCTCATACCCTGACCCTACAAGTAATATCATACTGTTACATGACAGATGTATTCATTCATTCTTAAATTCACGTAAAATTATTTCAATACAACAGACTAATTGAAAATATGAGAATATTTCATGACACCTTTAAAGGTATAAAAACAATCCAATAAATATAATTCACAATTGAATAAAATAATTAATTTGTCAAAAGCTGAAATTCAAAATGATGTACAAGTCACTAATATTTAAAATTAACCAGTCAAAACTTTCTTTGCAGACTTGGTTTTTGGCAAAATAGGTAAAATCGAAGGTGGACAGCATATGCTTGGAGCATAATTTGGACATTCACATTTGCATTTCAAGAAATTATCACATTGATATCCATCAGGACAAAGTTTGTGACCGAAAATTGGAATTCTACATGGTCGGCGTGTTGGTAGAATGGAGTTTCCATAGATCGTCTGGTTGACTGAAGTGTTGTTGAGTTTTGAGTATGAGGTATTTTTGAGAAGATTGAAACTGATTTTCTTCAAAGATTTGGTTTTTGGCAAAATTGGTTTTGAAGGTGGGCAGCATTTGCTTGGAGCGTAATTTGGACATTCACATTTGCACTTTAAGAAATTATCACATTGATATCCATCAGGACAAAGTTTGTGACCGAAAATTGGAATTCTACATGGTCGGCGTGTTGGTGGAATGGAGTTTCCATTGATCTTCTGGTTGACTGAAGTGTTGTTCAGTTTTGACGATGAGGTATTTTTGAGAAGATTGAAACTGATTTTCTTCAAAGATTTGGTTTTTGGCAAAATTGGTTTTGAAGGTGGGCAGCATTTGCTTGGAGCGTAATTTGGACATTCACATTTGCACTTCAAGAAATTATCACATTGATATCCATCAGGACAAAGTTTGTGGCCGAAAATTGGAATTCTACATGGTCGGCGTGTTGGTGGAATGAAGTTTCCATTGATCTTCTGGTTGACTGAAGTGCTGTTGAGATTTGGCGAAGAGGCGTTTTTGAGAAGATTGAAAGTGATTTTCTTTGCAGATTTAGTTTTGGGTAAAATTGGTCCTGGTTTTGAAGGTGGGCAGCATAAGCTTGGAGCATAATTTGGACATTCACATTTGCATTTCAAGAAATTATCACATTGATATCCATCAGGACAAAGTTTATGACCGAAAATTGGAATTCTACATGGTCGGCGTGTTGGTGGAATGGAGTTTCCATTGATCGTCTGGTTGACTGAAGTGATGTTGAGATTAAACTGTCGGTGCAGCAACTGGAACGGTTTGCCATTTACCTTTGAAATAAAATAAAGTTGTTTGAAATTTTGATGATAAAAAGACTTACAATTAAGGACAAATGTAAATCCTTTGAAATACAGCCTTGAATTTTTTTTATTAGCTTGAACAAGACCCAATAGCCCAAAGAAGCATTTTAGAATACAGAGCTATGAAAATAAAAAAGATTGAAATATTTCAAACTAAAAATTAAGGTTTACCTTAGCTGAAAATGTCAAATATACAATGATGGTACAAGTAGTCAAATAAATAATATTCATTTTGACACTGTGTTTTTTTTTTGGTTTTCAATCTTCTTTAAGTTTGTTAGTTGAAAAGCTGAATGGCGATACCCTTGCATACTCCCAATATATATAGGTCCACTACCCTTGGTACGGCCAAAGCTTTCTGCAACGACATACTTGACTTTTTTGTATGATTCCTTTTCCGACTTTAGTCAAGACGTTTGCTAGGACGACGTTTATATATTGGAAGGTGACGGTTTTTTCTTCGTTGTGTTAAAAATTGGCAGCAGTTATGAAATTAGATACGTTAGAATTTTAAGTTGCGGGTAATCTTTTGGAAATGTCAGTGAATTAGGAACTTTTAATTGAGAAATTGTATTTTCTTTCTTCAATCACTCGCGACACAGAAAATAGCGTGGGATGTACGTATTGTCCGATAATTAGCGTCGTATCCACCATTCACCGTCATATCGCGCGTGCGATACTTAATCAAATCATGGGAAATTTGAAAATAAATTATGAGATTCTCAATTATCAGTTATCGATTTTAATTAAGGGTCAAAAAAATCAGTAAACCTCAACCTTAATGAAATCTGTTTAAAAGAAAAGACATTCATTGAGAAGCCTCTCGGACCTAGATCGCAGGATGTTGACCAGACGATCTCAATCGAACGGAATCGACGATCGAACCAGTCGAACCAAATCGAATGCAATCGACCGATTGAAATTCGATTTTCGAACGCAATCGAATCTCAATCGAATATCACCGAAGTTTTCAGATTCGATTGATATTCGATTGCGTTCGATTGATGTTCGATTGCGTTCGATCGTCGATTCATTGACCCACGGATTGTTCATCGCATAATTTCTATGGGAAATTGAAAGTAATTTCATTCGGCTTGTGATGTTTGAGAGTTTGGATGTTGGGAAGCTGCAAGAATAAAGCCAGACGATCTCAATCGAACGGAATCGACGATCGAACCAGTCGAACAACAATCGAACCAATCGAATAATACCCATAATTTTGACGTTCAATTGAGATTCGATTGTGTTCGACAATCGAATTTCAATCGGTCGATTGCGTTCGATTTGGTTCGATTGGTTCGATCGTCGATTCCGTTCGATTGAGATTGTCTGGTGTTGATGACGATGATTGAAAAGCTATTTATTTATATCTTCGATTCATCATGAAGTTAACCGACCATCTGACGGTCAAAATGAATCATGGGTTATTATAACATATTACGCTCCACTCCCATTACGGCTACCTCATCGTTAGATACAAGCCTAGTCTAGCAAGCTAGACGACTAATTCCAGACCTAGTATAGAAATAAAGCAAAAAGTAATGAAGGGAACAATTTTAGTTTATACAAACTAAATCCCGTAACAATAATCGTATTATCATATAACGCCTATACCACTGTATTATACGCATGATAAATGATTCCAGTCTACAAAGGGTCATAAATTTTCATAATTTGGATTAACGCTTGCAAATCTTTGCTGAAAATTGGGAAAATAGTCTCTGAAACGGACGTCAAAACGTCAAAAAATTCAAAATTTTCGAAAGTCGGTCTCTCAAAGATTTTCGAATTTGGCTCGGACATACTCTATACTTTGTAGACGGGGGTGTACGGGGGTCGCAGATACCGAAATACCGACGCATATTTATTGGATTACCGTCAACACCGATAGCAAAAAATTACAAAAATCCTTATTTTGTCACCGCATGGCATGTTTGACACCGAAATACCGTCACTTTTTTCTTCAAACACCGAAACATCGACAGAAAAAAGGGTAAATACCGTCACACCTTCAAACCCGTACGCCCCCCTTTGTAAGCCTAACAGGTTTAGACTTTAGACGAACATACTAGTGTATTCGCTTGCGAATTCCTGTAATCAGTATAACACCGGGCAATTTTTCGAGATCAAGATAAAGGAAAATTGAGAGGTGACTCTAAAGAGCCTTGCTCATATTACCAGTCAAGAAAAAGAAAGTGAAATCTGTTCCTCCTTTTCGATTGATAATAGATAAGACTGGCTTGATATATTCCATTTTAGAACCGTCCCAGCTGGCACACAACGTTGTTTCAACGTCCATTTAACGTTATATGGACGTTGTAAACGTTATTTAAACGTTGGAACAACGTTGTGTGCCAGCTGAGGTTACTGGTCAGATTTTCTGCTTGGGACAACCAGCAACCAGCTCCAACAGTTTGGAAGTTGAAATTTGAAAAAGCTTAAAGGAGACTTCTGTAAGTTCACGTTATTTCGTTATTGTTTAATTCTCGTGATACCTCGACATATTTCGATACTTCCAGTTTTACAAGAAATATTTGTTTTTTTACAATTGAAACGCTGATCGTCTGATCGTCATACCCATGGTTAAAAAGTTTACCCATAAGAAAATAACTCTAGAAATTGAACTAGTTTTCGGAAGATCTAGACCTCGGAAATCTCTTTAAAATATATTTTCAGCTGTCAAATTAATCTTAGGATACGAATTAAAGTGTAAATTATTATAGAAAATGACTCAAAATATCATTCAGTGACCTTGTTATTAAGCGCTCAAGATTGAATAGAGTAAAGATTACTAAGGTGGCTAGCGGGGTGCGTCCCTTGAATGGGGTCTGAGATAAAAGTGCTAACTGCTAGTTGCAGGCTTACGGTATTTTTTTTATTTTTTCGTATCAAGAAAGGATACAAGGATTTTTTCCAAAAGAGTGTTCCCTTTTTTTAGTGTGTACGCGTGTGTAGAGAAGTATTTATAATTTGTTGTTGTTTGTGTTACCACTTTATTGCAATTTGTTTGTCACGACTCTTGCACCATGTTTACACCACTTTAAGAACTGATAAATGTGTTTGCAAGGTGATAAGAAGTGTTTTCCATGTATCCCTAAAAGTCTTCTGAATCCGATGAATAAGAACGTCTATTCACGTGTCATGTCGATGAAATCATAAAAACTCATAAACTCATCAATCTGGTAAACAGTTATCACAAGTGCCCAAAACAATTTCTACAACTTTTTGTGTTTTTAAAAGGGGCTGATTTTTTGAGGGAAGCAAAATTGTTACTCATACTTCCTCCTTCATATTGTCCAGACCAATAGATTTATTTATAACAAATCTTGTGTGTCAAAACATATATATCTGATCATAGTAACCAAAGGCATATTGTTCTTCAAGAGGCAACATGACACCCATGTCCCGTTTACAGTGAAAAAGAAATCTAGTGGGAATGGTCAAAGTTTCGGAGCTATTCCCTCCTGAGAGGATATGCGCTTAGTATAATTTTAGCCTTAACCACCCTTTAACGATTTAAGGTGTTTGACCTACAGGCAATTTTTACTTTTTGAAAGAATTGCTGTCCGTCTTTTCTGCGAAGATGAGTTTTATGCGCAGGCTGAGCATAGTTATGTAATGGTATAAATCATTTCTTCTGCAAATGGAACAAGCATTAGACTTCTTCAAACTTCTTGTTTTTTGCCACTCTTAGAGAGACTATTTTCCTAAGATTTCAGCCAAGATTTTTTTTATTATCATTTTTTATAAAGATTTACAGTCCAGGCACACAAGGGCCTCTAAACAGATCTATCATCTACAATTAAAAAGATCTTGATTCGTAGCACAATGGATGTTCTATTCACGCCTTGGTTAGTTCTTCCTTGAACGCTTTGATGTTGGTAGCGTTAACAGTCTCTTTTGGTAGCTGGTTCCATGCTGTCACACATCGATAATAAAACGACTTGGTCTGGACACCTCTGAATCCATCGTCTGCAAAGTTTTGTATCAGTTCGTAATCGTGAATTCGAGATGGACGCACCCTGCGAATAAAATTTCCAACTGTGGTGCCCTTATCGTAGAAGTGGAGTGTTTGTAGATCTGAACCATGTCTCCGAAGTGTCTTCTGAATTCGAGAGAAGGCAAGTCAAGTTTTCGTAGGCACTGCTCGTATGGTAGATTACTAAACTTCTGACCAGTGGCACGTCGTTGAACGCCCTCAATCAAGTTGATGTTCTTACGTAGTTTTGATGACCATACAGATTGGGCATACTTGAGATGAGGCCGGATAAAGGTTGTGTAACAGAGAGAAGAAAGTTTTAAGATATAGGTCTTCGAAACCTCTTCTAATGACTCCTAGAATGGAATTTGTTTTTTTCACTTGTTTTGATATATGTTCTTCAAAGGATAAGTCAGAGTCTATCAGAACACCGAGATCTTTTTCAACGAAAACATGTTCAAGTTGTTCACCTCTAAGTGAATAAGGGTGCACGTGGATAATATTCCAATATTTACCGAGAGTGAAAACGTGGCACTTATCTGGGGGAAATCTTAATAGCCAGTCATTTGACCACTTTTCAAGTTTGTGTATGTCTTGTTGGATAGCCAACGAGTCTTCAATGGACTTCAGTTGACTTCTGAAAATCTTCGTGTCATCAGCAAATAAAAGAATCGAAGACAGCACATTGTCAGGGAGGTCGTTGATGTAGATAACGAAGAGAAGTGGTCCCAAAACACTTCCTTCGGGAAGATCGAGTTTGGTTAACCTTAACCAATTGTTTTCTGTCAGTCAGGAAAGACTCTACCCATCTCAAGATGTTTCCAGATATTCCATATTCTTTCAGCTTTTTAAAAATACGGCGATAGGAAACAGTATCAAAAGCTTTTGCAAAATCGAAATATATAGTGTCAACAACACTTCCGTTAGCTATACTTTCACAGCACTCGTCCAAATAATTTAGGAGTTGTGTGACGGTGGAGCGGCGACTAATGAAACCGTATTGCTTGTTGGTTATATGCTTTTCGTCAGTTAGATGCTTCATAATGTGAATTCTTATAAATGATTCCATTAACTTACAGACAGAAAGTAACAGGTCTATAATTTATCGCATAGTTTTGGGCACCCTTGTTTTTATAAATTGGAGTCACATGTGCCACTTTCCAATCTTTTGGTATTGTTCCCTCAGACAAGGTCTTGTTCATGATGATAGTCAGGGGTTCGGCTAGATGGTCAATCAGTTCAACGAACATTTCCGGGTGTATATCATCCGGACCGAAGGATTTACTCACGTCTAGCAATTTCATCTGTTTTCTCATCATATCTTCTGTTATAATGTTCCTTGGATTTATCACAAATGCTTTTTTCATAAGTCATGTGGGCCTTTGACATCAAACGATTAACTCTGTTTCTTACAATAGTGTAATTGACACGATGACGATCTCTGTCGAGAGGTGCAGATCTTAACCACCTTCAATGGAGCGTTTTCTTCAACTTGATTTCATCTTGAAGATTCTTATTAATTGGAACTTTACCTTTCAAAGGGACAAACCGATTTCTGAGATCAATGACAACTTTCTTGAACAATTCCCAAAGATCTTCCACTGATTTATTCACGGATGCATTTTTGAAACCTTCTTTCCATTCCCTCAATGTCGAGTCATTTTTCATTAATTTGAAATTGTTCGAAGTATAGATGAACCTTGTTTGCGTAGAGATTTATCACCCCTTAGGAGTCGATTTTTGATTTTCGTACTTTTGGAACCCTTTCATAGACTCGATTTGCTTTTTAATGGTTTTGTACCCCTTTGAAAAGCTTAGCCCTTTCTCTTTTCAACGGTGCATAAATATATGTATCAATTAAGACAAATTCTTTAGACTTTTCTGTCCTAAAGATAGGCACTGTCACTCTGACGAAAAAAAATAAAGGCTGATAAATTCTGACGTTAATGACAAAAATGGTGACAGAGATTTAAGTAGATTTGGACAATTTTCCCACCCATTGCAAGTGAAAGAGGATAAAAAATGCTAAAAAATGATAAATAAAAAGGTACAGGTTGTAATCCAATTTCAATCGATTTTTTTTGCCTTGAAGTTATTGGCCCAGCGCTAAGCGAGTGGGCCTTTCATTTGCAACGTTCTGTTCGTGTGTACGTGTGTCTGTCCGTCCGTTTTGGTAGAAACGGCGCTTAAAACCAGTACCACACTTTTTAATTTTGCCGTCTGGAGAGGGAAAAGCTCGCTAAAGTCGGATACTGGCTATAAAAGATATATTTTCTGATTCCGCGCTCCTTCAAAACAATTTTCTAAACAAAACAAGATGGCGGTCGAAGCGAGGAGGTTGATTCATACTTTCTTGAACATTTTCTTTGCTTTATGTAGTGGTCAAGAGACTTTCAAACCAAAGAAATTTTGTATTGATTTTTCTTTATAAACCTTTTTCAACATTCTGCCATATCTTATAGTCTTTGCTCAAGTTTTCATAAAGTTTTTTTGAGTGAAAATTTCTACCTTAAAATCACTTTCATTTTAGTTTTATTTCTTGTTTTTTTTTTTTTTTTTTTTTTTTTTTTTTTTTTTTTTTTTTTTTTTTTTTTTTTGGTTTCTTAAGTTTGTTTTCAAAGACTTTATTTTTAGGAAATAGCTATTAATGGCTTCTGATATAGAAATAAATAAACTGAAATGCAGCTGATGTGTAAAATTGAATAAGATTGGAACATTTTTCTTGATGCCACACAAGAAAACAGTCACTTCTGGATCTGTCGCTGTTAACAAAACAACGGTCAGTGACAATGGGACGTGGTACCATGAAGTCGGGTAACTTGCATCAGTGGAGGCAAACATGCATACCCTCAAATGAATGACCTGTCTAGTCATTAAAATACAAAGTTAAATCAAAACAAAAATGGTAGAATAGAGCTACGAGTGGAGCTGCGTAGTTCATTTGTTTTGAAATTTGAGTGCTATGCATGGTTGCCTCCACTGATGCAAAGTTACCCGACTTCACGGTATGATTTTCAAACTCAACACATAATTGTTTAAAGTAAACTGATTCTGGAATTTGGTAATGGACACTAAAATGGAGCTCATGTTTAAATTGGAACAAGATTGGAACTTTTTCCATGATGCTACGACGGGTGAAAATGGTTATTTCTGGATCTGTCTCGTTTGACGATTGGTGGCTTGATTTTTCAAACTCGATACAAAATTATTTCAAGTAAGCTGATTTTGAAATTATGTTAATGGACAGGGGGGGTCAGGGTCCAGGATACCAACCCAGGGCCCGAAAACCTGACTTTTCGAGATTTGAAAGTAATAGACACCACCACCCCCTAAATTGGTATTAATACCAACTTGAAAACCCCAATTTTCTAAAAAAAGGGGGACCCACCCCCCTAAATTAGTATCGATACCAACATGAAAATCCTGATTTTCTGAAAAAGGGGGGACCCACCCCCCCTAAATTGGTATCGATACGAACTTGAAAATCTCGATTTTTCTGAAAAAGGGGGACCCACCCCCTCCCTAAATTGGCAATCAGTAAAAATGCAAGAAGTTATATGCATAGGATACTGCATACAAGGTACGCTGAACAAAATCTGTGGATGTTTTATTCAAAGAACATTCCTCTTATTAATCACTTATTATTATGTACCACACTTTAGACTCCTGAAAATGACAACAAGTTTTTCTTATTCTAACACAACGTAAATTAAGTTTCTTGAACTAAATTGGCAAAATGTATCAAATTCATAAAACTAGTTGATAAACTAGACTAGATAAAGACTAGAGTCTTTGTAACATAGCCTATATAATGAAAGTTATGTTTATGTACAGAAAAATTTTATCACGACTAAAATAGTTTCAGTTTGTTCAACTCTAGTTTTGAATGAATTTTGGTTGATTGAAAGGATTGAAAGATGCAAAAGTTAAATAAAAATTTAATTTCAATTATAGAATGAAGAATGCCTTTATATGGAATCAGGGTATAGTGTAAACGATTCAAATAAGTTTTTATACTTACATTATACAACATTTTAAGTCAGATACCAATTTCAAATTCAGCAAAAACTAGAAAAAAAGGGGACCCACTCCCTCATTTTGGTATCGATACCAACTTAAAGATTCCCTAATTTTCAAAAAAAGGGGGACCCACCCCCTCATTTTGGTATCAATACCAACTTGACTTTTAGAAATTTGAAAAAAAAAATTGACACCACCCCCCGGCCCTGGGTTTGGTATCTGAATCCTGATCCCCCCCTGTAATGGAGACTAAAATGCAGCTTGTGTGTAAATTTGAACAAGATTGGGACTTTTTTCATGATTCTACGCATATTAAATAAATTTCTGGATCTGTCGCATTAAACGGTCGGTCGCTTGATTTTTCAAACTCTTTCACCGTTTTTTAAAGATCATTTTTCTGGTTTACGGTCTGATCCAACTAATATGCCTACAGGGATGTTTCTCCCTGCATGTGAGTGCACCTAATAGACCTTTTTTCAAAGAGGACGTCCTGTTGAATAATTATGTAGTCCAGCCATAAAAACAATGATAGAGCCATGCATAATTACTGTATCATGCATATTGTAATAATTATGCGTGGTTTTATCATTGTTTTTCTGCTGGACTACATAATTATTCAACAGGGTGGCCTCTTTGAAAAAAGGTCTATTGGTTAAAAAGCGCCCACTCACTATATTTTTGCGGTTTTTTTAGATATTTTTCTATGGGCGCGCATAATTTATGGAAATTTTCCACCTAGGACATTTTTATTCCAACCCCCTGCTTATTAAGTTTTGAGATTTTTTCCAACCTCCCCCCGCTTATTCCAAACCCCCTAGCTATTAGGTACCAGAGAGTATTCAACTGGTTGAACCTGCGCCTGTAGACCCGGTTGGTTAGGAGACCATTCAATAAAATTTCAAGCGTCTAACCAATGAGAAGTACCGCGGTGATTTTGAAAAGATTTTTCCTGTCCTCACTTTGATCCATGTCAACAGGGTCATACATTTGCTATTTCACACGCTCGTTTTCAACACGTTGCTTTTCGCTGGGCCTTCACGCCCAACGGGCTTCTTGTTTCTTTTTTCAAATGCTGTAACGTCAATTTTAACGTCACATTTCGATGGAAAAATGATTTTACAAATCACCGACACATATCTACTCAGTTTCTGAGAGGACCCACTTCTAAACGAATAAGGATATCATATTTCACGATAGTTGGCCTAGAAAATTTAATACAGTCAAGGTAGCGTCACTTTAAAAAAAAATTGTCGTTGCAGAATTTCAAATTTTGTCTTTACGGATCCGATTAGGAATCATAGATAAAAGTCAAGTATGTCGTTGCAGAAAGCTTTGGTCGTACTGGTTGGTGTTGGGCTATATATACGGGAGAAATGGAACGTAACATCATTCAAGTTTCCAACTTACAAAGACTTCAAGAAGTGAAAACAGAAGACCACTATGATGAATATCGTTCAATTCACAACATACACATTCATAGTTTTCTTCCTATTTTTAATTAAGGTAAGTTATATCAACCTTTGAATTTGTAACCTTCTAAATTCATTGATCTGATTTCATCTTTACAGCAGACATAGACAATACTGTTTTATATTTGGTCATTTTTTTACTCTTGAGACTTGATACTGAACTCATTTGTACTCTATTCTACTTTTTAAAATCTCATTTTATTTTACAGGTTAATGGCAAACCGTTCAAGTTACTCAACCGACAATTAAATCTCAATAACACTTTAGTCAACCAGACAATCAATGAAAACTCCATTCCACCAACACGCCGACCATGTAGAATTCCAATTTTCGGTCACAAACTTTGTCCTGATGGATATCAATGTGATAATTTCTTGAAATGCAAATGTGAATGTCCAAATTACGCTCCAAGCAAATGCTGCCCACCTTCAAAACAAATTTTGCCAAAAACCAAACCTTTGAAGAAAATCAGTTTCAATCTTCTCAAAAACACCTCATCGCCAAAACTCGGCAACACTTCAGCCAACAAGATGATCAATGGAAACTCCATTCCACCAACACGCCGACCATGTAGAATTCCAATTTTCGGTCACAAACTTTGTCCTGATGGATATAAATGTGATAATTTCTTGAAATGCAAATGTGAATGTCCAAATTACGCTCCAAGCAAATGCTGCCCACCTTCAAAACAAATTTTACCCAAAACAAAATCTTCAAAAAAGTTGTAATAGGATAAATGCAGTGGAAGTACCAAATAATATGAAACATTATAATTCTTTATTTGTATGTAATATAGTAATTTTTAAAGTAATATATGTACAGAAATTTATTTATTGATAAATAATTTTCATGAACTTTTAATTTTCAATGAAAAATATTGTTATATTTCGAAGGAACTTTTTCTTTTAATACTCTTGTCTCCCAAATAGACGCCCCCCGCTAATTTTTAAGAGAAAAAAATCCACCCCCCACTCTTATTAAGACCCCCCCCCGCTAATTAAATTCGAATAATTCAATATTTTATTACAGTGTATATAGACCTTAAACTTGTTAAAATTTTCCTTTTTGTTAGTATTGGTTCTTATTTTACGTGTTCATTTGTTAAACTTTCTTTTTTGTTGTTGAAATTGATAACAGTTAAAAAAATTCTGTCTTCAAATTACCCCACTCTTATTCCAACCCCCCAAATGACTTAATTTGTCGGACAATTCATTTTGTAAACTTTGTCTAAATCCAACAAATTTAATCCCAGCCAAATTAATAAAATCAAGTTTTCGTTCTTCAATTACATCGAACTCTTTTATAGACTTTGTCCTGACGGAAGAAATTATTTTTGATCGGTGGTGATAAAATACCGTTGTAATTATGTAATTATGCGTTGCTAGACAGTATTCGATACTTAATTTATTTTGCAAATTATTCAATAATCATGCACTCTGGATCATTATCATGACCTACCTATTGAATAAATCGTTCTTGTAGCTTGCCATCGGCTTGACTGTAGACAGACCTGCTATCTACGCAAATTTCCAAATTCATTCCCGTAGAGTACGACGCTTTGTTATAGGAGAGACTCTGGTATAGAGCTCACCCAATGGGATCTCTGCACTCTTTTTTAGAAATTTCGTTTAGTCTTGTTCTTATCCTGTTGATTATTAAAGGTATTAAGTTTTACATAAGTATTTATGTTTCATATCAGACACATATTTCATATCAGGTCAGGCTCTAATACTAATTGTTAACCCTTTAAGTACCACGGTCAAGTTATTTAAAGAAAATCGCTAGTTCAAACTTTAAAAGCTTGATATCTCCGGATCTAGAAGGTTTTAGAAGCTTGTTCATAGCTCGTTGGATAGCTGAGAGTCTCCTTTTTTAGGCGCCGGATTTAGGAAGGGCGGGATGGGCGGCGGCTAGGGGGGGGGCTGGGTAGGTAAAGGAAATTAAAGCGCAGCCAGGCTTCGCCCTCCTACATAGCCCATGTCTAGTATTCTCATTATTGGTAGTTAAAGGGTTAAATTGTGTTCATTTTCGTGCTGAGTAAACAAAAAACTATTTTTATTTTCCTACACACCCGTGTCAATTCAATATGAAAAAGATTGCAAATTGAAACTCATATCTACAAATAACACCTAGGCTATATGAGGATTTAGTAATATAGAAAGAATTATAGGGATATAAAGGTGATACACCGTCCTAAAAATCGAAGAAAGAAGAAATTGATAGATTTCTCCGTGAAGCGACAGAAACGCGCAGTTTTGTGATTTCACGCAGTTTTGTAATTTTAAAACTGCGCAGAAATTACAAAACTGTGCAAAAATCACAGAAGTGCGGTAAATAGGAACTAACGGGGATCCTTTTTAAAGGGAAGACTGAAATTAAATAATTCCAAATTTTTTTTCAATTGGCATCAGAAGAGTGTACATTCCTGACAAGAAAAACTATAAGATTCATGTCAGCCATACTCCTTCCAAAGGCATCCCTTTTCAATTGCATTTTCCCTCCCTTCTTCGGTAATCTTCAATTACCTACAAAAGAAGATAGTTTGAAATAGTGTCGAAGGGGATCAGGACCCTCATTTGCCTCCTAGGTAAACCCTAGTTTAAAGTGCTGATAATTGAAGAGGTAATTTTTTTTTTAAATATGGTTGGTTCTAAAAATTTGTTCTCAAATTATTATATGCAAAGCTGACTAATACGTAACATCGCCAGTAGCCAGTTTCTTTTTGAGAAGGGATTGCGATCACAAAAAGACTTTAGGCCCTTTTTTGTTTTTTAGACCCTAAAATTAGCAAAGTTAGCCAAAAAGAGGGAAATACCCAATAGTTTTTGTGCTCGCTTGTTTAGCGTACTCCAGTCTGCCCAAATCTTGGTCAACTCTCCACGCCTTTGCGGGACAGTACTCTGATGGTAAAGAAAAAAAGTACTTGTTTTTTTCTATAAGAGCATCCAAAATTTTTCAAGCCTTTGGATGTTCTTAACTTTTTGAGTTTTAAGCCTTAAATGTTCTTATCATGTTCTTATTATCGCCATTTTTTGAGAACTTTATCCAATCCCGCTTAAGATCGGAGAAATAGAAAAATTTCAATTTTTTACCCCCAGAAAGATCGAAATTTGGTCAAAATTTGTCAAATTTGTTCCAAAAAGGTTCGTAAAATTCACGAAATTGTTCCTTTTTTTATCCTTTTTAGTCCCAGTAAGGGTCCAAGGGTCGAAAGTCGGACGGCACCCCCCCCCCCCGTCAGCTCGCAACCCTAGTACCCCCGGGTTTATATATTATAGCCGATTCAAAATTGGGATTATCATCTTAATCGTACAGTTATAGTAATATGTATTAGAAAAAATCTAGTTTAAAACCTAATTTTAGCCGAAACGCTGAGGTATCTGCGACAATCTTCAACCAAAATACCACATTTAAATTATACTGACGTCTTTTAAAATCGTTACTGTATTTATCAAGTACGAAGTACGATAAATAATGGTGTTTTCAAATTGTCCCATTTCGCACTTCCTTTGTCCAAACAGCGTGAACAACATTCGCAAAATACGTCATCACTGTTAACCTTTTACACCGGTCTGGCCACTGCATGCGTTTGACATCACTGGGAAAGAGACAATGATCTCATTGCAGTCAAATTATCTTTCTTAACAATACAAAAAGCGACTAATTGATTTCTTTTGACAATTTTTCCTGCTCACTTGTATAATAATGAGCTGCTTAATTTTCTATTCACGAGATTAAGTTAATGACAGTTTAGATTTATAAGAACTTTGTTGGCAAGCACTGTATTTGAATCAGTTAAGGACCTACCAGTTTAGAAAGTTAAAGTTAGCATAATTTATCAGTTGACTTAGAGCTAGCCTATTTAATATGGTTGTTAAACATTACTTGTATCGAGGTTTAGATTTCTAAATATTTATTTTGAGTAATGTTAGAGAAAATACACTTTCTTATAAAAAGGTTTCTAGGTGGTGTGTGCATGGTAATTTCAGCTGCATTCATCTACCCAGGTAAGCATGCGTTCTGCACGAGATCAACCTAAAATTATGAGTTGACGTGTTGTAACTTTAGGATGACGTCTGGTCTCTTATAGAAAGTCAGCGATTATGTCAGAAAGAGATTTTCTTTAATAACATAACTTTGATTACATCGTCGTTAAAAAAAGGTTGAGATGTTTTTTATTGACCTCTAGCAATTTTTTGACGTCATGTATATTCAAATTTTACATAATTTATGCACTATAAACTTAGGTTAGACCTAGTCCAACTGATTAGCAAATTTTCCCTACATAGCTAGCAGTATCTAAGAACATTCACTGCAGAATCACAATCCCGTACATATTTATACAAAGTAATAACATCAGAAAGTATGCAACTTTGTGAAAAGCTATGTAAAGGTCAATTTCTATAACACCCCTGTCTCACAGCCCCGGTGAAAATTTTTCCTACAGCGGAGATAAGAATTTCGATTGAAATCTCAATGAAAAAAAAAATCTATTGTTCCAAGATTAAAAAATCCAGCGGGCATGGTTTTGGAGTGCAAATTCTAAACAATGAATTTTGAATGGGGATGAAATCAAAGTCAATTTCTCAGTGGGGCTGAAAATCTAGGGTATTTTTGCCAAATTTTCCAGAGCGGGTCTGTGACACAGTCTGTGTTTGCAGCCAAATTTCTTTAATTCGAACCTACTATTCGAATCTTTTGATAATTTGAATTTAAATATTTTTCCCCCCAGCTAGAGATTGGTATAAGATCCTTTCTGTAATTTAGATATTTTTCTAATTCGAAGAAAATCCTTAGTCCCTTGAACATCGAATTATAGAGAGACAAATTACTTTTATGTAGAAGATATTAATTCTTTTGCATCAATAATTACAGTTCTTCTTTCAAATCTTTTATATCTTCGTCTTCATCTTCATTATTGGTTTCTGTCAAAAGGTTGTCTGAGTCAATCTCACCAAGTCCTATATCAATACCATTAAATACTGCTGATGAATACAATTTAGTTAACACATATATAAACATATCTTCGTCATCAAAACTCTCAGGTAGTGTTTCCTCGATGAATTCTGCTAAAGCGATCTCACGCTCTTTAGCATATATCGGATTCACCATAGCCTCGTCAAAAAATTCACAAGTCGCTTTTGCAGCTTCTTCAAAAGGAGTTGGCTCCCAATCTAGGAGAATCTCTGCATTTGTAACATCTATAGGACCGCGTTCGGCAGTTGGGTATCGGAAAAATCCTTTCTCATCCTCATGCTCATAAGAAACTTTGTCAAGTTTGTAATATTTCTGCATGAAGTCCAGAATCTTAGTCAGTGTGATGTCTTTCTTGTAAGCTAAATTAATGACTTTATCATGGAAAACTTCAGGCTCGTGAATGATTTTCATAATTGCTTTTGCAACGTCTCCAGCGTAAACCATGCTGAATTTGTGATCTTTGACTCCATTAGGTAATGCAACTTTATGGTTGAAATGTTGGTGAAGGTTCATCCAGAGCTGATAATTCCACCAGCGATACGATGTATCTCGTTCTCCTGAAGTTAGATAAGTTCAGATATGTAACGATCTCAATGTAATTAAGATTGGTGCAATAGCCTATACTAGACGTCACCCGCGTTTTTACGCATTGAAAAATCCCGGATTTTGGTAAGGTGCTCGCTATTGGTACAAGTACTTTATGCATCGTACAAGTTATTATATAGTTTACGTTCTCTAATTCAATAATCAAAGGGAATTGGATTTTCATCGAATAAAAAGGGTGCGTGTTGAATAATAGTCGTTTATGAGAGCTTCTTGTCGACGGGGACTTTCGATATTATCGAATAACGGAGCATATCAAATAATACAACACCGCATTAGAGACCGTAACTGCATTTCTAAATAGTCTTAACTATAGAACTTAGTAATATCTGTATTGTATTACCAGCTGCCCAAGCAAATCAAGTGAGAAAGGTTCTTAATCTCAAACGGCGATATACTCACCAATAGCATCAGCCAGCCGCAAGATAACGTACGGAAAACCGAGTCGTTCCCGTTGAACCATTAATCTTTCTTCACAACCTTTCTTCGCTGCTCCATACTTATTATTCTTCACCAGTTCCTCTCTCTTCTTCAAATCCTCAGGTTCATTTTTCGAATCTTCCTCTCTCGTCCGTTCCGAGTGATGCTTCTCGCTGACTTCGTACACAGCATCCGTACTAATCATAATATAGATTCCAACTCGGTTCTTCAAGATATCAATCACTTGTTCGATTTGCTGATCTTTGTACGAACTAAAGTCAATCACTACGTCATATTTTGATTTTCCGAGCAAACCTGGGCATGAAGATCTAAGCAATGTATCGCGGTCGCAAATCAATATCTTATCAGCGTAACTCGTGGCATCTTTGTCTGAATTGAAATAGACATTTCCTCTATTGACCAATGTGATTTCATAATCTTCTCCAGAGTCTGCTAAACCTTTGACCAAGTGACTTCCTAGAAATCCGTTACCACCGAATATCAAAATACGCTTTTTATGAGCATCGACATATGGTAGAAGCGTCAATATGATGCAAAGAATAAACTTCATAGTTGCGTTTCCCTTCTTTACTTCAAAGGGAACCATCGTGTAAAAAGTTCAGTTTTAAATTTGATTCTCATTTTTCTAATTAGGAAGTTAGAAATTCAAAGTCTTTAAATGAGCCGTCAGCAAATATACACGTATCATAAGAAAATCATAGTATAAATTTGAATATGCGAATGCAAATATTATTACATTTTCTAAAATAAGCTGATCAAATCGAGAATTCATTCAAGTTGTTAAAAATGTTTAACATCACTAGTTAATATCAAAAATAAATGTTTCCTTACTTCTTTCATTCTGAAATCTCAAAAGTATTGTTTCTGAAGATATCTTCGCTTGAAACTTTTAAAACTTCGAAAAATAGGTATAAAAATGTTCCCAGTCGTAGAAAGTCATACCCATTGAGTTTTAAGGCCCAAAGGAGCTAGAGAGGAATCTTCGACCTTCCCGAAGCAAGAACAAGGGAAGCATTAACCCTATTCATTATAGACTTTTAGGGGCGCTTCAAAACTAAGGGGGGCTGTTCCTGTACCACCCCTAATTAACAGAAAATTTCATCCCAAAAGCCCCATTATTTCAGCAGTTATCATTAGTTTCACAGACCCGGAAGGATTTTTTCAGCCAGTGGGGATGAAAATAACGGACCGAAACTTGACTATTTTTTCATGACTGGGGATTTTATTCTTTTGTTTTCAAGTCAGAAAATTCAGTGGGGATGGGGAAAATAACATATATTTTGCAGTGACGATTACTTTATTTGATTTTTTTTCAGTGGGAACAAAATTTGAAGGATAATTTTCCACCGGGGACGATATTCTGGCCAATTTTTCCAGTGGGAAGGGGTCCCAGTGGGTCTGTGAGTCCGTGGTCTAGTACGTTTAGGGTTAAGATTTGGGCTGCATTAAATGATGGATTGAATCCAGCCCTTTTCTTTTTTTAAGCGGCATATTTTTTCTTGAAATCTGGTTTCAGACTATGGCTATGATAGTTATAGAACCTTTCTACAAGATCTTCATTTTTTTCTTCTTCATTTTCATCTTCATTTTTAGAATTTTTTTATATTCCCAACCGTATTGGACCATTTTTGAGCTTTTTGTTTCTGAGATCCTACTCTTGTCTCCCGAATAGACAGGGGGGTCCGAATAAGCAGGGGGGTAGGAAAATTTTCTAAATTGTAATAAGCGGGGGGGGGTGGAATAAGAGGGGGGGATGGAATAAGAGGGGGGGGTAGTTTGAAGACATATTTTTTTCTAACTGGTATCAATTTCAACAACAAAAAAGAAACTTTATTAAATAAAAACGTAAAATAAGAACCAATACTAACAAATAGGGAAATTTTAACAAGTTTAAGGGGTATCTACACTGTAATAAAATATTGAATTATCCGAATTTAATTAGCGGGGGGGGGTCTTAATAAGAGCGGGGGATAGATTTTTTTGTCTCTTAACAATAGACGATATCGGCTTAACGAAATTCTCCCCGAATGATTACCCATGATGCATTGCGCAAAAAATTCAGTAAGTCAATATTGTCCATGATTTTTTTTGCGCAATGCATCATGGGTAATGATTCGGGGAGAATTCGGAAAGCCGATATCGTCTATTAGCGGGGGGGGACGTCTATTCGGGAGACAAGAGTAAGAACTCTATTTTCCATCCGACCGTACTTTAAAGTACTCAAAATTAACTTGCGGTTTTGAAATTTTGAGGGAATTTCCCCTATGTTCCAAATATCATGGCGGTGATTGTGCGCTTGTGTTTCATCTCTGTTGTGTTCTTGACATTGAAATATAAATCTTGCTTTTAGATTATACACTTATGATTGAATAGTGCACGCTTAGAAAAATTTATTTAAAGGTTGTATTTTTACATAAGTGTTCCCGTTTCATATTAGACACATATTTCATATCAGGGCAGTGTCTGCCTTTTGTTATATTATGCTGATATAAAGCGAAAAAATGTTTTTCTTTTCCTCTTTCTAACCAATCTTGCTCCACATACGTGTTAATCCAATGTAAAAAAAGGTTTGTAAATTAAAATTGGCGAGTAAGCAAGCGATATCACTCTTATTTAAAAACAAAACCTTTAATAGTCTGCAATTGAAAAAGGGAAACGGAACTTTTTCTTAGTCGCCTTGTTTTGATCTTTAATGATGACTGGATACTTATTGTTTAACTATTGCCACTAATGACCATTTTTACAACCCGGAAAAATTTGTGTATGATTAAATTGAAGATTTTTAATCATTAAATAAGTAATTAATGACGGGTTTTTTATTGTGGACAAATTAAAGAAACTTTGAGGTTATTCTCAATGACTCTCTAAATTCGCCCTTTTCAATTCTTTTGCCAATAAATGAAAATAGAACTAGTCATAGCTTTCACTAAATGCCCCCACTGAAAGGTCATGTCATGCACTTATAAAGATTTTAATGCTTTAAAGATTGAAACATAAAAAATAATCAGGAATAATTAATCGATTTGATTATTGATTGATTTAATTATTGATTGATTGATTGATTGATTGATTGATTGATTGATTGATTGATTGATTGATTGATTGATTGATTGATTGATTGATTGATTGATTGATTGATTGATTGATTGATTGATTGATTGATTGAATTGATTGATTGATTGCTTGATTGATTGATTTGATTGATTGATTGATTGATTGATTGATTGACTTGCTTGATTGATTGCTTGATTGATTGATTTGATTGATTGATGGATTGATTGATTGATTGCTTGATTGATTGCTTGCTTGCTTGCTTGCTTGCTTGATTGCTTGATTGATTGATTGCTTGCTTGCTTGATTGCTATGATTGATTGATTGCTTGCTTGATTGATGCTTGATTGCTTGCTTGCTTGCATTGCTTGATTGCTTGATTGCTTGCTTGCTTGCTTGCTTGCTTGCTTGCTTGCTTGCTTGCTTGCTTGCTTGATTGATTGCTTGCTTGCATTGCTTGCTTGCTTGCTTGCTTGCATTGCTTGCTTGCTTGCTTGCTTGCTGCTTGCTTGCTGCTTGCTTGCTTGCTTGCTTGCTTTGCTTGCTTGCTTGCTTGCTTGCTTGCTTGCTATGCTGATTGCTTGCTTGCTTGCTTGCTTGCTTGCTTGCTTGCTTGCTTGCTTGCTTGCTTGCTTGCTTGCTTGCTTGCTTGCTTGATTGCTGCTGGCTGGCTTGCTTGCTTGCTTGCTTGATTGCTTGATTGCTTGCTTGCCTTGCTTATTGATTGCTTGATTGCTGCTTGCTTGCTTGATTGCTTGATTGCTTGATTGATTGATTGATTGATTGCTATGATTGATTGATTGATTGATTGATTGCTTGATTGCTTGCTTGATTGATTGATTGCTTGCTTGCTTGATTGATTGATTGCTTGCTTGCTTGCTTGATTGATTGATTGATTGATTGATTGATTGATTGATTGATTGATTGATTGATTGATTGATTGATTGATTGATTGATTGATTGATTGATTGATTGATTGATTGATTGATTGATTGATTGATTGATTGATTGATTGATTGATTGATTGATTGATTGATTGATTGATTGATTGATTGATTGATTGATTGATTGATTGATTGAGATTGCTCTTGATTGCTATTGAATTTGCCCTACTCCACCCTAGTCAAGAGGATACTGCGGATAAAATGTATCAAAAAGTTCTGCGCCATCTTAAATAGGGCGAAATAGAAACCAATTTTAGCTAAGGCCCGGACTCCACTCGCCTACGCTGTGATTGCACTTCTCAAGCAAAATCTTTTATGTTGTTGGTCAAAAGAAAAATAAAGGAATGCCATTGTGGTCCATTCAGACGTACAGTCGAGAAAAGTTGAAATGCGCCTAATCTTTTTTAAAGTGCATAGTACTTTTTCATGATGCAATCTTTTCTCCAAGCTAAAAGGATTGAATCCATTAAGATGATTGCAGCGCAGACAATGAAGAGACGTGCCTTCAGGAAGCTAGACTTTTTGAGTTTATAGCTATATACTTTCACTTTATGGCGTTTCTGTATGACTGTCTGTGTGCCTAGTCTAACCACCGTTAAATGCCTTCGGGAAGGTTCCTCCTAACTTGGAAAGCCAGAATTGGAGCTATTTCACCAAACTACTGGAGCGCAAGTTATTACGTAGGCTATCACAACTGAAAAAGTTGAATGTGCGCCTATTCAAACTTTTTTCAGGTTTTCCAAATAGATTTACCACACTGAACAAACAGTGAAAACACTCTAAGTGAGGTAAATCTATTTTGAAGATCAAAAAAAAAGTTTGTTTACATTGATTCACATTCAATTTTGGATTCATATGCATACATTCTACTTTTTTGTACTTTGCCGGTATCTTGTTTTACCAAGTTAAGAAAGACATTCCCGAGTTACGGCCATGGACCATATAATGGTCTTTAAAGCTCAAGAAGCTCTATAAACAATAAAGGTAGTTATTAATAAAATAACAGACAAAGATAAATTACAGTTTGAACAAAAATATCAACAAAATGTACATTTGAAAACTTGAGCAAATTTCTTTAAAGATTCCGGAAAAAGAATTGAAATCATTGCTGAAATGAACTTCTGACTAAATTACAGTATTTATTCAGTTTTAAAGACAAGAAACAAAATCAGACATACAAAACACTTTTTCCAGTCAAAGACGAAAGAATCAGCTCATCATTATAACCAGTCTGCCATTTTGTTTGTTTTGATTTGCAAAAGTAATATTGTAATTCGTGTTATGGTGTAATTATATACTTTTTCTATAATTTGCATTTATAACATTCGCTTCAGCTTTTCAATGCTAAATCAAAACTAATGAAATGTAATATATAATAATGGTAATAGCATATAACGTAATATGAGAATGTGTATAACATTTACCGCTGTATAATTTACCGCCATATTTTTGCGGAAGACTTAATTGGCCGGAAATCAAAATACAAACAAACGCAAAAACGCAAAGATTCGAGATTCCAGTCCAATATCTATGCGTGAAGCTATGAGTGCCTCCTCGTCGCTGCGCTCCTGCGGGGGCAAAAACCCGACCACCTAGCAGCTCGCTTGCTGCAAATTTTCATTCTCATTTCATTTACCTCGAGCACCTCAGGGAAATAATAGAAGAATGGAAGGGTATCTTTAAAAAAACCCTTTGATTTGTTGCAATACTTATACTTCGCGCGTCAGTAACTGTAAACAGGAAATAAACCTAGTGCACTAATTCATATTCATTCAAAATCTTCACCAATAGAACTTATTAAGCTTGCGAATCTAATTTAAGGATAATATTCTTTAGAACACCCCTGTGTCACAGACCCGGTGGACCCCCCATCCCGGTGGAAGAATAGGCCAAAAAATCGTCCTCGTTGGAAAAAATATCCTACGATTTCAACCCCACTGCGAAATTGCTCTATGATTTTATCCCCATTGAAAACTGAATGTAAAAAATTGCACTCCAAAACCATCCCCACTTGAATTTTCGAGCTAGAAACAATAGATTTTCTATCCCCATTGGCATTTTGATAGAAATATTCATCCCCACTGAGGGAAAAACTTCTACCGGGGCACTGAGACAGGGGTGTTTTAGAACGCGCATATGCGCAATTTTTAATGTAGGCTACGTCACATCTTCCTTCGTTTCGAGCGTAAAACTCCTACTCTTCGGGATATGCGCACTGCTCTTGTTTTGAATAATAATAATTCTAATTAAAAAAATACTTTGGTGGAATTTTAGTCCTTACTTTATAAGATACTAGAATTTTAAAATTTTAAAAGTTATCATGTGGGATGCCACTTAATAGTGACCGGGTGAAGTTTTGAAAAAGAAAAAATCTTACCGGGTCTGATTTCAAGATCTCAAAAACTCACTGGGTTGAAAGATAACTCATTTTTTACCGGGGTGTGAAAATTCAAGCATATTCCTAGAATTCGATTCGTTTTTAATTTCGACCGGCTGGGCCTAATCGACTTGATGACTGGGGTAAGTTAGGCTAAATATCCAAGTTTTGATCGGGGGTTAGAGAACTTCAACAAATTCTAACCACGAGTGACTCATTACCCCACTGGGCCATAAAATAAGTTCATTCTTGGCAATTTTTTTCACAGGGTTATCCATCGGGGTGGATCTAACCGGGTCACTGATACAGGGGTGACAAAACCTCACTTTTAATTCATCTATTCGTTAGGGTAGGATAGAAATTTGAAACACCATTAGTAATTGTGAAGAAAAAGTTTTATCCATTTAGAATTGAAAATTTGGATTAAGCCTGAACTTTAGTTGGAAATAGGTCCGAATTGATTTATTGCCTAATTCATTCAATTTGTTTTGAATAACAGCTGTTAAAAAAATTATTTGTGATGTAATTATCAAAACGAATTAGAGTATTTTTAAAATTCCATAATGCATAATTCCATATTCCATGGTACTACCACTCAGCTGCCATATAAACATGTCCTGACTTACTTAGATAACGACCTACAATTAAATTTCAATGAGTATAAAATTTCCGGTATTTAAAAAAGACACGCCATATTTTTTCAAACACATAGATAGATAGACTACCATTTTTAATGAAAATGACTAATCATAAATGGTCAACTTGAATGGTTCATTTTACCATACTAAAGTCCGTCTCAAAATGAGCGGAGACAAAAAATGTTCTCAGAATTTTGTTAGTAGAGGATTGACTTGTTGAGCATTCAGTCAATTTCAATTACAGGTTAATTAATAACTGTTAGAAGTTGATTCCACTACGCTCATTTGCTTATAAGAACAACGAGGCCCAAAATCACCAAAAAAACAAGATCAATTGAAGAACAATGCTGAGCCTAGAATTACTCAATTTCAAGCATTTTGGGGATCAAAGTACTAAAATACCTCAATTTTATCCTAAAATAAGAACAGGATAAGAACAATTTCAGGCTCAAAGTATCAAAAAAATAAGAACAGCCTAGCCTCATCAAAATTCAAAATTATATTGGTTCTTAAAAAAAAACAGTGTATTCCTCAAAGTACACACATGTGTACACTCAAAAGTAATATGGAGCTAATATTTTTGACGATGCCCCCCAACAACCTTTTGACTTTTGACAACTGAATAAACTGGTGGGAATCTGCTAAGTTTTTGGTTAGTTAAAGCACATGGTTCGATATCCATGAATCAAAGATAAGTGAAACTCTAGCGAATTTCGAATTAGACCGCGGTTTTGTGTTCGTTGAAAAGATATTTAGGAGTGGAATATCAAAACATTCAAAATAAACAGGAAATGAAGATCAAAAATGAAGAAGAAACAATCATTTTTTTGAGGATCTTTGCTATGTATAATGCGCAGTACCGTATTTGTACCCCTTTGCTTTTCTAAACCTTAGAATTAGCATTTTCAGCCAAAAAAGGGGAAAATACCCCAAAAACTTCCGTGCTTTCTTAGTCTGTGTGATTTTTTTACAAAAATATTTTACTTTTAAAAAGGGGACGCCTAAATCCGAACTCTTAAGAATAAATTACCTCCCCAATTTGCCCCTTATTTAGATCGACCTGCCGCCCACTGATACTGTGCTTTGTAACTCGAATATCAACAAACTTAAATATTATGGCTCTCATTGTTTTGAAGTAGTTGTTAGAGAACAAGCGGTGGAAAAATCAATATGAAGTAATTTTGGACCTTGAGCTTTTAAGTTTTTCAAACGTGGCATTTAATCAATGAAGTTGCCAATGACTGAGAACATTATAATCAGAAAGCATTAGTAGATGTAATATGGTATGGCTCGTAATTAATGAGTTTTTTTTTTTAAACGTAAAAAAGCGGTTGCATAAATTATGCGAAGTGCTTTACTGCGAAGAGAACAAGATTACATTTTTAAAAGTGTTTTTGTATTATAGCTTGGCCCGTTTTGACGTAATATCAATGACGAATATTGGCAAGTTTATCGTCATATAATTCTGCACAAAATGCCTCATAAAGCTAGTCCAAGTCGATATTCATGACAGTAAGGTCACTTTGAGAAGGCACATACACCAATAGTGGCAAAGAAGACGGATGAAATAGAAAACTTTTTTGTCATGGTTATAATTATACCAAAAAGAAAAACAAATTTGTTTTATCGATACAGACGAAACAAAGTTTATAACATTATGACTGCATGTGATAGGTCAACGACCCAAAGGACCCCCTTGAAATGTTATGGGTGTAAGAAGAGAATTCGGAGTCGTTTTTATGTTGATTTTATGGGTAGCCCATGGCATGAGAATTGTTTACGATGTGACGTTTGTGAAGAGATTTTGTTTAGTTTTGGTTCTGGTAAATGTTATTGTAGAGATGGCCAAAAGTTATGTCTCATGGATTATATAAAGTAAGTGCTCATTTCAATTCTAGATACATAAACAAGGTTATATGAGAAGTACTGTATTTTCGATGATTTCTAGGGTGAATATATAGATCTAGTAATAACAACAAACGCAAAAAGCCCCATTGAAATTTATTGGTATTACCACAATTGGAGTAAGTAAGTAATATTGTGCCTTCTCAACTTATGGTTGATTCTGCTCTAACTTTCCATCAGAAATGATTAAAAACCCGTCTTCACAAACGATGATGACTTCAATACCATTCTCTCTAAATCATGAATGCCTAAACTGAAAGTTTGCTGTCTAAGCTACATGTTAAATACAGTAAATAGATTTTAGAACGTTGAAACTTTGCTGATTATTTAACAATCATGAAAATTACTATGAAAAATGGTATATTGTAGGAATATTCAATTTAATTTAAACTCCATTTCAAGATCTTCATATCGTCACGTCATCATTTCATTTGAATCAAAAGTCTTTCTAGAATTTCACTGTACAATCAATCACCTTACAATCTTTGTTACGTCCAAATACTTGAATTATATCCTTATACTATGTCATAAATAAGACAACTTTTTTTATGCATCTTATCGATGAAATTATTGAAGATGAAATTATTTTACAGTTTCATTTTTTATGAAGATTTATTCCCTTTCTATTTTCAAAAACGTCAAACTTTATTTCATCAAATAATTACAGAAGGAATTTATGAAGAGCTTGGTATTTCATTTTGAAGCAAAATCAAACTACATTTTTTCGACGAAATTACTCAAGTAGAAAAATTATTTTACAGTTTCATTTTCCAGGAAAATCTTTTCACAATATAACTATTTTCAAAAACATCGAACCTTATTTTATCAAATAATTATAGAAGGAATTTATAAAGAGCTTTTTATTTCATTTGGAAGCAAAATCAAACTACATTTTATCGACGAAATTACTGAAGTAGAAAAAATTATTTTCCAGTTTCATTTTTCAAGATTTTTTTTCTAACTATTTTCAAACACTGTAAAACTTTATTTTATCGTTATAAAATTATACAAAGAATTTATGAAAAATTATTTTCGAACAATGACAAACTTTATTTTGTCAATGAAATTATACAAAGAATTTATGACGAGTCTGTTACTTATTTCATTTTCAAACAAGATAAAACCACATTCGGTCGATGAAATTACTCCAGTAAAAAGAATATTCTAACAGTTTCATTTTTCACGAAGATTTATTCTCTTACTATTTTAAAACACTGTAAAACTTTATTTTATCGATAAAATTATACAAAGAATCTATGAGGATTTTGTTATTCTGTTTTGAAGCAAAATTAAACTCCATTGCCGAAATTTATCGACGAAATTTTTCCAGTAAAAAAATTATTACTATTTTCAAACAATTTCAATTTTTATTTTATCAAACAATTATAGAAAGAATTTATGATACTTATTTCATTTTCAAACAAGATCAAACCACATTTTGTCGATGAAATTACTGAAGTAAAGAAAATTATTCTAACAGTTTCATTTTTCATAAAGATTTTTTCTCTAACTATTTCCAATAAATGACAAACTTTATTTTAGCGATAAAATTATACAAAGAATTTATGACGATTTTGTTATTCCATTTTGAAGCAAAACTAAACTCCATTGCCGAAATTTATCGATGAAATTATCCCATTAAAAAAATTTAATACTATTTTTCCAACAATTTCAATTTTTTTAATTAAACAAAGGATTAAAGACGAGTCTGTTATTTCATTTCAAACAAAATCAAACGACATTTTATCGACGAAATTACTCAAGTAGAAAAAATATTTTGTAGTTTCATTTTTCATGAAGATTTATCTCTTACAATTTTCAAACAATGTAAAATTTTATTTTATCGATAAAATTATACAAAGAATTTATGAAAAATTATTTTTGAACAATGTCTAACTTTATTTTGTCGTTGAAATTGTACAATTATTCTTTAGTTAGATTTTTGCGTCATGACAATTTTTAGGAATAAATTATTTCTGTATTCTCCTCTAGGCTCTATGGAAAAACTGGTACTTGTTCGCGGTGCAAATTAGTTATTTCTCCAACCGAAAAAGTGATGAAGTGCAAAGGCTTCACTTACCATCAACAATGTTTTCACTGTTCCATATGTAAACGTTATTTCGAAAAAGGTGAATTAGTACGAATACCTAACGAGGGTACCATTGTTTGTTCTTTACATCAACACAGTGGAACATTCTTCAATACCTAGTTCGATTGAGAGATAAACATGCTGAAGAGGAAGAAAGTGTTGAAAGGATAGATAATTTATCCAAATAAAGAAATTTGGAAGGTGTTCATTGATGAATTTCATTAAAAGTGTTTACCATATGAATTGAACAATCAAATACCACTGAAATTAAGACGGAGTCCCTCTGATTGGCGAAATCATTAGTTTCGTGCACCAGTCACCACAGTTACATGTTGTGTATGCAAATAATCTAATGGGAGAACAGTCTAAAGATAAATTGCTTTTGTTTTGTGTACTTTGAATGACATTACAACGGTTTGGTATGCTAGGTAGGTATCTCTTAGAAAATATTCTTCAATTATCATCTCTTTAAACAATTCTGATATGATTATAACAACCATGTTGAATTTTTTGTCTTTCTAAAATTGTACAATATTGTAAATAATTCTTCAAGTAAGATCAATTAAAAATGCAAGATTCAATTAAAATTTAAGTACATTTTGATGCTCTTTATATTTTCACTTGCTTGATAGGTCGGATCATATAATTATTAGATTATTAGTTTTAGATTAGGAAGTGAAACTAAGTCGGGCACAATTAGAAATATTCGATTAGCGAAAAAACACTTCTTAACCATCGATTTTTTGCGAAGTGCGAAGAAGTGCACTCTTTGAATGTTTCGACCAAGCTGTATTCAGATTTAATTACGTGTACCCAAGTTCCCTAATTTGACATTTTTTCTGGATGTGGAAATACACCCCTTTTTCATAGATTTCGTCCCCGGTGGAAAAATACCCCGGAATTTCAGCCCCACTGGGAAATTGACTTTGATTCATCCCCACTCGAAATTCAATTTATAGAAATTACACTCCAAAACCATCCCCAAGCATTCCCCACTGGACTTTTTAACCTTAGAACAATAGAAATTCTATCCCCATGGGGATTTCAATAGGGATTTTTATTATCCCCACTGAGAAAGAAAGTTCAACCGGGGCTGTGAGAGTGGTGTGTGGTAATGTAACTCCATTTCTTGTTCAACTACATAAAATCATAGAAAGATTTTTTCCGCTAAAGTGTTAGGTTGACACCTAGGTTGTACTGTTACTATCTTTTTAACTAAATTATTAATTATAGAATATTTTGTTCTTTGAGTATAAAGCCCGAAAGCCTAGAGTCAGTGGAATCTTCAACCTTTCCCTAGCTCAAGATAGACGACACACTTAGAATGACGGATAGAGTCTAGGAGGCCCCCCCAGCGGTTTGCGTGATGGCGTGATTGGGACTTTTTTCTTGCGTGATGGCGTGATTAGAGATTTTTTTTGGCGTGATTGCGTGATCAAGGTTTTGGCGTGATGCGTGATAGGGCAAAAATTTGAGGCGTGATGCGTGATTTGGGCTATTTTTCGCTATTTTTTGCGTGATGACAAATTTTAGCGATTTTCGTGATGCGTGATGGAGAAATTTTTTTTGCGTGATGGCGTGATTAGGGGTGCCGCTGGGGGGGGCCTCGTCTAGTGCTTTCTTTGTTTTCGCATGGCAGTTTTTTCGAATTCTGGTGGTAAATTATTTTTTCTTGCAGCGTTTGTGTGAAATCACATGGGCCATGCAAGTTCGTTGGGAAATAAGTTACTCCATTTCCCATCAAAGAGTTTCATCACTAGCCCGTCCGGGGCTGAATGATTTTTCTTGCCTGGAAACGAAACTAGTCTCTTGTCAAAACTAAGATAGCGTAGTGAATGATTTCACGTTGTTACACTAAATGTCATGATTTACTTCCTTTTACGATTTTTCCCAAAGAGTCTCCTTTTTTAGCTCCAAGATAATTTGGTAATAGCATTTTAAAAATAATTATAATATTGCAGGTTCTACTAACGAGTTTTAAATATATGTCATACGGAGCAGGTTTTCTTCAAACTTTGGGAAAATGTTCTAGTTCATTCGTCGTTTCAATTATAGTATCTTCTATCTTTTACGGGCTCGTTCGGTTCGTAAATCAGACCATTTTCATCACCAAGCCAATAAGATTAAGGTCTCAGATTTCGTAATCTTATAGGCTAACATTTTTTTTATCTTACAGGGAAATTTGATAAAGGTCAATCTCCTTTAAAAGAGAAAAACAGTGATATATTTATTGGCTATCAGACAGTACGCTCTGCCAAATTAAAAATCGTTTTCAAGCAAAAACTTGACTTCAAGTCACGCATATCCTGACCTGTTTACTGGTTTTCCTAGTTTAATATCAGGCAAAGGTAATCTCTCAGATGTTGTATCATATAGAAATGTGTAATTCTGTAATCAGTTTTGACAGTTGAAACTTAAAACCACATACTTGTTGCTTCTTAACAGTGTTACTTGAAACGGTTGTTTTAATCTGTTTTTAGAAGTACATAAACTGCTGATAGCGCTTAAAATCGTATGATTTGTTTGGCTTTGGTATATAGTTAGAGAGAAGGAATTTAAAGGAGGGAAGGTTTTATAATTTGCATTATTTTTATAGAATCATTGAATGTGGTTCTGTTCCTATTTTTTATAGATTATCAGGCTTGAAGGTTATTAAAGGAATGTTATTGGTATTGTTTGATAATCCAGCTTTGGAGTGATTTAAAATCGGTTGCCATTTACCCAGTGTCTGAGATTGTTTTGATTTTTCACTTAAACTGAGGCTTGTGATCTTATAAAATGGCTGATGTAAAAAGGTTTGTATTAAGTAAAACATGTGCAATGCTGACCTGTTTGTACTAAGATTCCACTTCCAGAACTAAGGTTCCACTGGCACCAGGACTTCTTATTGCGGGAAGTTCAATCTTATGTAAAACGACGGTAAGATCGGAGGTGAAATCTTAAAAAAAGTTTAAACAAATAACCGCGAGGCCAGCTTATACATAGTAGTACATTTTATCTCATTAGTTTTACATCTAGATAGAAAATAAATACAAAAATGAAGATAGTTTTACCAGCGTTAGCGGCATTATTGATGAATTTACATTCCATATACGCTTGCACCGACTTTCTCATTGGTTGTCAAGATGGCGCCACTGTCCATGGGCGGACAATGGAATTCGAATTTGCTTTCCCGTGGGTGGTTGGTGTTGTGCCTAAGGGATACAAAGAGACTGCAATGTTGCCGGAAAACTGCCAAAACCATTCACCATTAACATGGTTTACTAGATATAAAATTCTAGGAATCAAGTCAGCAGGTGATTTCTCAAATTCAAATCGATCAATTGTGGATGGTCAGAACGAGGCTGGCCTCTCTGCTGGAGCTTTATGGTTCGAAGGGTTTACAGAGTACCCTGATGCAGTACCTGAGCAACACTGTAGTCACTCCATACCGCATATGCAATTGATCAATTATTTGCTAGGTAATGTATATTCTTATTTCTACGTTCATAAGTTCTACAATCTTGGCTTACTTAACAAGGATCCTTTTATCATTCAGAAAAAAACACCATGATTTTTCCAAATAAGATCTCCCTCATACAATACATAATTTGATGTTATTAAGGTATTTTTTCACCAAGCACTAAATCATTTTAGAGGAAAAACAATTTCAAGAATATTTTATGTCACAAACTTGTGAGAAAAAACTCTTAGTACACTTTATGAAAAACAAGAGATAATATTATATAGTTAGATATTTCATCTTTAGATCTATGTGGAGTTAGGTCACAAACAAAAAAACTTTCATTTTTTGAAAAAAATAATATTTTGCTTCACAAAAAAGCATCGTTAGCGTGAATGAAAATGTTGAACAAATCTTCACACTTTATAATTTCAGGTAATTTTGCCACCGTTGAGCAGGTCCGTACATCTTTCAAATACGATATCTTTCCATTTGTTTGGGGTCAATACGTCACGTACTGGCATGGAGACATCAAGATCAATAAATACCAGTTCCCTCTGCATTTGAGCTTGGCTGACCGAAGTGGAGATTCTATTGTGATTGAATACACGAAAGGAAAAGGTCGACAAGTATTTGATAATAAAATTGGAATCTTAACCAATAGTCCTCCCTATGATTGGCATGTTTTGAATTTAGCCAACTCGATCAATGTTCAAAATCAAGGTTATCCAGCTAAACATGTGACAAAACAAGGGCGGAATTACACCATCGAAGCTTTCTGGGATGGAACAGGATTGTTAGGGTTACCAGGAGATTTCACACCAGCAAGTAGATTCTTGAGGACTGCAGCAATGATCAGATTTGCCGAAGAGGCCAAAAATGCAAAAGATGGAGCATTGAAAGCATGGCATATTATCAACTCAGTTGACATTACAAAAGGTTTAACTTTGTTATGCTATTTTCAAACATTTCTAACATATACCTGCCCAAGTACTACAAGGTATTGCCCTCAAAAAATAATGTTAAGTAGAGGTCTGGCAGTCGCGAAAATATTTCCATCGTCATAAAGTGCATCCAATGCTCTCCCAAGGAATTTTCTTCTTGGCCCCATCATCTTAGCAGCAAAATAAACTTTTTCTTTGATGTTCTTGTTAAACTGAATTTCAATTTAGCTTGGTGTATGGAGGTCGCCAACGCCGAAATACGGACGTTTTCTCTTCAGCATGCCTTTCAAAAGGACACCTATTAATTGATTGTAATACGTTGTTGTGTTCTCTTTCCTATATTCAGGAACAAGTGAAGACTACACAGTGTTCTCAGTGGTAAAAGATTTGACCAATAATATCATGTACTTCAGAGCACATGACTATATTAGTATACGATCCATTCATTTGAACAAATTGAGTGGTGAAAGTGGGAAACAAATTCCTGTTGAAGACACTTTTGAAAATAGTGTCAAAGATATTACCGAAGATTTTGGAGATAATTGGTAGAATGCGGTGGTGTAAATATTGTGCAAATCTCAGTGTTGTACCGACCTTCCTTTGATGTTTCATTCCAGCTTGTATAAGAAGTTGTTGCTTGGACAACAGTGTAAATATTTCCCTTGATTCGTTTGATTCGGTTGATCTATTTGATTGCTGAAACATAATCTTGTTGAAACATAAACATGCAAAAATTCAAATTTTCTGATGTATCAGTTTTATATGATATTTGATAAGAAATTCTCAAGCTCAGTGGAATATCAAAATACTTAGAGACTTCCCATCAGTCCCCCCGGGGGTGGGGGAACTTAGGCAAATGGAGGGTACGGTATGTGCCACCCTTAAGGGTACCTTTATTGGATTTCCAAAGTCCCGCTAAGGGTCGGAAAAATAGGAAAATTTCAGCTTTTTACCACTGGAAAGATCGAAATTTGGTCAAAATTGGTCAAATTAGTTCCGCTAAGGGTCGTAAAGTTTCCAAAAAAATAATAGATATCCTCTGCATCGGAGCGTTGCGTCAAATTCACAAATAAAGACGGTTAGCTTTTTATTTAGGACTTAGGACAAGGTTTTTAGTGAAAAATTACGGTTCCTTGATTCAAAAACTTTTCAAAATACTTTAACTATTTGCATTTATTGCATAAAGAGTATAAAGAATTCCTGCCTCATTTTGCATTTTGCCAATTCAACATCAATTTATTTAATTTTGTCAGTTTGATAATTCTAAATTTCATAGTGTTTACATTCCATTCATTGAAAATTCTTCTGATAAAAATTCAGTATTATCTAAGCAACCTCGTTAATGTGTTACGTTTATTGTACGCTTTCTGAGATATTCCAAAAGCTATTTTTCTTCGAGCATTTTGAAAGGTAATAACACATATAAATACACATTACCGTGTAAAGCACATTTTTAAATCATATTCCGACCTGTGCCGACCAATCGAGATGCTATTCAGCGTGCAATCAACGCAAAGTAACCATGACGACAATCCAATATTTTGGATTAAATTCAAAGTTGGTCGTCAGAGGTTGATATGTTCTTTAAAAACTCAACCTCTGATACTCAGTAATAACATAAGGCATATAAACCAGAGGGTATACACAAGATATTGAAAAATAGTTGCATTCAAAGTGTATGGGAAGCGTATCAATTCTTAATATGCACCATTGCAATGACTTTGCGAAATTATGCAATTTTTCTGTTTTTGTTCCACCAAATACGTATTGGGTGGAAAATTTTAAAAGTTCTCAGACTCTCCAGTGGTGCATATCATGAATAAACAGAAACATTTGGAATACACCCCTGTGTCACAAACCCACCTCACTGGAAGATTTGGCCAAAATTTGGTCCCCGTTGGGACAGTTTCAGTCCAAATGGAAATTTTATTTTGAATTCACCCCCAATGGAAAATAGATGAAAAAAGGCACTCCAAAACCATCCATGTTGAGTTTGGAATAAAAGAATTTCTATCCCAATCGGGATTTTAATAGAAAATGGGTTTGTTATAAATCTTTTTTATAAATTCAATCAAGATTTTTATATGATGTTTCAATGGGAAATAGTATTGAAAGCAAATTTAAGTTGAAAGATTTTAAACTAAAAAGAATTAATTTAATGCCAATAACTCGTCTCGAAATACCCATCTTTCGTCTTTGATACCATTGCACGAAACACTGGACCATCTCAACAGATGCTTTGCCGAGTGGTTCAAACTAGTTTAACTGACCCTAACTTATCTATCAGGTATTCGGCCGGTGACTTGCTAAATCAGGTCTTTGGCCGTTTAATCAGGTTTTTGGCTGTTAAATCAGGTCTTCGGCCGTTAATTCAGGTCTTCGGCCGCTAATGCAGGTCTTCGGCCGCCAAATCAGGTCTGCGTCCGCAGACGGAAAAGAAATTTGCTACGCTACTGGTATTGTAACTTGGCGTGTAAAAATCGAGTAAACTAAAAAAAGGTGAATCTGAGGTTTACTCTTGATATTCAAGCTTCTCCACCGATGAAAAGTTGAAAAAAATGAAGAAAAAAACGAAGAAAAAAATGAACACATATTTGCTTCCTAGGTGAAGTTACTGGGTGAAAATTTGAGTCTCCCAGGCTTAAGCATATACACGTGGGTCAAGCCTGTTAGAATTGACAAATAAACTACGCTATGAATTTTTTTAAGGAGGATATTTATAAATTGTACATATTTGTTGAACAGTGAAAAATAATGTGGCTATTATATTTTGATGTTTACCGACATGTTTCCGATTCGGTCCGTTCTCAAGGAAATGATATTTCTATCATAATTATATTTGTATGCATTTCGTACTTTTGTCTCTCTAATTCAGGGTGTTTGTAGTGTTGCTTTTTTAGGAATCCATCGAAAAAAGCCGCAAAAGGAGCAGAGAAAATGTTGAAAATTCAGTGGCAATGGGTTGGAATGAAAAATGAAAAAACAAAGCTGGACAATTGGTGAAAACAATTCTTGATATTCATGACGTAATGTTTTCTACGGAAAGACCCTGGCTTTTGCCAGTAGTGGCAAATTTTATACAGCTTTTGTTTAGTTTAAATTTGCCACTACTGGCTAAAACCGGGGTATTTCCGTAGAAAACATTACATCATGCATACCATGAATAGAAATAATGTTCACATCGTGGTCATCTTTTCATCGACTTTTTGAAACATAACTGAAATCTCTTATGAGGATGTTCATTGGTGACCTAACTCGAAGGAGGTAAGTGAACTAAAGAAGACAAAATGCAGTTGTTGGCCATTTTTTGGTTGCATTGACTGCAGTATGTGTGCTTCTTCATGCCCTCTTTTGTTATTACATTAGGGAAGCTCAATTTGTTGTGAACTAATTTTTGTAATTTGTCGAGTTCTCACTCTTTGAAATAAGTTCTCACCTCAGGTAAGATTTCAGCTTTATTATAGAAAATAACCAAATTTGTTAACAAATAAGTCAAAGTAAAAAATATTTGAGAGCGTGGTATACGCAAAAATTAGATCTTGCAGAAATTCTTTCCCGTCAAACTAATCTCTCTTTAATGTACTTTTGCACATTCTGATTATGTGATGCTATAAAAAAAGTGTATAGAATAATTAAACCAGAAATTTTCCAAAAGTCCCAAAGCTAACCGAGAAACTCTTCCTTTTCTCTTGTTTAGAATGCAAGGACAAATACTCGAATTGTCCGACCGGATTGAAGAGATATTGCACCAGTACTGCTCATTCTTACGTCAAGACCAGTTGGTGTAGAAAAACTTGCAAAGATTGTACGCCCGAACCCACCCCTCCGCCACCAGGTGAGACAGAAGTAGTTGCCTTTAATAAACATAGATAATGGCTTAGATTGTTTTAAACAATAGATCTTATCGGAGTTTTTTATTATTCTAAAAAAGCTATGCATTGTGGGATTGTTTCGGGGGTACTACAATAGAAATCTCTTAGGGAATTCCTCGAGGGAATTCTATTGTTATACCCCCGAAACAATCCCGCAATACATCGCTGTTT
This sequence comes from Clytia hemisphaerica, assembly GCF_902728285.1. NCBI lineage: Eukaryota > Metazoa > Cnidaria > Hydrozoa > Leptothecata > Clytiidae > Clytia > Clytia hemisphaerica. The sequence goes on from NW_027104374.1 coordinate 217,469, forward strand.
TAGAAAAATCAAAAACTCCGATAAGGTCTATTAGCCCTTCCCGGACGCATGATTTCACGGCTATATGACGCAAACAAAAATTCGATTTTTGACTGGCTTCACTAAAATTGCAATAGAAAGTGATTGATAAAAGATATCACGATAAGTAATACCTCATTTTTTCCACATGTAATAGGGGTTTTGAAATACCAAAAAAAAATTTTTAAATATGGCTGATCCCTGGTCACGTGAACGAAAAATCGGCAGATTTTTTTTCGGAAAGGCAAAATTTTTGACTTTGAATAAAGAAATAAAGTAAAAGGCATTGGCTTTACGCCTTGAACTTTAAATATGATTTAGAAAATTCAATTACTGTCCAGGTAAAAAAAATTTCATGTCATAAGCTTTCCAAGAATCTGAGTAAAGTGATTTTTTGTCCAAATTTTTGAGCAATTTTTCCCTTACAGATTTAGCCTGAGTAAATTTGCAACAAACATTGAAAATTTATAATTCTTGTTGTAAACAAGATATCGAAAAGCGGTTTTTTGCAGGTTACGGGAAATTCATCTCAAAATCATTATTCAAAACCATGTTATTGTATTTTGGCGCAAAAACTGTTAAAACCTTTTACAAAGCTATGGGCCACCTGGTGGCCCGTGCGTCATATAGGAACACGATTCATGGGCCACCCAGTGGCCCGTGCGTCCGGAAAGGGTTAGTCAAGAATAACAATTTGTAAACAAGATGTAAAGGTGTTCCTCGATGAAATTGATTTGGCTTGTAGAAATTATAGCTATTTGACCACCATGTTGATATTCTTCACAGAAAACAAATTAGAAAAGAATTCCGAATGGATAGGGAATTCTTGGGGAATCTCACGAATGAGACACAGAATACCTAAATTATCTGTGAGAAAGAATTGATACGAACTCTGACTCATTTAAAATTTCAGCTTACGTCACTGCACAACCAAAACTTTCCAGACGTGAAAATAATGCTGAAAATTAGAGGTATGTTTAACAGCGTTATTTTTCATTGGGAACTAATAGACTAAAGTTTACTCCTGCGCTGAACTTCCCTTTTTGATAATTTTTTATAAATCCAGTGAAGTAGACTAGCAGCATTTGATGAAGTCGCCATCGAAAGAAAATGTTAAAAATCCAAAAAACAACATGAATAGCAGATTTGCTTTCTCTTATTTTCAAATAAAAATATTGCCTGTATCCTATTTCTACCTTTCAGAAATAACTGAAATCTGGGCGCACTATTTTACAGTCCGCCTAAGCAAAAACTCAAAATTGAAAACTGCCATATTGCCGGGCCACTTAATCGCTCCATCCGGGCTAGGTCAGTAGGGGAAGTTATAACATAATTTCGAATCTTATAAGCAGCAAAAACAGTTTTCACGCAATCACGCAAGAAATAATTTCTAACCAAACCACTGTGGCTCAATGGAATCTTTTTGCCATCATTTCCCAGGGGTTAATTTGGTAAAAATAAGCGTATGATAGATACTGTAGAATTATGTAGATCGCTGTCACTGTTTCTCTCGGGTGCCTAATAAACGGAAGGAGTTAGATATCTAATTATTATTAAGGCCAGGAGGTTATGGAAAAAACTAGAAAACTTATCAAACGAGAGGGGGCGTTTAGTACTCTAAGGACCCAAATTAGGGTGTCCGGATAGAAGGGGGTCCGAGTAGGGACGTTTATTCAGGACCTTAGAGTAGGCGACACAGTAGACAAATATAAATTTAAATGTTTTAAAGAAATAGTAAGCAAAGATATTCTCATTTAAAAGCTCAAAAATGTTTCTTTTCAAACCCTGCTACTAATTATTGTTTTTTTAGCAATTTGCTTGGCAGCTCATAATGCGAAAAGAGCGCTCCACAAAGATACACCACCGACGACATATGACATGGACCTCGCGAAACGTGCTCAAACTTATGCAGAATATATGCTGGAGAAAAAACAATGGAAGCATGACTCTTACAGAAAACATGGTTATAAAGGAGGTGTCGATCTCTACTGGTCATCTTCAGCCTATAAATCTTTAACCCATGGTGTTGATGCACGGTAAGAAATTTACTCTTTCCTATGTCTGTACAGTATATGGCCCCCAAAACGGAGACGGCCCCCAAAACGGAGGTTTTCATTAAAATGAAGATTCTGACTTGTAGATTTATCAGAATTAAACGATTTTTGTTTATTTTGAAATAATGATGGTTATACTTAAAAATGAGCATGTTTTTGCTGGTTTGAGACAGATTCAAAATAACATATTTGCGTCTAAAGGAAATATTTTAACACCAAAATTAGATAAAAATTGCATATAACTCACTCTAGCTCCTTGGATATTGAAAATAAGTTATGAAAACGGGGTATAGGAAACTTTCTACACCTAATACCGTTCAGAAAATGCAAATACATCTGTGACTTTAGAGGCTGGGTAAAGAATATAGCATCTTGAAGGTCAACCAGTATTTTGGAGCCCTAGAATCAGCATTGACAAAACCGAAAATTCTAAATATGAGAACAAGCAAAAAATCTTGGAATTCTATTCCTATCACCTTGAGTTAATAGTTTATAACAAAAAATTAGCATTATATATAAAATTTTCCGCTGAATCAGCAAAAACGGCAAATTCTGTCATTTTTTTGCAAAATATAGGAGAAAACTATCTTTAAAGCTTAATATTTTCAGTTTCAGTTAAGCTTTTTTTCTAAAATTTTCACAGCTTATTCCATACATGAATGGAACTATTTTCAAAAGAGATTTGTTTTCAAAAACTTGATTAAGACGTTGTTAAATCAAAATGGTCATTTTGAAAATTTCTAAATTTTCAGTTTGGACTTTGCAATATCGAAGATCTTGAAATATTTCATAAAAATCATAAATTTTACATCCATCGGGTCGTAATTTTAAGGGGAAACACAAATATGTTCATAGTTTTTCCCCCTATTACCACTGGGCTTAATGATTTGATTTTAAGTACACCTCCGTTTTGGGGGCCCCAAACCTGCATTTTGACAACCAGGGGTATACTGTAAAAATTTTATCAAATAGATTTATGCCCAAAACCCTCTAAATCATACTTCAAAACTATGCTCAAAATTTTGTATTCATATCTTAAAGATATCTCGAGAATTCGCTAAAATTTCAAACCTCCGTTTTGGGGGCCATTAGAAAAAAGCTACCTATCTTTAAGTGATTGAAAAATATTTTTGAAATTGAAAATTTTGAAAAAGAACTTCCAGGAAATAAAGTAGAGATGTTAAAGTTTTTCATGCAGCAAAAATTTTTGTAAAACCTCTTTTCCTCTAGATTTGAGAGAAATTTCAAATTTGATCGCCGTTTTGGGGGCCACATACTGTAGCGGTATTTATACCATTAAATTTTAATTGCCACCGCAGGGTGCCTAAAGCTCCTCGGGGATGGCATTCATAGCTTCACGCGTAAGGAAGTTGGGCAAACATCTCACAGTATTCTAGTTCTGCTTAACGGTAGCATTCTTATCTTACGGTCTCTCTATTGTTTTATCATCATCTAAAAGACTTTTCCGGAGTTATTTTGATCTGATTACTCATTTTGAAATCTCAGTTTGTCTTTTTCTTATTGTGTTTAGTTGAAAACATGACCTTTTAGGTACATAAGATATTCATCTTGTAAAGTTTACCTTTTACCCAAGTTTAAATAATTTTTTTGAATTTCCCTCTTGGAAAAAAACCATCGGGATATTGGGCCCTTTTTACAGACTAAAACTAAACGTAATTTTGTGACCATCAGCAAACGATTGATTTACATTTCTGAATCAAAATCTTTTCTTTTCAATTTTTCGAATTTTCAGTTTTTGAGTATCTTTCTCGTTTTTTTTTCCTTTTAAATTTTTAAGTCCGAAAGAATAGTGACAGAATTAATAAAAATTTTGGGTTTTACCTTATAAAAACGCTATTTCTTTACTGAGCGAAAAGTTTTTAACTAAATTAGAATTCTTTTTCTTTATCAATTTGGAAATAATTGTTTCATTCTTTGTGCAAAATTTTAACATTGACCGATTTTTAGTTCTCTGGATATTTCTATATTTCAGTTTAATAATTTTTTTCCGGTCACGAATAAAAATAACTTCTTGCATAGCATTTTTTTTCATTCGAAATTCAAAATTTCTTCGCCTTCAATTTAGAAACATTTTTCTCGTTCTGTTTGCAAAATTTCAGTTCCAAATTATTTTTGGTTCCTGAGATATCGAGATTCATTTTTTGTTGATTTTCTTTTTTACTCCGTGAAAAGTTTGAATTTCTTCTTTTTTTCTTCAGATGTTTGGAGGAAAATTTTGCGCAAAAATAAATTCGCGAAATTCGAAGAAATTTTCCACCAAAAACCGAACATTGTCAACTCGTTGCGTGGTTTAAGTGGTTACACACTTCTCATGTGGGCTGTTTGGAATGATCGTTTCGACATTTTCGTTCACTTGATGGAATATCCTCAAGTTTTTTCTCTCGTGAATGATGCTGGTCAGAATGTTCTTCATTGGGTTAGTTTGAAAGGAACAGTTCGTCATTTGGAAAACAAACAATCGAAATGTTGATCAATGGAGGAGACGAACTGAAACAAACACCATTGCATTTTGCAGCACGTCACAACAATCATGACGTCATCAGATGGTTGTTGGCCAAAGGAGCGGATCCTGAATTAGAAAAAAAATATGGTCAACGCCCTGATGAGCTTAGTGATTGTAAAGGTGTTTCAAAAGACATCTTTCGATCGTTTCATTCGTCTTGGTAAGAACAATCGGATAAATTTTATCTTTTCGGAGTTCGAATGAATAAAACGGATGAATGAATTTCGATTGAAATTTTTCATTGCGATGGAGCACACATATTTTGGAGACGGTTGAAATTTGCAAATAGATGGTTGTTTGTGAAATGTTTTCTCAGTTTGTTTAGAATTTATTTTTTGTTGGAGGAAAAAATTGTCGTTTTTTTATTTTATCGTACGTCTTTTAAGATATTGTTCATGTTTTCCAAAGTTTTTTTATTCGATACAGTTGACGCTCTCTAATTCGACGTTCTACTATTCGATGGGCTCCCTTATTCGATGAAATTTAAACTCCCCGTCAACAAGAAACTCTCATAAACAACCCTCCCTTATTCGATGAAAATCCAATTCCCCTTGAAGATCGAATTAGAGAGCGTCAACTGTATTTATTTTTCAGATTGATTGAATGTTTCCATTGTTTGTTTCATCGTTTCCAATGACGTCATCGGTTCCAAATTATCTTTACGTAAGTATATTTAATCATGTACTTGGTTTCCAGCTGATGTGAAATTGGCAAAAGCCTAAATTTTTCTGCATACCGGAAATTTTTGCAAAAAGTAAATCTATTCAAAAAACTTAGAAAGGAGGGCTTGGTTAGCCTGTACCAAACTTTTCTTGGTGGACTGAAAAGACCAAGGAAAATTCAGTATGATGTACAATTCGGACTTATGTGACTGAGACGAATCCACGCAAGGCTCGGTTGTAAAGAGTTGAATTATTTTCAATTAGTCGAATAAATGCAATTGTTTCTTTCTGTAGTAAAAATAGCTTATAAAGACTAGAATACCTCAATTTGACCTTGAAGTAAGAAAAGAGGTTATACCTCAAAGAAGTTAACGTATTCCGTGTTTTTCAAACTTTTCCACCCCATCAGATTTTAAGCATTTTTATTAAAACTATTTATTCATTTTCGAGTCAGCAAGTTTTGTTTTGCAATTAACCTTAGTCTAGCAAGCTAGACGACTAATTCATACATAGTTTAAATAAAGCAAAAAGTAATAAAGAGAACAATTTTAGTCGTCTAGAAACCTTTGTGCACTAACTCCAAACAAAAGAAAAGTGTCAATATTTGCAATTATAATTTTTTCCCCGGGGGGGGGGGTACTACCCTTGTCGTCCGACGGGGGTGCTCCGCTGAGGTTCGAAAAATGGACCCTACGTGGAACTCGAAATTTGCGAAAAAAGTGACCCTGAATGGGACTGAAATTTCAAAATTTTCTCAAATTTTCTACTTTTTCCCCAAATTTTCCAAAAATAGGCACCCTACGAGGGACTGATTTTTCTATTTTGGTGTTTTTGCGACCCTACCTGGGACTCGTGGAGGTTAAAAAAGGTACCCTGACCAGCGGAGCATCCCCGTAACCCATCTTGCCCTAGTACCCCCCCCCCCGGGATTTTTTCCTGCTCAAAATAATTCTTGAGAAATGCATGTGTGTGGATTTGTGTATTGAAAGTTTTTCATTTGAGTTGATTTTGTTTTGAGAGTTTGTTATTGCTTGATAAATTTTTTTCTCGCTACGCAAGTTTCTGCGTAGCTAGCCGGGGTATCTATAAGGCTGGAACACCGGATTCTTCCAGTCGTTTATACAAACTAAATCCCGTATTATTATTATTAGTATTGATATTATTAGTATTACACGCATTATAAACGACTCCATTCTAAATTAACCTCCAAAACTTTCAATTTTTTTTTAGATTCCCAGCATGACAGCACGCATGGGAAGTTACACCCGTCATTTTTGACGCCGTGTCTACGATTACGTTATTTATCCATTCCGTCTCAACAGTTCTGTTTGCGTTCAAACATTACTACCTTCATTTTGGCTTGTTTTTAAATGTATTGTAAACTTTTGTAGTACTTCATTCAGATATGCTATGATCATCTACTGATATTTTCATCTAATAATTTTCATTTTCTTTTCGACGCTCACAAATAAATTCTATCGGATATTTTTATACAGTGGCGACCTAGCAGGGGGTGCAGGGTGTGCAGTGCACCACCCGGAAAGATCTGAGAGGGGCGCCAAAAAACCTTTTCAAGGGGGCGCAAAAATTTGTTGATGTTTAATTGGGCGATGTGGCCCTTCGACACGTTTATAGCGTGCCTTCTATAAATGCAATGTTAATTTTTTCATAAAACTACTATCGACATTGAATTGCGAAAAGTCAAAGCAAAAGAAATTTTGCGCATCCACCAGGGGTTAAAAAGGATGCTCACCCCCAAAATGAGAGATTGCCAAAAAGATCGAAACTTAATGATGCTCGCTGTGATTTTTGTGGTCTTATGATGAATAACTTTCTCCTTTTCAGAAGATCTTTTAAGCTGTTTGACCTTTCTTACACCAAATATTTTCCCTGCGGCGCCAAAATTACAAAAGAACCTTATTCCTGCCAATTTTGGGGCCTCTTTCAGCCATTTATCTTTGAAGGAGAGTAAACGGCGCAAAAGTTTAAAGATTATCAGGTAATTTTTCTAATAAATTTTTAGAAAACAAAAGTATATACCAAATCGACTTACTAGGTATAAAATTTCCATTTCAAGTATCAACAGCTCATGTTTTTTATTTGAGAAGCTTTATTCTTCTATTTGTTCAAAAATTTTCAGAAAATTTGAATGACGTCATTTGTTGTCGGGAAAAATTAACATACGTCAAAAAATGCTGACGTCATCATGAATTTTCAAATTTTTTTTGATGAAATATTTTAGAATCGTTAATTTACATCTCCAGTCAAAATTTTGCTTTGATTGTAGTAAGTTAATCGGAATTATCGCCTTTTTTCAATAATGACGTCATTTAAATTGTCTTTTTGACGTGTTTTTTCGATGTATTTTATAACGTCAAAATCAGTTTTTGGCCGATATCTTGAGATTGGCTTGATGTAAATTTTTGACCCAGCACTTTTCGAAATCCTCTCGTTGATACGATTCTTTTGACTTATATATGAACGTTAAGGAATAATTGGAAGCGGTGCGCGTCACGCAAAATATATTTGGGACATGCCTTGTTTCACCCGATGTATAAATTAGCGGGACATTTTAAAAGTTAAAAATCAAAAAATATTCCTTGTTCCGAAAACGATGACTTTTCAAATTTTTATCATTGCTTGTTTTCCTTACTGGAATGAGATTAGTTCTTTCTTTTGTTTAAGAAATTTTTTGTAAGCAAAAGGTGTGAAAGATCCTTTAAGCTTGAATTGTAAAAATCATGCTTAAGGAATTTTATAATAATTTAATTTAATAATTTTTTATTCAATTTAAGGTGTAAAGTCTACCATAGTTTAAGAATATAAACATAAAAGGTCTTAGTACTGATATCAAATGAGTCACCAATAATGTCATATGATTAGGTTTTTTGTAGTTGAATTAAAAATTGAAAACAAAGAGATCTAATTAGATCTGTTCCAACAGAATTACTAATGCTGGTCTTTTATTTACATGCGTCTGTTTTAAAAATACGTTCTTATCCGTTTTTTAAATATCATTTTAACATATAGCATTTAAAATTGGTATTTAAAGACTCTATATTTTGCCATTGATGACTAATCACACTGTAATCAGATGATTTAAATTCACTTTGTTTATAAGCAAAACATAGAAAAAACTAAGCCAGGTCGCTACTGATCTTTAAGTAAGTAAGTTGTTATCTGGCTGCTCGATCAGGGGATGCCATGTGCTCTAGCGACCACCCCGCAACCCGCGGGGTAAGGCCAGTTTGGACGGCGTGTGATGGTCTCACTTTAATTGTAGACTTATGGTAGCTGCTATGTAAGAGATTCTAGCGTTCCACACGATAAGCTAGACACTAAGGAGATCGAATCCACCTCCCCACACTGGACGGTTATAAGACGTGAATTATAGGGCATATTCGTTATCGACCGTCACAGTGCCTGCATCAGATGTTATTCTGCATTCGAATGCTTTACACCTGCACTATTAGACAATGCTGTGATATCACATTTGAATGATGGTGAAATTGCCATTCTTAGTGATCTGACCAGGGATCGAACCAGTGCCATTCGACAACTTCCCCTCTCTAAGTAGCTAGATTATAAATGCGCACCACCTCGCGCACCACAACATTCGGTTTGTTTAAAGCTAAACTAAGGAGGTGGCCGCACGCTACTGTTACAAGAAAAAATAGTTTCTAAGATCTTACTTGGATACATTGACAATAAATTTTTAGTAAAAAAGCAATAAAGAAATTCAGAACCAAAATCAAAAATTGTAAAAATCAAGTATATGAGGAGAAGAATTATAATCTTGTTAAATCTTTGAGACGATCCAATGTTAATGTAGAGATGTCGTCATAGGCTAGGTATTTTTGTATTTGATTCCAGGGCTCCAAACCAAAATAGATTGGTATAAAATCGAGTAATTACCATAAGTCACTGTAGTTACTTCAGGAATTTTTAAAAGACCGGAACGAAAACAGATGCTGATGTATGTACTCTGTCGAGTCTGTAACAATGTGCAGGATGAAATAATTGGCAAAAATGAAAAATGTGTATCATTACCATAGAATTTACTAAGTCTAAGAATGTCATATTAACGTTAGCATTTTAGCGTTTGATGGGCGATATTTCCATGGAGCTGAAGTGATTTTGAGAGGTTAGAACGGGCTGGGATACTCTGTAAGATTACAGCATTGTACTGGTTGATTGCCTACTTGATTCAATAGGATTTACTTGACAATTTTGTACGTATAAGTATAAGTGGTGAGCAATGTTAAGCTGATTGTATTCACAGAGGATTAAGCTTTATTAAGAAAATTTCATATGACGGCTAAAAGTAACTAACGAAGCATTTTTTCCTGAATAGATTTTTAATTAATCAGTAAGAAGTCTAAACGTGATTATAGATAAACGAGTTACGAGTTATGTTATTTAAGGAAACTAAATCAAGAGTTACGAGTGACGATTTGCTAAAGTTACGTCACGAATTGAATTTAAATTACAAGTTGAAAATGGAATCACGAGTTGAAAATAAAACAAGTAAAAGATGAAGTGCTCTGTAAAAACGCGAGTTTAACGTACACGCAAATCATCAAAATGGAATGATATGACTTACCTGCTGAGGAATACCAAGTTTGTCTATTCATTTCGTGCGCTGGCAAATTATTTTGGAATAGACAAAGCCGGGAATCATACAATTTGAAATTTGCTGGCAAAACTTTGATTGGCTAAGAAATCACTTGATAATACCGTTCCCATTCAAAGCATGAAAATTTGATTTGCTAATCTTTAGTAAGGCTTAAAACAAACATGATACCATTCTAACAAAAAATAGCTTTTTGGATTAACTTTGTTTGGAGATTATGGAACTCCAGAGAAACTACCACCTTGTCACCTCTCGCGTCACTAATTAACCACCTCGGATGGGACCTCGAATCACCTTCCCAAATATTACTATGTCTAGGAAAGTTACATAATTGTTTGAAAGAGTATTCAATCCGTTAAAACATTTGAAATTATTTCATCTGCGAAATATTTTTGAAAAAATCCCAAGCACTGAAACAATCTTTGCAGCGGCAAAATCCTAACATCGAAAAACTTGAACTATAATTTTGTTAGAGGATTTTTGTTCAACTCATTATTTTATTTTTAACTCGTGATTTTAATTTCAACTCGTGAAATAAGTTTCTTAAAATGCAGCTCGTAACTCGAAATTTGCGATTTTATTTTCTTGAATTGCAACTCGCAACTCTTAACTGGTAACTCACAACTCATGAATGTAAAATCCCTCGTCTAAACAACCTTTTGAACCTTGATTGAAATATTTGAGATGGAATTCATCCCTATTATTCCGGTTGCTTCGGTTTTATGCTTTCATCCAATCATTAGGCTAAAGAAAAACTTATTATCAATTTCTAATTGATACTTCGCGATGGGGTACCCCATTGAATATAAGTTGAAGGCTAGACCTGAATTTTCTGATTCCCAGGCAAGAGAAAATTTTCCCTTAAGATATCTACGTATAGACAAACTAGAGATTTCATTTAGCGTTCTCTTTGTTTCCGAGTTTATCTTTTTAGAAATTCTAGCCATAACTACTATCTCCAATCCATCGTTTATATGTCCACGCGGGTCATACAACTTTTGTAGGATTTAATTTTAAAAATTTCTCATCTAGCCTTTGGCTAGACTTAATTGATGTACTCCATTGTTCTTTTTTAACAATAACCTCATTAGAAAAAGATCTACGGTATATATAATCATGTGTTCATATCGTAGCAGTGTTAAAAGGATATGGAAATGACTAATGGTTGAAAGTTTTGATGTTATGCAGTACTATTAAAAAAGCGTTTTTTGTTTTGAAGCAAGTGGCTTAAGAATGGGCTCTAAAAGAATTTGCAAAATTTATTTCTGCTGAGTCAGCTGTTATTTTCAGAATTTTGCACCGGGTTATAGTTTACATGAAGAGACTTTGGCTTTATTGAAGAATTTTGCTTTTAAATTTTTGGAAGTCCATTGTTATGTAGCATTTACGCTTATAGCTTAGGGGCTATTTTTCTAAAGGGAATAAATATTCGCCGGGGAAAATGTTTTTCAAAATAGAATCTACCGATAAAGTGAAATCAAGGCTTCCTAGTTTCCTCCATTGAGAAATGTTTATTTTCTATAATTTCATTACTCTTTTGCTGAATAGGAAAAAGTCAGACTTTCAAAACGCAATGGCAAGTGTTGGTGGCGTTCAGGGCAACCCTGGAGAAGCACAGGACGATTTCGGTGTTCGCTTTGGTACGGCTATTATTAAATTCATGGATAGCATATATCTTCTCAACCCTGTGCGTGCAGAAATGAGAGAATGTACGAAAAAAGTCCTCGGCTTGATCGAAAACATTCAAAAAGAAATGGATTTGTCGTATGTTTTGCTATATAATGGCAGCCAAGCTGATGGCTTGTGGAATCGATCAGATATCGACGTCATGTATTGCTACAATGATTTCATAGTTGTTGAAAAGGCCTCACAAATACCTGACAATTATGAGGGTGGTGTATTATTGATTGATTATAAACCATGTCACCCTGGTTTCACTCGTCTCCGCCTGTACCGCCCAAACCCAGATTTACGCTGTTTTCATCTATTTACAGAACTAGAAGGAGAATATTACCTAAACAAGGACAAATATTTAGTATATACTTCTAAAACGTATCCGGAAGATACAGAATTACACGGTCCATCTTTTAATGCTAAGCCCGATATCATAACCGGTAGACGCGATTTGGATCATGTGACATGTCTCAAATGTATTTTTTGGCCATCTTGGTTTCGTGATTTTTCACAAGTCAAAAACAAAATGGCGGATCCCGAACGCGTGTTTGATCATTTCCACGTGGTTTGTTTGGCACATAGAGATAGCCTAAAGCCAGAGCTGGAATTTCGTCTCTCTTTTTCTGTGGCTGAGAAACAAATGGCTCAAAATTGGACAATACCTCAGATGAAATTTTTCTTGTTTTGCAAGAAGGTTATCAAAGAGTTTATTAATATAGATGGTTTGAGCGAAGAAATTGAACCGTCTCTATTGAGGGAGGATCTTTTAGGCTCCAAATCTCTTTGCTCGTACCACATCAAGACAAGTTGTTACTTCTTCTTCGAATTATTCGGTGCAGAAATGTTTGAAAGTGAGGATTACTACTCGACCTTTCGAAACCTGTTTCTTGCTTATTTACGAGATGATTTAAGGAGGAGATCGCTACAACATTACTTTGTGCTTCCCCATAACATCTTTGAAGGGTTGAGCGAGAAAGATTTTAAAATCTATTTAGCAATGCTTACTAATAATTTTGACCCTCTACCAAGTACTGATGAACACTTTCAAAAGAATGTACTTACACTTAACGAGCAATTGTCTAATGTTGTCGAAACGAGGCTGATTACTACTTTACATATCGGCTTCGAGGTTAGCCGGTTACTTACCATCTCATCATATTTATTTGCCGAGCATGAGAAGTTCACAAGTCAAAATTTTGATGAAATCGCTCAAAAATTGATAGTAAATGAATGTTTTGCATCAAAGTGCTTGACAAGTATTGATCATTTAATTAGTGAAATGAAAACGAGATGTTTGGCTGTTTTCCATTTGTACGAAGGGCTCTCAAAACCAGGTTTGTTCATTGTCTTTCTTTAGAGATATTACAAAAAGTTGTTATAAAATCCTAGCCCTAATAAATGAGTTTTGGTCAAAATATGACCCTCAGAGAAGCTAAATTGCTAAAGGAACAAAAGTGTTTCCGATTTTCGAAAATCTTGTTCAAATAGTTTTAACTTTTTATCTCTATTTTTGATTCTAGAAAAAACCGAACCTTTAGAGAGACTGCTTTGGTTCTTTGTTGTTTCAGCAAACTTTAAAGAGAGGCTATATAACTCAGAGGGACTATGGTGGGTGAAAAAAAGCTAACGAAAAGGGGCAGCGCAGTACTTCATACTCACTTTTTTCCTGATTTTCTGTCTATTTAGAGGATGATGAGCAACGTCGCATTCTACTTGCTAAAGCTGAAAAGGAATTCAAAGCAACAGTCTCGCTACAACATCATCCCAGACCTGACTATGGAGTGATCGGGTTTGCTTATTTAGCCCTCTACTATTATCTAACAAACCAGCACGATAAATGTAAGCAATGCTGCTGTTTATGTTGCATTCAATATATGGTTCAACCGGAAGCTTTCTACCAAATACAACACGCAGCTGTTATTTTACCCTCACAGAAAAATTCTGGTCTTTGGCCTAACGCAGGCCCTTCATTTCTCCAGAGTACGCCATTGAAATTATTATTCGGCCTTCATGGAAACACTGTGGAACCTCTACAGCTTGACCCCGTTGTTCTCTCAAAATGTCTTTATCGGTTCCTTTCTCGTGGTGATCCTGACGAGTTTCTTTTGGAAACAACACCGACCTATGAAAATTCTAAAAAAGCAACTCGCCTTGAGGATATTGCAAATTATTTATCACCCAATAATCGATTTGCCTCTCTGCTTTTGTTGAGAATCACTAACTCGGTCATTGGGCCAAACCAAAACTCCCTGTTAGAGAATCTCTTCGATGAAGTCCGTCAACACCAAGATGGGGATGTGTTTGAATCCCTAATGCGCATGTTTCAAGACAAAGAAAATCACTCACTCATACAAGCATTCCTTTTCTCACACGTTGGAGATGTTGATAGTGAAGATGTCGATGGTGGAGATGTTGATGGTGGAGATGTTGATGGTGAAGATGTCGATGGTGGAGATGAGGTACAAGAAGTACTCTATAAATTCCTTTTATTTCGGATGTCCCAAAATCCAATTAAAAGTATTTCAGAATTTATGAAATTAAACAGTATGCATCAGATTGTGGGAAAACCAATGTGTACTGGCAAGTATAACGACTTTGTGGATTCTCTGATAATTAAAGGTTCTTTGAAATCTCCTTCCACCTACAATGCAGTTGATGAAGATGACAATAATGATTTGATTGGTTTAATGGAAGACCTGGAGCAGAATGTGAAGGGTGGATCGGGTTCATCGATTGTTGAATTGATTATGGTTGATGAAATTAACGATTTGGAAGCTTTCAGGTCGACTCTGAAAAAAATCGAAGAAGCTGACATGTGGAAATCATTCTCAAATAAATAAGTGTAAATAAACTTTTCTACGTTTTCACATGATACTGTAGCCAAGATGAGTGCAAATACTTTATGAACAGACTTTGGAAAATAGCCATTGCAAAATATGTTAGGGTATTACATAATGGTGTCATGCAAATCTGTAAAGCCCGAAAGGCTAGATGATCTGTAACTTTGGCTGGATGAAAATTACAAAAGAACAGAACAAGAAAACAAAAAAAAAGAACAATTGAAAGCTAAAAAATGCAAAACTTTTAAGAATAGTTTCAGCCCAAACTCAAACTGCATTTCTCATTATAAAAATAGTATACATAAATATTGGATAGATTTATTAATTTTTAGTTAAACATGAACGTAGTGAAAATATGCCTTGTTTCATAAAACATGATAAATTAATTGGTGAATTTCACTAAAAGTCTGTCCAGATATAATTGGCAGTGGAAACAAGAATGCCTGTAACTTTTGATAGTCAAATATAATTATGGAATATTTTTTTGCTTGTTTTAGAGAATCAAAAGCGCTATATTTGAACGTATTTTTGGTTGAAAAATTCGTGATTTTTAGCGGTTAAATTTGCGATTGTAAAAATTGAGCTTTTTTTCTACTTATGCTATAACGTTCATTTTTACACCAGTTGTAGTTCAACCTTAGGTTAAGAAGTTTGTTAAATTTCAAGGTAAACAAAAGAGTCCTTCGGAAGATATGGGACCCGAAATACCCCTTGGTAGCACTTTTCTGTGAAATATCAAATCTCCAACTTATTACTAAAAACGGGGGTTGTGATATGATTGATAAAACAGTTTTTCGATCATAACACATTTTACGATCTCTTTAATGACCTCATAGCCAAACTGGTCGTGTTCAGACCAAGGTTTAAAGTAATTAAGTCTACATGTTTCTTTTATATTCCTTTTGTATTTAGCTGCAGACTCCTCATAAGTTAAACCAAAGTTTAAAAAGGAATCACCCTCTGGTTTAAAAAAAAAGTTTTTACGATATTATCACAGTTTTCTGAATAGACGAAATCAGAGTTCGCAAGTGAAAAGCATGCTCCTTTTGTAAATTATGAAAGGAGAACGTGAAATTTATGACTTAGAGATGCTCGGAGCGTCTCTAGCAATTTAGGCAGCTAATGGGCTTTTAATGAGAATATCATGGATCGAAGTATGGAGATTCCCATACTCTGCAACAAAACTGTTTGCGATCTCCTCTATCAAAAACGAAGCCTCACTCAAACATACAAAAGGGGATTCCTTTTTCCTCTCTTATGTAATCCATCTAAAAGATGAAATAGCAATTAAGTCGTTGCATTTCTTAATTCCCATATCAACTTAGTACTACTTACGCCTTAAACTTAAACTTTCATGTCTGAACACGACCACTGTGTTTAGTGTTTTGGGAATTAGCAAAGTTCTTTAATGACTTAAAAATAACAAAGGCAATATAAGTTCATGCTTATCTTTTCAATAAAAACAATTATACTGTGATTTCACTTCGTTTCGAAATAATCAATGATACCAACTGCAATACATTAACATTTTCCAACTTTTAATTGCACTGTTCAAAAAAGATAACATAACCCCCGTTTTTAGTAATAAGTTGGAGATTTGATATTTCACAGAAAAGTGCTACCAAGGGGTATTTCGGGTCCCATATCTTCCGAAGAACTTTTCTGTTTGCCTTGAAATTTGACAAACTTCTTAACCTAAGGTTGAACTACCACTGGTGTAAAAAATGAACGTTATAGCATAAGTAGAAAAAAAGCTCAATCTTTACAATCGCAAATTTAACCGCTAAAAATCGCGAATTTTTTAACCAAAAATACATTCAAATATAGCGCTTTTGATTCTCTAACGAATATTCAGGCCCAGATAAGGAAGAAGAAGAAAATGGGAAAAAATATGACAAATTTCGGTTCCGAGAACTCCTAGATGACATCAATGTTCCAGAGATCAATGTTACTCACCACAGATTAGGAGACAGAGCAAACGATCAATATGGCGACAAACATTTGTGATCAAGAGAAAAAACAAGATGTTTTTCAAGGTATTCAACTGTTTGTTCAAATGTTATTAACAATTTCAATGCTTCATTTTGAGATGAAATATCAAGCTCAGATATTCTCAAATATATTTCTAGAACCCACTAGATTTCTATCCTTGCAATTCATAGGGAATCGGCTAGAATTTCTTCAGTTCTTCGGTCTTTTCTCTCTAGCTCCCAGCATTCAGTAAGTAGGCATGATCTGGTATGAAAAGTTTTCTTCAACCTAATGAAGCAAATTTTGCTTTTGTGAATTTATGTTGTGATCTGCATTCTAAAAGAGACTGGATTGGTACAAATGAAATGAGAGATCTGAGAGGAGACACTAGACACTTAGATAATGTAGTTAGTGTGTTAGTCTATTTATATACAGACCTTCTAATCCTCACTGTTGATCAAATAACTATAATTAGTCCCGCTGCTGAGATCGAAAAAAGTGGCTAGAAAACGATTTTCGTGATACATCTCTTAGATCTAACTTTTTTTGGTGGAAACTCGTGAATTAGTATGTGTAGATTACAAAATCGAAAAGTTTCCGCGAATTTCTAGTGCAGGTGTCGAGAAAATCGACTTAAAAGTTGACTTTTTATCGAGTTAATCGATTTTAATCGATTTTCATAAACTTAACAGTTTCTAGGTCATGAGTTTTCACTTTTCTGATGCATTTTGCTTGTAAATACTAAAAGCCATCAAAATATTACACTAATAAATAATTCAAGTAATGAAAATGTAGGAAAAACGGCTAAAATCGATAAACTCATCGATAAAACATCGAATGTCAACTGAAAAACTCCGAATGAGTCTGTAGACTTCAAAAGTTGTCTGATTTGGCTGAAATTTTGCACACTTGGCCCTTGAGTGAATATCTGCAGATCTAAGTTTTAATTTTTTGAAAATTTTGATTTTTGGGGTCTGGGGACGAGTTTTTCGTCAAAACGAGGCTGAACCTTAGGGGCGGCCTGCAGACCTCAACAATGGTCAGAATTGCTGAAATTTTGCACACTTGGCCCTTGGGTGAATATCTACAGATATAATTTGTCATTTTTTGAAAGTTTGGATTTTTGGGGTCTGGGGACGAGTTCTTCGTCAAAACGAGGCTGAAACTTTAAGGCACACTGTAGACTTAAAAAATGGTTGGATTTGTCTAAAATTTTGCACACTTGTCCCTTGGGTGAATATCTGCAGATCCAATCTTTTTTTGAAAATTTGTATTTTTGGGGCCTGGGGACGAGTTTGAGACGAGTTTCTCGTCAAAACGAGGCTGAAACTTTGGGGCAGCGTGGCAGTATTTTGAAGCAGACTTGTTCCCTTGGCTTAATGTTTTGGGGCAACAGTTTACATTTTATATTACATAAACTCTGGCACAAAGGGCCTGGAAGCAAGCGTCCCTAAAAGAAAAATCGCAATTTTTAAAGGGCAGATGCAATTCTTTTCTTCAAGATATTGATTGCGATGTTTTTAAGGTCTCACTTTTTTGATGAAATTGCCTTTTTATTTTGACTGAAACTTCATCATGATCGAATTTCGTGTCAATAAAATAAAAAGTGTACGGCAGTATGCAAAAATTCAAGGAAAATCTCATTTTTCTCTTTTGCTAAATTCCTTAAGCTTTAGCTGCCGCAGTTATTTAAAATGTCGCGCATCCTAGCTTTGTTTTGAAGAAATAAATAAACATGGTACTGCCTTGAAGAAAATTCTTGATCTTGACAACCATTTCCTGCACTCACCACGAGCAATGAAGTCCATTGTTGAGATGACATATCAATCCCGATGATTAAAAATCTATCGAAAATTGCACCTCTGTCTCAATAACTGGGTAAAGACTTTAAAAGTAGAGATGGAGATTCAGCCCCAAAAGTTTAGTTTTTCCTTCTGGAGATAAATCTCATGAACTACTTCATTGGAATTTCAGCATATCTTTCTTAGCGGGGACGATTTTACGGCAACTATTTTCAATGAGTAGGGTGGTCCCACCAGATCGTGACACAGGGATGTACCTCTCTCTCATGAAAGATTTATATCTCGTTTTATTCAGTGCAGTGACAATTCATATTACCTCATCGGTCCTTTTTACGCCACTGCCCATTTTTGGGCCTACGCCAATAAGGGCTGCAAATAACACCAAAACCTGCAAAAACTGCAATTTAATTTAGGCTTCAAAACAGAAAATTATGACAGAACATTTCATCAAAATGACATCTGCGAGTAGGAAAATGCGTAAAATTTTTATCGTCGAAATTCACTTATTTACATTAAGTTTTGGATACGAGGCAAAAATTTCGGTAATTTCCACCTTGAATTTGTTCAGAAAGCCACTTCGATTGCGAAAAAATGGTTCAAAAAAAAAGAAACACCGCTTTTAGGTTTAAAATGTATAATTTTGGCTCTTTTTACGTCGGCCTTTTTAACGCCGGTCCGTTAGGCCACGAACTCTAAAATAACGCCAATAATAGAGCCGGCGTAAAAAGGGTCGATAATTTGAACATCAACTTCCCCATCCCTTGATTCAGTGGCAGAGATCTCTGACCTAAAACCAGTCTTTCATTGAGGGGAAGAACAGGAAACGGGAGGTTTTATTAGGCTGCTATTAAAAGTAGTGCACTGATTACTCTAGGAATTTTTCCTGAATAGAGAATACCGAACGTTGGTCCCGTGTAGAATAATAAAGGAGACAAAGTGAGGTAATAACTAAAGGCTTGCTATTATAAACATTATCTACAAAATCAATTTTGTTTTCTGGTGATTCTTTCTCACTTTTTCAATATTCCTGGATTAATTACGACGTCTTATCGAGCTGATAAAAAATGAAGAAATGTTTAAAGACGTCTATCAACCTTGATTCAACCTCAAGAGTGAAGAAAGCGATTGAGATCTATTTTACTCAAAGAACCAGGTCCCCTCATATTGCAATACGTGATAGGTATATCAATATAATCCATAACATAAAAAACTAGGCTTCAACCGCTATCAAGAAAAAATATACAAGATTAAATGCGATATTGGTCTAAAACGAGTGCTCGTTTGTTCTCATCTACAAATCCTACGGCGTTTAAACCTACTCAGACTATAGATTAGTAATATATACGACAGTCAAAAGCAGCCGACGAGGCGATCTTTTTTAGGAGGTGTTCTGAACACATGTAGGAGCTAGAAAACTTGATGTGTTCTGAGATGCAATGAGACAGGGGTATCGAAAAATTATGAAAAATTGGTGTGTTCTTGTTGCCTGGTAACCCTAGAAAGCTAAAGAAAGCTAAAGAAAGCTTCAGAACACATCTTTCAAGGAAATAATTAGACATTTGTAGGCAAAAGGTTTCTCCTTAATTTCAGAACACATCCTCCATGGAATAATGATAAATTTTGGGAGACATAGCTACAGATTTCCTAGAAATTAGAACACATCATTTGAATAAAAAAACTTGAAGACCATAAAAAGCTCCCTCCTAGCAAATAAGAACACATATTTCTAAAAAATTGCTTCGCCGGCTGCTTCTAGACAGTCCTGGCAGTGATACGATCACTATACGCTCATATCATAACTCCACATAAAGATCTTGAAGAACTTTTTAAGTGTTTGTTCCTCGTGTCAAAGTTTGTTTGTTCATTCGTCTACAAATTTCGCTAACTGAAGATGATCCAGCAAAGTAATTTTTATTTTCTTTGGAGCTAACGTAAAAATTTTCCCATTGATTAAGTGTCGTCGACGGAAAACATGTTTCTGGTCTTTCAAAACAATTTAAAAAAAGGAAAATCAGTATGGAAAAGTTTGCAAAATTTCATCCATTTAACCCTGTCCAGTCTACAGGCTGCCCACGCAAAGCCTCGTTTTCACAAGAAACTCGTCTCCGGACCCCAAATATAAATATTTTTAAAAAACTGGATGTTTAGATTTGCAGATATTCACTAACGCAGCAAATATGCGAAATTTCAGTCAAATTAGACCATTTTTTAAGTCTACAGTGTGCCTTAAAGTTTTAGCCTCGTTTTGACGAAGAACTCGTCCCCAGACCCCAAAAATCCAAACTTTCAAAAAATGACAAATTATATCTGTACATATTCACCCAAGGGCCAAGTGTGCAACGTTTCAGCAAAATCTGACCATTGTTGAGGTCTGCAGGCCGCCCCTAAGTTTCAGCCTCGTTTTGACGAAAAACTCGTCTCCAGACCCCAAAAATCAAAATTTTCAAGGAATTAAAACTTAGATCTGCAGATATTCACCCAAGGGCCAAGTGTGCAAAATTTCAGCCAAATCAGACAACTTTTGAAGTCTACAGACTCATTCGGAGTTTTTCAGTTGACATTCGATGTTTTATCGATGAGTTTATCGATTTTAGCCGTTTTTCCTACATTTTCATCGCTTGAATTAATTATTAGTGTAATATTTTGATGGCTTTTATATTTACAAGCAAAATGCATCATAAAAGTGAAAACTCATGACCTAGAAACTGTTAAGTTCATGAAAATCGATTAAAATCGATTAACTCGATAAAAGTCAACTTTTAAGTCGATTTTCTCGACACTTGCTTGCACTAGAAAATCGCGGAAACTTTTTGATTTTTTTGATTTTGTAATCTACACATACTAATTCGCGAGTTTCCACCAAAAAAAGTTAGATCTAAGAGATGTATCACGAAACGAAACAATTTTCGACCTCAGCAGCGGGACTAAATGATCAAAGTAATCGAATGACGACTTAGAGGGTCATCAAAAAATTGTTCTATTCGCGTCACCCGCCCGCATCATATTTTCCGCTGATTTTCTGGTGCGGAGCTGCGGAAAAAAATCTGGGAAAAGCAATTTGTTCTTTTAAAGTATTATAAATTTTTTCTCACTTGCTCTGACGGCCATTGAAAAATTGTTTTGCTCACGCCACCACCCGCCCCTGAATTACTGGCGTGATAAAAAAACCCAGGAATTTTTTTGGCCGCCCGTCTGCCCGCATGCATTTTTAACACCTGTTGTGGTGCGAACAGAGCATTTTTTCGATGACCGCCTTATCAATTACCGTAACTTGGTCTAATGCTGACACCCCTCCTCTAATTCCGACACCCTTTTCATCAGCTGAAATTTATTATAGAAAGGTTGAAACTGTTTTTCTTTGCTTAGTGGTCAGAGAGGAATAATCCTTTTCCAATCAGTGATTCAATCAAGCTTTCATATTATTCCTTTATCTAAAGAAGGGTGTCGGAATTAGATGAGGCTGTGAGGGATGTCAATATTAGACCAGCAAATCGAAAAGTAACGGAAATGATCAAACAAATCGAAAATGATCAAACAAATCGAAAATGGTGGAAGAAAATGCTATAATTTTGGAGTCAATAACAATCGAACGTGTGATTAGTAAAAATTGTGTCTGTTTGCATCGCAGGGGTTGTTAAAAAAACAGGCGGGGTGGTCAGAAAGATACCTTTTGATTGATATTTATAAAAATGATTAAATGAGATTAATGAATGCCACAAGATCAAGAGAAACCAAATTTACTGTTTTTTTCTTAGTTCCCGCCACTAGCCTTTTCGGTATCACGCTACTTATCTACCATTATGAAGATTGTCGTGCGCATGCTCAGCGCTATAAAGAAGTGAGCGCGATCAGTATCGGTATACACGCTGCTCTGGAAATCTACATATAGAAGATATACTAATGCGTATCGCATACCTTTGACGAGGATATCACGATACTTATAAAGATTTACCTGAATTTTTTTTATTTTCCTTTTGAAAGCCAGTGATCTAAAACATAGTGGTTTTAGCCAAATTTTAATCATTTGACGTCAAATACAATATGTACGGCCACGCTCTTGCGAATGAATGAAAAAGAATGGCAACAATCGATGAAAAATCCACTGAAAATGCTGAAAAATATGGATCCTGTACCGCCAATAAATGCTTCACGAATGAAATAATAAAGGATAATGACATGTTACAATGTAGGAAATGCCAGAGATTCGTTCATTATGCTTGTTCGGAGCTTCCCGCATACCAAATTCAGCTTTGTCTGCAATACAAAAGCCGACGCTTCGAATGTAAAAAATGTGTTACAGTCACGCCAATACTTTTGGAAAAAATCAAAACAAGTAAGCAAAGAGTCAGAAGTAACCAAATAACGCAAACAATAACGGAAGCAGAATGTCAAGATGGAGGTCAGCAAATATTTGAATCTGTTTTCAACACTAGATTGCATAATCTAGAGAAGAAAATGGAGGAACTTATAGCTATGAACAAAGAAGACGTCGCTAAAGAACCAAAACGGGCAACATATGCAGATATCACAAAGGAAGAGGTGAAGAAACAGGAGGTTATCATCAAGAAATTTATCAAAAACGAAAAAGAAGAAAGAGAAGAAGATCGCTGGAAGAACTTAACTAGATGTAACATCATTGTCCATCATTTAGGTGAAAATAAAGATGAGAACAAAGAGGAACAGCGGGCCGGTGACAAAGATTACGTGGAGGAAGTTGTAGGAAATCGTATGGGATTAAAGATAAATGTTGGCACTGCAGAACGAATCGGTGCTCGAAAGGATGATATGTTCAAGACGAAAAGATGGCGGCCATTGAAAGTAACGTTGGCCAATGAAGAAGACAAGAAAAGAATTATGGCCTCAGTCCATAAACTAAACGAAGATAATTTCAGTGTAACAGATGACTTCTCCAAGAAAGAACTACCCTGAGTATCAGAGGTTAAGTTTTCAAAGAAAATAGTAACCTCTGAAGACAAATAATATAAATTTTATCGCGCATGTGTCAATCTAATCACTGTAGAAAAAATCAAAGATGAAGAGCAAATATTACCATATTAATGTCTAGCAGACTGTATCAGTATGCAGTTTACTATTTACGAATTCCCCAGAAACCTCCAAGTGTAGCTGAAATGAGTTTATTTCGAAAGAAATCTTTTACATGATCCCCAAATGTATAACAGTAATTACTAAACTTTTAATTATGGAAATGTCACTTTAATTGAATCGAAATAATAGACAGACTTTATGTTATGATCCTCTATCACTGACTCTTTTTACAAAGCATTGATGACTTTTTGTAAGTTGTGTTTTCAACGACGGGAATAAAAATATCGACTATGACGCTCATCCAAGATCTTGGATGGTCGTCATGGTTACCTTTGTCTTCGCTGATTGCGCGATGAATAGAATCTCGATTCGTCGGCACAGCGTAAATATATGATTTTGAGCTGTGCTTTTCACGGTAAGAAAGAACGTGAAACCATTAAAGAATGGCATGAAAAAGCTAAAGAGAAAACGAAGAATGAGAAGGATGAATGTTGTGTATGGAAAGTGAGAGGTAGCCCTCGGGCTAAGCTCTACTTTAAGAAAATATGTAAAAAGACCGTTATTGATGAACTTTAAATTTGAATTAGATTGTTTCATAGAGGTCAATAGACCTGCGAAATATACTCCTATAATAATAATAACAAGACGACTTAAAGTCGAAGATTTCGCCTAGAATTTAAACTACACAGGAAAAACAAGAAGTAGAGATTGAAGCCAATTTGAAATCTACTTTACATCGAGCCTTGATGAAACAATTTTACAAGAACAACGAGGCTTAAAATCGCTAAAAAAAGAGACCAATTTAAGAACATGTTGTTTAATTTTTAAGAACTAATAAACAAAGTTAATATCACCGTATATCAAAAGTTATTGATTTGATTCTTATAAAGTATATGCATATAAGAAAAATAAATATGCTCGTATTGTGCGCCATACTTTTTTTACTTTGTAAGAACTAATTACCGAAAGGTATATTACCGTCTATCAAGAGTTTTTGATTTGATTCTTATAAAGCAAATGCTTATAAGAATAATAAATATGCTCATAATGTGCGCCATTGCTTGTTTACTTTGTAAGAGCTAATTACCGAAAGGTATATCACCGTCTATCGAGAGTTATTGATTTGATTCTTATAAAGTAAATGCTTATAAGAAAAATAAAAATGCTCATATTGTGTGCCATTGCTTGTTTACTTTGTAAGAACTAATTACCGAAAGGTATATCACCGTCTATCAAGAGTTTTTGATTTTATTCTTATAAAGTATATGCTTATAAGAAAAATAAGTAAGCTCGTATTGTACGCCATCCCTTGTTTACTTCGTAAGAACTAATTACCGAAAGGTATATCACCGTCTATCAAGAGTTATTGATTTGATTCTTATAAAGTGTATGCTTATAAGAAAAATAAATATGCTCATATTGTGCGCCATACTTTGTTTACTTTGTAAGAACTAATTACCGAAAGGTATATCACCGTCTATCAAGAGTTATTGATTTGATTCTTATAAAGTATATGCTTATAAGAAAATAAAGAAAAAATCAAAACTGTGGAGCTAAAGACACAAAGATATATGACGTAATCCAAAGAAAACCCGCGAAAATCGTCCGTGGTTATACGAGCGTGTAATTTGTAAATTAAATTTAGTGAGTTCGTCCACCGTATCAAGCACTTTCGTTTTCTAATTTTTTTTCCGATGACACTGCCGCCGCCGCAGAAAGGCTATCGTAATACTTTCGCTAAGCGAAATTAATAAATTATCGTATACACGTTACATAAAAAGGTGCTACACATCAATATATTTCCAGTAATTTCGATTTTAGATTTTTTGCAAATTTAATCTTACCAGATTTTGAAAGATGAAGTCCTTTTTTTTCCAAGATCCTTACTTGTGATGTTTTTGTTGTCCACAATTTCAATATCGAGTTGATGTAGGTGTTTATTGAGATTTCGTATTGTCAAGGCTGCTTTCCCATGATCGATTCGGGTAGTTGGTGCAAATATGACGACTTTTGTTATATGAGACTCCTTCTCGAGGCGATGTTTTAGGGAAAGAATTTCGTCAACGATTTGGTTTGATGCCATGTCAGTTGCATTGTTTGTCCAACATGTAGAATTATACAATCTGGTTTCTTATTAAGAAGATCATCAATTTTCTCAGCAATATTGTGTACTTTCACTCCAGAAAAATATTTTATATTTACATCAAATTTTGCATCACATACACGTCCCTCTTCTATTCCGTTTAACATCGAATCACCCACTATTATCACAGATTTCTTGTTACAAATGTTTTTAAGAGTGGCAGAATTAGTTTCAGAGTTAACGACTTTCTTTTCAATATATTCATTAAATATCAACTGTTTCCTTTCTCTATATCTAGCGATTTGAGTGGAAATGTCATAGTTTTCAACATTATTAACGACCTGATAATTATTTTCAAGAGAAATGATTTTTTTCCTTAGATTTTGAGTGTTAACTTTTGATACATCAACCTGCGTTTCATTAACCTCTTGTGAAAAAGATTCTTGAACAAAATCAGCCTCTTGTGAAAAATATTCTTGAGCAAAATCAGCAAGCGTGTGTTCTTTTAAATTGTCAGTCAAAGTTCTGATGAGATAATTCTTTTCTCGTATTTCCTCCTTCAAATAAAAATTTCACTTTGTAGACCAGAGATAAGTTCTTCTTGTTCTGGATTTTTCTCCCTCTTTTTCTTCCTGTCAGTAATATTGTTTTGATTGTCATTTACGTGTTGCATTACTTTGTCAAGCACATCTTTATACAATCTTTCATATAAATTGTTATAAGATATTTCTTTGAGAAAGTTGTCTATATATTTCTCCGTTTCATGAATGCTTTCAGCCATCTTGAAAAAGGCGCGTCCTTCCTCTTCGACGTTCGAGCGAGAAGTGAACGCCAGTGAAGGCCTGATAAGCACATTTCAGTCACTGCGTTTGGCTTGGTAGGCTAAATGCGGTGATCGGATAGCAAAATTAGCAATTGGGCAGTGTTCACAGGTCTATAGTAAGGGTTAGAAGGCCTGATAAGCAAATTTTAGTCACTGCGTTTGGCTTGGTAGGCTAAATGCGGTAACAGAACGTGTAATGAAACGCTGAATAGCCCAAAACTATTCATATAAGTTGTGGATGAAAAGAGATGGCTACACGTTTATGTATATATGTCATCTCCCATAGCAAATCTTTTGTATTTCCTGATCCTATCCTCGCTCTTTTGTTCTCTCGTACATGCCCTTGACCATGTATTACTATTAGTGGATTAGATAATTAAATGCGTGAAAAATACAAAAGATTCAACGATTTTTCTCCTGTGTTGCTCCGGGAAATATAATACTTTTCCGAAAAGAAAAAATTAACGAGCAACCATCTCTTTTCATCCAAAAATTGTATAAACAGTTTGGGCTATTCATCCTTTTATGAAAAAGTTACATTAATCCAGTTAGCTTAAGCCGTCAGTGGAAAAACACCCTATACCTCCGACCATCAGAGTGAGTATACATTAGTTGGGTATAGTTTAAAAATGATTTTGAATGTTCTTTTAGCTACAGAAAAACAATTCTCTGGAACACTTTTGTCTTTGAATATTATGAATGTACTAAATATATGAAAATGTACTAAGAAGATACAAAAAATTACGAACTCTGATTCAGTGAAAAATATGAAGTGAAAGCTTACTGATAATGATAGTATAATAAAAATAACTTAATTAATGTAAATACTCTTTGGAAATAAATGCGGATTACATGAGTGGTGTAATAAATAATAGAGCAAACAGACAATAAATGAAAAAACCCCAAAAAATGTAGACCAAACAAAAGACCTGCAAAAAACCTGAACAGACCATGACGATGTAAAACTAAAAAACCCCTGTGAAAAGCCAAACCTATATAATAAATACTATATTTTCAAACGCCGCTCTTCGCACATCACTCAAACATTTGGTGCCAAATGAATTTGGAAACATGTCTTTTATCAATATGTTGTATATGTGGATATGATGTTCTAATTCAGTACTGAATTTTCAACAATTATGTTTTTCTGTTAAATATCTGACGGTGATGTGTGTTTTGTTTTTACGAGATAATCAATTTTGGATTTTGAAAATGTTTCTTTCTCCAAATCAAGAACAACATCAATACCAAAGAAATGACCATACATGATGGACAAACATATAAAATATATTCAAAGGCAAAAGCTGCAGTGAACAAAGCAAGGTTGCTCCTAATCTTGAGAACATCAAACGAATACTTTCAGAAAATGCTTGAATCTTGGATGGAACCATTTGGGCCAAAACACTCATCGTGAGTAACTCATCAACGAAGACAATAGTAGACATCATAAAAGGATATATAACCCATAATGCCACATTAAACCATTCTATGCTGTTAACCAAACGGAAATATAAAAAAATTCCAAACGTGTAGCATGTTGCTATAAAACTGGCAATCCCAATATTGACCAACTGATTCTTTGATGGTGGTTTGAATACCAAGACCAAACAAGTTGAACTGATAATGATGCCGTTGAACAGGAAAATGAGATTGATTTCCAGAACTGTCCAGTTTAATAACTTGATGACTGCCATAGATATCCATAGATCTTGCAATAGTATTGTGATGTAAGCGAAAAACGCGAAAACAAAAATCAGAACGATGTCGATTGAAGAAAACAGCTTCATAATGATCTCCATTATTCCTAATTTGTTGACTTCCGTTCTATTTTCGGAAGGGTCTTCATCCAACAGAGGTTTGTTATCGAGAGCCTTTCTTTCAGAAAGTGTTGTGGATGGATTTTCTTCATTTGCAACACATAAACTATCTAATGATAGTTTGTCAGCATCCATCTTTTGTATTTCCTCCTTTAAGTCAAATTCTTTTGATAGATCACTTACAAAAAAGAGAGACATAGCAAACGCTGCTAGAAATACGATTGATAACGCTAATCCAGCTCCATTAGCATAGTTGATCGGTATACCAAGTATTGTAAATCGTGCTTTCACAAAAGCAAAATTAATCACAGGACCAACTGTGGTACCAATACCATAACTAACAGTCATTGCCGGCAGTTGTGCCATAACTTCATCACTAGGATAAATCCTGGTCAATTCAGATAATATAATCGGTCTCAGGGAGCCTCCAGCTCCGGAAAGGAAACGTCCGGCTAACAAGAGATACGGCGAGTATGGGATTGTGTACAAAACATTCCCAACAAACGTTATAAATATAACGAGAATAAAGAAAAGTTTCAATGTTCGATATTTATCAAACAAACGGCACAAAACCAACGATGCAACAATCTGTGTTGAAACATATATTCCACAAATACTGCTATAGAAAGCATTGAGGTTGTTTGTGACATGTAAAACGTCCTTTAAGTACAAGTACAATGTTGTAAAAGTCATCGAATATTCGATACCTAGCGCAAATTGAATGACAATAAAAACTTTTGTTGTTGTTTTTCGCTTTTTGAGCCACTCTTTGTAGTTAAAATTAACTGCAACCATGCTAAGTTTCGTCCTTCAATAAGATAAAGAAAGGCATTGAGGTATCTTGTGAGCTTAAAGTGTCTTTTGATTAACAAAGTTGGAGAGTAAACGACTCGATAATGGCCAAGCTGATTGATTGTTAAATTCTTTTATAATTTCATTCAATTAGGTTTTCTTTGATTGACCTATTATTGGAAGCAAAAAAAATCCGAAATGTAAATTTATAAGAACAGAAGTGAGAATGTTATCCTGATTGAAATAAACATATTATGCAAAAAGTTCTTGTTCAAGCGCAATAGAAAAATAATTTTCTCAAAGTAAGGTTACGATAGTTCTCTGATTTCATATCGATGTATTTTTGGGCGAACACTGTGCTAATTTTGAGAGTTTCAGCATTTTCTTAATTAGAAATTTTTACGTTTAAAAGGGAGGCTTTCAAATTCTGATGGATGGTCAATTTAAAAGGTTGACAAAGAGTTGAATTCTTTCTTCTTTATTATTCGTCATTTTCTTTTCAAATTTCACGGAAAAAACTAACAGTAAATTAATAAGCTCTTTCCTACCTTCCCAACGATACCAAACTTTTTAAGATTGAAGCATTGTTTGAGAAATAACAAGCAAAGGAAAATTTAGTGCACACTTATCGACTTTAGTAAAAGTAAATTGTTGCTTGAAGAGATTTTTGGCCTAATTTGAAAACTTTATCAAAATTTTCTATTGCATTACATTGGAATTTTAATAAATAAACAAAGTTTGCCTACAGGGGTACGGTTTCGTATCAATACTTAAGCTTGGTACTTACGTTTTTAAACTAGGTCACAGTGTGGATGTAAACACACTGAAGCAACCACCTTCCATATCACGCATCACGCTCGCGAAAGAGCGCACGCACATTAATTGACGCCTACATGTCATCTCCAGTACAGTTTAGATTATTCATTGAAAACAGATTACAACATAGTCACTTTTCATGTCTCGATTATTCAATTCCCAATAAAAGAGATTCAGGAAAAAAAAGAGAAACACCTGGGTAATGGGCTTTCCTAGAAAAAAACCGTACACCCCTGTTGAGGAGGTCAATTTCCGTTCCTAGGGGGTAAGGTTTGAAATGTTGCGGAATTCCATGGGGGTTTACAAAAATCCATTAAAAATAAGTGGAACTCCATGGGGTATTGTTTGAAAACCCACAAGAATTCGGAATTCCAGAGGGTTTTGACACTTAAGTTTCTTGGAATTCCAAGGGGGGTACAATATTTTAAGTTGGAATTCCAGGGGTAGCTCATACAAAAGGTTGGACCTCCTCAACAGGGGGTGTGTGGTTTTTTTCTGGAAAAGCCAAATCTAGTTTTAAAAAAACGAAAGTAAATGGTAGACAAAGTAATGAGCCAAGGCAAAACGAGATTAGCGTACCACTATGAAAAAAACCGCCACCGGCGGTCGATAAAGTGACAATGAGCAGAAGTCGTACGGGTCTAATGTTAGCCGCAGGGGTTTAACTTTCTAGATCATCTATGCTCCCACCACTGGGAGCTTTTTCTAAAGAGATATAGTAAAACAGCTATCTGATATTCCGATGGCGTATTTAGTCCAGGGAAAGTGTGCATCAATTGTGCGTTTTTGACTAGAAAGCATGAAATTTGGTATAGTGGTACCTTAGGGGGTAAGAAACATTTTAAGCCTCTGACCCACTTCCGGAACAGTTGTTTGTGTATTTTACAGACTAGAATGCTTCCCAGGCAAGAAAAAAATTTTTATCTTCAAAGCATGTCATATGATATATCGTTGGAACGGTTTTCTCACACTGATTCTAAAAAACATCACAACATGCATCTCAAAATAGACTGAGTTTTAGGCCATGGGAATATTTTACAGACCACAAACAGGTGTTCCGAAGGTGGGTCAGAGGCTTAAAATGTTTCTTACCCCTAAGGTACCACTGTACTAAATTTCATGCTTTCTAGTCAAAAATGCACAATTGTATTCATTTTTAGCACACTTTCCCTGGACTAATTGGAGGCCGCCAACGCTAAAGCTCTATAGGAGTGGACCAATCTACCATCAGAGAGGTTTAGTAGTCGCCCTTTGATTTACCGACAACAACTGGGTTCAATGGCTTTATCTTCGCTTGAACAATAATTTAGCATGAAAATTTCTGCTCCACTGATAGTCAAAAACTAATTTTATAGTTTCGGCGCTTCGATAACAAAGCAAATTTCGGATTCAAGAAGGGATAGTAGGTAGTGAATAACTTTCGTTATATTTTGGTTGTTTTTGTGGAATTTTCGACCGCCGGAGGCGGTTTCTTTCATAGTGGTACGCTAATCTCGTTTTGCCTTGGCTCATTACTTTGTCTACCATTTACTTTCGGTTTTTTTAACTAGATTACCCAGGTGTTTCTCTTTTTTTTCCGTGAATGTCTTATATTCGGAATTGAATAATCGAGACATGAAAAATGACTATATTGTAATCTGTTTTCAATGAATAATCTAAAATGTACTGGAGATGACATGTTTATCTGGTACATGACATGTAAGCGTTAATAATGTGCGCGCGCTCTTTCGCGAGCGTGATGCGCGATTGCGTGATGGAAGGCGGTCGTTTCAGTGTGGTTTACATCCACACTGTGACCTAGTAATTTCACCTAGCGAAAGTATTACGATAGCCTTTCGCAGCGTCGGCTGTGGTGTAATAAAAAGTTTAGAAAACGAAAGTGTTTCATACTCTGGACGGACTCACTAAGCTAAGTTGAAATAATAATGTTAGCTAATTTACAATTTCGTGTAACCACGACCCTTTTCGCGCGTTTTTTGATACTGGGCCTGATATTGTAGTGATTTTGTGCGTTTTTTGATACTGGCCTGATATCGTAGAGATAATCAGTTAGTGAATGAGTTAGTTATAAGTTGTATCATTAGTTCCACTGTTTATAGCGCACAGATACTTTTCGTCATAAATAAAGTCTGTACAACGTGAACAGGTGAAGCCCTAGCCCGGAGTCCACTTAAAGTTTTTTCATAGACTGGATGGCGCGATTAAGTGGCCCGGTAGTATATGGTAATATGCTTTCGCTTAGGCAGACTGTAAAACAGTCTGCAAGATTTTAATTGTTTTTTGGTAGGTAAAAACAGTACGAAGCAAACTTTTTGCCCCCGCAACGAGCGCAGCGAGTGAGGAGGCACTCATAGCTTCAGGCGCAAAGATTGTTGGACTAGAATCTCGCATTTTTGTTTTGTTGTCGTTGTTGTCGCGCAAGCCTACCCGTAGTTATTTTCTTCCGTAAATGTTCGTTCTTTTTTCGGGACGGCAGTTGCTAGCCTAAAAACGTTTTCTTTTTAATAGCAGGCGCCGCAGGCATTTTACTCAGCTTTCGACAGTAGATTCTATTCCGCTTGTAGGATTTTGTCCGATTGGTGGTCAACATGCAGGAAATGGAATGGAGAAATTTCTGGAAGTTTTTTTAAATTCAAGACCTCTCCACCTCCTGCAGTCAAAATACTTATACGCATTTACTTTTGACTTTTGGGATTAAACAAGATATACATATACCAATTAGTGAATTTGCTGACAGTCAAATTACAATCTGTCTCCTGTCTTAGACATTCAGATTGATTCATTTTTCGACCCAATTAGTTTGTCCCCAATAATGAACAATGATTAGAATGATAATAGAACAATGATTGAATATGGACAAAAGTGATTATTGTTGGTGGTTGAATTGGCAACGAAATTCCACTGTACAGTATGTGGCCCCCAAAACGGCGATTAAATTTGAAATTTCTCTCAAATCTAGAGGAAAAGATATTTTACAAAAGTTTTTGCTGCATGAAAACCTTTAACATCTCTACTTTATTTCCTGGAAGTTCTTTTTCAAAATTTCTAATTTCAACAATATTTTTCAATCGCTTAAAGATAGGTAGCTTTTTTCTAATAGCCCCCAAAACGGAGGTTTGAAATTTTAGCGATTTCTCAAGATAGCTTTAAGATATGAATACAAAATTTTGACCATAGTTTTGAAATATGATTTAGAGGGTTTTGGGCATAAATTTATTTGATAAAATTTTTACAGTATACCCCTGGTTGTCAAAATACAGGGTTGGGGCCCCCAAAACGGAGGTGTAGTTAAAATCAAATTATTAAGCCCAGTGATAATAGGGGGAAAAACTTTGAACGTATTTGTGTTTTCCCTTAAATTTACGACCCGATGGATGTAAAATTTATGACTTTTATGAAATATTTCAAGATTTTCGATATTGCAAAGTCCAAACTGAAAATTTAGAAATTTTCAAAATGACAATTTTAATTTAACAACGTCTTAATCAAGTTTTTGAAAACAAATCTCTTTTGAAAATAGTTCCATTCATATATGGAATAAGTTGTGACAATTTTAGAAAAAAAAGCTTAATTGAAACTGAAAATATTAAGCTTTAAACATAATTTTCTCCTATATTTTGCAAAAAAAATGACAGAATTTGCCGTTTTTGCTGATTCAGCGAATTTTTTTATATATAATGTTAATTTTTTGTTATAAACTACTAGCTCAAGGTGATAGGAATAGGATTCCAAGATTTTTTGCTTTTTCACATATTTAGAATTTTCGGTTTTGTCAATGCTGATTCTAGGGCTCCAAAATACTGGTTGACCTTCAAGATGCTATATCTTTTACCCAGCCTCTAAAGTCACAGATGTATTTGCATTTTCTGAACGGCATTAGGTGTAGAAAGTATCCTATACCCCGTTTTCATAACTTATTTTCAATATCCAAGGAGCTAGAGTGAGTTATATGCAATTTTTATCTAATTTTGGTGTTAAATTATTTCCTTTAGACGCAAATATGTTATTTTGAATCTGTCTCAAACCAGCAAAAACATGCTCATTTTTAAGTGTAACCATCATTCTTTCAAAATATACAAAACCTGTGTTCTTGTTGATACGTACCAGGCACTATTTGGGAAATTATTATCAAAGATCGAAAGAAACTTTTGTGAACAGTTTTTGAGGAAATTTCAGTACACTCAACATATATCATCTAATTTCATGTTTCCTATCTTCCCTTTAAGCTTTTCATGAATGAGGATTCGTTTACCTTGACAACGCAATATTACCCCGTTACTGATACTATTACCACGTTACGTCATGATTTTCCATCCTTCTACACGATATTGCTGTTACAACTGCAAGATAACTGGCATATCTTTTTAATGTAAACAATTTTGTCCATGAGATCCCTTATCATGCCGTTGGAAAAAGTCCTGAATGTACGCTATTTCCTGTTATTAATACCTGCTTCCTGCTCATCAATATTGCCTCGTTACTGATACTATTACCACGTTACATATCCTATCATCTTCCAAAGCTTGAACATCAATTGTTTTCTGAAACAATGAAAATACAATGATCGCTCTCCATCGTTTTAGGGTCGTTTATCCAGTGTATAATAAATCTTTGGTCGGTGTAGGATAAAATTTTGAAAACGAAAGTGCTTGACCACGGTGGCCACGGTGTTAGAAACTTCTCAAATATTCTAATAAAATTCTAAGGATGGACTAACTCGCTAAGATAAAATTTAGCGTTTTGTTTAATAATTCCAGTCCGCAAGTGCTACAATCCGTGCCATAATATATTTGCACTTTTGGATAATTTACCATTTTTCGAAAATTGAAGTTCAAGCGAGAATGTCAATTTTAGGCCCTCGACTTGATTTCATCGATTATTTCAATCTGGGAGGGATTTATTGGTTTTTAGGCTATATTTCAAGCGCTACTGGACCATTTTTGAACTTTTGGATACTCAGATCCTAAGGTGCTGAGTCTTAAGTCTCATGTTAAAGCTCAGAGTTAAAACTCTACCCTTCCAACCTACTTTAGAGCACTTACAAATCGATTGTGGTTTCAAAACACCCCGGTGAATTTCCCTTTTGTGCCAAGTATTTTGTCACTGATTGTAGGTAGACGTAACCAAGCATTTGTAAACATTGCTCATTTTTAACAAAATGGCGTATTCAGCATGCTGTCAGGTTTTATGCTTTGGTTGTTTGTATTTTTATCATGTTTTTGATGTTTTTAGAGTGCTTCAAGAGGTTTATATTTCTTTTAGCATAGTATTTTATGTTTGTGTAGTTAGTACGTATGCACCGATACACGTTTTTTTTTATTAGAAAAATTTAAAATATGTACAGAAGATGACATACAGGCGTTAATAATGTGCGTGCGCTCTTTTGCAAGCGTGATGCGTGATGGAAGGCGGTCGTTTCAGTGTGGTTTATATCCACACTGTGATCTAGTATTATCCAACCCTTCATGATTATAATGGTACAGTCTGTTTACTGCGATTGCGACAACTCTTTTTAAATTCAAGATCCCCCGAAAGTGTTTAGTATTTTCATCTTACTTTAATATACGGCGTTTGTTTGTCATTACATTTTTTGTTTGGAACTTGCAATAATCGAGGAGGCTCTGGATCACTTTTGCAACGTATATTATAAACATGATATTTACGGCTTGTTTTTGTCACTCTCGCATCTTGCATGACTTTGCTTAGACGATGCTATCGTCCGTATAATATATTATTATGATACAACATAGTTTGTATATTATAAAACGTAATATGTTGCGCGGTGGATAGAGTCTGTGTTTACGACAAACAACAGCTATCCCCGAAAAAAAACTCCTGTCTTCACGTTTGTTCCTCTTAGATTAAACTCGTCTTTAGTCTAGTCTTTGCTGTGCAAACAAAGTGAAGGGACGGAAGAGTTCTGAAACACGCGCAACCCCTTTTATATTGATGCATGGAGGTAATAAAAATATAGATGGAGAGAAAACGTCTCGGTAATGATCTAAATGGTCGTTGAAATCTTTTTGCCCCCGCAAGAGCGCAGCGACGAGGAGGCACTCATAGCTTCACGCATAGATATTGGACTGGAATCTCGATTTTTTGCATTTTTCTCCCACTATTAAGGATACCATTTTTTTTTAGCCGTACCATATTGATCGAAAGTATACTAAGCTAACCGAAGAAAATTTTTACCGAAGACAGTTAACTTGGTACGGCAAAACGCACGGGATGGAACAGTGGAATTTAATCTTATCACAGTCTCCTTTTCGTTCTTATGACTTTGAGTTGTAAAGATCAGCAAAATAAACAATCAGATTGGCCAATGTTAACATAATACCTAAGATATGTTAGCCTAGGGGCCAATTAGAGATAAATCATTGAGTGCCCAAAGAGCTAAAGTAGAATCTCTAACCTTTCTCAGGCAAGAAAAAGTGAAGCCTAAAATAATGCGACGTATTTTTGACGACAGATTGAATCTAGCAATTCCTTTGTTTACAATTGATATTTTTTTCGAAATTTAGCGGTAAATTTTAGTTTCTTGAGATCTGTCATTTGTGTAAAAACCAGGCGAGCCGCTCAAGGCCGCGCAATTCAAAGAGATTGACTTCTAGCCTTCGGCTTCTACTTCATTGAGATAAATGCTTTCTGATAGACTGGATGGTGTAACTTAACAGATTTTTTGGGTGGTTGGCAGCACAGATATCTGTAAAGCCCGAAGGGCTAGATTTGCAGCTTTTATCGAAAAGTGAAGCCTAGGTTTGGAAGGATTTCCTACCAAAGTCACGTAACTAAAATATGCAATTTGCCGCCTACGTTTTTTGATCTCGCGCTCCGAAAACAATTAAAATGCTAGATCCTATCCATCGGCACGAAATTTAAAAAGTCAAACGTTTGCCAACCCTTTGCTTGAGGTGGTAGCAAACCCGTACCGTAGTCTGGTTTCACAATCTTGTCTGTGAAATATCTGTTTGGAATATAATGTGGTTTCCAGTTATGGGGAATTCACTTCTCAGTTCATATCATATTGGCTATTGGTATTGGTCAGAAAGTAGGGGAACAATAGGTTCAGGGAAGAAGGAGCATTGATTGGTTAGTCATGTAAACCTAAGTAAAAAGCCCTCAACCCGCAAACCTAGGTACAAAGTACAAAGCGTAAACCCATGTTTTAAAGCGCAAACCTGGGTTTATGGGGCGTAAACCCAGTTACAGAAGCGTAATTAAACCTAGCTTTTAAATCATAAACCCAGGTTTGTGGAGCGTAAACCTAGGTTTAAGGAGCGGAAACCTAGGTTTGCAATATTTTTGTGCATTTCGGCTTCCATACCAAAAGTAGTCTGGAGACCATACTCTGTTACAAAAATATTTCTATCCTGTCAAAATCCCAACAACTTCACTGAAATACAGAGTATGGAATTATTGACTCGATTCAAATCACTTCAAATCACAAAAGAAAAAACCGTTATTTTTTCAAAACAATTCAAAAGCTCGCGCCACTTCTTGAAACAATAGAGCTGTTTGACGTCATACTTTTGTTTATCAAATCATAACAATAAGATATTAGCCAATCAAATTCTGCGATTAATTCTTGCATCTTGTATAATTCCCGGCTACTACTGTCTATACTTTGATATTTTTTTGAAACCACATAGACAGAGAAGTCGGTTCTCCCAGCTATACCAAAAGCGATATTTTGTCCAAATATATTTTGGATATATATAGTAACGCGCGTCCGGTTCGGGTATCGTTGTTCCGGTTGGTACTACCTGTTCCCGGTTGTGACTTTAACCGGTCACACCCATAATATTTCAAAAAAATCCAAGATGGCGGGTGCAGTCGCATGTGTTCGAAGATTTGGAAATTTTTCTTGTTTATGTGGCTTTTCACGTCTATCATCGCTAACGAATCTGACCAGAAATTACTCTAGAACTTTAAATACTCCGAAACCTTCGAATCTAAAAATAATTTGCTGCAGAAAACCATACCAAATTGCACACTACTATGTGAAAAGCAAACCAAAAGATCCTCATGCCTTGTCTTGGAAAGCTGTTTTTGCACTTTGCTCTGGAATTTCGTGTGGAATTGGATTTAGCATCGCCTATTTAGGTATTTTTTATTTGTTTTCATTATAACATAGTTTAAAGAGAAGGGTTGGAGCCAGAAATACAGAAGCAGCCTGGATGGAATTACAGACCTGCCAATAACTAAACCTCTTGATGATTGAGATGTCCATTTTTATTTTGTGTGAGATAAAAAATTTCCAAGTGAAATCCGAAATCTTAGCCCGGTTTTCCGATCTTCAAAAATCGGAAATAGGGGAAACTTTTTCCGAAAATCGAAAAATCAATCAATTAAAACTTCTTTCCAAAAACCAGGCCATATTATTGGGGAAACGTTTTTCCAGAAACCGTTACATCAGGGAAATATTTTTTCGGAAATCACAAAGCCTTTTGATGGCTATGCAAGTTTTCCTCCATTGATGCAAGTTACCCAACTTCACGGTAGTTATCTTTAAATGTGTACCGTGAAGTCGGGTAACTTGCATCAGTGGTAGGGTGGACAGGCCAAAATTTTCCCCTCAATTTTTAGAAACCAAACTAATTTTATTTGAAAGTCCTTAGGCGGTCATCGAAAAAATGCTCTGTTCGCGTCGCAACGGGTGTTAAAAATGCATGCGGGCGGACGGGCGGTTAAAAACATTCCCGGTTTTTTTAATCACGCCAGTTAACTCAGGGGCGGGTGGTGTAACGCGAGCAAAACAATTTTTCGATGGTCGTCAGAGCAATTGAGAAAAAAGCTATACTTTAAAAGAACAAATGGCTTTTCCCAGATTTTAATCCGCATCTCCGCACCGGAAAATCAGCGGAAAATTTGATGGGGGCGGGTGACGCGATTAGAACAATTTTTCGATGACCGCCTTACCTTTGTGAGAAAAATGAGGGGTCATTTATTAGAATTGGTTAAGTATAGACCTTTTTTTAAAGAGGCAACCATGTTGAATAATTATGTACTCCAGCATAAAAACAATGATACAGCCAGCCATGCATAATTTTAAAAATATGCATGATACAGTAATTATGCATGGCTATATCATTGTTTTTATGCTGGAGTACATAATTATTCAATATGGCTGCCTCTTTAAAAAAAGGTCTATTCCCAAAGTTATTATATATATATATAAAATTTTACTATTTCCTATTCCTAGAAAATAAGGACAGAGAGCCCTTTAAGAAGACTCTCTGTCTATCTTGCATTTTTCTTTGCAATAGCCAGTCCACAAAACTTTTCAATCGAACAATTCTCATTTTTAATTACTTGATCGAGTAAAGTCAAAGAAATTCTACCACGTTTGCAATTTTTATCATCGTTAAACATTAACAATTTACTCAAGCGACCAGAAGGCATTCTCACAACATGAGCTGCGTAGTTTCGTTGCTGTTGTTTGATAAAAACATTAACATCTGAGGCACCACATATAGTGTGAAGCTGGTTGTTGCTAATGACGTATCGAAAATCATTATTGACCTCATCTACATAACGAAATCCACCTCTGATCATTCTCCTCAAAAACATTCTATAGGTGACATCGAGGCGATCGTACTGGAGAGACGTTAAGTTCCAGTTCTGACATGAATACGTTAACCGGCTCCTGACGAAACTGTTGAGGAAGAAGATACGAACACGTAGGTTGATTTGGAAGTTTTGTAGCAGGTTAGACATTTGGGCGAATTTTACAATTGCAAGTTGAATTCGTTGATTGAGTTCTGCTTCCCCTGTGTTTGGTTGAAGGTGATTAAGGACAGCACCAAGATATTTGAATTCTTTGACATTTTTGAGTTGCTCTTCACGAAGAGATATGATAGAATCGAGATGTTGTTCTTGATTGATGGTCATTGTTTCGGTTTTCGAGACATTGATTGTCAAACCAAAGGCAGTGAAAGTTAAATCCAAAAGCTCTGTTGCAGCACTGATACCCTCGAGTGAAAGTAGAAAGAGGACGATGTCATCAGCATATCCACACCAAGAGAGAGTCGCTTCTCCCCAAGTTCTTATACCACTTGCTCTCATCTCGAATCTTTCTGCACGAGAGTGTGCTTGTGGGTTAACTCGATATTTGTGTTTGAAGTACTTGATTCGGTTATCATCTTTACATTTTTCGATAAATACTCTCATAACGAAGTCTAGATATAAATTGAACAAAAAGGGACTTTCGGGTCCCCCTTGACGCACACCGGAAGTCGTTTTGAAGGATATCATAGCATCGTCGTAGGTGAGGGTGGTATTTTCGTACAAGGTTTGAAGAATTTCGAAAGTTCGAGGGATGGATCTATCAGGGAAGCGCAGTTTTATACTTTCAAAGAGCCAGCTTCGTGGTATGTGGTCGAAAGCTGCACTTAGATCAACAAATAGAAGAAATGTAGGTTCAGACTTTTTGTTTGAAATTTGGTGAACTCGTTTGACTGTGTAGATACCGTCTGTTGTTCCACGGTCCTTTCTAAAGCCATTTTGCTCATCCGATAACTGATTCTCGTACCAGGGTCTGAGTCGTTCAAGAATCATATTAATGGCTAATTTGCAGACGGTTGATCCTATACTAATTCCGCGGTATTTTGTTGGGTCTTTCTTTGAACCTTTCCCTTTCCACAATGTCTTAAGTCTAGAGTTTCCCCACACACCAGGGATGTCGAGATTATCCCACAGGTTGAACATCATTCTCTGTATCACCTGAAGCATGATTGGTTCGGTACATCCATTTTGCGCGGAACGAGGAAAAATTCACAAAAATGAACTTCAATGCATTAGTACTTACCTTTAGATCATCCAAATCTGTTCATTCTTTTTTTTAAATCAATCAGGAATTATCAGGGAAACAAGTTAAAAAAATTCTGCATCCAGGTATCTATTTTCTTTCCAAAGATATTCATGTTTTTCAATGTCAAGGTGAAAATGCGATTTAGCGCTGACCACGGCACCGGAAAATTCTCGACCCACATTGAAACAAATGGCTGTCGCTATTGAGCTGGTTCATCTTTTCAATCGTGGTTTTTTTTAGTAAACCCAGGGTAAGATTAGGCTTCCGCGCATATTCCATTTTCAAAACACAAAAAAATCACCTTTTCAAAGCATGGCCTCCTTACACCACGCCAGCAAGAAATAGTTTTCGGAAGCACCAAAATCGCGCCAAAAATGGAGGATGAAATCTAGTCTTCCGTATGGCGGGAAGTGGGGAGTTTTGCCGGTGCGGTCTGAAATAAGCCCGACAACTGTTAAACTTTAGCTTATTGCTAATGAGCTGGAAATGATAGCTAAAAACAAATTTCACCACTAGAAAGCTGAAATCCTCAGCTTTCAGGTGGTGTACGGTGCTTAAATGAAAAAATCTGCAATCTTGTTAAAAAATCGCAATTTCTTCTTATTTTTCGAAATTCCAGACAGCCTGTAGATTTTCAAATAAAGCACTTTGTGATAGATTGTAGCCTAATCTTACCCTGGGTTTACTAAAAAAAACCACGATTGAAAAGATGAACCAGCTCAATAGCGACAGCCATTTGTTTCAATGTGGGTCGAGAATTTTCCGGTGCCGTGGTCAGCGCTAAATCGCATTTTCACCTTGACATTGAAAAACATGAATATCTTTGGAAAGAAAATAGATACCTGGATGCAGAATTTTTTTAACTTGTTTCCCTGATAATTCCTGATTGATTTAAAAAAAAGAATGAACAGATTTGGATGATCTAAAGGTAAGTACTAATGCATTGAAGTTCATTTTTGTGAATTTTTCCTCGTTCCGCGCAAAAAATCCCGACGGGTGCGCACCCTATCAGTGGAGGGTAACTTAGGGGGGTCACTCGCAAATCGATTTTAGGTTAGAAGATCGTTAATTGACGTTTTAAAAGCTGACCCACCCACCCACACCCAAACGTCAAACACCTTGATATCCCCGAAAATCGATAAAAACTGCCTTCATCACTGTTTCGTCAGCCATCTTGATTTTCACTACGGCTCGCATACCCTAGAATCGTCTAATATAGACACCCCTCCTTTAAAGTCGACACCCGATCTGTAAAATAATCAAAACAAACCCTGAATGAAATTCTTGGTATCATTCTTATCAAACAAGTTCATCCATCAAACTAGAAGTTCAGTAAACATTGCAATTCTTTCAATTAAAAAAGCAGCCAAATTATATAAGCAATTTCACACAACATATGAAACATGAAACGCATGCAAACTTATTAATAATCGTTCTCGTGCCCATCATTAAAATTTTACATTTTTATTACGCGTGATAAAACTAATTTTCGCGTTTAGTCAGCCTGGTTTGTTGTTAAAGAGGGTCAAAACAGGCCATAAACAGGCAAAAATGGCTTTTTTTACCCATTTTCTCCTTGCGAGCCCTCAGAAAACATAAAAAGATAAAATTTAAAAAGAGATAAAAAGATATGGACTGATGTTACTGGCAAAAAAAACGGCTTCTCAATAGTAATTCCTTACCCGAGCTCTTTTAGGACCCCCTAATTCAAAAGCCCCCTTAAAACGCTATTTACCTCTTCATTCCATAAACTGGATGTTGAGGAGCACGAAAATTGTATAGAAAAATACTACCCCTCTAGGTTGGCGCTACTAGGCACTCAGGAGCTGGTCTAAAAACACATGGCTTGAAGCTGTAAGGAGATTCCCTGCCATTGAGAATAGTAGGGACAGTAGGGTTTTTTCTGATACTCATAACTTTTTCCAGGTCTCAGGCTTATTCTACCTGACTAATTGATCTGAACCCCCTAATCTATAGCGGCAAAAAACATTCACTTTTACTGGCTTGCTGGCTTGTTGCGCTGGCTTATTCAGGCCTGCTGGAACAACCGTTAAAAAGTGAGGAGGCTGAAGGCTCAAAATGAGATAAAATTTGCTAGGGATTGTTCAAAAGTGGTAAGGCTAAAATGAGTTGAAATTTTCATCAATCAACCTAAGGATAAGTGACCTGGGAAACTGCTTGTAACCTTAATAAAAAAGCAGATATTCTCACATCATGTTATATAATTAAACCTTGTTCAACTAGATCAAAGTTATGGTCTAAATTCTAAACATTACTTTTCAAAAAAGGCAAAAAATTAGGGTATAAAATTTATTGTAAAGCAAAAACACAAATGTTGCTCATTCATCAGGAAATGTATTTTCACTTTTTAATCCAAAGCACTTATTTACACGATCAACCATTCCTGCAAAAGCGTTTCAAATCATTTGAGGGTCTAGATTAGCTGCAACATTTCTGATTGAAGCTTTTAAATTTGATCGAGGGTCTGCGGTCGCAAAATTTGGGGTTGCTCCCAGAACTGTTGTTTCTTGTGACCCCACAAAAAGAAATCAACACAGTGAGATCAAGCGATATTTGGGGCTACTAGACATCCCCTTGATTGTTGACCATCTTACTTGGAAACTGGCCACGAAGGGCCACGAAAAGACTTTGATCGTTAATAAATTGATTAAAAATAGTGCTTTTTTATGGTGATTTAATACCCTCGATGTTCTCATTGATTATTTCAGATTATTTAACAGTCCATGGAATTTGAGAAAATTCACTTCAAAGAGGGGGACTTTTTTCTTGGACACCTGGTATTACTTTGTACATTCTCTGGACTGCTTTAAAGTATTTAAAAACAATTCTTTTACTCTTTTTCACACAAAAAACACTGTTTATCCAGGCAAAATTGATACCTTACTAATACAAATCATTTTTTATTATCTTCAGGTCAAGTCAGAGACGAGGTATGAATTGTTTTATTATCTTAATTTCTTTGACCGATCGGATCTTTCTGTAAACTTACCAAAATAGTTTGTAGTTTGGCGTCGAGTCTAAGCTGAGTTATTAGATGAATTTTCACCTTTGTAATTTCTTAGTTTTATATAATCTATTATTTTTCTGCAGGAAAACGATATCTACAAAGATGGTAAGATATTGTTTTAATAAACCTTGGTCAAGAAATTTTGAAAATTCTAATTTTCTTTAAAAACCAAATCCGCCTGATTTTTATTCATTTTTCGTTTCTCAACTTTTCAGCGTTTCTGTTACGAAGTATTAAGCAAACGATATTATGTTTTTGCTGTGCATAGCTTGGTATACCCTGGTCTAGATAGTTGTAAACCCACAATCATTAATTTTTTAAAGTACACATGTATGTGCTGCCTTCTGATTTTAGATCAAGAAAAGTACTTTACTGACTGGATCTTTAGGCTAGATCTACCTTTTAAATACTCTTTTAAAACTTTATCTCTTTTATTACAGAAAACATAGTACTGGCACACTTATACAGAGCTCGGGACTGGCTTCATGAATTCAAAGAAGTATTTCTTTTTAAAATAATTTTTCATTTCTTATGTCGGAAAACGTGATAGCGAAAAGGGGGTGATCATTTTTTATCATGATGTATTTTGGTAGTCAAGATTGCTAATTGCCATGTTCAATTCTCTTTGTATTATTTGAGAAATTTTTATAGTTCGCTCCCCTTTTTTATAGGGGGAGATGCTAACTTTTTGGAGGCCTTAGTAAGGGGGGGTACCAAAATTTGACAAAAACATCTGGGTATAATTCTGGCATGATTAGTTTTCA
This sequence comes from Clytia hemisphaerica, assembly GCF_902728285.1. Classification (NCBI taxonomy): domain Eukaryota; kingdom Metazoa; phylum Cnidaria; class Hydrozoa; order Leptothecata; family Clytiidae; genus Clytia; species Clytia hemisphaerica. The sequence goes on from NW_027104374.1 coordinate 261,626, forward strand.
GTGGTTGCTATTCACAACTCTTAATATTTTCCTTGGAAATGATTTTATGTGAAAATGAGGTAGATCAAATAAGACAGAACAGTCACATTTGCTCATGATGGTTCAATTTTATCCTAAAAGATTGAATACAGAGAAAATCTTTCTTTCAGTCATTTGCAGAACCATCATCAGATCTGTTCTTACCAGACCCTTTATCAGAGAAAATCTTTCTTTCGGTCATTTGCAGAACCATCATCAGATCTGTTGTCACCAGACCCTTAATCAGAGAAAATCTTTCTTTTGGTCATTTGCAGAACCATCATCAGATCTGTTGCTACCAGACCCTTAATCAGAGAAAATCTTTCTTTCAATCATTTGCAGAACCATCATCAGATCTGTTGTCACCAGACCCTTTAATCAGAGAAAATCTTTCTTTCAGTCATTTGCAGAACCATCATCAGATCTGTTGTTACCAGACCCTTAATCAGAGAAAATCTTTCTTTCAGTCATTTGCAGAACCATCATCAGATCTGTTGCTACCAGACCCTTAATCAGAGAAAATCTTTCTTTTGGTCATTTGCAGAACCATCATCAGATCTGTTGCTACCAGACCCTTAATCAGAGAAAATCTTTCTTTCAATCATTTGCAGAACCATCATCAGATCTGTTGTCACCAGACCCTTAATCAGAGAAAATCTTTCTTTCAGTCATTTGCAGAACCATCATCAGATCTGTTGTTACCAGACCCTTAATCAGAGAAAATCTTTCTTTTGGTCATTTGCAGAACCATCATCAGATCTGTTGTCACCAGACCCTTTATCAGAGATAATCTTTCTTTCAGTCATTTGCAGAACTATCATCAGATCTGTTGTCACCAGACCCTTAATCAGAGAAAATCTTTCTTTCAATCATTTGCAGAACCATCATCAGATCTGTTCTTACCAGACCCTTAATCAGAGAAAATCTTTATTTCAATCATTTGCAGAACCATCATCAAATCTGTTGCTACCAGACCCTTAATCAGAGATAATCTTTCTTTCAATCATTTGCAGAACCATCATTATATCTGTTGTCACCAGACCCTTTACCAGAGATAATCTTTCTTTCAGTCATTTGCAGAACCATCATCATATCTGTTGCTACCAGACCCTTAATCAGAGAAAAATCTTTCTTTCAGTCATTTGCAGAACCATCATCATATCTGTTGCTACCAGACCCTTAATCAGAGATAATCTTTCTTTCAGTCATTTGCAGAACCATCATTATATCTGTTGTCACCAGACCCTTAATCAGAGAAAATCTTTCTTTCAGTCATTTGCAGAACCATCATCAGATCTCCCTTAATCAGAGAAAATCTTTCTTTCAGTCATTTGCAGAACCATCATCATATCTGTTGCTACCAGACCCTTAATCAGAGAAAATCTTTCTTTCAATCATTTGCAGAACCATCATCAGATCTGTTGCTACCAGACCCTTAATCAGAGAAAATCTTTCTTTCAGTCATTTGCAGAACAATCATTATATCTGTTGTCACCAGACCCTTAATCAGAGAAAATCTTTCTTTCAGTCATTTGCAGAACCATCATCAGATCTCCCTTAATCAGAGAAAATCTTTCTTTCAGTCATTTGCAGAACCATCATCTTATCTGTTGTTACCAGACCCTTAATCAGAGATAATCTTTCTTTCAGTGATTTGCAGAACCATCATCAGATCTGTTGTCACCAGACCCTTAATCAGAGATAATCTTTCTTTCAGTCATTTGCAGAACCATCATCAGATCTGTTGCTACCAGACCCTTTATCAGAGAAAATCTTTCTTTCAGTCATTTGCAGAACCATCATCAGATAATGTTGCTACCAGACCCTTAATCAGAGAAAAATCTTTCTTTCAGTGATTTGCAGAACCATCATCAGATCTGTTGCTACCAGACCCTTAATCAGAGAAAATCTTTCTTTCAATCATTTGCAGAAACCATCATCAGATCTGTTGTCACCAGACCCTTAATCAGAGATAATCTTTCTTTCAATCATTTGCAGAACCATTATCAGATATGTTGCTACCAGACCCTTAATCAGAGAAAATCTTTCTTTCAGTCATTTGCAGAACCATCATCAGATCTTTTCTTACCAGACCCTTAATCAGAGAAAATCTTTCTTTCAATCATTTGCAGAACCATCATCAGATCTGTTGCTACCAGACCCTTAATCAGAGAAAATCTTTCTTTCAATCATTTGCAGAACCATCATCAGATCTGTTGCTACCAGACCCTTAATCAGAGAGAATCTTTCTTTCAGTCATTTGCAGAACCATCATCAAATCTGTTGTCACCAGACCCTTAATCAGAGATAATCTTTCTTTCAGTCATTTGCAGAACCATCATCAGATCTGTTCTTACCAGACCCTTAATCAGAGAAAATCTTTCTTTCAGTCATTTGCAGAACCATCATCATATCTGTTGCTACCAGACCCTTAATCAGAGAAAATCTTTCTTTCAATCATTTGCAGAACCTTCATCAGATCTGTTGCTACCAGACCCTTAATCAGAGAAAATCTTTCTTTCAGTCATTTGCAGAACAATCATTATATCTGTTGTCACCAGACCCTTAATCAGAGAAAATCTTTCTTTCAGTCATTTGCAGAACCATCATCAGATCTCCCTTAATCAGAGAAAATCTTTCTTTCAGTCATTTGCAGAACCATCATCAGATCTGTTGTCACCAGACCCTTTATCAGAGATAATCTTTCTTTCAGTCATTTGCAGAACTATCATCAGATCTGTTGTCACCAGACCCTTAATCAGAGAAAATCTTTCTTTCAATCATTTGCAGAACCATCATCAGATCTGTTCTTACCAGACCCTTAATCAGAGAAAATCTTTATTTCAATCATTTGCAGAACCATCATCAAATCTGTTGCTACCAGACCCTTAATCAGAGATAATCTTTCTTTCAATCATTTGCAGAACCATCATTATATCTGTTGTCACCAGACCCTTTACCAGAGATAATCTTTCTTTCAGTCATTTGCAGAACCATCATCATATCTGTTGCTACCAGACCCTTAATCAGAGAAAAATCTTTCTTTCAGTCATTTGCAGAACCATCATCATATCTGTTGCTACCAGACCCTTAATCAGAGATAATCTTTCTTTCAGTCATTTGCAGAACCATCATTATATCTGTTGTCACCAGACCCTTAATCAGAGAAAATCTTTCTTTCAGTCATTTGCAGAACCATCATCAGATCTCCCTTAATCAGAGAAAATCTTTCTTTCAGTCATTTGCAGAACCATCATCATATCTGTTGCTACCAGACCCTTAATCAGAGAAAATCTTTCTTTCAATCATTTGCAGAACCATCATCAGATCTGTTGCTACCAGACCCTTAATCAGAGAAAATCTTTCTTTCAGTCATTTGCAGAACAATCATTATATCTGTTGTCACCAGACCCTTAATCAGAGAAAATCTTTCTTTCAGTCATTTGCAGAACCATCATCAGATCTCCCTTAATCAGAGAAAATCTTTCTTTCAGTCATTTGCAGAACCATCATCTTATCTGTTGTTACCAGACCCTTAATCAGAGATAATCTTTCTTTCAGTGATTTGCAGAACCATCATCAGATCTGTTGTCACCAGACCCTTAATCAGAGATAATCTTTCTTTCAGTCATTTGCAGAACCATCATCAGATCTGTTGCTACCAGACCCTTTATCAGAGAAAATCTTTCTTTCAGTCATTTGCAGAACCATCATCAGATATGTTGCTACCAGACCCTTAATCAGAGAAAATCTTTCTTTCAGTGATTTGCAGAACCATCATCAGATCTGTTGCTACCAGACCCTTAATCAGAGAAAATCTTTCTTTCAATCATTTGCAGAACCATCATCAGATCTGTTGTCACCAGACCCTTAATCAGAGATAATCTTTCTTTCAATCATTTGCAGAACCATTATCAGATATGTTGCTACCAGACCCTTAATCAGAGAAAATCTTTCTTTCAGTCATTTGCAGAACCATCATCAGATCTTTTCTTACCAGACCCTTAATCAGAGAAAATCTTTCTTTCAATCATTTGCAGAACCATCATCAGATCTGTTGCTACCAGACCCTTAATCAGAGAAAATCTTTCTTTCAATCATTTGCAGAACCATCATCAGATCTGTTGCTACCAGACCCTTAATCAGAGAGAATCTTTCTTTCAGTCATTTGCAGAACCATCATCAAATCTGTTGTCACCAGACCCTTAATCAGAGATAATCTTTCTTTCAGTCATTTGCAGAACCATCATCAGATCTGTTCTTACCAGACCCTTAATCAGAGAAAATCTTTCTTTCAGTCATTTGCAGAACCATCATCATATCTGTTGCTACCAGACCCTTAATCAGAGAAAATCTTTCTTTCAATCATTTGCAGAACCTTCATCAGATCTGTTGCTACCAGACCCTTAATCAGAGAAATCTTTCTTTCAGTCATTTGCAGAACAATCATTATATCTGTTGTCACCAGACCCTTAATCAGAGAAAATCTTTCTTTCAGTCATTTGCAGAACCATCATCAGATCTCCCTTAATCAGAGAAAATCTTTCTTTCAGTCATTTGCAGAACCATCATCTTATCTGTTGTTACCAGACCCTTAATCAGAGATAATCTTTCTTTCAGTGATTTGCAGAACCATCATCAGATCTGTTGTCACCAGACCCTTAATCAGAGATAATCTTTCTTTCAGTCATTTGCAGAACCATCATCAGATCTGTTGCTACCAGACCCTTTATCAGAGAAAATCTTTCTTTCAGTCATTTGCAGAACCATCATCAGATATGTTGCTACCAGACCCTTAATCAGAGAAAATCTTTCTTTCAGTGATTTGCAGAACCATCATCAGATCTGTTGCTACCAGACCCTTAATCAGAGAAAATCTTTCTTTCAATCATTTGCAGAACCATCATCAGATCTGTTCTTACCAGACCCTTAACCAGAGAAAATCTTTCTTTCAGTCATTTGCAGAACCATCATCAGATCTGTTCTTACCAGACCCTTAATCAGAGATAATCTTTCTTTCAATCATTTGCAGAACCATTATCAGATATGTTGCTACCAGACCCTTAATCAGAGAAAATCTTTCTTTCAGTCATTTGCAGAACCATCATCAGATCTTTTTTCTTACCAGACCCTTAATCAGAGAAAATCTTTCTTTCAATCATTTGCAGAACCATCATCAGATCTGTTGCTACCAGACCCTTAATCAGAGAAAATCTTTCTTTCAATCATTTGCAGAACCATCATCAGATCTGTTGCTACCAGACCCTTAATCAGAGAAAATCTTTCTTTCAGTCATTTGCAGAACCATCATCAAATCTGTTGTCACCAGACCCTTAATCAGAGATAATCTTTCTTTCAGTCATTTGCAGAACCATCATCAGATCTGTCTTACCAGACCCTTAATCAGAGAAAATCTTTCTTTCAGTCATTTGCAGAACCATCATCATATCTGTTGCTACCAGACCCTTAATCAGAGAAAATCTTTCTTTCAATCATTTGCAGAACCATCATCAGATCTGTTGCTACCAGACCCTTAATCAGAGAAAATCTTTCTTTCAGTCATTTGCAGAACAATCATTATATCTGTTGTCACCAGACCCTTAATCAGAGAAAATCTTTCTTTCAGTCATTTGCAGAACCATCATCAGATCTGTTGTCACCAGACCCTTAATCAGAGATAATCTTTCTTTCAGTCATTTGCAGAACCATCATCAGATCTGTTGCTACCAGACCCTTTATCAGAGAAAATCTTTCTTTCAGTCATTTGCAGAACCATCATCAGATATGTTCTTACCAGACCCTTAATCAGAGATAATCTTTCTTTCAATCATTTGCAGAACCATTATCAGATATGTTGCTACCAGACCCTTAATCAGAGAAAATCTTTCTTTCAGTCATTTGCAGAACCATCATCAGATCTTTTCTTACCAGACCCTTAATCAGAGAAAATCTTTCTTTCAGTCATTTGCAGAACCATCATCAGATCTGTTCTTACCAGACCCTTAATCAGAGATAATCTTTCTTTCAATCATTTGCAGAACCATTATCAGATATGTTGCTACCAGACCCTTAATCAGAGAAAATCTTTCTTTCAGTCATTTGCAGAACCATCATCAGATCTTTTCTTACCAGACCCTTAATCAGAGAAAATCTTTCTTTCAATCATTTGCAGAACCATCATCAGATCTGTTGCTACCAGACCCTTAATCAGAGAAAATCTTTCTTTCAATCATTTGCAGAACCATCATCAGATCTGTTGCTACCAGACCCTTAATCAGAGAAAATCTTTCTTTCAGTCATTTGCAGAACCATCATCAAATCTGTTGTCACCAGACCCTTAATCAGAGATAATCTTTCTTTCAGTCATTTGCAGAACCATCATCAGATCTGTTCTTACCAGACCCTTAATCAGAGAAAATCTTTCTTTCAGTCATTTGCAGAACCATCATCTTATCTGTTGTCACCAGACCCTTAATCAGAGAAAATCTTTCTTTCAGTCAATTGCAGAACCATCATCAAATCTGTTGTCACCAGACCCTTAATCAGAGAAAATCTTTCTTTCAGTCATTTGCAGAACCATCATTAGATCTGTTGCTACCAGACCCTTAATCAGAGATAATCTTTCTTTCAGTCATTTGCAGAACCATCATCTTATCTGTTGTCACCAGACCCTCAATCAGAGATAATCTTTCTTTCAGTCATTTGCAGAACCATCATCAGATCTGTTGTCACCAGACCCTTAATCAGAGAAAATGTTTCTTTCAGTGATTTGCAGAACCATCATCTTATCTGTTGTCACCAGACCCTTAATCAGAGATAATCTTTCTTTCAATCATTTGCAGAACCATCATCAGATCTCCCTTAATCAGAGAAAATCTTTCTTTCAATCATTTGCAGAACCATCATCTTATCTGTTGTCACCAGACCCTTAATCAGAGATAATCTTTCTTTCAGTCATTTGCAGAACTATCATCAGATCTGTTGTCACCAGACCCTTTATCAGAGAAAATCTTTCTTTCAATCATTTGCAGAACCATCATCAGATCTCCCTTAATCAGAGAAAATCTTTCTTTCAATCATTTGCAGAACCATCATCTTATCTGTTGTCACCAGACCCTTAATCAGAGATAATCTTTCTTTCAGTCATTTGCAGAACCATCATCAGATCTGTTGTCACCAGACCCTTTAATCAGAGATAATCTTTTTTTCAGTCATTTGCAGAACCATCATCAGATCTGTTGTTACCGGACCCTTTACCAGAGCCGTACATTCAACCCAAATACACATTGGTGCTGGAATTAACGGATGTTCTTGTTCATCCTGAATATACGGTGAGTGAATTCCATAATTTCCTATTGTTGCTGAAAATAGTCATCAGTTTTTTACCTACAGGTTATAGCTGTATCTAAACTTCGTGCTTATTTATCTTTATCCTGGTCGAAATAAAATCAATATCAATATTTTGTGGATTAGATTGTGCATCCGATTTTAGCTTTTCTTTCATATTTTATTTTTATTGCTACAGACTACGAGTGGATGGCGGTTTCGTAAACGACCTGGAGTGTCACAATTTTTGAAAGCATTGACGCTACCCATGTTTGAAATCGTTATCTACACACATGAAAACGGATTTGTAAGTTAAAATTTCAAGGAGAATCACAAAAAAAACTCCTCAAATCAATGCAAAAATTAGTTAAAGAAAATTTAACATAATTTCTTAAACATATCCTGGGAAGTTAATGGTAATTTGAAGAAGAACCTCTAGCTTTATAATCTCTCTGAGCTCCAAAAATTGCAAAGTGAAACTAGATAACCTTTTTCTTTGGAGCTTTACCCTTAATGAAACTTTCTTTTCTTTTAGAGTTCAGCGCCTGTAGTTGATGGGGTAGATCCCGAAGGTTTCATAATGTATCGATTATTCCGAGATGCTACTAAATATACAAATGGAACGCATGTCAAAGTTTGTTTTCTCTTTTTCAAAAATCACCACTCAAATTACTCATTTTCTAAGATATTGTTCGATTATCAGTTTTTTGACTCTCTCCTTTATGCCAAAGATTGCCGATAGCTGTTGGGTGTCAGTAATATTACTTGCTTACAACTTACCGTGTCAGTAGGCCAGATTCGTAGAATGTCATTAGAAATATTAGAAAAATTTAAACAAAGCACTTAATTTTGACCAATTTGCTCCTGAAACTGCCTGAAACCCTATGAATTGATATTATTGGTATATTTTTTATATTGACACATAATTATCTTGGGTCACCGCTGTAATATTAATCTATAGGGAATAACAATAATATAATAACACCAATTGCGTCACTTTTAGGACTTGTCGCGACTGAATCGAGATATCACCAAAGTCGTACTAGTGGATTGTGATTCACGGACGAGTCAATTACAACCAAGGAATTCTCTGGTGTTAAAGAAATGGAATGGCGATCCGAAAGATACTGACCTCTTTGAACTTATTCCTTTCTTCCACAGTAAGTGAATAACATTGTTAATTGGGACTTTTGTTTAGTAGACACAAGATGCTGACTGCAAGATGTTCTATTGATCATGCTTAACCCTTTAAGGCTTTGCGCCCCCGCTGAGTGTCCCCAGGGCAAAAATGAGTTCGTCCAATTCTAATGAAATTAAGAATATAACACAATAAAATGGTGTAGAATTGAATGACAATATTGATTTTTGTGTATTTTGGTCTTATAGGGGGTAAAATTGGGGGTTTTGGGCCCAATTCTGGGCTTTTAGGGCAAAAAATGACCCAAAAATCAAGTTTCTTCAATTTCGATTAGACTTTCCACTTTTATCCAATTTTTCATGTAGAATACGAATATGAAACTCAAAATTCTTCAAAAGTCCTGAAATACCCTCAAAAAGTTGGTTTTTGGCCAAATTCTGGACTTGGGGCAAAAAATGACCCAAAAATCAAGTTTCTTCAACTTTTCAATTTTTCAATTTTATCAACTAAAAGAGATAGGCCAGTTTTATGTGTTGAACTTTTCACTTTTTAATGATGAAGGGTTAAAGTTTGGTAGCCAGAAGTATGATTTACTTTATATTGCTTTTAAACGAAACTTCTTTTGCTACTAATGTACAGTTTTATAACCTTTTTCGTTTACTTTTTAGTGATTGCAACATCAAACGTAGATGATGTCCGGCCCATCCTCGATTTCTACCGGAACGAAGAAGATCCGGTGGCAGCCTGGCGTAGGAACCAAGACCTTTTAAGGAAACAACAGGAAGAACTTCTTCTACAACAGCAACAACAAAAACAACAACCTAGTGGCGGTGGCTTTTTTTCTAGAGGGTTGTTTGGACCAAGGGTGAGTGAAGGGTCTTCATAGCACGGTCTTCATAGCACGAGAGTGTGTTTTTGTATAAAATCGTGATCTCTGAAATATCAATACATTCCGAATTCTTCCTCCTAGCTTTTGAATGCTGTAAAGTTACTGGTAATAAAGCGTCTATTTCATTCACATATTGATTTTTTATTCATAGAGATAAATAGCTGAGATGGAGGTGCTTCGAGAAAGTTGAACGTCGTTTTCTGCGGACGAAGGTAAAATATCGAACAGAATGGTAGTCAGAGATCATGGAATATAATTTACTATTGATTACTTAACCTTCCTACTGAGTGGATTGAACCTGGCAGGGATAAATGCGCTTTGATATTCGAAAGCTGGTGTAAATGATGAACAGTATTTTACTGAAGCTGACAGTGAAAGAAAATGGAATGGTAAAATAAACTATTCTAACGTAGAGATTTAAAATTTAGGAGAAATAAATTTCATATTTTTGTTTTATAATATAACATTTAATTTTGATAGAATTTGAATATAAATTTTGCATCTTTTTTCTTCAAAAAAACCTCAATCAAATGCTGTACCAAACAACTTTAAATAAAGAAAAAAGACAAAGTTTTTATTACAGAATTTTTTTGTTGCAATTGTTATAAATCCTTTGAATTTATTTTAGCCAAAAAACAAGACTAGGGTGTACCACTAAAATAGGGTTTAGGTTTCGGTTCTCTCCTGTAATTCCTGCTGGGATGTGGTCAGTACCAGACCATTGTATTTATTTTTTTACAAATTCAGTCTCGTGTAATCTTTTTTGAATATGTCGTTCTTCTTTGCTTGATATCTAGGATTTTCTTAAAGTCTTTGTTCCATACTTGAAAAAAAAAAGGATTTACCATAGAAACTTCCAAAACAACAACAAAAGAAGAAGCATTATTTATGAAGGACTGTATCGGGATCTCCCTTCTTGTTTCTTGCAACAAGTTACTCCTGTCTAATCTTATCTCATCGATTTCATTGGTGTTCGAGTATTTTTTTGTATCATATATACATTGATTAGCTGGTATGAAAAAATGGGCAAACACATGTATTATGTGAATTATCAATCGAATAAACTGTCAAATGTCTACTTTTAGTGGATAAAATTTCCCCAATATACTAATTTTGAATTTTTCTCGTGAATATTGAATTTCGGGAAGATGGCTGAAATAAATTAATCTACGCAAAATTTAGTCCAATTACTGTCCAGTTACATTCTCATTCATTCAGTCTATCCTAGATTAGGATTCAACTTGGTGACAAAATGATATCTTTATCGAATGGTTCATTGGAGCATCTTCTTCAGCGTATCATACCGACATCCATGAATGAGGTTTTCTATTTTGTTAATTCTCATAACATTTTTTCGTTTCCTCCGGTACTCCTGAACCTATGTATTGTAAGTGTTAGTGTGCTTGTACCAGCTGACCAAACTTTTATGTCAACATTTCTTTAATCAGTTTTAGGCATTTAAAAAAAACTTTGATTGCTGTTTGATAATACCTACTCGTATTCTTGTATTTTTTAGCCTCCCTCAACTCAAAGGAAAGAATATATTTGCTTCGTGAAAAAATCTCCCTTTACTCGTATTCATTTTGATGCACCCGTTAAATTGCAGACGGTTTGTCTTGCTTATTATTGTTTTAAATTTGGTTTGCCAGAATATGAGAACATATCATTGAGAGGGTATCGTTCTACCAAAAACATGTATTGTGTTTTGTTTTGATGTCGCTTATCAGGAGGATAGGTATGAAATGAAAAAAATCTTTGATTTTGTTGTTGCTGAACTTTTACCAAGCCTGGCTGGACAAGCTTGATAACTGGTTATTTTGACTTCTCTTCTTGCTTTCAGATGACAGAAGATGCACCAGAATGCACAAGATGTGTACAAAGAGAAAGAAGATATGAACTGGTAAGTTGCGTGTACATTTTTTGCAATTTTGACTTCTTTTTGAAGTTTGAAAATCCAGGAGACTTCAAAATTATAATCAATTGATTGCAAGACTTGCATTTTTAACCCTTAAAGTCTTATTTTAAAGTCAAAGAACAAAATTTTAAGTGGATAAAAGTAGTATTTCCTGTCATTTCTAATTAGAATTTTTCCTTTTAACCCTTTAACTACCGTGGCATTTTTTTACACCCTCGACCTATTTACCAATGTCGGCATATTATGCTGACATAGGCAAAAGGTAGTGGTTTTCACTTCATTTTCTGAATAATATATGAAGTATCAGCCAGGGACTATAATTTTGAGTTGAACATTGTAGAATAGTCATTTTTCAACATAGAAAAGTTTTTAACTATTAATTTTCTTTCATTTCAAACCATCTAAAGTCTATTCACGATTAGACAGGAGAACCGTCGTGTGTTTTTTTATAATTTGATGTAAACAAGACGGGTTCGAGCTGTGAGTCCAATATTGGACTCACATTTTTTACAGTGGGAAATTCAAATTTAGCGCTGTCCTCACTTACTAAAATAAAAACCAAATTTCGAAAGTTGCGCTTTCTCTAAGAAAGTGTGACCAGTAAAAGAATAACAAAGTTTGATTGGCTATGTTTTCAACCGTTATTAGGATCTGGGAAATTCAAACTCTCAGCCCGTACCATGATATACATTTCGCCATCAGTTTATCAAAGAAGAAATCATAGCATGGATTCCCAGGCTAATTCACGATAAGTGTGCACTCTTTTTTTCTTTTACCTATAACTTTTGAAGGAATTCTTCAATCTTTATAAATTTGGTATCATTGGAAAGATATTAGTGAGTGGAACAATTTGAAATAAAAAAATCTTTAAAAAGATTCTAAAAATGAAGATGAAAATGAAGAAGAAAAGAATGAAGATCTTGTAGAAAAGTGCTATAACTTTCATTTTCATTGGAGAGATTCTTTGATCTTAGGAGGTCATCACTGTGAAGAAATTTCATTATAATATTAATTAAGTATAAAGTTATGATACAAAGTTAATAAGTGATTAACCCCCAAAAACAGCAGAAAACAGCGTTTATAGACGTCAATCAGCTTAACTTTGTTTGATATATTTTTACTGAATGATTATTTATGAGAAATTTTTTCACAGCGATGACGTTCGATAATCAAGGATTCACTTCAGTGAAAATGATAGTTAAAGCACTTTTCTACAAGATCTTCATTTTTTTCTTCTTCATTTTCATCTTCATTTCAAATTGTTCCACTCACTATCTTTCCAATGATACCATATTCATAAAGATTGAAGAGCTCCTTCAAAAGTTATAGGTAAAAGAAAAAAGAGTGCACACTTATCGTGAATAGACTTTAATGCAAAATCTTTGTAGACGTGTTAAATTTTGCGGCAAAGAAATTTCACATGTCGGTATATGCCGACAATGGCAAGGAAATAAAAAATGCTCATGTCGGCATATGCCGACATCGGCACGGAAAGGGTTAATACGCGAGCTTGTATTGTAAATTTAGCAAATTTTAGACCTCCAGGAACTATTTTCTTGGAAGTATGCGTTCGCCTAACGAAGGTAAATTGTTGATTCTGAACAATGCTAAGCATCCGGTTGGTTGTGATATTTCAAAAATTACTTTAATTTTAGATTCAAAGAGCAAAAGAAGAGAAGTATTTGAAGTTACCTAAAGTGGCTTGTCACTTATGTACACAACAATTGACGTCCCTCCCTTCATCCACTGAAACATGCAAATCAAGTGATGACCCTTCATCCACACTCTCCAACTCGGTTGTTAATGATAACACCAACGACAAGCAATTCATCAAGCAAAGGAGAAGATATTCTACCGGAAATTTAGACAAATGTCTTGATATCAACGGTCACGCTTTGGAGTGTATAGAGAGATCATTCGTCGGAGATTTAACAGAACAACATCGACAAAAACGACCTAGTCATCAGCAGCTGAGACTCGATTCTGACCTCTTGAAGGAAAGGCTGACTCAACTACGTCTTTCAGTCAAATGTAAAAGAATTCATGATTCTGGTGGTCGACGTGTAAACAGGAGAGCATACGGTGATCCTTTCCCAATCACATCCACTGAAATATATCCTTTCTCAGAAGCCAAATCCTGGGCGCATGGAGCCAGCAAACCTTTAACACCGATCGAAAAAGCTAGGTTAGTCAACGAGTTAACTTATCAAGAGCTACAAGATATAGCTTTTACGATGCTTGAAGGACGTAAAGAAGAGCTAGACTCACCAGATTGCCCACCTCCAAGTAGGAGAGTTTCGTTAGAGAACACTCCACCCGATGTGGTTTCTCATGAAAGAGAAAAGCAAAGGTTTTCAAGACGGAGATCCAAGAAACTTAATAAAAGATGTCAGCTCATAGGAGATGAAGAAGAAGATGAGCAGGCCGTTGAACTGTTGTTAGTTCTTCGATGTTTTTTGAAAATGTCTACCAGTGAGGAACCGTTGAAACGTGTTTTAAAAGCCATGGAAATGTTTTTGTGTGGTGATTCTTCTATTGTCGACAATTTTGTTCAACGGTACCACAACAAAGATGGTATCGGTGCTCATTCGTTGAAAACGAACAACATTTTACGAGAAATTGTTTTGGAGTTGCTACACGAGTTTGAGAAGAATCCAATCAAATCGATCCACGCTTTAATGTCGCAATTCTTGGCAAAATTGAGAGTCGTGAACCAGAAACTGAAGAATATTTTTGATTCAGATTTAAATGTAAAGGACAGTAGATATTTACTGAAATCAGGATTCACTAAGTCAGAAATTGAAAATCTAGAAGAAAGCGTTGATTGTCATTTAGGTTCCGAGGTTGTATCACGAGCGAAGAATAGAAAAGTGAAGAAAGACGTTAAAAAACCCATTGAACCACTTCCTGACCTTTTGAGAAACCATGTTTTACCACATACGGAGGAGATCTGGAACCGAATACAATTTGTTGGTCGAATGAATGCTGCAACCTCATTGGATAATACATTATCACGTGAACAGGAGCAGACGAGGAATGGTGACATATCATCTGACAGCTCAAGTGTAGATGATGAGATTAACAAAAGGGGTCTTAATAATGGTAAATTTTGATGTTCATGCTTGTAAAATCAAAAAATCTCGAAATTCTCGCATATCTTATCAGAAGAATAACTAAAAATCGCCTGTGGTCAGGATGTTTTCAAAAATTTCCACCGAACACTCTATTTTTCATCAAGGAACATCATAGGATTCGGCTCAACGTGAAATTCATATTTTGTCAATGATAGTTTCCTTTCGAATGTGGTTTAGAATAACCATAATATTTTCAGTTTTATTTTTCTCTTATCTTACAGACATACACCGAAGGAACTCTCTCACAAACTTCGGAAGTAGACAGAACGACAGAATGGATACAGAAAGGTTTAAAAATTATTACCCTGTAAGTTTTAATTCCATTGAAAATATCGCTGAATATTTTTGTTCTAATAAGTGTCATGGGTATGGGCCTCAGTAAGAGGTTTTTTTTCTGTGACAGGGATATTAAAAATGGTATTCTTCATATCATTCTTTTCGGTGTCGGCCGGGTCTTTCCTTTCCACAAAAACCAGCTTTTTAGCCTAAAAGGGGATGCTTTATTTTTTAAATCAATTTCTATCCTCCACAGATCACTGATGACAAGGAAACGGAAGAAGAGTTCTACGTCGAAGAACTTGTAGAAAACCATCAGTACGTAATGATATTGAAACAGATTTTTAATGCCTTCCTGATAGTTTTTGGAACCCTTGACAATTGCTCAAAGCATTTATAATTCTCTCCTATTTTCTAGCTTATTTATCTAACATAATACGTCGGAAATCTCTAGCATCTAATGGTATTTTTGGCATGATTCTCCGTCCAATATAATAGCATACATCGGTATGAAAAGGATTTTCAACTATCTGTCAGAAATCCCTTTAAATAGCACTCACAATTTTTCTAGACATTTTAAATGCTAATTTTTATGAGCTTAACCCTTTAAGTACCAATGACGAGTATACTAGACATGATGCCCAGTTTGAGTTAGAAATCGTCATTTTTGGTTTAACTCATAGGAATTGGATTGGGTTTCATGGTCAAGCAAAAAAAAATCAAAAGTGAGTCTTTCCAGCGAGATTTTAAGTCAAAAAGTCAAAAAAAAATGCAAAAATTTGACAAAATACATTTTTTTTAGATTTTGATCGTTTTTTGACCATTTTTGGTCTACGATTGATCCAAGAACCTCCAAAATATTGACCCTGTTTTACTTGATTCTGTCCTCTAGCGAATTAATTTGAAGTTTTACTACTGGGCACTTTTCTATCATTCAGGCAGATCCTTCTAACTCCTTCTAGATCCGGAGCGATTTTCTTTAAAAAACTTAGAAAAAAATGACTGTGGTACATAAAGGGTTAAGATCTGGAGTCTCAAAAGTTCTGTTGTTCAATTATAACTACGTGCAAAGCCTATTTTACAATCGAAATGAATCATGGATAGTAAGAACTGTTTGTGCCCCCATAACAGCTTCCTGTTGGTTAGACGCAAAGCATCTAAAATTTTAGTCGTTATGAGAGTGCAGTGGTCCTGATTACCCATGAATCATTGCGACCGTGAAATGACCTATGCTATGCTATCCCGGGGGGGGTACTAGGTTTGCGAGGTGACGGGTATGTCCGAGCCGAAAATCGAAAATCGACCCTTTGAGAGACAAAATTTTGGTGATTTTGGGACCCTTTGAGAGACTTTTTCCTAAATTTTGGTCCATTTTTTCCAAATTTTGGTTTGATTTTCACCAAATTTTGGTCAAAATTCTTGGAAATCGTGACCCTTTGAGAGAGAAATTTTTGATTTTTGTGATTTTGGGACCCTTTCAGAGACTAACTTTAGAATTTGTACCCCTTTGAGAGACTTTTGAGGAATGGAAAAAGGTACCCTTATGGCTCGCACATACCCGGCACCCATTTTGCCTAAGTACCCCCCCCCCCCCCCGGGTATGCTATCAAAGTAGCTGGTGTTTTTTTACCATCGTTCAACAGTGTTAATATCTACTTTGAATGTTCTTACCTTCCAGCCCGATGACGGTCGAATCATTTGAGAATATGGAAAATGAGGAAGATTTATTTGATGCACTTTCGACGATTTCTCTTCAACATGTCCAAGTAGATGAGGTAAGGTTCACTTAAAGTTCATAATCTGTAAACCCGCTTGCAATGACGTGATTGAAAACTTTCTAAATTTTAAATTCCTGTCGTCGTGTTTTACAAAATTCAGAAAAAATGCTCCTCAAAACTTTATATTAACGTCAGAAATAAATTGGCACTTTATGTGTACCAGCAAGCTAAAATCTTGAGTATCAATCTCACAGATAACCCGATCAATCTCTGAACAATTTTAATTTCTTAAACTTTAAGAATAATTGAGTATATGAGATCGTAATGATATTGTAATGTAAATGTATGATTAAACAATGATAAGATTCTAAATCGTTTGCCATTGGATCTCCTTCAGGTAGAATCGCCAGAAGTGTTCGAAGATTCTGTCATTCTGCAACAACAAGAAGAAAATTCGGACAAAATAAAGAGAGATAAATCCAGACTGAAACCTCCACGCTTAAATCTGGTGAAAATCAAACAATTGGCCAATAAAGCAAGACAGCGAGCAAAAGCCACCAAAGAAAAGACTCAAAGGTAAGGGTAAATATCTTGAAAAAGATTCGAATTACAGAAATAAGCTGAGGGGACCAATATTTTATTTCGAATTACAGAAAGATTTGAATTAGAGAGAGTTGACTGTAGAGAGTGGACTGTAGACGACAGTTTATATTAAAATTTCCCAATTCTTCAATCTACCCAGAACCACTTGCACTGTTTTTGATTTATTTTTACTGGTGGATTATCAGAATAAAGAAAGCGAGCTAAGAGAGTGGTTTCGAGATTGCCTTTTCTACTAATTCTAAACTCAGGTTTATTTCGGTGCGGATACTCGACACATTATTCGGAATAAAGGAATTGCGAAAACAAAGTATAGGATATTTGTGAATCCATGTTAAGGCTGAGGTAAACGATTCCAGCATTCCATCCAACCTTCCATTTTCTCTCTGTTGCATGGAATGTTGGCCTTTACGAAATTGCTTTTAAACCAAGGTTTCTTCTTTTACAGTGAAATAGAAAGGCCAAAACATACTGAAGAACGCCCCCATGACAAACGATTAAAGCGAAGAGGGAAAGAAGCGAATATCTTGTTAAGTGGCCAAATGAAAATAAAGGTTGATTCGTCCAAATCACGTGATCACTCCAGCCCTTCTTGGCTGACAGATGTGGATCTTGAATCATGTAAGTTCTTTCTGAGTTTTAACGGTCGGAAAATTTTGATGAAACTCTTGGAAATGAAATAAAGCCACTTATTCCCCATCTGAAACAAGTGACTCACCAAATGCAGGATTGAAAGTAAAATCCTTCGCTAGTTTTTTGTTTTTTTTCTGCGTGAATACGAAGAAATCGCTAGATTTAATCCGGCATTCCAAGAGCGACGCAAATATTTTAAGGCTTCACTTTTTTCTTGCTTAAGAATGGTTGAAGATTCCTCTTTATCCCTTCGGGCTATAAACTCAATGGGTTAGATGGTGGGGCAGAGTAAAGCTTTATTGCTAAAGTTACCAGATGGTCCATTCAAACTACATAATCACACTGCGTTTTAAGATTAACTGCAACACTTTTAGAGTGATCATTCAAAGACTTTTCTTGTTTCCAAAGTTCTGAATTACGGTGAAGGCTCACAAGACACTTCCAGTTATTATAAAATTTGTGAACTGAAACTGTCTAGGCTCAATAGCCCAGAAGGCTCAACTGACACTACGCACTTCTGAAAAGAAATTTACAAGCAAGCAAAAAATACTCAAGAGTGAAAATTCTCAAATATGATGTTCATGAAAATTATTTTTCAGTATTGGGACATTTAGGCCGAGTTATAGGAACGAGTTATGGTTTACGAGGTCGCGATTTTGGAACTATTATTACCGAGTGATTACTTAGTCAGTAAATTTTTTGTCAGAAATGTGCAGTGTCTATTTTGAGCCTTTCTGGGCTGTTGACCCCAGGACAGTTCCAGTTCTTATAAATTTGTGAACTGGAAGTGTGCCAGAGCTGGAAGTATGCCGTGAGCCTTAGCGGTCACCTTACTGAATAACTGATTACTAATTGTTTTAATTTACAGTGGAACGTTCAAAGCGCGTCGAAGCCTATTTTCAAATGAACCCAAAATTATATGAAGAAATTGTTGAAAGCCTATTAAAGTAAGATATCACTAAAATTGATAGATTGTATTTCATTTACTGTTACCATAATGGGATAAAATTTCGCAGGGATTAAATTTCGCGGTTGGGCCTATCTGCGAAATTCAAAAATTTCGCGGGGACTTTATTTCGCGGGCGGCACTATTGGGTGGCACTATTTTCACGATTTTATCTATTTTATCTTTATACTGTCAAATCATGCATATTGGTTGTTGAAATACCCATTATTTGCACTTTTTTGACGCAAGTAACCATTCAAAAAGTTTATTTGACATATTTTGTTGGAAAAATCTCGATTATTTAAATTTTAATAAACGGGGAGGGGGCCTAATTGCCGGGCGGGGTTGGAAATTGTACTTCTGAAAACCCAAAAATAAGGTAAATATAAGCTAAAATCAGACTATTTAGAGCAAAATAAGGGGCCTTATCTTTGACAGCCGAAAATTTTCAAAAAATTAACAAGCGGGGGGGGGGGTGTTTATTTGGAACCTAAGGGTAATAAACTTCAAACGAAGGAAACTTCGTGAATGGGTTTTTCTGCCAAAGAAAGTTTACATCAGTCGAGTTTAAAACTTTGGGACCCTAACGCGGCAATTTTTTCTAGTTATTATCATTACCTACTATAGACTTTGTATATATTTTTTTCCCGCGTTTATATTACCGCAATTACGGACGATGATATTGTCTACTCTTCGTTGTTTTATTTACCACAGACAATCAACATCGCTCTATGGAGGTGTGACTGGCAAAGTGGATCGAAGAGCTGCTCAAGGTATCGTACCGTTCGTTTTTTTCGAAACTTTTTTTTGATTTGAGTGAATTGTCCATCTCAATCTCGTACCCAGAGCCACTTGATTTTACTTAGGGCATGATATAATCAAAACCTTTTGCATGCACTCTCAGAATCGTAAAAAGGAGAACTAAGGGACTAGGTTCGAGTTTGGACTCATCTCTGCAACAATAAAGCTATTCCAAACTAAGCTGCTACCTCACTCCTCATGCTTCCTGCGGTTCAGACTATTCCAAACCTACCACTACAATCTCTTCACTACGTCCGTATATCAGAGTTTTATTTTAAGCAATGTCACATTTCAAGAATGTTTTCTTTGTATTTCTATAGTGACGAATATTGATATATTTCACATTACAAATTGGTTGACCAACAGAAAGCCATGTTGTACGCAAGAGCGTTCGCTATAGCTGATAAAGACCAAGATCAACTCATTTGTATAAGTGTAAGAAATGGCCCTCTGATTCTCAGTTATTCAAGAATTAACGAAAAGGCGTCATGATTTTCCTAACTCGTATTATTGCCACGTGCTATTTTTCGAAAGCTTTTTTAAAAATCAGTGCTGACTTACTTAATACAATTGAGATGGTGAGAGCTGCATGGCTGTATTGTCCATTAGATGGATCTTGTAAACGCGTGGAAATATGAATGTGTGCGGAGTTAACAGACGTACTGTAATGGATGCTAAACGAAAAACTGCTGAAGTCGACAACGACCATCTTATGATCTTACAATCTTACTTGTTGGTTTACTAGTTTCAGGTCGGGCTCTAAAGAGAAGACTATGCTTGCGTTATAATGAACTTATGGTTAGTCATCAGACTTTTGTTTCGGTGTAATGCTGAGTCATGATTCTTTTACGAATATTTCAGGAGTTAAAAGAAGCTGTGTTGACTGTTGGAATGTTGGACAACCTACCTGAACAATACCTTGAATACATCTCCGAGGTAATAATCCTTTTCTCCTCGGCACTTCTCCACATCAAAAATTTATCCATAAGAAAATAACACTAAGTCTTCACCCTTAGAGCAAAATTCTCTGCGATAAGGGAAAATATTTTCAAATGTATTTTCATTCGTTTCTTTTCATGTATAGGTCTTACAACTTGATTCCATTTCAAAATGTTCCTTTCGAATGTTTTCCGTCATCTGTGCACTGCTGGAGAAAATGAAAATGTCCAGGTAATGAAATAGCTTTCTTTTAATACTCCTTACTGTAACTTAATAGACTTAATAGCATAAACCATTCGACCCATTATGACTCTTATGACGAACTCTGCCTACTTCAGATCTTCTGTTGTGTTCTGCAAAGATGGTAATCCTGTGCTGGCTCTGCTTTGTTCGGACCATCTCTTTGATTGTTTTTCTCTCGGTTGAAAAATCTGGCTTAATAAAGCTTTGAAATCTTCTCAATTCGACAAAATCGATTTTATTTTATTTTGTAAAGTCAACTAAACAAAAGTAAAAAAAAACAAAAACAGATTGCTTTGGAACTTTTAAGGAAGAAAGAATCCTCTAAATATTTCCACCTCCTTTCTTCCAGTTCAATGACGCACGATATAATGCAAGGTCTTGATTTGATGGAGGTCGAACGAAAAATCACTTTCTTCAGGGTAACGGCTTTTCTAAATTGTTCACTTAGAGGTTTTTCAATTTTTGTAACTTCGGCAATTGCGTAAGGGGTCGCCTCTACACAAAGCCCGAAGGGCTAGATGTCGTGCTTCAAGCTCTTTCAAGCAAGAAAAAGTAAAAATTGTTGCTATTGGTTAAGCGCTGAAATTCTATTATAATGTCACGTGACCTAGGTAGGATTTCCTACCTTACCTCTGCACACTTTTCAGCCGAAGCACAACATCTAACCCTTCGGGCTTTATAAATCTATGCTCTATTCATTCGAACGTTTACTTTCATAATGGCGGAGATTACATATTCTACCAAAAATGAATAGCCTCTATACATCTTGAAAGAGTAGGAATGGATAAAATGCTTAAAAATCTCGTATTCTCTTAGTGAATTTTACTTTTAAAAGTCTTCGATCCTTTAAATTGCGTTCTTAAAAGATTATAAAAAACTATATTCTGAAACTGCGGGAAAAATACCGGGTGCGCCACAAAAAAGTTTCTCTCTTTAAAACTGATTTTTTCGAAATCTAAGAATTGAGAAACAACCATTCCTATTCCATCAGAAAGAAGAAAGACAAACTTAAATTTTGATGGGTCATTTAATAAATTCGATTAATTAGAACAAAAGTTATGCTCAATCGAATAAAAAAGTTACTTTCAGAAAGTGCCCGAAACGTTAAAAATCGACCTATCAAATTTTTATTTTGATATTGGTAATCGCAATAGGCTTTGAATGATTAAGACCATTTTTCAGTAATTAAACCATTCATGTCCAGTATTAAGGCATATTGGAATTCCACTCAAAATCCATCAAATTCCAAATCGAAGTGTCGCTTGCCATGGAACCCTGCTTTAACATATCTCTTTGCACAATATACTAGGGAGATAATATCTTTGATTAAATGAAAAAGAAAACAAGTTCCACGAACAGATTCAATTAATTGGATTTGGGGGAAATCCACCATTGGAGTCCATTGGACTTCAAGAGCTGTCATTTGAAAGCCATAAGAAAGAGGGTAGGATGCTTGGAAATGGGGATTCGGTGGAATTCCACAAATGGATTCGATTAATTGGATTTGGGGGAATTCCACAAATGGAGTCCATTGGATTTTAAGAGTTGTCATTTGAGAACAATAAAAAAGGGTAGGATGCTTGGAAAGCCATAAAAAAGAGGGTAGGATGCTTGAAAATGGGGATTTGGGGGAATTCCACAAATGGATTCGATTAATTGGATTTGGGGGAATTCCACCAATGGAGTCCATTGGATTTCAAGAGTTGTCATTTGAAACAGTAAGAAAGAGGGTAGGATGCTTGGAAATGGGGATTTGGTGGAATTCCACAAATGGATTCAATTAATTGGATTTGGTGGAATTCCACAAATGGAGTCCATTGGATTTTAAGAGTTGTCATTTGAGAACGATAAAAGGAGGGTAGGATGCTTGGAAATGGGGATTTGGTGGAATTCCACAAATGGATTCAATTAATTGGATTTGGTGGAATTCCACAAATGGAGTCCATTGGATTTTAAGAGTTGTCATTTGAGAACGATAAAAGGAGGGTAGGATGCTTGGAAATGGGGATTTGGTGGAATTCCACAAATGGATTCGATTAATTGGATTTGGGGGAATTCCACAAATGGAGTCCATTGGATTTCAAGAGTTGTCATTTGAAACAGTAAGAAAGAGGGTAGGATGCTTGGAAATGGGGATTTGGGGGAATTCCACCAATGGAGTCCATTGGATTTCAAGAGTTGTCATTTGAGAACGATAAAAAGAGGGTAGGATGCTTGGAAATGGGGATTTAGTGGAATTCCACAAATGGAGTCCATTGGATTTCAAGAGTTGTAATTTGAAACAGTAAGAAAGAGGGTAGGATGCTTGGAAATGGGGATTTGGTGGAATTCCACAAATGGAGTCCATTGGATTTCAAGAGTTGTAATTTGAAACAGTAAGAAAGAGGGTAGGATGCTTGGAAATGGGGATTTGGTGGAATTCCACAAATGGAGTCCATTGGATTTCAAGAGTTGTAATTTGAAAAGTATAAAGGATGTTACTGTTACTTTATAATAATCAAATAAAAAGTTTTTAACAAAACTGCTATATGTTCCTGTAATTAGCTGTTCTATAATAAACAAGGCATTGTGCGCAATACGAGCACATATTTTGTTATAAGCACTTATACCTTTCGGTTATTGGTTTTTATAAAGTAAACAAAGGATGTATGACATGATCAGCATTGTTATTTTTCTTATAAGCACTTAGTTTATAGGAATCTAATTAATAACTTCTAATTGAAGGCGATATACCTTTCGGATATTGGCTTTTATAAAGTAAACAAGGGATGACGAGCATTATCATTTTTCTTATAAGCACTTCAATAGTGCCGTAGTACAAATTGTGCTATTTTTTAGTTAGTCACATGTTTTTAGAAAATCACTTTATTCTTTTGCGATTAAGAGCTATTACAATCGCCCCAAATGTTTCAAAGTTTCGCGTATATCCTATCTAACATTATATTAGCATGGGTCCACAAGTTTATTTGTAACGGCTCGTATTTCAATCACGTTTCTACGTGGAAACCTTTAACAAACCAAACTTTTTAATTTTTTTTAACATGATCTAGAAGCCTTTGAGTCCAAACTAAGCTTCCTTATGGTTGGGAATATACATTATTTGTTGCTTTTTTAATGTCCGTAAACAATTTGATGGCGGTATTTTCACGTTTTACAATTTTTTTTAAAAAAAGGTTGGAGGTGAGACATCAAGTAAACTTTTTTAGGATTTGATTTTACGCATTCTCACTTCTTCTTCAAGACTTTTAGACGGCTTGTCACTGTGCCGGGTGTATACTCGGCGCGCTGGGCCCCGCAGGGTTGCTAGTAACGGCTCGAATTTCAAAAAGGTTTTACTTAAGTGGGAATTTCTAAAGTTAATTTAATGACATGGTGAAATTAAACAAACTATTTCGTTTAAAAATTATAACGTGAAATAGAATTTGAGTATTTTGTAGCATTTAAAATGAATTGCCACTTCTTAAGAAAGACTTTTAGACAGGTTGGCACTGTGCCGGGTGTATACTCGGCGCCCTGGGCCCCGCAGGGTTGCTAGTAACGGCTCGTATTTCAAAAAGGTTTTACTTAAGTTGGAATTTCTAAAGTTAATTTAATGACATGGTGAAGTTAAACAAACTAATCATTTCGTTAAAAAATTATAACGAGAAATTGAATTTGAATATTTTGTGGCATTTAAAATGAATTGCCACTTCTTAAGAAAGACTTTTAGACAGGTTGGCACTGTGCCGGGTGTATACTCGCCGCCCTGGGCCCCGCAGGGTTGCTAGTAACGGCCCGTATTTCAAAAAGGTTTTACTTAAGTTGGAACTTCTAAAGTTAATCAACAATCTAATGATCTCGTTTAAAAATTAAAATATATGGCCTTAGATGTCTGGCTGGTTGAGAATAAAAAAGACATTTTTGCTTTTTTTTATATTTTTCTGAACCAATCAGTAATAGACTTTGAGCTGTATTTCTTGAAATTTCTTTCACGTCGGTAAATATGTTCTAAGATTGAAGATTCGTTGATTTTGAGTGTTGATTTGTACATCAGATGCACCGTTGGTAGATGGGGTAATATTTTTAGTTTCTAATTTTTATATTTATTCCAAATAAAAACAGATTTATTGTTTATCCTAAGATTGAAAAAATATATTCTGAAAATGCAATACACAGTTGTTTTTGTTCATTTTTATGAGCTGCTTTCTCCTTTGCGAAATTAGAGCTAATGTTGTCCGAAATACACTAATGTATGTAGATTAGTTTTAACCTATGATTCCAAAAACAACATTTATAAAAATTAGCATAAAATTTCAAAAATGCAGGGAACAGAATGGGTAAATAAGAAGAAGGGTATATAAGTATTTGAGTGGAAACTAAGCTTTTGTTGGTCGAAATATGCGTTAGTTGATGCTTCTGTGATTGTCTATAAACAATATTTATGGCGGTATTTTCGCATTTTTTATATTTTTTCAAAAAGCTCCCTGAATGAGACCTTTTCCAAAATCTATCACTAAAAAATATTTGATGTGAAAGCAAAATCTTACAAGAATACAAGAATATATACAATCAGTTTCTATGATATGTCTCATTGAGTTTCAAGCCCGAAGGGCTAGAGGCGAATCTTTAACCCTTCTCAGGCAAGATAAATTGAAGCCACTTATTTCCAATCCAAAACGCGCATAGAACGCGACGTAATCATGACCATGGATTGTATCTAGTGGAACTTTTGTTTTGGAGGACTACATTTTTTCGAAACTAGCGATGGATTTTAGTTTCATCCGGCGTTTGTGTAAAAACTACGCGCGGGCGTTTAGGATGGGAAATAAGTGGCTTCATTTCCCATCCAGAAGAGTCGCCTCTAGCCCTTCGGGCTAGAACTCAATGATATGTCTATAACTAGCCTGGATATCCAAACTGCAAATTATTTTCTTATTTTGCTGTTTCTGTTATTTACAGCTTCAGCTTGGTTTACCTAGATCCTTGTAAACCCATGGTCTGCAAATTTTTAAAGTTGCGTAATATTTGAATCGTCGAAGTACGCATGCGCTTCGTTCCGATATTGGAATGCAAATCGCTCTAGGTGAACCAGGCTGTAAACCAGAAACATGAAAAATATGAAAAAAGCTTACAGCCTGGATATAAACGTTTTTTAATAGGCATAACGCTTATAAGCATATCCAGGCTCAAATCTTACAAAAACTTAAGCATTGGCTAAGCATATGCTGAGGCTCAGTTTACGAAATCTCAAAAGATTAATTCAAAATCTACCAGAAATCAGTAGAAATAAAATCAGACACAATTTGATTGCGCAATGTTAGAGCATTTTTACTATAATCTCATGGTTGATTGAAATTCGATTGACGTTTTAGCTTACGTTAATTTGTAATTTCCCGCGAACTTGTAATTTCCCTTCTAGCTTTTGTAATCTCCCTCCTAGATTTTGTAATTTCCCGCGAAAGTGAAATTTCCATCGTTTGGAAATTCATCACCTTTTTCAAATTTCTTACTAACTTCGAAGGCTTAATTAAATGGAATATTATTCAATTAAAACTCGAATCGCGCTTCTATGACTTTTTTCAGACCTCTTTTTAAAGTTTCAGATTGATTTCCAGTGTAAAATTGACGTCTTTCAGAATTGCTAGAATTTCAACCCAAACCATGAGATTAACCAGGAATCCCATGCTTGTTTTCGTGAAATTCTGGATAAATTACCCTCGGTCAAATTTCGAAATGTTTTAAATTTCCCTCGTTGCACTCGGGAAATTTCAAAAAATTTCAAAATTGACCTCGGGAATTTTATCCCGAATTTCCCTCATAACCATGAGATTACTAGTACAAATAATGGTAATATATTTGGGGTCGGAAAATATAAACCAACAGGGTAAAAGACGTACGTCATTACATAAGCATAGTATAAACATATTTGAGGCTCAAAAATAGAATATTGCTAAGCATAATGAGGCTGAGCAAATATACCCATGCTTATAAAAAAAACGTGTAGTCTATAAAATCTTTCTTTTCATAAACCTTAACTTCTCTTTAATTGAACTTTAGTAATTCATTTTTAATTTCTTTTTGTTATGTAGATGCAACATGTATAGTGTCAAAAAGATGTATCTTTGCCTGTTCATATGTTTCGTCATGGGTGCGTACTTTGAGAACCAAGAAAACAATTGTTCACAAGCCTCTGTGTTTACCTGAAATTTAACGGAAGTTTAGCTAGTTTGTCTTTTTGGGTAATCTGTGTGTCCTACTTGTTTGTAGATAGTAATTTCCACACTCACAAATTCGGAAAAAAGCTGTGACAATCAGCTTATATATATTTTAACAGATTTTATGATGCACCTAAACTTAAATCAGACAATTCATAAACCAACACATAAAGACCGTTGCTTTCCTTAATTCGCAGCTTTCTTAACGATAGGGATCAGAGAGTTGTGTTGAATGGGAAAACATCTGAGTGGAAGCGAATCAATGCTGGGGTACCTCAAGGCTCAATTCTTGGTCCATTGTTCTTCTTAATTTATATTAATGATCTTCCAAAAAACCTTGAGTCAAAACCGAAGATCTTTGCTGACGATACCTCTTTATTCTCTCTTGTGATTGATCAACTCTTGAGCCTTGATGTACTTAACAGAGATCTCTCCAGGATAGCTGACTGGGCTCATCAATGGAAGATGTCTTTTAACCCTGACCCATCTAAGCAAGCCATTTAAGTCTATTTTACCTGTAGACTCACTCCTCCTAATGTTCCAGCAATCTCCTTTAATAATTCTAATATCGCGACCAGTGAGTACCAGAAACATCTTGGCCTAATCTTAGATTCAAAACTTTCTTTTGATCGCCATCTAGACGAGAAGATAAAAAAGGCCAATAAAGGAATTGGTCTTATTAATCGACTTCGCAAGCATGTGCCTAGGAGATCTCTACTAACCATTTATAAATCTTTCATTAGGCCTCATCTTGATTATGGTGATATCGTATATGACCGCCCAGGAAATGCTACCTTTGTGCAGAAGCTTGAATCTATTCAATATAATGCCTGTTTAGCTATAACAGGCTGTTTTCGTGGAACGTCTCAAGAAAAACTATATTCAGAACTTGGTCTTGAAAGTCTTGCTGACAGGCGCTTTGCTAGAAGATTGACATTCTTCTATGGAATTATTAATAATTTAGCCCCTTCGTATTTACGTAACTACCTGCCAGTAAGACTTACAGCACCAGGTGGCCTTAGAACAAGAAATCCTATTTATCCTCTTAATATACGAACTGAGCGTTTCGTAACACTTTTTTTCCGTACTGCATATCTCAGTGGAATGTTCTGGGAGGTAATATACGAGATCTACCTTCAATTAAAACTTTCAAAAAAGCAATCTATGAATTTTTGAGACCCAAGCAATCTCATGTTTTTGATGTTCCTGACATTCAAGGAGTGATCTTTCTTAATCGACTTCGGGTCGGTTTCAGCCATCTCAACGAGCATAAATTTAGACATGGCTTCCGCGACACTTTAGACCCTTTCTGTGGTTGCCGAACTAACTCTGTTGAAAACAATCAGCACTTTCTTCTGCACTGCTCTATATATTCCCATGCAAGACAATCTTTGTTCGACAAACTTCAGACCCTAGGCATTATTTTTCATCCGCCGCTTAACCCTCCTTTTTTCTGTCGGCTTTTATTATATGGGGATGAAATTTTGAGTTCAAATCTAAATAAATCTATTCTTTGTTCTGTTGTTGAATTTCTTAACGAAACTGGAAGGTTTAGCGGTGCTTTATTTTAGGCTTTTACCTAACAATTGTAGCTTCCTTCTCCAAGATTTTTTTTTTTTATTTACTTATTTATTTATTTTTTACATAGTCTAGTACCTCTGGCGATATAACGTTAGTTCCTAGGGGGGGGAGGGACTATATTTTATGTTTAAGTAATGTTTTGTAATATATGTTCGTAGTGTACACGTGTTTTTGTTTCAATAAAGAAAAAAAAAAAAAAAAAAAAAAGACGGAAATATTTTAAAAATAGTGAATTAAAGTCTATTCACGATAAGTGTGCACTCTTTTTTCATTTACCTATAACTTTTGAAGGAATTCTTCAATCTTTATAAATTTGGTATCGTTGGAGAGATATTTGTGAGTGGAACAATTTGAAATAAAAGAATCTTTAAAC
The DNA here is from genome assembly GCF_902728285.1 of Clytia hemisphaerica. Taxonomy (NCBI): domain Eukaryota; kingdom Metazoa; phylum Cnidaria; class Hydrozoa; order Leptothecata; family Clytiidae; genus Clytia; species Clytia hemisphaerica. Next base: position 290,350 of record NW_027104374.1, read on the forward strand.
AAATTCTAAAAATGAAGATGAAAATGAAGAAGACAAAAATGAAGATCTTGTAGAAAGGTGCTATAACTATCATTTTCACTGAAGTGAATCCTTGATTATCAAACATCATCACTGTAAAAGAATTTCTCAAAAATAGTCATTCGGTCAAAAGATATCAAGCAAAGTTATAAGCTGTTTGACGTCTAAAAACGCTGTTTTCTGCTGTTTTCTGCTGTTTTTTGGGGTCAATCACTTATTAACTTTGTATCATAACTTTATATTGAATAAATATTTTAGTGAAATTTCTTCACAGTGATGATCTCCTAAGATCAAAGAATCTCTCCAGTGAAAATGAAAGTTATAGCACTTCTCTACAAGATCTTCATTTTTTTCTTCTTCATTTTCATCTTCGTTTTTAGAATTTTTTTGAAGACTTTTTTATTTCAAATTGTTCCACTCACAAATATCTCTCCAACGATACCAAATTTATAAAGATTGAAGAATTCCTTCAAAAATTATAGGTAAAAGAAAAAAGAGTGCACACTTATCGTGAATAGACTTTAGTTACCGTTGAGGACAAGACTTTAGAGGTAATAGATTAAGGCGATCTCTAAAACGATTTTATACCCGAAAATGAAAACTGAATCGTTCAAAATAAATACAGTAAGTAAATTACTCCAGTTAAGTAGTTTGAAGTCTTTGGATTACAAACTCTTAGGCACCAGGGATCAACATGGTTATCATAATGAAATCGATTGATTCGCATATCTAATTCCGAAATAAGTTTGCTTGTATTGGTTTTATCTTTTCTAACCGGATTCCTTGAATATTTTAACAGATGACATGCATCATCGTAAACAAAACACTCTAGATATAAAAGATAAAAAAGAAAATATAAATATCATATTGAAATGATAATGGTTATTCTGAATTTTTGGAACCATTAACCCTTTAACTGCCGGCGTCGGCATATGCCGACATTGACTGTTGGAGAGAATAAAACCCTCCTGTAAGCCTGATTTTCAATTTAAAGTCACCATTTTCGGTTAAATTTGACGGAAATAAGTTGTGCTTCTTGGTTTAGCAGAAAAACATTTCAAATTTAGTCTTTTGACCGAGATTTTGTCAAAAAAAGTCAAAAAGTGCTAAAAATTTGCGAAAATTGACTTTTTTAAGATTTTGACCGTTTTTTGAGCATTTTTCGTCAACACGTAAACCTAAAGCCACAGAAGGCCGCAGCACAAAGGTTGACCTGTTTCTGGCTAAATTTCAGGCTCGTGTTCTTATAAAAAAAGCATGTAAATTGAAATTCTCTAGGCAGGAAGCAAGGATATAGTTGGACTAAAAAAATAGTTTAAAAAATGTTATACTGATTTGTTTGTATTCCTCTTGACTCAGAAGATCGTGTAAATGACCATATACTAAGGAAATTGATTCGCAGTTGAATAATTCTTTGATGTTGACGACTACACCACAAGGCTTTGCCATTACAAGAATTCCTTAAACGGCATTTAGAGAAAACATTTTCGTATTTGTAGAATTGTACGCTCTAGCGTCTGTAAAGCCCGTCACAAAATAATTGGCAGTGGCGAAAAAAAGGAGTAAACTTCTGATAGCAAAATCCAATATTAAAACTTATTAAAACGTTCATTTTCGTGAGAAACGAAAATTTGACATCATTAAAATTCTAAATTGAATTTCTCGAGAATGTCTTATCCAATCCAGTATCCAATTTTAAACAGAGATAGGTCTTGGTAAAGTCCATCTTTCAACTAAAATTTTCTTTTCAATTTTGATTACGTCAGCAGAATTATAAAATGATGTCATCACTCCAGCGAGTTACGGCGTGTCCAACTCCAATGCAGACCAATAGCACTATCTTAAAAGGGTACTAATTTATACATCAAAAAAAGCGTATTCTGATGGAAATCAAAGTAATGATGTTGGAATTATTTTTTGTACTTAAAAAAAGTTATTACCCAAAAACATGGTTTTTGACATCATAACGATGACGTCATAAATTTTAAAAATTAAATATCTCAAGGAGTACTTATCAAAATCATTTCAAATATGAGGGCCCGTGGGCGTGTAAGGTGCATCATTTAGCAGAATCAACAACTAACGAAGTGGAAACTTTATCACATTTTACTTCTCTTGACTTTGTAACAGTCAGGAAAAAATGTATGATGTGAATATCCTTTTCTGACGAATGCTGCATAAAGTTCTTTTTTAAAAGCGGTCGCCAACAGTGTGTTTGAAACGCACTGACCCATTTCCAAGCATCCTACCCTCCTTTTTATCGTTCTCAAATGACAACTCTTCAAATCCAATTGACTCCATTTGTGGAATTCCACCAAATCCCCATTTCCAAGCATCCTACCCTCTTTTATCGTTCTCAAATGACAACTCTTCAAATCCAATGGACTTCATTTGTGGAATTCCACCAAATCCCCATTTCCAAGCATCCTACACTCTTTTTATCGTTCTCAAATGACAACTCTTAAAATCCAATGGACTCCATTTGTGGAATTCCACCAAATCCCCATTTCCAAGCATCCTACCCTCTTTTTTATCGTTCTCAAATGACAACTCTTCAAATCCAATTGACTCCATTTGTGGAATTCCACCAAATCCCCATTTCAAGCATCCTACCCTCTTTTTATCGTTCTCAAATGACAACTCTTAAATTCCAATGGACTCCATTGTGGAATTCCACCAAATCCCCATTTCCAACAGCATCCTAGCCTCTTTTTATCGTTCTCAAATGACAACTCTTAAATCCAATGGACTCCATTTGTGGAATTCCACCAAATCCCCATTTCCAAGCATCCTACCCCCTTTTATCGTTTCGCAAATGACAACTCTTCAAATCCAATGGACTCCATTTGTGGAATTCCACCAAATCCAATTCATTCAATCCATTTGTGGAATTCCACCAAATCCCCGTTTCCAAGCATCCTACCCTCTTTTATCGTTCTCAAATGAAACGCTTCAAATCCAATGGACTCCATTTGTGGAATTCCCCACCAAATCCAATTAATTGAATCCATTTGTGGAATCACACCAAATCCCCATTTCCAAGCATCCTACCCTCTTTTTTATCGTTCTCAAATGAGAACTCTTAAAATCCAATGGACTCCATTTGTGGATTCCACCAAATCCCCATTTCCATCCAAGCATCCTACCCTCTGTTTTATCGTTCTCAAATGACAACTCTTCAAATCCAATTGACTCCATTTGTGGAATTCCACCAAATCCCCACTTCCAAGCATCCTACCCTCTTTTTTATCGTTCTCAAATGAAAACTCTTCAAATCCAATTGACTCCATTTGTGGAATTCCACCAAATCCCCATTTCCAAGCATCCTACCCTCTTTTTATCGTTCTCAAATGACAACTCTTAAAATCCAATGGACTCCATTTGTGGAATTCCACCAAATCCCCCCTTCCAAGCATCCAACCTCTTTTTTATCGTTCTCAAATGACAACTCTTCAAATCCAATGGACTCCATTTGTGGAATTCCACCAAATCCCCATTTCCAAGCATCCTACCCTCTTTTTTATCGTTCTGAAATGACAACTCTTTTTTTTTTTTTATTTTATCTATAGTATATGTAACACGAACAAATAGTACAAAACTAAGGGTTCCTAACCTCCCGCAAAAGGACCACCAGATCATACCGCCAGGAGGAAGGAACCCAAACTAAGCTAACAATAAATTAATAAATCAATTGATAAATGCATGGGAAAAAAAAAAAAAACTTACTACAGAGGATAAATACTAACAAAAAATAAAAAAAAAAAAAAAAAGAGCTTGGAGAGCAGTTAGAGTAAAAGACTAAAATAACGGCCCCCCAAAACGGCTTGTATCACAGACAACTCTTCAAATCCAATGGACTCCATTTGTGGAATTCCACCAAATCCAATTCATTCAATCCATTTGTGGAATTCCACCAAATCCCCATTTCCAAGCATCCTACCCTCTTTTATCGTTCTCAAATGACAACTCTTCAAATCCAATTGACTCCATTTGTGGAATTCCACCAAATCCCCATTTCCAAGCATCCTACCCTCTTTTTATCGTTCTCAAATGACAACTCTTAAATTCCAATGGACTCCATTTGGGAATTCCACCAAATCCCCATTTTCCAAGCATCCTACCCTCTTTTTATCGTTCTCAATGACACTCTTAAATCCAATGGACTCCATTTGTGGAATTCCACCAAATCCCCATTTCCAAGCATCCCTACCCTCTTTTTTATCGTTCTCAAATGACAACTCTTCAAATCCAATGGACTCCATTTGTGGAATCCCACCAAATCCAATTCATTCAATCCATTTGTGGAATTCCACCAAATCCCCGTTTCCAAGCATCCTACCCTCTTTTATCGTTCTCAAATGACAACTCTTCAAATCCAATGGACTCCATTTGTGGAATTCCACCGAATCCAATTAATTGAATCCATTTGTGGAATTCCACCAAATCCCCATTTCCAAGCATCCTACCCTCTTTTTTATCGTTCTCAAATGACAACTCTTCAAATCCAATGGACTCCATTTTTGGTATTCCACCAAATCCCCATTTCCAAGCATCCTACCCTCTTTTTATCGTTCTCAAATGAGAACTCTTAAAATCCAATGGACTCCATTTGTGGAATTCCACCAAATCCCCATTTCCAAGCATCCTACCCTCTTTTTTATCGTTCTCAAATGACAACTCTTCAAATCCAATTGACTCCATTTGTGGAATTCCACCAAATCCCCACTTCCAAGCATCCTACCCTCTTTTTTATCGTTCTCAAATGAAAACTCTTCAAATCCAATTGACTCCATTTGTGGAATTCCACCAAATCCCCATTTCCAAGCATCCTACCCTCTTTTTATCGTTCTCAAATGACAACTCTTAAAATCCAATGGACTCCATTTGTGGAATTCCACCAAATCCCCATTTCCAAGCATCCTACCCTCTTTTTTATCGTTCTCAAATGACAACTCTTCAAATCCAATGGACTCCATTTGTGGAATTCCACCAAATCCCCATTTCCAAGCATCCTACCCTCTTTTTTATCGTTCTCAAATGACAACTCTTCAAATCCAATGGACTCCATTTGTGGAATTCCACCAAATCCAATTCATTCAATCCATTTGTGGAATTCCACCAAATCCCCATTTCCAAGCATCCTACCCTCTTTTATCGTTCTCAAATGACAACTCTTCAAATCCAATGGACTCCATTTGTGGAATTCCACCAAATCCCCATTTCCAAGCATATCCTACCCTATTTTTATCGTTCTCAAATGACAACTCTTAAATTCCAATGGACTCCATTTGTGGAATTCCACCAAATCCCCATTTCCAAGCATCCTACCCTCTTTTTTATCGTTCTCAAATGACAACTCTTCAAATCCAATTGACTCCATTTGTGGAATTCCACCAAATCCCCATTTCCAAGCATCCTACCCTCTTTTTATCGTTCTCAAATGACAACTCTTCAAATCCAATGGACTCCATTTGTGGAATTCCACCAAATCCAATTCATTCAATCCATTTGTGGAATTCCACCAAATCCCCATTTCCAAGCATCCTACCCTCTTTTTATCGTTCTCAAATGACAACTCTTCAAATCCAATGGACTCCATTTGTGGAATTCCACCAAATCCCCATTTCCAAGCATCCTACCCTCTTTTTATCGTTCTCAAATGACAACTCTTAAATTCCAATGGACTCCATTTGTGGAATTCCACCAAATCCCCATTTCCAAGCATCCTACCCTCTTTTTTATCGTTCTCAAATGACAACTCTTAAAATCCAATGGACTCCATTTGTGGAATTCCACCAAATCCCCATTTCCAAGCATCCTACCCTCTTTTTATCGTTCTCAAATGACAACTCTTCAAATCCAATGGACTCCATTTGTGGAATTCCACCAAATCCAATTCATTCAATCCATTTGTGGAATTCCACCAAATCCCCGTTTCCAAGCATCCTACCCTCTTTTATCGTTCTCAAATGACAACTCTTCAAATCCAATGGACTCCATTTGTGGAATTCCACCAAATCCAATTAATTGAATCCATTTGTGGAATTCCACCAAATCCCCATTTCCAAGCATCCTACCCTCTTTTTTATCGTTCTCAAATGACAACTCTTCAAATCCAATGGACTCCATTTGTGGAATTCCACCAAATCCCCATTTCCAAGCATCCTACCCTCTTTTTTATCGTTCTCAAATGACAACTCTTAAATCCAATGGACTCCATTTGTGGAATTCCACCAAATCCCCATTTCCAAGCATCCTACCCTCTTTTTTATCGTTCTCAAATGACAACTCTTCAAATCCAATTGACTCCATTTGTGGAATTCCACCAAATCCCCATTTCCAAGCATCCTACCCTCTTTTTTATCGTTCTCAAATGACAACTCTTCAAATCCAATTGACTCCATTTGTGGAATTCCACCAAATCCCCATTTCCAAGCATCCTACCCTCTTTTATCGTTCTCAAATGACAACTCTTCAAATCCAATGGACTCCATTTGTGGAATTCCACCAAATCCCCATTTCCAAGCATCCTACCCTCTTTTTATCGTTCTCAAATGACAACTCTTCAAATCCAATGGACTCCATTTGTGGAATTCCACCAAATCCCCATTTCCAAGCATCCTACCCTCTTTTTTATCGTTCTCAAATGACAACTCTTCAAATCCAATGGACTCCATTTGTGGAATTCCACCAAATCCAATTCATTCAATCCATTTGTGGAATTCCACCAAATCCCCATTTCCAAGCATCCTACCCTCTTTTATCGTTCTCAAATGACAACTCTTCAAATCCAATGGACTCCATTTGTGGAATTCCACCAAATCCCCATTTCCAAGCATCCTACCCTCTTTTTATCGTTCTCAAATGACAACTCTTAAATTCCAATGGACTCCATTTGTGGAATTCCACCAAATCCCCATTTCCAAGCATCCTACCCTCTTTTTATCGTTCTCAAATGACAACTCTTCAAATCCAATTGACTCCATTTGTGGAATTCCACCAAATCCCCATTTCCAAGCATCCTACCCTCTTTTTATCGTTCTCAAATGACAACTCTTCAAATCCAATGGACTCCATTTGTGGAATTCCACCAAATCCAATTCATTCAATCCATTTGTGGAATTCCACCAAATCCCCATTTCCAAGCATCCTACCCTCTTTTTATCGTTCTCAAATGACAACTCTTAAAATCCAATGGACTCCATTTGTGGAATTCCACCAAATCCCCATTTCCAAGCATCCTACCCTCTTTTTTATCGTTCTCAAATGACAACTCTTCAAATCCAATGGACTCCATTTGTGGAATTCCACCAAATCCCCATTTCCAAGCATCCTACCCTCTTTTTATCGTTCTCAAATGACAACTCTTCAAATCCAATTGACTCCATTTGTGGAATTCCACCAAATCCCCATTTCCAAGCATCCTACCCTCTTTTTATCGTTCTCAAATGACAACTCTTAAAATCCAATGGACTCCATTTGTGGAATTCCACCAAATCCCCATTTCCAAGCATCCTACCCTCTTTTTATCGTTCTCAAATGACAACTCTTCAAATCCAATGACTCCATTTGTGGAATTCCACCAAATCCCCATTTCCAAGCATCCTACCCTCTTTTTTATCGTTCTCAAATGACAACTCTTCAAATCCAATGGACTCCATTTGTGGAATTCCACCAAATCCAATTCATTCAATCCATTTGTGGAATTCCACCAATCCCCATTTCCAAGCATCCTACCCTCTTTTATCGTTCTCAAATGACAACTCTTCAAATCCAATGGACTCCATTTGTGGAATTCCACCAAATCCCCATTTCCAAGCATCCTACCCTCTTTTTATCGTTCTCAAATGACAACTCTTAAAATCCAATGGACTCCATTTGTGGAATTCCACCAAATCCCCATTTCCAAGCATCCTACCCTCTTTTTTATCGTTCTCAAATGACAACTCTTCAAATCCAATTGACTCCATTTGTGGAATTCCACCAAATCCCCATTTCCAAGCATCCTACCCTCTTTTTATCGTTCTCAAATGACAACTCTTAAATCCAATGACTCCATTTGTGGAATTCCACCAAATCCCCATTTCCAAGCATCCTACCCTCTTTTTATCGTTCTCAAATGACAACTCTTCAAATCCAATGGACTCCATTTGTGGAATTCCACCAAATCCCCATTTCCAAGCATCCTACCCTCTTTTTATCGTTCTCAAATGACAACTCTTCAAATCCAATGGACTCCATTTGTGGAATTCCACCAAATCCAATTCATTCAATCCATTTGTGGAATTCCACCAAATCCCCATTTCCAAGCATCCTACCCTCTTTTATCGTTCTCAAATGACAACTCTTAAAATCCAATGGACTCCATTTGTGGAATTCCACCAAATCCCCATTTCAAGCATCCTACCCTCTTTTTATCGTTCTCAAATGACAACTCTTCAAATCCAATGACTCCATTTGTGGAATTCCACCAAATCCCCATTTCCAAGCATCCTACCCTCTTTTTTATCGTTCTCAAATGACAACTCTTCAAATCCAATGGACTCCATTTGTGGAATTCCACCAAATCCCCATTTCCAAGCATCCTACCCTCTTTTTTATCGTTCTCAAATGACAACTCTTAAAATCCAATGGACTCCATTTGTGGAATTCCACCAAATCCCCATTTCCAAGCATCCTACCCTCTTTTTTATCGTTCTCAAATGACAACTCTTAAAATCCAATTGACTCCATTTGTGGAATTCCACCAAATCCCCATTTCCAAGCATCCTACCCTCTTTTTATCGTTCTCAAATGACAACTCTTCAAATCCAATGGACTCCATTTGTGGAATTCCACAAATCCCCATTTCCAAGCATCCTACCCTCTTTTTTATCGTTCTCAAATGACAACTCTTCAAATCCAATGGACTCCATTTGTGGAATTCCACCAAATCCCCATTTCCAAGCATCCTACCCTCTTTTTATCGTTCTCAAATGACAACTCTTAAATCCAATGGACTCCATTTGTGGAATTCCACCAAATCCCCATTTCCAAGCATCCTACCCTCTTTTTTATCGTTCTCAAATGACAACTCTTCAAATCCAATTGACTCCATTTGTGGAATTCCACCAAATCCCCATTTCCAAGCATCCTACCCTCTTTTTATCGTTCTCAAATGACAACTCTTAAATCCAATGGACTCCATTTGTGGAATTCCACCAAATCCCCATTTCCAAGCATCCTACCCTCTTTTTTATCGTTCTCAAATGACAACTCTTCAAATCCAATGGACTCCATTTGTGGAATTCCACCAAATCCCCATTTCCAAGCATCCTACCCTCTTTTTTATCGTTCTCAAATGACAACTCTTCAAATCCAATTGACTCCATTTGTGGAATTCCACCAAATCCCCATTTCCAAGCATCCTACCTCTTTTTATCGTTCTCAAATGACAACTCTTAAAATCCAATGGACTCCATTTGTGGAATTCCACCAAATCCCCATTTCCAAGCATCCTACCCTCTTTTTATCGTTCTCAAATGACAACTCTTAAAATCCAATGGACTCCATTTGTGGAATTCCACCAAATCCCCATTTCCAAGCATCCTACCCTCTTTTTTATCGTTCTCAAATGACAACTCTTAAAATCCAATGGACTCCATTTGTGGAATTCCACCAAATCCCCATTTCCAAGCATCCTACCCTCTTTTTTATCGTTCTCAAATGACAACTCTTAAAATCCAATGGACTCCATTTGTGGAATTCCACCAAATCCCATTTCCAAGCATCCTACCCTCTTTTTATCGTTCTCAAATGACAACTCTTAAAATCCAATGGACTCCATTTGTGGAATTCCACCAAATCCCCATTTCCAAGCATCCTACCCTCTTTTATCGTTCTCAAATGACAACTCTTAAAATCCAATGGACTCCATTTGTGGAATTCCACCAAATCCCCATTTCCAAGCATCCTACCCTCTTTTTTATCGTTCTCAAATGACAACTCTTCAAATCCAATGGACTCCATTTGTGGAATTCCACCAAATCCCCATTTCCAAGCATCCTACCCTCTTTTTTATCGTTCTCAAATGACAACTCTTAAATCCAATGGACTCCATTTGTGGAATTCCACCAAATCCCCATTTCCAAGCATCCTACCCTCTTTTTATCGTTCTCAAATGACAACTCTTAAAATCCAATGGACTCCATTTGTGGAATTCCACCAAATCCCCATTTCCAAGCATCCTACCCTCTTTTTTATCGTTCTCAAATGACAACTCTTAAATCCAATGGACTCCATTTGTGGAATTCCACCAAATCCCCATTTCCAAGCATCCTACCCTCTTTTTTATCGTTCTCAAATGACAACTCTTAAAATCCAATGGACTCCATTTGTGGAATTCCACCAAATCCCCATTTCCAAGCATCCTACCCTCTTTTTATCGTTCTCAAATGACAACTCTTAAATCCAATGGACTCCATTTGTGGAATTCCACCAAATCCCCATTTCCAAGCATCCTACCCTCTTTTTTATCGTTCTCAAATGACAACTCTTAAAATCCAATGGACTCCATTTGTGGAATTCATTATACGAACTTCAGTTCTTCTTCATTATTAAGTCCCGTATAGGTTGTTTTATCTCCCTTATACTGTAATTTGATATACTGGATCTTGCTTAAGTCTCCATTTCCAATAAGTGTTTCTTTTGGATGTCATTTGATGTCCCATTTCCAAAATGTCAGCGTACTGGACATAACTCAATTAAAATATCCTACCCTCTTTTTATCGTTCTCAAATGACAACTCTTAAAATCCAATGGACTCCATTTGTGGAATTCATTATACGAACTTCAGTTCTTCTTCATTTATTAAGTCCCGTATAGGTTGTTTTTATCTCCCTTATACTTGTAATTTGATATACTGTAGATCTTGCTTAAGTCTCCATTTCCAATAAGTGTTTCTTTTGGATGTCATTTGATGTCCATTTCCAAAATGTCAGCGTACTGGACATAACTCAATTAAACACATAAATTTTGAAACTGATGGAACGAAAGGGTTTAAAAGGTTCATCAAAATCATTTCAATTTACTTTTAAGGAGATTTTCCTGAGATTTTTGGTTCTAGACTGGATAAAGTATATGTAAGGCTGGATGTACCTCGAAACCCATATTTGATGTATTTTTATGAATTTTACCAGATTTTTTGGCTTTTTTCGACGAATTTTCTGCCTTTTATTGAAATTCAATCTTCCTTTATATAACAAACGGTCATTTAGACAGCTAATTATCATTTTTAATGACTGAAACGAAAATACTGATGCATTATGTTATTATTTTTCTGTTTAATTCGATAGGTCGATTTTTAACGTTTTTGAGCACTTTCAAAAAGTAACTTTTTTAGTCAATAGAGCATAACTCTCGATCTCATCAACCGAATTTAATAAATGACCCATCAAAATTTAAGTTTATCTTTCTTCTTTCCAATGGAATAGGAATGGTTCTTTTAAAATTTTTAGATTTTGGGAAAATTAGTTTTAAAGAGAGAAACTTTTTTGTGGCGCACCCGGTATGAAATATTATCAACTTAGTAACCTTCATCATTTCTGTAGGATATGTTTTATTCGAACGAGGAGCGCGGATCGAATAACTTCATTAATGTTGACCAATTACGTTTGGAGCTTGCAGCAGGTGGTTTAAGTAAGGAACAAGAAGAAGACGTCCTCCAACAAATACAAATTGATGACTCTGGCGAGGTACTCATTTCTTGTTATCCTTGTTGACCCCTACCTAATTAACAATATTTCTTTTTAGTGTAACTATCCTATCACGAGTTTGACTCTAATACTTTGAAGAATCCAACAATCGGAATGTTTTTATTCCAACCTTCTCCGAAATTGAGATATGACAGGACCGAGAGCAGTAGTTTATTTTTTGGTGCATCTCTACAGCACCCAAACTATTAAGCTAAGAGAGAGCGTGCTATGTGGAAAGGTTTACAGGGCAGGCTTCTGCTCATCCTCTAGCGAAAGAAGTTTCTTATAGGAAGTATATCTATAGAGGTCTGCGATTCCGACGAAAATTTACTTTACAATTAAAACATTCATTTTCCAGGTCTCATTTTTGGATTACATGGCGTACATTCCATTATTCATTTCCATTCACAATAATATCGTCGCAAATGCGTTGGACAACTCTCGAAATAGGTACAACTCGTAAAGCAGCCGGAAAAGGAGTGGACAAAAAAATTGATGCTTATAATATTATATTCATAATGATGACTACTAAAAATATATTACTAAATAAAAATATTGGTTTTATCTTAGAGATTTATGAAATATAACTACTACAACCTTTAAATTTGCAAGAAATGTTTGACCAAAAGCTAAGAACTTAAGGGCTAGACTTCAGAAATGGCTAAGATTTTACATATTGACCTTTTGTAGGTAAACAAAGTGAGCATATTAAAAAAAGGAGAAAAGCAAAGATTTTTTAAAAATTTAAACCTGAAAAATTGATAACACCTGTTCTTAGCTAAAATTTACTGAGATATACTAAATACTACATACTAACGTTCCAAAATTCAAATAGTCCGCCAGTATTCAATTTATTCTTCCTAATAAACTTATAACGTTCTATAGATTGGTAACAGTTTTAATCCAATCAGACATCGTGTTGACTTTAGCGTAGACACCGTACATTTCGGGACGAGCACAGCCGATACCCCAGGAGACAACACCCCACAAGTACCATTGATCCATGCCGAGAATCTTGTTGCGTTTGCGGCATACCAAAGGACCTCCAGAATCACCCTAATATAGAAGTTTCGAATTACATTACTCTTCATTGAAGGAAAGAAATCGTTACTCAAATGGCTGATGACTCCCATTTGTTAACTTTTCGATTTTCTTTTCAGTCTTTTAAGGCATTGCTAAATTTTGGTGAATCCAGGTTGGCAAAATCCTTTTCTATCCAAGTAATTATTTGTTTTGTTTTTAGCACATACCACTCGCATTTATTCGAGTTTTTACAAGCTCTTATTTGATTTGGTTGGTCGTTAAGATGTAATAAAAGAATCTCATTACTTTTTCTAAAGAACGCGTCATCTCTATCACTTTAAATGACCAATCAGTGAAGTATCTTGTAAAAACTCCAGCTCATCCCAAAATTGGGCCTTTGAAATCGGACCCCTTAAAGTGCAGAGAAAATTTAGCCAAGTTTGAGTAAATTTGTGCGAAAAATCGACCCTTAATAGGCAAGGGTGCATTTTCTTGAATTTCTTTTGACCATTTTAAGGCAAGATATGATCAGATCTTCCTAATTTTACACTCTTTTAGTACATCTTTGCTCAGTTCGACCCTAACAGTGCGCTTTGGGAAGTTTGCCTTATGGGACCCACGTACGGTAGGTCGATTATCTTAACCCGAGCCGTGATAAAGCTTTTGGGAAAGTTGCCAAACCTTCAAGTTAAAAATATCTCATTTACTTATAGAATATCTCTTATGGTTATTTCTTCGGACAAAAAGATGTATAAAAAGATTTGAAATGGACGTTGATGACTACTGAAAAGCTATACGATTCAATCATTTACCTGACAAGAATCAACACCGCCCATCCGATACCCTGCACAAACCATTCGTGAAGTGATTGTATAATTCTGTAGCGACATTTGACATACACTCTGTGGTACTAACGGTGTCTTCGCTTGAAGCAAAATCTGAAAATTTAAATACAGAAAACAAATTTGACTTTCAGTTACAAACTAGTTTTTACAGTGAGTTCGAACACCCTTTCTTGGGGTGTGACACCAAAAACCACAACAATTGAAATTGTCCTAAAAATTAGGGGCCCATTTAAGAGGGCTAGATTCGATTACTTCGAAGTTGCTACTAGACTAGACTTCGGGCCGAACTTTGCTTTCTGATAATTTAATAATTTAATTATAATATAATTCAATTCTGACGCTGCGAGTTCAGTGATGTAGATTAAGAGCAATTAACGAGATCGCCATTTTGAAAGAAAACACCAAAATTCCAAACAAAAAACTACTTGGAGTTGGAAAAATATAATTAAGAACGGGAAATAAAAAAGTGTAACATATTTGCAATCCCTTATTTTCAAATTTTCAAATGAAATCATTGCTTCATCCTAGTTTTGCTTTCCAGAAACAACATCCTAAGTAAAATCCGTAAAAGATCAAAATTGAAAACTGCCATTATGCTACCGGGCCACTTTAGCGCGCCATCTAGTCTATCAGAAAGCCTTTAATTAGACCCTGGACTACTTACATGTGACTGATTTCCGCCTTGAGTGGTATCTCCCCAACCTGTCACATAGCACTCTTCTCCACTGTAAAATTGAACGGTGTCATCAGGTAAGCAGGCGGGCCGCGCGTACTTTGAGAATCGTGCTTTTCTCTTCAATCTTAACAAAGCGAGATCGGAGTTATAAGAAGAAGAGTTATATTCGGGATGCATGTGAATCTCAGCGATTTCATATTTTTGTTGGTGTGACTCATCCACGTCAATGTCGTGTTCACCTGATCAAAGATTGAATGGGAAATGAAACGGATAACTGAATATTCATCAGAAAAATATTCAAACAAAGATATCAAATTAAATCTAAGACGAGGTAGGCTTTCATTACCCCTCTGATATGTTTTGCAATGGCAAAGTTCAGGGATGCAAGAAGTACTAGGCAGGTTGACAGCTTCTTCTGATTAAATCACAATCTGAGGGGGCGTCAGAAAATCAGGGGTTTGGATAAGTTTAATTACCGGAAATTGTTGAGAAATTATGCTTCTGAACACCCCCAAGATAATAGATAAATGTAGTCAAATTAAAATAAGGAACTTTTATTTTGACAGCTAAGGATATTTTTGAAAAGGGAGGGGTCCTTATAAGATACGCACCTGTGTCACAGACCCGCTGGGACCCCAGCCCTACTGGAAAATTTGACAGAAATTTCGTTGGAAAAATACCGGTGGAAAAATACCCAGGAATTTTAGCCCCACTGGGCATTTGACTTTGATTTCATCCCCATTCGAGATCCAATGTTTAAAAATTGTACTCCACACCCATCCCCACTGGATTTTTTAACCTTGGAACAGTAAAATTTCTATCCCCATTGAGATTTCAATAGGAATTTTTATCCCCACTGAGGAAAGAGATCCACCGGGGCTGTGAGATAGGGGTGTTAAGATCAAAGGGGTGTTGTAAAGAAATTGGAAAGAAAAACACTTGACAGTATCAAAAGAACAAAGTTCCAATGTATACCAAGATAAACTGAGTAGTTTTTGGGAGTGGGGTCTCTTTCGAAACAATGGGCAGCAGACATGATCCAGTCTTCATTGAGGAGGGTTCCACCACACCAATATCGTTTATTATCTCGTCCTGTATTGTCCACTTGCACCTTGGATAGAAGAAAAAATACATGATTTCAATTTTTAGAACGCCCTTTTCTTTGTGAGCGAACTATATATGTAATAACAAGACACTGAAAATTGGCCAAAAGTTAAGAACAAATTAAAACTAATCTCAATCTAAGAGTTTAAAGTGTGTATTTTCAGCATTTATTTTCGAAATTAAAACAGACAGATGTTCCCACAAAATGAATCGTTAAACAATGGAACATGCTTTTAACAGAAAGACAGAAAGAAAGACAAAAACACAGTTCCCGCAATAGCGAGATGAAAGAAAATTATTTCCTGGACCGAACTCGAAGCAAAGTTTTATGTTTATAAATTGCTGACCTGCCATGGCCAGTAACCAGGTTTCGATTCGCTTCCACCAACGATCTTCGATTGACCGTTCCCTCTCAAGCCACAAATTGCTGGAGGCGCCTTCAAATTGTCGTCATCGCTGCTGATTGAACGCCCTGTGGCTGAAAAGAGTTCAGAGTTCTTAGAAAAATCTCGATATTAAGTAGGGATCAGATTTAAGCGAAAGAAGGTCTCGCTCGTTGACTTTAAAACCCAAAGGGCAAGAATAAGGAATTTTCAACCTTTGTTGGCTTTATTTCCCAGTCAAGAGGTTTACCTTAAAGGAAGAAATTTTGGCGGGAATTTAATTTGGCGGATGGCCAAAAAAGTTTTTTCAGAGGGAATTTAATTTGGCGGATGGACGAAAAAACTAAATTTGGCGGTCGCTTTAATTTAACCTTAAGATGGCGTCAAAACAGCGAAAAAAATAGCAAAAACACCTTAAAAGAGATCATATTTTCAAAATGTTTAATTTCGCGGGAATTTAATTTGGCGGATGGCGGAAAAAAGAAATTTTGGCGTGAACTTAATTTGGCGGATTTCAGTCAAATCCGCCAAATCCGCCAAATTTTCTTTCCGCCAAAATTTCTTCCTTTAAGGTAATTCTAATGGCCTCACTCATCGAATCACATTTTTTTAAGTACGAGAAATACAACAAAGATTCAACCAACCAACCTTCTACAAATAGCAAAGTTACAAAAACATAAATGGTGCGCATTTCGACGACTCTTTTTGTTGAATTCTGAAAAATGGTGATGTTGAATTGATCCCCTTTTATAGCACAATGTACCACAATAATGAAATAAATCTTAGAACAGGTGGACTAATAACCGATGAATTCGAAACCCGCCCACAACCTAACATTATGTCATCAAATGTTATTCAAATGTTGAGAAAATATTCCGACACGAAGAACCTGAATCTCAAAATGATCAAACATGTACACAGCTTTAAAAATATTTTGAATTACGGTGAGATAGCGTTTAAAGTGATATCAGCTGAACTAAAATGAATTTGTAATTTACTGCCCTGTATACTAGAGTAGTTGTTTTTTGTTTCAATCTCTCACTTGTTGTTTTCTTGCAGCACAAACGATCAAATTGCCATGAAGAATATCTACTAGGAGTAAAAAAAGATAAAATGTTACACAAACTTTCAGATTCAAAAGAAGCACACTGACATATGACTTTTTCTTACAAGAAGAAATGACTAAAAACTATCATAAACTAAACCGTTGATTGGATTCTAACATAAAAACATTACATCATAAAATACTTTTCAACATCTATCAATCAAAATCTATAAAACAAAACATTAAAAAACGTCCAGACAATAAGCTTACAATAATAAATTTCCCGGACGAGTTAAAGAATTTTGACCGTGTGTAAGTAAAGTCTTCTAGCTAATTCTCGAAAAAAAAAATCAAAACACGCAAATATTCTGACATCAATAAAGTTAGCCTGGATATCCAGGCTGTAAACTATTTCACAGTCTAGTTTTTGATATTTTATGTTCTGGTTTACAGCCTGGTCTCCCTAGAGCAATTTGCATTCTCTTTAAGAGAATGCAGTCCGCTTGCTTGCGCTCACTTCGCTAAAACCGTAAGGGCCAATCTACATGGCGTTGAGCAATTCTAAAGCAAAAATAGGATAGTCCTCCAGTTACTAGTGAAGATAGGGTTTTCTGTTACATGAAAACATGAAAAAGAAGAAAACAGAGGCAAGTTCATTTTCCAAGAAAACATGGTTGGTCATGATAATGCATGCAAACTTTTTTATGGACTTTGGTGTAATCTTTGGATGTTTTAAACGGTTTTAAATAGTTTTAGATCTTGTAAGACTGCTTTTTATTAATTTCTGTTTTGCTGCCCTGGGTTGGCTAGGAAACATGGGTTTTCACTTTCATTCTCTAGGGAGACCAAGCTCTATAATTTTAGAACTTTGTATGTTGAGGTAAATTTTGTTTTTTCTAAAATTTTGAGCTTGGATATCCAGGCTACAATAAAGTAACAGCATTAAATATTTTCAAAACCTAATTCAAAATTGTACTCAATTAAAAAAAAATGGATCACGGGTCTTTAAAGGTAATTTAATCAAAAGTTTGAAAAATGCTTTTATAAAGACTTATGATTTCGAAGAGTCCCAAAACAGTAATGTCATCATGTAAACAAATAAAAACAAATAATACAATATAATCAAAACCCTGATCGATAGAAATGCAAATAATAATCAATAAAAACTCACAATAAAAACAAAATCAAAAATTTTGCGAGGTTGGTTGCACTGCAACAAGAATTTTCGATAACGAAATTGGTGTAGGAGACAAGAATGCCAAAGAACTCAAAACCGATGAAAATTCTAGACGTATTTATTAAAGTTTCTGAGTAAGAGAAAAACACAAGAAATGAATTTAAAGATTATTGGGTAGGTAAAAACATGTATCAATAAAAAATCTATAAAATTTGGGTTAGGTAAAAATCAGTGTCAAGTGAATCAAAATGGAAAGACAAGTAATGGTCTCCATATCGACTTCTCATCAAAATTTCCGGAACATAATGCAGGGACTTTAATACAAAATCGAACGTCCGTCCTCATGTTGTCTCTGTATCGAACTAAGTTGGAATCGGTGTAATATACCAACCACATTAAAACCAATGTTCAACAATCAATCAAAATGATAAGAAGACATAAAATCTGAACGAGGCTCATTCTTACGCGTGTCAATAAAATTATCAAACAAAAATCAAATATGTGTTCATGCTGTGTCCCAAAAACGTAAACAAAAATAAGATTGCGGAGTTGTACAAAAAAATGTGCGTAAAAAGTGTGTTTCAAAACGATGACCATTGTCGACTTTCTTATCGATTGACGATATTTCCAACATGATCGACTATTTTTCGCGCGTACTCGATCGCTCGTCTTGCTTTATCCGCATCGTACTGAGAATGAGGAATGATAGGTGCAGACCAGTTGTCAGGATATCGCATTCGCTCCGCGCGGCCGACCAAAGATTGTAGCTGGGAAGCCCACTCACTACATGGTGAATATTGCATAGATAGAATATCTAGGTCATGTGACATGAGTCGTTGATAGTTTTTCAAGTATATAGCAGCTTTCAATGCTTTCTCTGCCGCCTGAAATAAAAAAAAAGGAAAAAAGTCTTATTTCGAAATGTTTTTAAACCCGTGAAAACTACACACACCAGAGTCCGTGGGAATTTTATAAAAAAGTTACAGGGAGCACAAGGATGTACAGTATTGTGGAAACAGCATGCAAGTGTGTCAAAAGATAAGACTTTTAGACCGCATTCTAAAGTGAAAATTTCGATTTCAAATATGAATAAGGGAAATCAGTAATGGATAAACTAAGGAATATGCTGATGAGGTGACGAAAGGAGAACGAAGAAGGAAATACCTGATGTGCAATATAGCAAGCCCATTCATGATGGACGTTAATTTCTCGTGCTGCGTTGACATCATGGTTTGCTTGTCTCCACCAACGTCTGGCTTCTCCGGGTTGTGGGTTGTTCGGTTGAAAAGTGGGTGGCGGAACATTGTATCCGGAACTGTAATGACAGCCTCCCCATGACCTGTATCGAGACCTGTATCCGCGATAGTAATTTCTCCAGCTGCTGGCGTACTGATTCCATTGGTCTGTGTCAACGTCGAAGTTTTCACCGCTCTTCAACTTTTGTAACAAGTGCTGGATATACTTGAACACTTCTGTCGCAAGATCTTTCGTCTCGTCCGAATGCTTGTCCGGATGCCAGGCTAGGTATAATCTTTTTAAAATCAACTTTTGTGTTTTCTTGTCTTTTCCTATCATGTTTTCAAATATTTTCTTGATTTCTTGTTTGATATCTTCCAAGGACTTGCCAGCAAAGTCGACAGAGAAATCAGATGCAACATCGTCACCTTGTGTCGCCTTCACGAAACTGCGCTCAAATTTGAACACCATATAAGACGGAACGTCTGTAATCTCATCTTCTTCTTCACCAAGCTGAAGACCATATATCCTCGATGTTTCATTCGGATTGTAATCGTCTCGACGGAATATAGCGTAGTAGAAATGTGGTTCGTCTGAATCAGTTTGTTGGACTGCCACATATTCATCAATTTCAAAGGAAGAGAAATCTTGACGAAGAAGCTGGTGAAGTTCAGCAGGTACAGGTTCACCAGGAATTGGAGTGTTACCAAGCTTCTTAAAATCACTATCTTCAGATCCGCGAGTTATGTTTCGCTCATCAAGCACTCCTGGCAGTGAAGAGATATCTTCTGATAGAAGCAAAGGCAAGGCTAGGATGGATTTTTTATCCGTCAATTTATTACTAAGAGCCATCAGGAATCCTTCTGCGATGTCACTCTCCAATTTTCGGTCCGGGATCGCATCTAAACTGAAGTAAATCTGAAGTGAATCATCGTGTATCCGCATGGAAATCTTCTTGGTCATTTGACTGTCAGGAATCACAATCTCTTGGTAAAGAAGATTGGTTTCAATACTTGGTCGGACAGTCACTTGAACATTTGCCAACGATTGAACCACAGAGCTGACATCTAAGTTTTCAAAGCGAAACAATCGCTCAATACAATGAATGAAAATCGGGTGTTTGATTCGTCGTTTCAATTCTTTGCTGATATGAGAACTACTGACTGTGATGCTACCTTTATTTTCTGATTCTTCCGTCAGTTTCTCTACTATGCTTTCACTTAAAACTTTCGGACGTCGACATTTCTGTAGATTAGTCATCAATCTCTTGTTGGTCGTCTCTTCCGAATCCAACTCCTTACCATACGAAAACATTAGAAGGGGCTCGTGGAATTTCTTCAGCCGTTCTTCCATGTGAGTATCATCAACAAATAAAGCATCAGTTGAGAGGATCATTCTAACGGAACCTTTGTTCACGAAACTAACAGTTGGCAAGTACAGATTGTCTTCAATGGAGTTTTTGGTGTCTGTCATGATCTTGCTGCTTAGGTAGCATACAGCTTTCTTGGAGTCTTCTAGTTCGTTTGGTCCAAGTGGATTGCTATCCGATCCTTCGTAAATATCTTTTAACACATTGACAAGGTGAGATACATTGACTTCTTTGCTGCAGCCAATTTCTGTAAGATTGTCGAAATATTTTCCAAAAGTAACTGGGACTGTGTTAAGATAAGGGTAAATTGTACTTTCCTGTCCAGTGATTGATTTCGAGGGGACTTCTAAACCTTTTCCAGCAAAGACAACAACACAGCTCAAATCTTCCAGCATTTCTTTAGACTTGACCAAATGATCAGAATCGTAAAACTCTTCCAAAACGTTCACATAGGTCTTGCAATATTGTTCTTTGATTTCCTTATAAGTCGATGTAACTTGCTTGAAGTTATTGTCTTTGTTCAGGATATGTTTGAAATGTGTCAGTACAAAATCGGTAGAGACAGTATCCTTCGTCACGATACCAAGTTTTTCCATGAGTTTCGGCTTCCTCCAAATTGGATTCGTACTGTATTGCGGCAAAAGGAATTTGGATGTCCAGATCAGTTTCTCCAGTGAATGGAAGCATGAATCGCGGAAACAAATACGATCAACTTGAGAATTCCGGCTACAGTGAATCTTCTCGAACGCTTCTAATACTTTGTGCGGGATCAAAAAGTTTATGTTAGATAATTGACGCAAGAAAAAAGAACACTGGAATTCCTCTTCATTGTAAGACAAACGGTCACAAAGAAGCTCAGATACAGTTTCTACTTTTTTGAAGTCATCAGCTGTAGAAAGTTCTCGAGCGAATCTCAGGAACAAGTCACGGTTAAGTTCATCGACAAGACCGAGTTCGACCAGAAAATGCATCCAATCGCCTCCCCGATACTGTTCAGCTGGAAAACATTCGTCTGGAAGCATTGCTGCGAAAATACGTTCAGTTGGTCGATACATATCTTTACACAGGGTCTTTTGACCATGTTTATTTGGGAACAATTTCATTTCTTTCAATTTCTGGATTAAGTTCCAAATTTTCTGTTTCCCCTCTTTTGATAAATAACTGATTTGAATTCGAAGATGAACCAGATGGGACTCCATTTCTTGGTTGGAGAAGTGATTCGTACACGGAAGAATATAGCTATAATAGAACTCATGCCATTCCATACAATTAATGCCAAGAAATTTGAATAAGTCAAGATGGCTTGAATTGTGTTTCAGTAAGACGCAAGACTTCATGTCCTGGACGTGTTGCAGTCCTTCATGAGGGATACCTGATGGCAGCATGATGACTTCAGCATTTTCAATGGACGTCAATTGCTTGTTGAACTTCTCGAAAATTTGCAGCGATTTGAGTCTAGGTATACATTTGATTTGTTCACCATACATCTTCAAGTGTTGGGTTAGGTAAGTTAGGATGATTTCTGCTTCGTCTGTATCTAAATCATATCGACTAAGAGACTTCACAAGATACATCGCGTTGATGACATCATTAGGATCACTGACTTGACCAAACAGCCAATCCCGGATGTCATCTTTGTAAAGATCTTCAATGCGTTGTAATTCCTTTGAAACTTGAACCACAGCCATTGCAGGTTGAAAAACACCAATTCTTTTCAAAATGTTGTTTAATGGATTAATGGGGTCCTTTCTGAAATTAAGAGCATGTTTTCTTTCCCTGATTGGCATGAGATAATGTGCACCATATTCATCTTTTTGCACTAACAGAAGTGACCAATCTCTGACAATATCTAAATTCAACTCTCTTTCATCCTGATCGCAATGACTCTTCAAGGTTCCGATAAATTGCCAGAACCTTTTGACCCAATGTTGTTTGAGGTTTGTGTTTGACAACAGTATCGGTTCACTCAAAGACTTCAATCCTTCTTCATCAAAATTTCGATTGAGCATATCATGGAATGCTTCTAGATCAAAATACTTGAAACAAGACTTATCTAGCAGTGGCTTTTGACGCGTTACTGAAAAGACTTTCCCGTGAACAAAGATTGGTTTTTCTCGGGGGAAGAAATCAAAATATTGTGTGCAGAATTTAGCATCTTGTACTGAAAATGTTGTCAGGTGATCATTGGCTAGCAGACATAACGGCAATCCATCGAGGCGGACCTTTGGAGGCTTTTCATCTTCTTGTTTCTGAGAGTTTGAATCATTTACACAATCTTTGACGCAGTAGTCCAGCAAAGTGATGAGATTTGAGGTGTCACCAAATAAGGTATCTTTGATGTGTACAGGAGCATCTGTTGGGAGAATCTGAGATGCCAAAGTCACCAGAACGTCTCTGATCAATGCTGGTGATGCGACAGTCAATGGGAGCTCGATTTGCTTGAAATTATTTTCCACATGGAAAGGGATAGTATCGGTATGTAGCAAAACTGCTTTCATCACGGTTAAAAGATTAGGAGCAGTTTTTGTGGGTATCGTGGTCGACGAAAAAGAGTTTGCTGAAAACGATGGAGTGTAAGAAGGAATTTCTTCACGCGGATAAACAATAAAATCTTCTTGTGGTGCACATGGAATGATCTCACCATTCTTGTTCACCAACAACACGCTGCTATTCTTCTGATAAAGTGCTGTGTAGAATTTCTTTGTTAAGCCTTTCCAGTAGTCGTCTTTCATCGATTGGCAGTGAGGAAAATTCTCATAAAACTTTCTGATTATTCCTTCTGTATTTTCCTGTTTCTCATGTTGACCAGATATTTCTTCAACTCTTCTCAAAATGAATTTTATGTAACAGGGTAAGACGCAGCCTTCAAGAATCGAATTATTCCAGGATTTGTCTAGTTCAGAGCTTGTTTTGAGATTTCGACGAGTTTCATATTCAAGTATAAAGCTACCATTCACAATGGCAGGAAAGCCAGTTTCGCACGGTATGGGGAGCGTGCAAAAAACTCCAGTGTCAGCAACTTTCTTCTCACCAGTAGAAGACTGGTGCGGTGGTTTTTTCTCCAGATCTTTACAATGAACACACTTATCATTTTCGAGCAGTTTTGCAATGCCACCTTTAGGGACAAGTTTCAATTGTTGTTTTTTAACTTGGCGTTTTAAATCATCTTTGAGTTCGATATCGGAGAAACCACATTGTTCGATTACTTCCCAATGAAAAGAATCGAACAATTTCTTTCCACGCCAATGTTGAACGCACAACCTTCTGATCAACATTTCTCTGCACTTCTCTAACTGCTCAATACTTGTCAATTTGGATGGAAAATTTCTTTGATAATCTTTGAATTTTTGAAACTCACTAATGGATACGTCAATATTATGGACTGTAAACCGCTCTTCCATGAATTTGCCATCTTGGGTAATTATTGTGAACTTTACTGACGAAATGTTTTTCAAAAACAGCAATATATCGTTCGCTCTAGATTTGATCTCATACATCAAAGAATTCACTTTATCAGCTGAAATCGATGAATTTGATATTTCGGATGTTTTTGACATATCTTCGTTTCGAAGAGGAAAGCGGAACAAGGTCTTGCCGCTCGTGTCAATCTCATTGAGTAGAAGTGATGACATGACGTCAGGATACTTCTGCAACAGTCTTCGAGCACTTTTCATCATTCGTCCAGGTTTTTGTTCTGTTGCGCCTTCAGCGTACAGTCTGTTCGGATCAAAGATGCATAACACGTCATCGAATTCCTCCACGTGGGTCAAGAGAACAGGACAATCCGTAATACTGTAAACAGCATTGAACCCAACTCCGTATTTCCCCGTAGTCAAAGGGTCCTCCCGTTTGCTACCAGTGCCAAGGTTTTGAATCCCTTTCAAATCTCTAGCTGTAAATTTACCATTATTGCAGACAAGAAAAGCTGGCCCTTGCAAGGGTTTCCATTTCTCAGAGAAAACTTTCGTTTTATTGTGATTCCTTCTGTCCAAAATAAACTCAATTTCAGTCGCGCCAGCGTCGTCAGCATTCTGGAACATCTCTTTGAAGATGTCTTGCGTGTGGGAATAACCACTTAACAGATTCTTGATTCGTGTTGTTAAAGGCTCCTTTTGACCAAATTCACACCAAGAACCCCACAATTCACTGGCTTCTGGATGTCTGATCATAAGGTCTGCTCTCAGGGATTTAATATGCAAATACTTGTTGAACTTCCATGGAAATTCTGAGTGAAGGTACTTGACGTTCTCATCGTCGGGAAGCCATTCAATATCTTCCCTGTAGCACAGCTCATGGACTGGATACATCTTACCATTGTCGTCTGGGAGGTACAACTCTTCTGGACTGATATCATAATTCATCCCATGCAGATAAGGAATAACTCCATGGATAATCGCTTTGGTGGCTTGCTTAGACAAGGTCCAGTCGTTTTGGTGAATCATCTCAAATAGGTTGATGAAATTTTGAGGAGTACAGACTTGTTGCACACCAAAGGAAATCATCAGGTTCATCCAATTTCTCCTTTGTAATTCTGGATGTACTCGGTGCAGATGTCCTGGAATGGGTGCTTCAATTTCGAAAAAGACATCACTTGGTTTCGCAAGATGATCCTCTGAAGTGCGGATACAAGCAATATCTTTTAGCTGAGGGTAAGGATTATAAACTTTAGGGAGATGAAAGTAAATTTGGTGCAATACATCAGACATATTCTGTGACAGCATTCCTTTTCGTTTATATTCAGTGACAAGATGTTTTAATTGGCTTACTATTATGTCTGTTGAAAAGTCACTCTCACTTTTCACAATGGAGGATATGTTTGCAGGAAGAGCATTTTTGCTGACCAAAGAAGTGCAGGAAACAACATCACTCAATTCATTGGAAAACATTTGACTTGGTTTTGCGAAATTTGTTTCTGATGTAAACCATGGTAGAAATTGTCTGTTTTTCGGTTGAGAGAGTGATTCAATGAAAGGTAGATCTCTGAGCTGTTGGAGATCATTAGCAGATGGCTGACCGCATTCACCTATTAACATCAAAAGCGCACTCAATCTTTCACTAGCTGAAGTGTTTGAAGATTTGGATAAGTTGACAACAGAACGTGCTCGTTCGATCAACATTGACCAAGGTAGCTTGTGTGTCTGCATGCCAAGTTGAGTGAGATAATCATTGTGTTGCTTGGAGACATTGGCAAAGACTTCGTCATCGATTGTGTAGATTTTTGATGCTTTAGATTTCTCTTTGACAAGTTCCTTTGGAAATACAAATTTGTTGTTCGGTTTAGTGGGAATACATTGAGTATTCTTTATCATTTCTTCAAGAGGACCGATAGGCTTCGATTGCAGCAGATAGTCTAAGAGTTTCATCCTTATTTCTTGGTCGAGCTCACGGTTTTCTCTAAGTGATGTCAGGAACATCGTAAACAGTTTTTCTTTGTTGATTGTAACTTGCTTTAAATCTTCCGTAAAACCAAATCTATCGAGAAGTTTACAAAATTTGTTGGGTAGGAGAACACATTGCTTTCCACTATTCACCAAGTTGACGAACTTGATAGCATCAGGTATAATATTGTCGTTATCAAACTCTTGATCAAGGTTGAGGATACTGTTCCAGGGTTTCCATCCTCCAGGTGTAGGAATCACTTTGTGTTGGTCTTGTTTGTTGAGTAGTTTTACCAAAAAGTCTTTGACCAGGAGCTCGGAATGCATGTTGTGGGCTAGCATTTGCTCATCAGGCAGAATCTGGGACATCCACTCATCTATGGTAAGCTGTGGAAAATGTTGTGGTAACACTGTAACCAAGTTGTAGAACGCTTTCCCCAAATCCATGGATAGTAGCTCATTCCAATGTTTGTTGTTTTTAGAATAGCTTTTGTCATCTGAGGATGATGTTTCAAGGTTTTGTCGGTTCTTTGTGACATCAAAAGCTGCATTCAAATGAACAGAGAGGTGCGATTTGATTGGCAGTGGTAAAAAACAGTAGAGTTTTCCATTGTGTTCTTTGATAGTTTTCTGGTTGTTCTGGACAGTAAATGGGAGAGCAACGCCACCACAAGGAAGGTGACCCTTGTTTTGAAGAGCATAATTGAACGTTTGAGGTCCTCCAATGGAAGAAGAGATTAACCAGTTAGTAGACGAGACTAACTGTTCTCCATAGTGAACGTCAATACTTGAGATTGTTGTCAGATTGTTGCTGTTATCACAAATTGGTTGATGTGGATTTTGTTGCAAAGAGCTCAGCTGTTGGTTTGCCAGCTCTATGATATTACTGCCTCCATTGATTGTCTTTTTGTTGACTTCAAACAACTTAGTAGTCAATCCATCTCCTTTCTTTTCCCAAACTTCGACATGCTTCACTTTCTCGGTAAACAAGATCAAATCATGCAAAGAGGATTTCAGGTTTTCAAACAGTTTGTTCATTTCACTGTCAGAGTATTCCAACTTCTTGATGTCACTTTTCTCGACTGTCTCTTGTCTGCGAAAAGGTAAACGAAACAGAGTTCCCTCGTAATGTGTGAAGGGTACTTCACTGTCGAAATCGAATTTTGCACCAAAGATGCTGTCGAAAACTTCAAACTGGTGTCTGAAACTGCTCAGCTCCTTAATGTTCTCCGACAATGGGATTCTGATTCCAGGCACATCTTTACTCTCCAGAGCGTCACCAAGATACGTTGTATGTGGATCAAAGATCACAATGCTGTCACCACTCAAGAAGCTTGGAACATCAGTTAGATGGTATACGGAATTGAAGCCTAGTCCAAATTTACCAATTTTCTTCGTGTCATATTCCTTAGTACCAGCATTCAATTTGGTTATATTCTCAAAATCTTCCTCTGTAAACATCTTGTCGTTGTAAATCCACAGTGCTGGTCCTTGCCAATCTTTCATACCTTGGTCGACCAACAAATCTCTCTTGTCACCATTCACTCTTCTATCATACAGTAGTTTCACAGTATGGGCACCAGCATCATCCGCATTTTGTACAAGTTCTTTTATTATTGCCAACCCATCGCGATATTCATCCAATAGTCGTTTCAGCCGCAATGTCAGTGGTTCGGTCTGCCCACAAGCTTTGAAGAATCTCGATTTTCTGCCACCCAGTACCTTACTGATAAGACTTGGAACTTTTAAGGCGGCTGCAACATCTTGACCTAAATCACTATGGATGATGTTATTTGACGAAACAGTGGATGTATACTTTGTACTTTGCACTTTGTCGATTGAATAACAATCATTTGCTGGGCACAGTTTCAATCCAGAACCTTCAACTGGGACCATTAGTTGAGATTTGTCGGTAAGGCATTCGTCCAAATGATTTTCAACCAGATAATGAACAAGCTTAATTGAAAGCTGGAAATCAGCAGCATAGTTCTCGTTGGCACTTGCATTATTGTTTACTGAGATTTGCTTCAAAACATCGATACAAAGCTGAAAGCTGTTCTGATCATCAATGATTCTGGACACGACCTTTGAAACAAATGTCTGCGGTATTTCCTTTGGTAGATCGAAATAATACGGTGTCAAGTCGATGGCCATATCACACAACTTAATCTTCGAAATTGGTACAAATCGATCTCCTTGCCATAAGTGATGTAACATTTGTCGGTAGGGTAAGATTTGGTTTGCTTGCTTTGAGAGTTCTTCATATACAGTAAAGATGATTTTCTTGAATGCTCCTTTCTCATCACTGTCATAACTGCTTTCAACAATCTGTAGATTCTGCAGCAATTCGGCAACTGTTGGCTTTCTCAGGTGTTTCTGGTAACATTGAAGGAAGCTCTGGTTCAATTGCTCATGGACCATATAATGGGATGCACCAATATAGAATCGATCATCGAAAGAGAACGTTAAAGCTGGACTTGACAAGGTTTCATCTAACCATTTTAAGCTGGTAGGGTAGTCAGATGGCTTCTTTGCTGTTGGTATCCAATTAATGTTTGATGGTAGATTCAAGTTGTTAGCATTTCCAAGCTTCAAGATGGCATTAACCTTCTTGAACAATGTTGATTGATTGAGTAGCGAAGTATTGTTAGCAATGAGGGTTATCGAAATCATTAAGTCTTGAAGGGAAACGTTTTTTTCTGATTTTGGCAGAAGTTGTGTTAGAATTTCAATGCTGTAGTCAGGAGCTGGAAATCGGTTTTCAGCTTGAAATGCATCTTTCAGTATGTTTGTTGGTTGGAATAACGATGAAATTGACACTCGTGGCCCGTCACCATTTGTTCGAAGAGTGAGAACTGGAGCAAGTTTGTGAATGAAATGAGCTGGTAAAATCATATTTTCTGATTGAGCTTTCTTCAGGATTTCATCATAAAATTCTGCAGGATCAGGGATAAGATTATTGTAGTCGAGCATTTTATGGCAAACATCAACAAAATTCAATTCTCTTAACTTCATGCTTTTGATGAGAGAATCTTTCACTTGATCTTTACAAACCAAAGGGAACATTTTGGAAGTCCAACTTTCTGATATGTTTTTCCTATCAATGATGTTGCACTGTTGGGAATTCACAAAAATTGTTGAATTGTGAACTTTGAAGATTGGTAACGTGAAAAACAGCTGTGGAATGTTTTCACATTTGGAGAGTCCTGAGATGAGTTCACAAAACAGCTCCTCACTTTGATGGTTTTCCAAACATGTTTGTATGTTGATTCCTTGTTGATGTTGACGCTCAATCAAATTGATAATCTTTTGTTCTGTTGCTTCAAGAATGAAACCCTTTTCCTTCAGGTAATATAAATCATCTTTCTGTAACATTTCTTCATTGACAAAGTGAACTCCACAGCTATTCAGGAATGCTTTCATCTGTTCAGAAAGGTTGGAATTTAATATTGGTTGACATTGTTTAGACAGTTTCCACAAGAAGGACTGATATTGGTTGGTTGTCAGGATCAGAGGAACTCCTTCCAACAGGCTTAGATGGTTCCAATTGTAACGAATCTCTTTCAGTAATAGTACATTCCAGTCAGAGAGTATGTTTGGAGATGGCCATTTGATTGTCTGCTCATTTCTCCATTCTTGGGGTTGAAGGATAATGATTGCTTTGCATAACTTTTCAAAACTGTCGACAACCATAACATTTGATACATTATTACCTTGAGAAAAAAAGAAGGAATTTTTAAAAAACACAGTGTTTCCTTCCCAAGTGCTCAGTAAATTCTCAAGAATCAGTCTTTGAACCATTAATAATAAATGAATTAAATTTTGAGTATAACCTTTGTTTTTTTTGATGTGCAAAAACATTCAAAAACAAATTCAAAGCCAAAACTGGTACTCAAAATTCTAAGATGCACCTCTTTATGAGAAAAGTCTTTGGGAGTAGGGTTAAAGAATGAAACTAAGCAGAGGAGATAAAGAAACTTAAATTAAAAATCAAACTAATGCTTTGTGGTCTCCAAAATTTTGGTCCTTTACTACAAAATTAGTTTTTTGCAAAAAAGAGTTTTTTAAGTTGAACCTGGAAACTCTAGAAAATAATAGAACATCTGCAAAAGAGAGTATCAATATATCAATGGCAAAATTTAGCTCTGCTACAAAAGGTTCCAAATGTAACTATTTATTTTGATGTATTTTAAAATGATCTCACAAGTAGCAGAAATTCTCAGTTTCCCAAACGAAAGATCCATATATCTAAATAATGGACGGATGCAAATTGCTCCATCAAATTGGATTTTGTTTGCAGTTTAATTTGAATCAACAGTTTTCAAGTAATAATCTACTAAAAGATTGGACACAGGTAGAAAATAAGCTAAAAGGAGATAGAAACAAACAGTTAAAAAGTCAATAAATTTGGTCTTACGATCACATATCCATTCTTTGAAGGAATCCAATAAGCTTTGCGACTGTTTGAAGATGTTAAAATCCAAGAGATGTTCTTTACTGGGTAGGATTTTCATGAAATCTTCATTCTCAACTAAGTAAGTGGAAGTAGTTGATAATGAAATGTGGCTCCCATTTACTAACGGTAACAATGGTGTTTGATAAATTTGCTGCCAATCATTTGTGGATTTGATTGCAAACTCCAATAGCATGGCTTTATCATCAATTGGTAATGTATGATATTGTTGTTGATTCTGCATTATCAGCTTGATTAATGTTGTAGAGTCTAACCATAATAAATTGTGTCTCTCAAAGCACTTAAGTATTGAAATGGGTACTTCAGCAACTTTAAGGTTAGTTAGTGTAAAGTCTGAAATGAGGGACTTTTGCTGACATGATGAAAAGCTTTCAGCGTTTATTAAGTGTACATTTGTTAGAAGTGCAAAGTCTTTGACATTTTCAAGATAAATGAATTTAATCGAGAGCATGTTCTTGTAAAACTTTTCCAAGAAAATGTGCCATCTCTGGTCGACAGCATCAATGCAGGGCCAAGCTTTGTACACTTGTGCAGAGCTGAAATCTGTAACTAGAAATGTCATTAAATCAGCATAGACAACAGGAGCAAGTTCTGTTATTAGGCAGCTGTTCCAGTTGACAGTTTTGTCGTTGCTGCTACCTCCCTCTGTCAAAGTTTTCCATTTCAAATCTTTACGATCCTGGAGCAGGGCA
Organism: Clytia hemisphaerica; assembly: GCF_902728285.1. NCBI lineage: Eukaryota > Metazoa > Cnidaria > Hydrozoa > Leptothecata > Clytiidae > Clytia > Clytia hemisphaerica. Next base: position 321,502 of record NW_027104374.1, read on the forward strand.
AAAAACCCATTGATGTGAACAGGCATACCCGTCATTTTTGGTGTATGTAACGGGAGTGGCAAAGCAGAAAATACATGCCCACCAGGGTCACTATCATCAAGAGGCAAAGCTACAGATAATAAAGGTATGTATGACAGTTCCTCATCATGCATCATTGCTTTAAAATCATCATCACTACCGGAATAGCCAAAGTGTTCACTGATAGCGTACGAGTAAGACCGTAAGTTTCCTTTCCACATTTGGTTAAGTTTTAGGTGTCGGTTTAGTTTTTCTGTTTTTTCAAATTGTTTTTCCTTGACATTTTGCTTGATTTGATCCGTGAATGGTTTTGTCTCAACTGTGTTGTTACCATCAAGTGAATAGATTTCTTCAACTTCTTTGCTACCATTATCAATTATAAAAAATTTCATTGTTTTGATATTCTTTAAAAATATCAATGATAGAAATGCTTCATCAAGAAATTTGTCAATCAGTTTCTGAAATCTCATTTCATTGCTATAACACCTCGTAGAGAGCTCTGATTCTGTTTTCCTCAGTGGGAATCTAAACAAAGATCCATTTGATACTCCAACATCCCAATACTTCTTTGGAAGTCTTTTGAACGGTTCAAAATCACCTTTGTTTTGGACAAGTGCAATGTTCTCAGTCTTAGTCATATCATACTCAATAACCTCTGAGTTGAAAACCTTTTTCATTGGGTCCATCAATACAGTGACACCATCGCTTATCACAACCGGAAGGTCTAAATAGACAAAAAAAACATGACAAATTCTGAGAAAATGTCAAAAATCAATCAAAACTAAACAAGTAAAAGGGAGTGATTTTTCTTTATAGCCATGTTATTATGATTATATTTGTTTTGAAATTGCAAAAAAAGGTCAGCTCAATTTAGAGCTCTTACTAATCTGATAATCCATTTAAAAAAACGTTAATTCCCTAAAAAAGTAAAAGAATAAATAAAGATCCATGTTGTACCTGTTAAGTGAAAGACAGATTTAAATCCCAAACCAAAACGTCCAACTTTTAGAGCATCTTTGACTTTGTTTGAAGTACCAAGTTTCAGAATGCCTTCCCAATCAGAATCTGTAAACTTTGCATTGTTATATGAGTATAACGAAGGTCCCTAAAAAATACAACTTTGTTTAAATTCCTTCACCAAACTAAAAATCAAAATTGTTAAGTTCAAGGAACCTAGAAACTACCATTAGAGACCAGTTCTTGAAAATGTAAAGAATAAGTTTCAGATTCTAAAAAGGAAATTTGGAAATATTAAACTCTGAGTTAGAGTATCAGGTTTGATGTGCAGGGTGTCCCCAAAAAAAACCCTGTTTCAGAACACAACCACAAGTAGAAACGTTTTTGTGTGTGTACGTTGTTTCTCTCTTTAACGCAACATGCTAATTAACACTTAAATGGCTACAATATTAAACTAAAAACCCAATAAACTTATAAAAAAGATCAATTGTATAATAAAACATTTTTTTTGAAACTATGAAATCGATTAACATACTAAACATTATGTGTAATAAAAACCCTAACGTGAATACTAGTTTATGACATAATATACACAAAAATCCTTCTACTTGTAGTCATGTTTTGACACATGACTTATTTACAGGACACTCTGTATAACCTCCTTTTTTCTCTACACTTTACTGATGTCTGATCTCAAACTCTAGTTGCAGCCTGCTTTAACAAGTCAATAACATTCAAATAAAAACAATTTTTTAAGAAAAAACTATTTAAAGGACATTGAAAACATCTAACATTCAATCTTTAAAATTGTCTTATATACTTCAAATTTTACAAAAAAATTACAAAAATCTAAACTCACCTGAAAATCTGTAAGTTTTGGACAGTGATATTCCTTTGATGTGTGTAATTCATTTTTATCGTAAATAAAGACAACTTCTGTAGCACCTGCGTCCTCTGCATTTTGTATAATTTCCTATAAATAAGTTTAAAAATTAAAATTTCTAAAAGTACAATAAAATACATATAATTTAAAAGTGAAAACATTTTACTAATCAGGATTGATAACAAATGTTAGAGAAATAGATTTACTTACTTTAAATATTTGTCCATCATCAGGGTATGTTTGTAGGATTGACTTAATTTCTTCACAAAGTGACTTTCGTATGAATGTTTTTGCTGAAAATAATAAACATCCGGCATCCATGACATTGGTCTCAAATCAAACTTTATCAATCATTTCTTATAATTGGTAAAATAGCCCCTACAGATTATTCTTCTCATTTAATGCATCTGACCTCCTAATTTTGACGTTCTTGAGCAGTCAGAAATTGAGTTATTTTTCTTTTCAATGTAAATTCTAATCTAATTGATCTAATTTAATAAATGATGTGTCAAAGTCCACTGTTCCTCTCTCCAATAGAATAAGTTTGATTTTTCAAGACTTTAAAGAACTCAAGAAATTTATCCTCGACATAAAAGAAACATAACAAATGCTGAAATAAGTAAGTTTTTAAATTGCAAGAGCTAAAAATTTACGACTCATTTAAAAATGAAAAAAGTTACGAAAATATCAAAATAAAAAAGGCAACAATAAAGAAGATGATAAACAATATGATTTACATACCAACACTCATGGTTTATGAACTGGAGGAAATACACCCAGTACACAGGAATCTTAACCAATATCCCACATGTCCCAATTTGAAGAACAACAAATAATCAACCTAAAATTTCAAAAAGATTCATTTTTCTATAATTGTTTACTCTAAAAGAAAAGTATCTACTTTTACATAAATATTTTTTGTTTTCACAGTTTGAAAGGTTTTTTTCAACTAACATAAAAACTAAAAATTTCATTTCTCAAGAATGGTTTATCAAATCTTCTTCAAACTTTGACCAAAGATGTATCTAGCGAAAGTTGATCATTTGAAAAAAGAAATTTTTCGAAATTTTCATGACGTCAGCAAAAATTAGTAAAGAAAGAAAAATCCAATCTTTTGCTGACACAATCTAAACTTCGGAAAAAATATATTTTCAAATGATTGACTTTACTGAGATACATCTTCGGTGAAAGTTTGAAGACAATTGGATAAACAACCCTTGAAAAATTCAGTTTTTAGTTTCTATGAAGTCATCAATTATGGCGTCATAATCAGTTTTTGCGGTTTTTCACGAAAATCGGCAAAAAACCAATTGGGTTACACATCAGGTTAGAAACTACATCATAGTACCCTTCATGTTCAGTCATTTGTTTGGTCGTTTTCTGTTGGCTAATGCAATCTAAAAATTATGGTAATTTTAAGACATACCATAACTTAACCGAGAATTAAGGGCCATTCCTGAAAATCACATAATTTTGTGGACACTAAATTTTTTGACATTAAAGTATTGTGCTATGAACAAATGGCAAGCTTGGCTACGTTTCAGTGCTAGGGTACCACATTTGATAAAAGTGGAAATATGACATAACCGTAAGGTACGCAAACTAATCAAAAACCTTTTTTAACCCTATTGTGTAGAATCTACTACGCTGGTGTACTTTTGTGTATGTCTTGGAGAACATTTTTTTAAACGATTTAAACTTTCTGACTTTTAGTAAAATCTTATGAAGAGTACTTTTATGAAATTTTTTAGGGTCATAGGTTCTCTAGATCGGGTTTTATGACTTTATTATGAAGCGTGACATAAAACCCAGCAAAAATAGCTTAAAACTCTAAATTCTAAAATGCTGATAACTTCTGAAATATTTATCTGATCATATTTAAATTTTGACACATGATAAGTATTGACAATATGAATTCAAAAAAAATTACAAAAAAATTTGAAAATGATGAACAATACATTTGGGTTTTTTTCCAACAGGGCTAAAAAAATCAAAAAAGCTTGGGGCTAAAGGGTTTTTGAAGACAGACTGACTGTTCAGACGTTATGGTATCGCTTCAAAATGAAAAGTTCTAAAACACTGTCTGAATGTCAAAATTCAAAACGTCAAAAAAGAAGACTTTACAAAGCAAAACAGATCGAAACAGTTTCACTCCACCATTTTCACCGAAATTGAATTGCTGGTTTCATTGCTCCAAAATGTTCTGTAAGCAGTCTTATCCGTAACATATATCATTCCCAGTGAGGATCTTATCGCGATTCTCAGATTTACGGAAAACAACAGCTTTTTGCTAATTTTTGCCTCGATTGCAAAATCTGTAAAACCTATTTAGCTTGAGGGAAGAAAAAAATTAGAGTTTTTAGGTTTGCCAAAAAAAACCCTAGTCAATTTTTTTTCATCTTCACAGGATCCATTCCCAACCTCAAAAGACATTTTTTGTGTAGGGTTTTTTTTTGGCAAGTTCTTCCTTCGAAGAATTTTGATCACTTTTGTTTTCCCCTGAAGGCTGCGATAGAAAAAATATTAGGTCTAGTGGTCTCTAGACGGGCGGCCTAGACTCGCTTCCGTTTTGTATAATTTTATGATAACGTAAGGTAGCGTAATTTATGCAGAAATAATAATAATCTTTTTGTTTTTATTTTCAGGTATGCCACCAAACATTGAAGTCATCGTATGGATTTAGCATGAACAATAGGACTAACAGACTTGACAAAAGGAACAAACAATAAGACGACCCGAGAATCTTACGATGAGGGCGTTTTGTCTCCGCCTGATATCGCACCCACTCAAGTGAGTTATGGCATGTCCAAAGAAAAAGTGAACCAGTTCCACTCACTTTCAAAATGTCAAACACAGCTGGAAAGAAGTGCCTTGTGATGTAGATCAACGTGATAGGTGTATGAGAAATTTAAGTGAGGCTATAAGAAGTTATATCCCAAAAACCTGTATTATGACGTCATAAACATAACATAACATTACGTCATAAAACTAAAAATTTTAATATCTCGTGAACTAAAAGTCATATAAACGTCAAATTTTGACCACAAATAGATATTGATGTAAAAAAATTTCTAAGTTAAAAATATTTTGAAAAAATGATGACATCATTTTTTACAGCCAAAAATCGAAAATGGCTTAAAAATGCTGACGTCATCATTTTTCAGGAGATTTTGAAAATTTTACTTCTAGAGAATTATGATATATTTGTTCTGTCAAAATTTCATATTGATATCATTAATAGTTTATGAGTTATTTAAATTTTAAGTTTCGTGACATAATGTTACGTAATGTTTCTGACGTCATAATACAGGTTTTTGGGCTATAACTTCTTATAGCCTCAACTTAAATTTTTCATACACCTATCACGTTGATCTACATCACAAGGCACTTCTTTCCAGCCATGTTTGTCATTTTGAAAGTGAGTGGAACTGGTTCACTTTTACCTTGGACATGCCGTAATTCACTTGAGCACAGAAGACGCTGTTTAAAAAGCGGGGGTAAAAATAGTATAAAGTAATATCTTTTTGTAAGTGTTTATTTTGTGAAATATGTAAACATTTTCTAATATGATCTACAAATTGGTCTGCATTTCTAGAATTTCGATAACGGAAACATAAATATGTAATGAAGAAAAGATAAACCGCTCCAATTTTCTTTCATATGTTTAACCCGCGGAAAAACAGTATTTTCTTATTAAGTAACTTTACATTTCCCGACTTGCTAACTCCCATTGGAATTCTGATTGTAAACCCGATTGGTTAATTTCGGAACATCTTCATAATGGAAGATAATTTCTCTATCTCTATCTCTATTTTGTTGGTTGGCTTGTTGAATCTTGCAAGAAAAAAGTAAACAGGTATAGCTTTTTCTAACCAAAGATCTGAAGGATTCGAGCCACACTGATTCTGGAGTGATACGAAACCGTAATATCTGAACATGGTCTGAATTATGTTTCTGACCAGCATCATTGGGCTTTTCCAGTTAAAGTCCATTACAGGGGGGATTTTTTTTTGAAATTCCTGGATTTCCAATACAAAAGCAATTGAAACTCCTGGATTTCACAATCTGGAATTTCCGATTCTTTTTTCAAAATTTTGAGAAAATATGTGGCATTTCCAAGAGTTCAAATAAAAAATTGAGCAGAATTTTCGAAGCACTTTGCAAAAATTGACTGGATTTTCGAGTGCTTTTTTTATCTGAAAATTGAAGAGTCCATTTATCCACATCCGGGGGGGGGGGCACTGGGTTTGCGGACTGACTGTATGTGCGGGCCAAAAATTGGCTTTTAAAATTTCACCCTTACAGTGCAGCAAAAATCAGTGAAAATCATACCCTTAGATGCATTTTCCCCCACATTTTCGATCCCTTTCGTGCAAAAAATGGTCAAAATTCTAGCATTTTTGGTCAAAATATCTAGATTTTTCAAGAATTTTCTGAAATTTCTACCCTTACAGTGCATCTCTAGTTTTTCCGACCCTTACAGTGCATTTTAAACATATTGGAAAAGGTACCCTTAGGACCCGCACATACCCGTCGGTCCTTTTGCCCAGCTGCCCCCCCCCCCCGGGATCCACATTTATACTTGTTTACTTGTAAAATCGCAAAAATCCCTTACTGTTTGACGACACAAATCAGATTATCAAGGTCGAGCCCTGTAAATCTCATAGGTAATCTATATATCTTGGGCTGTATATCTAGGTGTGTTGCTGGAGAAAGGAAAATACTGAGGTCAAGCAGCTAGCAGGCAAGTAGAATGCCAAAAAAAAAAAAATGCTTGCATACCTTTGGAACCCTGGAAGCTTTCTCGAAATTCAAACCTTTTTGGATTCAACCTCTTCAATAATCTTTGTTTTCTCAAAAAGTATTTTATGCTAAAAACTGTTTTACAACAGTAACAACTGTACTTCTCCTCAGGTCAAACCTCTTCGAATGAAGTTTGAATGGACTTGCCAAAGCACGCAGAACAATGTTGTTGAAAATTTTTATCGACCTCGTGCAATCCAACCAATCAGAGGTCATGGTTTTGTCACGTGACCAAGTTCTAAGAAGTCAAGAAGCCCCGGGTTTGCCGTGTGTCAATCACAAAAAAGCTGATGAGAGAAAAATGGGCGTATTAAATGGCGCCCGCCAAGCTAAAAATTTTAGAAAAGAAGCGGGCGTACCGCCGGGTCGTTTCAGATAAGAGATTTCACTGTCACTTTTCTACTAGGGGAAAAGACTTCGGGTATTTGACAAAATAAGGTTCGGAAAGTTACCTATTATCGGGGAAAAAATGTCGGAGTTTTATTTAGTCGGGTTTTTTATTTCGTCGGGTGGGGAAAAATTTCGTAACCTACAGCAGAGGTTATCGAAAATTGATCTTGTAATTCGACGTTTAAAGCACTAATTTCGGTAAATAAAGGTGTAAGAAAATTAGATTTGAATTTTGGTTGCGCTTGGGTAAATGTTTTTGTCGGGGATAAAAAAATCGGGTGCAAGTTTTGTTCGGGTGATAAAATGTCGGGGAAATATTTCGTCGGGAAAAAATTTCGTCACCCCCCCCCCCCGGATAATTTTTGGGTATGCAAACGCACAACGGTGGTAAGAGTTTAAATTATAAATGCTGCTCCCGTGTTTCGCCGAAAGCCAACTACAGTATTCCCAGTTATTCAAATCAAAGCTCCAAGGGGGATAAGAATTTACTTCGAATAACTGAAAAATTTGTTTACTGCCAGATTTTCACCTTAAGTTAACCTTAATGGGATGGATTTTTTTTGAAGTAATTGACGCATTGAGATGTTCAGTTGAGGTAATGAACACAAAGAAATACTTGAAGAGTGTTAATAGCCATAAATTAAGACCTTATTTTTTTTAGGAAAAAAAGTGTCATGCAGGTTTGAATAACTGCGGGAATCTAGTGTACTACAGGAACGTATGAGATTTTGGTATTGCAAAATTTATTCGTTCGGTATATTTTGGAATCCTAAAATTTGTTCGGTATCGAAAATAGACCTTAATATAGCTATAGGTGGAAATCTCGGTACAGCGGCTATTGAGGTAACTTTATTCTTAAATGTTCACCCCCTACAATGAGAGTCAGATAAATTAGAGTATGCATCACAGGGTTCAAAATAGCTCAGTTATTCTATACCATTAAAATTTCAAGTCCATTCATGTCTTTCTTTTAAGTGAGTGTTCTCAGAAAAACCGCAAATATGTGCTAACTCGACAATTCAACAACAGTGTGTTGCATAACATAAATAAAATATGTTTCAGCAACATGATTTCTTGACGCACCGTTTCGTGTTTGCTTAAACGACAAAATAAGGTCAGAAAAAGGGTCAAATAGTTTTACTTCTGAGAAAAGTTAAGTTTTCACTTCAAATATTTTCAAGAAAAGGGTAGGAAGTGTAATGTCTTATAAAAAATGATTGGCAGTCTGCACATTTTGATACATTGATTGCTCTTGAAAGACAAAATGAACAATTAAAAGTAAAACCTTGTTGGAAAGATAATTTGTAGTATTTGTGGAAGATTCCAAAGCTTTACAACTTTTGAAAATTTTAGAAAAAAAAAGAATAATTTTTTTCTAATGTACCAAAAATCTTAAATATATACTTTTCAGAGCTTTGAGGTTTTTCCTAAATTAGTCGAATTTAATGAAGTTTCTTGGAAAATTTCATCGAAAGGCAATTAATCTTTTTTAATTCATAATATATGTATTTACATCGTTTATATTATCTCGCTTTAAATATTTTACACACTTTTAAAAATTTCTACATAAAAAAATGGAAAACTGAATACTGCATAGTGAGTGGTCTGTCGAAAGATTTGTATCTCATTCAAAGAATGAAAATTTCGGTGAACTATAGATTATTTATTGAGAAACATGTGCAATCCACTGTAAGAGTTTTAATCTTTAATTAAAAGATTCTATTTAAAAATCGTCTAAACAAAATCTTGATTATATTTTTAAAAATTCAAAATTCTCTTATAATTTTTTTTTGAATAAATAAATTAAAAATCATACGCAAAATCTATCAAGATAACATTTCCTAATAAATATAAAGTGTACAGTTCAATGTGTTCAAACATTAAATTCATTTCATATATAAGTTCTGAAATTTCTGCTTCCCCTCGTTTCCGCAAAGTCTTATCGGTCGAAGGCTGACATTGTTTTTCAAAGGTTCATACACAGTCAAACAATTGCGGATATTTATTAAGTTATTTCTATATAGAGATGAAGTGGTTTTAACTTGACACACATTGTGGGGTTTAGGAAAAACTATACGACGACCATGGCCTCACTGACCGGCATACTTATGACAGCGGTAATAATTGGTACCGGATCACCTCGATGCAACAAGAAGACCTGCAAATGAAAGAAAAGTTAAGCGAGGATATTAAGAGCGAGTGAAAGTTTTTTTACAGTGAGCCACAAAATATTGTGTAACAAAACTACTGAATGCCCCTTCCCTAATATCAATATCAAAGTTAATCATGAAATTTATTTGTAGAAGCCCCAAAATACACGCTTTTTTATAAGAATACACTTTATAAGAATGTCCATGATGAAAATGGTCAAAAAATTAAAAATATGCTAAGCATATCACCATCATGGAATTTGGCAGCTAAACCTAAGAATGCCATTTTTAGAGCATGTTCAATTATAAATTGTCAATTACCCCCAAGTAAGGCTCATTCCTTTTACAAAAATTCCATTTTATCCTTGAGACGTATGTACTAAATGTTAAATCTAGTCGGAATAGGATCCTAACCTAAGAATACTGTAAAAATATTTTTGGATAATTTTCCCAAAAAAGTTAAGAATATCCATGATGAAATGGATTTACACCATTCTTATAAAAAAAAAGCGTGTACATTGAAGGCGTTTTAAAGGCGTTTTTGTGGTTGGCAAGGCAAAGGTTTCAGACATACATGTTTATACCTGCAAAGGTACATTAAGTGCATATTGCAGATATGGTTTTCTCTTTTTTATTTGGTCAATGATGTAATGTTGGGTGTTTCACAATCCGCACAAGAGGGCTTAAGGAAAAGATTACAAGTAAAAAATGCTTTGAATGGGTTGAAGTAAAAAACATGGCCCTTATTTGTGAGCTTTATTTAGTGTTATCTAAATACACACAAAAAAGCACACATGTGACTTTTTTCAAAAATTCTGAGAATTTTAAAAAGCGAAGTGACACGAATGATAAGGAAAGAAAGGATTTGGGACAGGAGAGAGTATCATACCTTGATTTTATCAGAGACAGCGTTTTCTGTGATGCATTCGACAAATGTTTCATAAGTGTATGCAATGCCTGGTAGTAGTAGAGGTACCTATTCGAAAAGAAAACGAAAAAGAATGATAAGAAAATAAGCTCTAGTTTAGACAGCCAACTTTCTGCCCTGCCAATTCAAAATAAAATATTGCAAGTAAATCTTAAAGTTGTCTCTTAATTTTGAAAGAACAAGACATTAATTTTATCAATCGTACAAGTATGGTTGTTTACCACAAGTCAATTTTGTTAGTCGACTATTGAAATTAATTCAAGCAAATACTGAAAAAATCTCGCTTCGGTACAGTTATTTCCCCAATTTTCTAAAACGAGTGATTTACATTTAAATTTCATTCAAACGATTTCTTTAGATTTCTTAAGATTTTGTGTCAGTCAACATTTTACGTGTTTAAAATACCCTTTACACTTTCATTGGAAAACACGACAATTACCTGAATACTAGGTTTAGCAATTTTATATAATTTATGATCGGCCATGAAAGTAAGGAGAAGATCTGTAGAAGGTGAGGAGGATGAAGTGTTTTGAACTGACATGATCAACTTGAAACCTGGTCCTATGCCTTGAACCTGAAACGGAATGATTATAAGAGGTTATGAGAGTTTTGAATTCTTTAAAAAACAGACCAAACATTCTTTAAAAAACAGACCAAACATTCTTTGAAACAATGGAATTCCCGAATTTCTAACTCGTGAGAATGTTTCGTAATTCTTTCTAAAAATAACAGAAGAATGCCACAGAAAGATAATTATCAAAGTAGAAAAGGCAAAAAAAATAAAAAATACCTGAGCAGATAATTTGAGTGGGTCATCAAAAGACGAAGATACTGGGTTAGAGCTTGTTTGAATGGTTTTGACCAATGAACGCGCTGCATTCAGTCGTATTTTGAATAAATCTGATTGAAACACTTGATGCATTTCTAGGAGGAGAATACAAGAAAAGGGAAAAATTCATGGCACAGCTCAAATTGCAAGCAAAGTTAAATCCTTAACGAAGCCTGGGCTTCATTATTTTTATGAGAGCCAGACCAGAATTATTTTATAAGTAACAAACCTTTGGCGCATTCCTTTTCACGTAAAGCTTGATCGACAAATAATTTCGTTTTCCGTGGTATGGGTATCTTAGCTAATTGTGAAACAGGCGTAGCTAAAAAAGATTGATAAAGCAAATGATTAAAAGAGCTGTGTTTATCAATGGGTCATTCCGTTTTATATCCATACAAGAGGATGGACGAACATTTTCGAGGGAGTGAGCCGAGAAGAATTTCCGGTGGGGGGTCTAAAGGAGCACTTAGTACACATTTTTCAAGGGGGCTCAAGACTGATTTTAGTTTGTTCACCCTCACTTAAAAGGTACGAAAATAATTTTTGAAACGTTTTTTTTGTTGAAAATTTTGATATTTTCCAGAGGGTATCAACACATTCCAAAGAATTTCTTTGACGTGAAAAGGTTCGTCCACCCCCCAGTATGGATTTTTAATGGAAAAGCCGAATTTGGTCCACTGATTCAAAACCTCCAAAGAATCCTTTAAACAAGTTCTTTCTTGTTGAATGCAGTAAGTTATCGAAGTAAAATATTTCAACCAGGTTATTCAGCAATAATCTTACTTTGTACTACACAAATGTAAACAGGATTTCCGATCCCCGTTTTACGGAGAAAATGTTATAGAAAATCTAATGTCTTCAGAGCTATGAAGAAATCTCACCGGACGAATGATCGCTGCCATCGAAGCTTGCTGTTCGTTTTAATATCTTCACTATCAAACCACCGCCTATGAAAAGTTTTAAGCAATTAAATCCACTGTCATACCCCTTGTTTGTTTAGCTGTGATTAAGTTAACCCAAAAGGCCACAAAATTTGTCATTATAAAAAAAATCGTACTTTTCAAAAGTTATGATGCAGAATACAGTCCCGATAGTCACTTCTCTAACCTTTAAGTCAATTAAAGAACAAATAGAATTCAAGTATTTCATCGGAGACCGCGCTGTTAATGTAAAACTGCAATGGAGTCTCTTTAACTCGAATGTCACCTTAACTCGAGCAAATTTGTGTTCCCCGTGCGTGACCGAGTAGTATTCTATTAATGTATTATATATTACATCTCTAGATATAATATATTGTAATATATTGTACTATTAATATTAAACTAATGTTTTGATGATCAAAGAAATCTGTAATTTTTTACCAATTGTCGTCATGACCAGAGCACCATCCTCTCTCCCGAAACGTCCGAATTTCATACCATGAACCACGTCCTATAAAATAAAAATGCAAAAAACCTATGTTGAGCACTACGGGTAACTAATTTCCGTAGGAACTAATTTGAGCGGGAACTATAAGTTACGCGGTTTTGTTTCTACCGCGAAAACTAGTAACCGCGGGAGCCAATATTTACTGGCAACATATAAATAATCCCAAGGAAATGAAAGAATTTCGGAAAAATTGGGTCGGTGTCATCCGCATAAAATGAGCTCAGCGAATTAAACAAATTTCACAAAGAACTCAGAAGGAATTTGAAATTCTTATCACAAAGATTTTGGAATGTTTAGCAAGAAAGTTCAGAGAATTGCATTTTGCACCTTTGTACCAAAAATCAAAAGATTCCTATGATTCAATCCTGAGAAAAGTTAGTAACAGACGAACGAACGAACGGACGGCAAATTTTGTCAAAAATCGCTAAATTAAATCCCTGCCAAAATTTCAAAAATCGGCCATTTGCCAAATTAAATTTCCTCCAAAACGAAATTCTATGGAGAATATGCATTTCTTAGTAAAATACTGTAAAACCAATCGTTTATTTAACTTCCAAGACTCACCTGCGTATGAAGTGTACTAGCCAGTACTTTATCCCTATATATTCGTACTTCTGCATTGTCAAGAGCTACCAGCACTGAAAAGACAGAAAACATTGAAAAGTTACACACAGGGGGTTAGGACAGGCGAAAGAAGAGTAATTGGAAGCCGTAAAAAAGCCAGATCTTTCCGCAATTATGGAAGTTAGTATTGTCTGACAAAATTGCTACATTACATTGCAATCACATATAAAATTGATAAATCTTTTAAAAGCTACGAGGATACTTACAAGCTTTATATCCTTTAGATTTATGGTTGAGAGTAGACATAGTGGTGATTTGCGCTGGTAAATGGTTCGCCCATAACTTCTTACCCTAAATTTGTAAGTAAACGTTTCAGAAAAAATGATGGTGAGAAATACAGTAGACACGATTTCAAAAAAATGAATTTGAATTTTATCTTTTGTTATTTAGGATATAATTAAATGGTGTTAAAACAAAATTCAGAACAGAATTTCATAAAGAAAATCGATTTCTTGGAATAGAACAGATTCTTCGATCTGAATCTGAGACGAAAATGCTAAATTATAAACCTTACTTTGAAAATCAAATATCTAACCATGTGTATTGGTGTCTGGACCTTAGGACGATCAATTATGTAACCATGTGTATTGATGTCTGGACCTTAGGACGATCAATTATGTAACCATGTGTATTGATGTCTGGACCTTAGGACAATCAATTATCTAATTACCTTCGTCGTGAAACAAGTGATAGTCTTGTCCATACATCCAACAACGAGAGTTTTGCCAACTCTCTCCAATCCAACTATGGGTGAATGCATTTCAAATGCCAGTTTTGCTGGCCCACTACCTCTGCAAACGAGACAAATAAATTATGTCCAATGTTTTATAATAAGACCTTTACTTGGTACCTCGTTTTTTCCATATGGTTTATTTTTCAATTCCCTTTGTTCAATATATTTTCCTAACAAATACATTTAAAATAAGACTGAGGCAATTCTGACAAAGAAATATCAGTGCCCCACATTTTTGAAATGTGAATTTCAGTTTCATAAGCTTTTACACTTCACAATTATATTGTGTCTAAAAAAATATGTATCTTTTTAAAAATCAGTCACCTTCTCTCTGATAAAGTAAAAACGACTTTCAGGTCGAATTTTTTGTTCATTTTCTATTCCTAGGATTCATTCAGGTAGAATATAAGAATAGAAGCTCACTTTTTCAACATGTAGACTTTGGCATCTCGACAAGCGATAGTGATCCGGTAATCCACATCAAACAATCCGGAAACATCAATGAATACCGGCACACTTTTGACACTGTGCTGTAAAAATAAGAAATGAAATTTTTTAATCCGTTGAAGATATAGTATTGTGTTTAAAAAATCCAAGGCTAGCACTGGCGCAATAACATAAAATAAGATATGATAAATTTTCAAAACCTACTACATATAATATACTTTCAATAATGAAATGAAAAGGTTTTCACAGTTCTGTTTCATTAATTCAACGAATATTGGATGGTCTATAAATCGAGTCGAAAAAAAGGTGAAAATCTATCTTGATCAAGCGCCATTAAAAAAAACAATCAATGTTTTTTCTAACAAAATACCGCCCTGGGGGCTTAAGATGTTGATAATTTTGTGAACTTACCTTGCTTAATATGGTGAATGCTTCAGGATCAAGGATGAAAACTTCTTTACTTTCAGAGCCTACAACAAGACAACTGATTGATCCTTCATCACTGGAACTCTTCATCAATGTGTCCATACACGTCACCACTGACTATTAAATAAGTTGAAAGTTGAGATAAAACGAAATCGAAACGGAAGACATTTTTTTACATCAAGATTGTCATGTTCGCTTTACCTATCTCTTAATTTATTTTGTATGAAAATCAAGAAGATTGTGGTAAAATCAATTGCTGTTCGATGTGGCGAGTCTATCTGGTGACCTAAGAACTACCTCTTATTTCAGTAGCAGGATAAAGGTGAAAAGCGGATACAGATGACAATGGGGAAGAAAAATCTTTCGATTTTTGATCTTGAAAAATCCAGTAATGATTAAAAAGTTTCAAGTATCTTTTCAATTGGCTTTAGCATTCATTTATGTCTTTCTTCGCAAGATTTAGCTTGATAAAAACCAACCTGCTTTTTCAGAGGGGTGTGTTTGTGTACTGCTGCGAAAGCTTCAATTTCTTCAGGTGGTAGATTCAATAACCTTGATAAGAAGTGAAACAAAGTAGAAAATTCAAACTTATTTAGAAAGTAGAATGACTGATTTTTGATTGAAAAGGTGAAAATCTATAAACGCCTAAAATTTAGAATCCAGCTTTAAGAGAAAAAACTGAAAGGAAACTAAAGCAAGAATATCATGAACACGATTTAATTGCTTACTTTAAAGATCGAACAGTCAATCCAGACGATCCGACATCATCTCTAAAAAGAAACAATCAAAAAACTAATTATTTGGAAAATTTATTTAAAAAAATAATAAATAAATGAGGCGAAAATAAAAAAATGTTGTGTTTCCGGAAACCGGCCGGGTGAAAAATGATAATTTTCTGACCCGGCCACAGGCTATGGGTTCATCTATATGGTTCATCATAAAGAAAATCAAGTTGACCGTTCAAGCCATCAAAGTCGTTTGATTAGATATTTCCGCTTGTAAATCAAGTTTTGTTCGTTAGTAGTTGATACATTAGTATTCATACTGTTTGTACATAAAATTTATCTTTAAAGTTCTATTTCAATGATCTAAAGTTATCAAAAAAAGGAAAAAAAAGATTTTTTCCTGCTGGCCGGATGAAATTTTATTTTCCTTCACCCGCATTCCGGAAACACTACATTTTTTAATTTTTGCCTGATACAAAAAATTTCAGTTGATTAGTTGGTTGAGGCCAGTTTTGGACTGGCCCATTTATTGAAATGGACGTTTCGAAATGGTTGCTTCATAGATAAAAACCCATAGTGACCTTTTGGGGAATTAAGAACGTTGAAAAAGCTTATTGATCTGATTTTCAGGTAATTAGAAAGCTATATTGGGTCGCAATAGACTTAGGCTGCACAGTAGACAGCTCCAGGCTTTTAGGCTGGATATCCAGACCATAAACTATTTCACCGTCTAGTTTTTTTATAATCTTGTCTCTGGTTTACGGTCTGGTCCAACTAACTCGTCTGCAGGGATATTTGTCCCTGCATATGCGAGTGCATCTGATTGGCCAATACGCGACCAGTCACTGATCAGAATCTCTGCGGGATTTTATATATTTTTCTGTGCGCGCGCATAATTTATGGAAAAAGCTGACCTTGCAAAAAAAGATAAACAAATGAAAATGAAAACACAGGTTTATTTTTAAACAAAATGGCCGCTGGAAAGGAGCCTTTATAAATGTGGCTAATGTTTTGATGTAGTTTAAAGAAGTTTTAAAAAGTTTTTTGAGTTTGTATAAAAGAGGTTTTATAGTAAGTTAATTATGTGTGTCTGCCTGGGTTTACAAAGTTTTGATAGTCTGTCAACAAGGGTTCACTCACAGGCAGTCTTTTTTAGTTTCACCAGACTCTAAAATTTTAGAAACTTTGTATGATGAGGTAAAAGTTTTTTTGGCCTGAGAAAGACTTTAAAGTTATACCTGACAGAAGCGAGCATTTCATACAACATTGCAATATCAATCATCTCCTCTTTTGATTGGTTCCACAAATCTTTCTCTATGGGATTCACCTTAAAAAAGATGGGATTTAACTTGCAGAAACACTAATTCAGTGAGAGACAGTGGAAAGAGGAAGTATCGGGTGCACCACAAAAATATCTCTCTCTTACAACTCACCCTATCTTCTTCCCAATGGAATTAGAAATAGAGAGAGAAAATTCACTCAAAATGTCACACTCAGTACATAGAGTAAATTTTTTGGTTAATTTTTGCTAGCTCACGCAAGCTGTGAGATGAGGCAAGTAAAACTTCATCTCATATTTAATATATTTCTTGATTCACTTACATCACCAAGTGGAAGTGAAAATTTGAAGTATGGTCTCAAATTTTTGTAGATATAAATGAATGGTCCAGACGCAACAGCAATAGCTGAAAAAAATGTATGAAAATTATATCTGCGGTCAAATGAAAACAAATGTTCTATTCACTTAAGCTATACATGGTATAGACTTCTTCACGTTTTACCAAAAAAGGAATGATAAAAATAGTCAAGTTATATCTACAATCAGCGCCAACATATAATGGCAATTTCGGGTATTTTAACGTTTTTCAGAATTTAAAGCTCGGGCGAGAACTGCAATTTTAGTACTTCCACTTTGTTTCATTGGATTTTTCTTTTGGGAGGGGTTAACTGGCTTCCAGGCTATATTCTCAGCCTTATTGGAACATTTTTTTAACTTTTAGATCCTAAAATCCTAAGCTCCTAAGTCTTAAGTCTAATGTTAAAACTCATCTTCCCAACCATACTTCAAAGCACTTAAAAATCACTTGCGGTTTTAAAGTTTTGAGCAAATTCCCCTTTTGTGCCATATATTTTGGCGCCGATTGTAGTATTATTTTCTTTTTGTAAGATTTCCTGAAATATCTGATATACCTGGAGAGCGTGGTTCATTTGTATCCATATGAAAAGTGGCTACAGCTGTTGGTAAATCAATGATGGCGCTCTCAGACATGACAGATGTGCCTGAAAAGGTTAAATAGAGACTAAAAACACACACAGTGAGAAAAAATAAAAATTCTACAAGTTCATTCTAAAGAAATTATCTAAAGAATTATTACCCATGGTAACCTAATAATCTATTATAGGATTTTTATAGCAAAGAGCCTTTTTTGGCAAAACCTCAGGAATGGATGATAATAAAATAATGATGGCAATCAGTTTGAAGTTAGATTATTAGCCCTGTAGTGTCATATTGCACTCTCCAATTTGCATTTGACTAAATTGCTAAAGAGATAAAACCAGATGGTTTGAAATATTGAACAAGTGGATTCCTTCTATTGTATTGAACTATAAGCCTCGAACTTATTTTTCAAAATCAAATTTTCAAGTTGCTTTTAATTACTTCTTTTGTTTGAGAATACAAGAGCTACATTAGGTGCTAAAGAAAGAATTCAATTTTTAAACCTTTGTAGACTTTAAGCTTCATGTTAGACTGTCCTGTTCCAAGATCTGCTACCACAAGCTTAAAGAAAGAGAATTTATGACATACAACAACCAACTGTATCAACTTTATGCAAAAGTCTTAGGAAATTTAAGCAAGAGTAATATAATTTTCAACAATTTCCAAAATGTAGACAGTAACATACCCGGATTCAAAGAATAGCAAAACTAACAAACACAAATTTTATTATACCTTGTATTCTCCATCTGCTTGTAAATCTGCTAATGCTATTTAGAATAGAAAGAACAAGAATGAACATTATAATAATAACAATTCTCAAGAAAAATGTTTTCAGAGTTATATTTGTGTACTATATAAACAGACAGCTTTTCCGATGCTTTAATTTGAAAATTGGATCTTGACCTTTTCAGACTATGTGTGCAAAACTTCACGTTTTTTACAGAGTTGGTAATATTCTACATGCTTGCTTTATGCACAACCCCAGGTCACTCTAATTTAGCTTAAATTTTGACAAGACTATTATTGTCACTACCTAATACTGGTCAATAACCGTTACCAATTCTATAGACTAAAAGGCTTTAATATAACACACGAAAGTGCAAATTTTATCCGGTCTGTAAGGATACATAATTAAAATATTAAAAAGAAGGCTAAGTATTGACCATGTGCTTATAATCAGCTAGATTTAATATGCCAAATTTGAGAAAACAATGTACAAGTTAAAGAAAGAAGTTGTCTAGGATTTTAAAAATTTGCCCAAACTGTCAAAATTTCATGAAAAATAATAAAATTAAAAGATAAGTTCAACAAAGGTACAAAGGTTCTCCTAAAATACAGTGAAAAAATATTAACACTGGACTTTGTATTTAAATTTAAAAGACTGCCCTGAATAGAAACCCTTAACAGGAATGAAGCAGAACTTGGAAAAACAAATAAAAAAACATTAAAAGACAGATTTATACCGATGCATGAGGTAAAAGTATTGAGTGAGGCCACTGGATTGAAATGAGCGTCTAACCATGGTGAAGGTCTGGTAAATGATAAGATATATTTTGCTTTTATAGATATTTTGTTTGACCCAATCTTTATTTAATTCACTGGTTCTTTCTTTGGAATAAATGACTTGCAGGACAAAATTATTGTTTAAATTTCTAGAATTTACAATTTATTAGTGCTAGTTATATCATGGTTTTTAGGGAAATTTGGTCAAAATTTCTCAAAGTCACTTTTAACAGATTAACATCTAGGCACAAACGGGAAACGTCAATCAGTCATGAGATTACAGACGTTTCTTAGACTAAATTTTCAAACTTACTTTTTCAGTGCCTCTTCTTTTGAGTCTTCAGCAACCATATTTGGATTTAACTAAAAATGGAATGAAAGCTCAGTAGACTTTAATCAAATATTAAATCTAACAGAAAAGTAAACATTTGGTTCTCCAGAACAATTCCATAACTTTAGAATTTGGGATCGATTTCAAAAACTTGATTCTTTGTTTAATTTTCCAATATCTCTTGGTTATTCACGGAGCTCAACTATTCAATGATTAAAAACTTTAAAAAATTGATTACAAAATTGATTACAATAACAACTTTTAGAAACCTAAAAATAAATAATGGGTTGAAAGCCTCAAAAGCAGCACTTTCAGTAATTTCTTAGTCTTCATTCTAACTTTTTGAAACTTCTCCAATTAAATGTTTTAATTAAAACATTTTATTGAGGTTAGTGTAAACCACAGGTCACAGGTCACGGGTCACAGGTCACGGGTCACAGGTCACAGGTCAGTGTTGACAGGTCAGCTTCAATTACTGTAAAACACAAAGAAAATGCATGAAAAACAGCTGTTAATGTCAAAAATATAATTCCAAAGGTATTTTATTGATCTAGAACTATTTCAAAGCTAAAAATCTGATGATGACTGGCTGCTCTTTGCAGAGGACACCCGGTTCTGTATTGAGCGGTCTAGGAGTCGTCTCATTAGAACCGTCTACGCAATGGTTTATACTGCCACCAGCTTGCGAGACACTGACGCTCAGTTTTTGGATCGAGTGCGTTAAGTCCAGCGTGAACCACTAGGGAACAAGACCAGCGCACTCTCACCTCATCCACGATGGATTGTGGAATCGATACCTAGCACAGTCACCGACAGGCTTCTTGAGTTTCTGTCTACCCAATTCCCCTCACATGGCATGGGTTGGCCCGGGCGAAGGTACATTCACTTGCCAAGTGAATCACAGCACCGAGCGAGAATCGAACCCTGACCTCCTGGACGGCAGTCAAGATTGATAACCACTACACTACTGCGCCTATAATCTACCCACGTGCTTACCGCGTGATTTCGCGTTTTATGCTGTGTATAACACAGACCTGTAATATACTTGTATTATATATTACATCTATATCACACATATTGTCTTTTCAACGTTATATGCATGTTACATTATGTTATATACAAAGAATAAAGAAATATTCAAATATCGATCTCACCTTTGCTTTAAACAGCCCTCTAACAGGAAAATAGCTATTTCACAATCACTATGTCATATCTCATTTTATCTCCTGCATCACCTTGGGTATGATAACAAGAATTGATGAAAATAGCGTCAATGGGATTATATTTTACAAAGGTTTCAATATTTTTATCCCCTGCTTTGTATTTTTGATAAAATGACGTCACTATTTTCATCTCTCTAAAACAGCTCTCTTGGAGTATTTATTGTTTTCGAAACCTGTCAATCTATATCCACTTGCAGTGTCAGCATCCTATTATGCATGAAGAATATTTTATTGTTAATTGGTGTACGAAACCTCATACTTTGAGATAACATCCTTATTTACATAATTTAAGTGTCATTTGTTGTCAATATTTGGGGTTGATGATTTGTCGTTTAAGTCTTCTAAATAACTAAAGACTTATAACTTATAACTTAATATTTTGATAATACATTTCCATTACATATTATAATATGTTATGAGTTGTATGTTACAAGTGCATTACAGTTTTCCGGTCTGTAATTTGTATGACCTGTAACCTATGACTCGTAACCTGTGACCTGTGACCCGTGACATATGACCTGTGTTTTACACTAACCACTTTTATTGCTTGTAATTCTATAGAAATCTGTATAACAAATGCTATGTAAGCTTTTAGCTACTAAGGCTGGCAAGTATATGAAAAAGTTATCAAAAAGTTCAAAAACCAAATGTTTTCGATGATCATGATGTAATTTTGAATTGATTTGAAATCAAAAACTCCAGCCAAATTTCGACATAGATTATAAATTTGTAATTATTGAAGTTTCATTCATACATCTGTTGAAATAGACCAGTGTCCAAGATTCAGAAAAGCCTTAAAACAGGCATTAAGGTATTAGGAAAAAATAGTACTGAGTGTAGTACCGAGTGGCTCACAAAAAATTATAAGACTTTGTCATTGTCTGCCACTCTTACCACACTCACCACGGCCTGTCGTTTGTGAAGATTGACCTCCAAGCAGGACGAGAGAATTTTTTAAAAGCTTGCTTGAGACTGCTCTTTTAACGGCCCTTTCTTGAGCAAGAGACTTCCAAGCGGCGTCTGGAGTGGTCGATACTCTGATTCTAAAAAACTCAATCTTCGAAAGTACGATCTTTTTCAAAAATAGAATTGAGGAGACATCAAGTTTAGCATTTTAAAATCTTTTCGATATGAACCTGATGTATGATTAAAATTGTTAAAAAGGTGTATCAATAGTAAAATTATCGATAGCTTGATTTATTTTATCGATAACTGCAGATTCTTCTTTGATGGTCTGGCTTGTATCGATAAGGAAATTCGATGAAATCTATCATTGGAAAGTCTTTCTCGATAAAGTTTTATTGTTAAAAAATTCTATCGATGAATTCTATTGCTAAAAATGATAAGGACAATAAGGCTTTTTCGATAAAATTGGTCACGAGACGTTTGTAAAAGCTACAAAGAAAGCGAGTTGATAAAACTAAGCATTTAAGAGGCGTTCGTGAAAATTACGAAGAAAGCAATTTGATAAAACTAAGCATACGAGATGCTTGTGAAAGAAATGTAGAAAACGAGTTGATATTTGTTGACTATTATTTTAAAACTTACAAAGAAAAACAAGTTGATAAAAGTGTGTACTAGAAACTCTAGTGAAATTTATGAACAAAACAACAATGCTTTAGAGAAGCTCGCTGATGTTACAAACAGATCGGCTATAAACAAAAGTTGTGGCTAAGAAACAGGGGTGTTCTGTTTTTTAAAAACTCTGTTATCGTACTCATGCAACCTACTATGCCTTAAGACATTTTTGTTTGTAAAAGTTTGGACACTTAAAAACACTACAATGAATTCTAAGTTGTATCGATAAAGTTTTATCGCTAATTTTCTATTGCAAATTTTGTAATTGTTATCGATAAGTTTCTATCACTAAATTGTGGCCATCGGGACAAAGTGGACCGGGCATTTGACTATTCTAGGGCCCCTTTAGCGGCCTTGAAGCCTCTTCGCTATGGTTGCTTTTCATGATCGACCATGTATCGGCTCTTTCGATATTTGAACGGCCATAACGGTAAAAAGGCCGGTCCATTAGAGGCCAAACTTGACTTTCGTGTACTCCAAATCGCTTGGGGAGTCACATTTACCAGTGTGTATTAATACAATATTAACTGTTTTGGAGGGCCGTACGGGGAAACATTACCTGAGGGCGCAAGTTCAGACCGAGCTTGCGATGTCTGAACTCGCGCCAGAGGGCAATATTTTCCCCAGCCCTCCAAAACAGTTAATATATATTGTCTTTATTAATTGGTGGGAAAAAAGGAATAAATTTTTATTCTTCTATTATCATTCATTCTTTCAATGTGACTAAAATATTGACAAAAACAAAAAATCATGTTTCTTAAAATTTTGAAAACAAAAAGTACAAAACATTCGAGTTATAACAATGCACAAAACAACTGAAAACTATTGCACGGCATGACTGAAAACAACCATCACGTGATGGTAAAACCATAAATAACAATGGAACTAAACTCGTGATTCAACTGGATTCAACCATATTAGGATTTTTGAACGTTCAAATGTTCATTGCAACATATAGAAAAAAAAATAAAATGGAACAAAAGGACTTCAAAGAGAAAACTTCATTCAGACTCATAGGAAAACCAAGTCATTCATGCTGTTTTAGTTTTCAGAATTTTTAACATTTATATTGAAAGTACAATTGTTCAACGTAGCACCTTCAAACAAATATTTGAAGCCAGATTGATACGATGCGTTGCTTGTTTTTATCTGAGCTGTTTGATTATTTTTATGTTGGTGTGCATTATTTATCATGTCGGACATTTCCTGTTGTTGTTTGGAGGACACTGTGTGGTACGACGAGAGACTTTTGATATTCTTATGACCACTCAACTGGGCAACGTGTATAGGATGTACGTTTGAAGGTTTGTTCACTTGCCAAGTGAACCGTTGTGAGTGGGAATCGAACCTTGGTCGCCTGTACAGGAATCAAGGTTGATGTCCACTATACCACAACACCTATTGTATATAGTAGGTCATACTGTCTACCACTTTCACCACTCTCCGCGGTCACACAGCAATTGAACAATTACTTAATTAGCAACTCCAGAAGTCAGGCAACTTTCGTTGACGTCAAACCGAATGTTTCATTTTTCCGTGAACTTTGAATCCTTCGAACTTTTTTCTATGTATATATGCTAAAGCGTTCCAGTTTTTACCAAAAGAAAACCTGTGATCTTAGCTTTCCATCCGTATATAACAACTGTGGACGGCAAATTGGTAAAGTGCCAAACGTTTTGCAACATTTTCCAAATTGTTTTCCGTATTTGTATGTTTATCAGAAAAAGGGTGAGGAATTCAAAAATCACAATCGCTAATTCTAGTTCTTTCATTTTCATGTAGCTTTTTTCAATTTTTTGCTTCTTTAGCATGGGAATGTCCCCAAAAAAAGTTTTTATTTCTGCCGAGATGGATTTTCTTTTGATCTGGGGTTTCTCCTTTCAGAAATACTTATTCTTTACTTATAACTTTTTGTTCCTCCATTTCCAGAGGCCCTTTGAAAATGGGTCCTACCACCTTTTTTGACTCATTTCAAACTTTTCCAAGCTATTTTCTTCAAAAACAAAAATAAAACAATGCAATGTCTTCTTTTTTCAAAAAAAGATATATACCGGGTGACCCACGAAAAAGTTCAGACGTTTCCCGACGTCTTGAGGCCAAAAAAATGTCCCAAAGTGCTTGGAGTTTTGATATTTAGAAAGTAGATATCCTAACTTAAAATTTGAGCTATCACTTTTTAAATTTGACCAACTTGTTCTATGCTTATGAGCTTTTAAAGTCAAAATTCACTTTGCGGAAAGTGTAAAAAACACGTAAAAAAGGGGTATCAAATTTGGTATGTTTAGACGTTTTTGATATACAGTTTTTGAAAAGAATCTATGAAAGCGCCAATTTTTATAAAAACTAGTCTTGTTTTAAACAAAAACTACTTTCAAAGGTGTTTTTATTAATTATTAATATCATAAAGCTCGTTAAATAAGTCAATTTGTAAGTGATTTTCTAATTGATTGCATGAATTTAATACCTCTTTTTTACGTGTTTTTTACACTTTTCGAAAAGTGAATTTTGACTTTAAAAGCTCATAAGTAGAGAACAAGTTGGTCAAATTTAAAAAGTGAGGGCTCAAATTTTAAGTTAGGATATCTACTTTCTAAATATCAAAACTCCAAGCACTTTGGGACATTTGTTCGACCTCAAGACGTCGGGAAACGTCTGAACTTTTTCGTGGGTCACCCAGTATATCTGTCGTTATTTTCATAAATATACTAAATATTTTACAAATATTTTTATATAATAATATTCTAAGACCATCAAAGAATTCTCCCTCCAAATTTCAGGTCTCTAGCTACACTAGAAAAAGAGATTAGCAAAATTAAAGAAGCATGACTAGAAAAAAAAATTTATTTCTTTTTTGACACATATTTTGAATTTTTCCAAGCTATTTTCCTAACCTTTTTTTGACATTTTTAGTCAAATTTTTGACACTAAAATTTGAATATCTTTACCACCACTTATCCTCTGGCGGAGGCCTATGACCCCTATTTTCTTTCTTTTTCAAAGCTCTACACAAGATAGGATATATATATAGGTTTTGAAGAAAAAAATTAAAATTTGAAAAATCTTCTGGAGTTGCTAACTTAATACCGCAATGCATATACCTTATTGCTAGGTGATGAAAGGGATTTATTATCATTATATTTTGCTAGCGGAAAGAGCCCTCACCCAGCCAATCATCAGATCACACATTTAATGTTACGGAGTGGTTATATCCACGTCAGGTTATTTTTAGAAAGGACGTGGACCTAACACCGTTCGCTCAATCTTGTTATATCCACGTCAAACTATTTATACTTTGCATTTTCGGTTGAGGATCAGCTGCAGTGACCGAGTGGTTAAGGGAATGCCCCTGGAGCTATTGGTTCTTTTCTTGTGCGAGTTTGAGCCCCAGTTAAAATCTAAAGTTTTTAAAAAGCGAGAAAAGATCCTGCTCAGTTCATCACGGCTCAATTCACTGCCGCAGCTGGACTGGCTGAGGCTGAGAATTGGCAGACAGCTTGACAACTGAAAACACAGAAAGAAGGTATAATATTCCTAGCTTCTTGAGGCATTTTGTCACACTATTTGGTGAAAGCTTAAGTTTGCTTGACACTTGAGAAATCAAAACAAAAGACTAGATATTTAGCAATAAAGTCAAGGTAAAAGGGTCAGTTTATCTGCTTATGCACTATACAAAGTGTAAGTGGAGCAAGTTTTTACTGCGGAGGAGCCAGGAGGTGGCGGGAGTCCTGTCCTGTTCTGAGACAAGGCAAGAAGTCTTATCATTCAACGTTAAAATTTGGGTGCAGTTCACAATTTAGTTTGAGTCTTTTAATATGGGTCTGAGGGTATGTATGGCTATGGGGTGTTTTTGCCCACTGACGCACTGTTATGACGACTGCGATTGATCTGAGTGGTGCACACTACTACGCTGGTTGTATCCATACCATATGGATCATGGATGTGAGTTCGGAGAACTTTCTTTTGTTTTGGCATCTAAATGCAGTTTCTATTCAGAGTTTTTTATTTCTCCCTGTTTTCTACTTTGCTATCTTCAATCCTGATTTTCTGACTTTTTAAATGTTTTTGACTGTTTCTTCCTAAGTGCTTTTACTGAAATCTGCCTATACCGGCAAGTCACTTACCCCAGCTCGAATCACCAAAATGCAAGTAACCTTGTTTTACAAACCCTGAAGCCCAGTCGCGGCAGATTATCGTTGTTCACAAATAATACTGTGTAATTCACAGACCTTAAATTCAAATAACTTCTAACCCTACCAGAGTCCATATAAGCCATATAAGGATCCCTGCTATGGGATCTTATGCTATGTTTAGTCACTGACACTGGGTTCAAGTGCCCCTTAAAAGGCCTTCAGCCTTGAGACTCTTGGAGAAGATCTTTCCAGGAAGTTGACAAGACAGAATTGGTCGATAGATACGTAAATTTGTATGAAGTTCCAGAAGAAATATCGATATCGTATACTCAGTCATTACAGGAGCTTAAACAGTGGCCAAAATTGAGGTCAAATGACACTAAAGGCTTCAGACGTTTCTACAGTTTCCTGATGAAGTACAAGACAACCATTCTATCCATGAAGTCACCGAGTCTTGCTGAGTGTTTTGACGTGATTACCGAAATTCCACACCCCCCACCTCCAGGTGTCATCAGAGGATAAGTATGAGAAACCTGACGTGGATATAGCCAATCCTCTTATATCCATGTCAGGTGTAATACGATAGTATATGAACCTGACGTGGAAATAGTGACGCTGAGTTGATCATGTTATTTCCATGTCAGGTGTAATACGATGATCATGTTATATCCACGTCAGGTGTAATACGATAGTATATGAACCTGACGTGGATATAGCTGATCCTGTTATATCCACCTCAGGTGTAATACGATAGAATGGGAGACCTAACGTGGATATAGCTAATCGTATTATGTCCACGTCAGGTGTAATGGGATAGAATGGGAGACCTGACATGGATATAGCCAATCCTCTTATGTCCACGTCAGGTGTAATACGATAGAATGGGAGACCTGACGTGGATATAGCTAATCGTCTCATGTCCACGTCAGGTGTAATGGGATAGTATGGGAGACCTGACGTGGATATAGTCAATCAGTGCTGCAAATAGGGAAATTTCAGTTGGCCGGTAAATTTTCGAGTGTAACGAGCAGGGGGTCTGGCGGAACCATATTAGAAAATTTTGTAGTCTGTAATGACCTTTAGATTGGCTAAACACCTATTTTGATTTAAAAACTGCTCCTCTTTTAATTAGAAGCGCTATTAATCTAAAATTTTAACCGGACAAAATGAAAAACTGAGCTTCAGAATGACCGGTAGAAACTACAAAATGACCGGTATTTACCGGTCACCGGCCGTTATTTGCAGCACTGGTCAATCCTCTTATGTCCACGTCAGGTGTAATACCGGGTGCGCCACAAAAAAGTTTCTCTCTTTAAAACTTATTTTCTTGAAATCTAAAATTTTTAAAAGAACCATTCCTATTTCATTGGAAAGAAGAAAGATAAACTTAAAATTTGATGGGTCATTTATTAAATTCGATTCATTAGATCAAAAGTTATGCTCAATTGAATAAAAAAATTACTTTCGAAAAGTGCTCAAAAACGTTAAAAATCGACCTATCAAATTAAACAGAAGCATAATTACATGATACATCAGTATTTTCGTTTCAGTCATTAAAAATGATAATTAGCTGTCTAAATGACCTCTTCTTATTTAAAGGAAGGTTGAATTTCAATGAAAGGAAGAAAATTCTTCGAAAAAGGCCAAAAAATCTGGTAAAATTCATAAAAATACATCAAATATGGGTTTCGTGGTAGATCCAGCCTTACATAGACTTTATCGAGTCTAGAACCAAAAATCTGAGGAAAATTTCGGTAAATTTAAATCAAATTGATTTTGATGAAGATTTTAAACCCTTTTGACCCTTCAGTTTCAAAATTTATGTGTTTAGTTACTGAAAAATTCTCTTAATCATGTAAAGGCTATTGCGATTGCCAATTTAAAGTAAAAATTTGATAGGTCGATTTCAAACGTTTTCGAGCACATTCTGAAATTGACTTTTTTATTCAATTGAGCATAACTTTTGATTTAATGAATCGAATTTAATAAATGACCCATCAAATTTTAAGTTTATCTTTCTTCTTTCCAATGAAATAGGAATGGTTCTTTTAAAGTTTTTAGATTTCAAGAAAATTAGTTTTAAAGAGAGAAACTTTTTTGTGGCGCACCCGGTAGGATAGTATGGGAGACCTGACGTGGATATAGCTAATCGTCTTATGTCCACGTCAGGTGTAATGGGATAGTATGGGAGACCTGACGTGGATATAGCTAATTGTCTTATGTCCACGTCAGGTGTAATAGGATAGTATGGGAGACCTGACGTGGATATAGCTAATCGTCTTATGTCCACGTCAGGTGTAATACGATAGCATGGGAGACCTGACGTGGATATAGCCAATCCACTTATGTCCACGTCAGGTGTAATACGATAGAATGGGAGACCTGACGTGGATATAGCTAATCGTCTTATGTCCACGTCAGGTGTAATGGGATAGTATGGGAGACTTGACGTGGATATAGCCAATCCTCTTATGTCCACGTCAGGTGTAATGGGATAGTATGGGAGACCTGACGTGGATATAGCCAATCCTCTTATGTCCACGTCAGGTGTAATGGGATAGTAGTAAGGGAGACCTGATGTGGATATAGCCAATCCTCTTATGTCCACGTCAGGTGTAATGGGATAGTATGGGAGACCTGACGTGGATATAGCCAATCCTCTTATGTCCACGTCAGGTGTAATGGGATAGTATGGGAGACCTGACGTGGATATAGCCAATCCTCTTATGTCCACGCCAGGTGTAATAGGATAGTATGGGAGACCTGACGTGGATATAGTCAATCCTTTTATGTCCACATCAGGTGCAATAGGATAGTATGGGAGACCTGACGTGGATATAACCAATCCTCTTATGTCCACGTCAGGTGTAATAGGATAGTATGGGAGACCTGACGTGGATATAGCCAATCCTCTTATGTCCACGTCAGGTGTAATAGGATAGTATGGGAGACCTGACGTGAATATAGCTAATTCTCCTATGTCCACGTCAGGTGTAATGGGATAGTATGGAAAACCTGACGTGGATATAGCCAATCCTTTTATGTGGATTTCCACACGCTACGGCTATATCCACGGCAAACTTTTTCTGTTAGGCGGCTATCTTAAATATTTCCCGTTCGCGTCGCCCGACGGACTCACCCTCAAAACATAAATCCCGAGTCGGACAAGTCGGAAAAATGTCGGAAAAAGTTTTTGATAGCTTCAGTAAGCACTTCTTTGAATCATCATTCGCTACGAGTTTTTATTTACTTAACCCACATTGAGTCCCGTTTGAGTTTTTTCATGTACCCTTATTGAAATTTTCAAGTCAAAATTCGGCGACGCGGTAGGGCCAATAACCCCGAGAGCCGAAATAAGGTCCGCTTTTAAGGTTCACACATGCGCGCGCACATTTAATTTGGCAAATCAAAGATGGTGGCAGGAGATTTCGTTGATTGCCGACTTGATTCTTCGGGATTTCCTAGATTTAAAAAACCCGACAAAATTTACTACCGACCGACCGACCGACTGGATTTGAAGATGTTTTATGACGCGAACAGAACATATTTTAGATTGTCGCCACGACCCTGCCCATGCCCCGGACAGTCCGGGGTTTTTTTGATGCGTGCCCGGGGTCCGTATTATTTGTTTTTGAGAGACTACCCCGGACGCCCAAGACAGCCCGCGCGGTCGCTTTTTATAGAATCGCTGACCGCGTGGGCTTTTTTCTAATTTTCTAATATACGTCCGGGGTAAATTTATGGTACAAAAATTGGAGCCCCGGACGTAGGTCTGGGGAAAAAGTTATTTTTTTCAGACCCCAGACATTTGCCCCGGACTGTCCGGGGCATAGGCAGGGTCGTTTGTCGCCTTAAATAAGATTTTTTCTGGGAAATTTTATAACCTGACGTGGACGTAACAACACGGTTAATGTTATTCTGGATGACCTGTGGTCAGGGGACTCTAAAAGGAGATTGATTTCCTTGATAGCGACTGCAGAAGTAGGATAGGTTTCGAAAAAAAAATTAAAATTTGAAGAGCTGCTATTCTGGAGGAATGGTCCATCATTTATAATTGCTGCCAAAAGAAGAGAGTTAGGTGGATTTAAAAGTTGTAATTGGTGTTTCACAAGAAAAAATAAAATCATTTAGCAAAGTATAACGTTAGGGTGCGCACTCGTCGGGATTTTTTGCGTGGAAAAAGTCGAAAATCAAAATTAGAACATTCCATCCATCATAACTTATCCTTAACAACCCCAAACTTGTTCATTCTTTTTTTTCAAATACTCAGAATTTATCAGAGAAAACAAGGAAAAAAACCCCATCCCATTACCTACCTTCAATAAAAAGATATACCATTTATTAGACATCAAGGTGGAAAAATGGCGACTCGGAATTCGTGGCACCACCGTCTACCTTGACCACCATTTTTCAAATGGCTATCACTAATGAGCTGGATTAGTTATAGACTCGCGGTTTTTTTTATAAAACGTGGGAAAGATAGTACTTTAGTTTGTCACGTGGTAGCCTTTTCGATAATCTAGGGGCCGTCTTTAAATCGAGACAAAAGAAGAAATTTCGATTTTTCGGCACTTTCCTGAAATTTTTATCAGGGCTACCATATATGGTTGGAAAGCTAAGGGTTTCAGCTTTTCATTGGTAAAATTTGTTTTTAGCTATCATTTCCAGCTCATTAGCGATAGGCTAAAGTTTAACAGTCATCGGGCCGATTTTCAGACCGCGCCAGCAAAACTCCTCACGCCCAGCCACACGGAAGACTAGATTTCATCCGCCATTTTTGGCGTGATACCTAGATTTTCTCCAAAAATAGAAAAAATCGCACGTTAAAAAGTACTTCATAAGATTCTTACCATTCCATTTAGGTGGGAAAGAAAGATTGAGCTCTTGACTTGCTCGGGGGACCGAGCTATAATCCCTAGAAAAAGCTTCACTTTTCCCAGTAGTAAATTCCTAAATTGACATCTTATTTATAAAATGCGGGAAACTCACTTTCTGTTTTTCTTTGTGATAATACAAACAGCAGTTCGTTTAATTCCTAATTTGGAATTATTTTTTTGGGGCGTTAATAATCCATCCGCGAATGAAATTTTTCAATTTTTTGCACAGTTATCATATTTGGTATACCGAATCTATTGGTCATACTTTGAATTTGCGAATGTAGCTTGTTTCAGAGATATTAAACTTTTAAATATTTCTTCCTAATTAGGAATTTTTTTCTTCCTAATTAAGAATAAGATTCCTAATTAGGAATACTAGTAAAAGTAAGAAACCAATTTTAACAAATGACCCCTCATTTTTCTCACAAAGGTAAGGACTTTCAAATAAAATTAGTTTGGCTTTCAAAATTTGAGGGGAAAATTTTGGCCTGACCACCCTAATAACGTAAAGATATTCTTACCTTTCAAACTTTGAATGTCTTGAAGGAGAAAATGTGTGAGAAAATTGGATGGAACTGTCTTCTCTAAACTTCGTCCGGTAGCTTGGGTCTACCATTTATGTTTATGTTTTGGAAAGTCTCATTACTAAGTTGGCCTTTATTCTTTAAAGCTTTTTTCCAGAAAAACCTGGCAAAAATATTTCTAGTATGATCGATGGGTTTGGGTTAATAACAATGAAATTTTATACTTACTAGATCTCATCCGTTTCGTCTGATAATAGTAGGTTCAACTCAACTTACTAGGAATTAAAATTTGTATTCCAAAGTAGATGATATTTAGATATATACGCGCCAAGCGAAGCGAAGGAGTAGGGTAGGAATGAGGAAGGAGAAAACCTCCAGGATGTCCAACTTTTTTTCTATTTTTCATTTCTTTACTATCTTTCTCTTGTTTCTTTTGACTGACCAAGTGAAACTTGATTTTTGTTAATACTGTCAGATATTAATGTTTGCTAAATTTGTTACCCTTTCAGAACGAAAAATCAAAAAAAATTTCCTAATTTTAACCCTGAAAATACACTGTTCTGTTTAGTAGTGTCGACGCGTCGCGCACACGTCCAAGCAATTTTCCATTGTTTTGATTTTAGTGATCGCTGGAAACTACGGGGGAGAGCGTGAAAAAACGATAGGTAAAAATTTGGTTTTCATGAGGAAACTCAGCAGAAAAAACGGTAGGTGTAAAGAACCCCTTTTAATCATAACTTCTTTTCCTCATGATGAATTTTTATGAAATTTTCAGTAGAGATCCATAAAATTATCATTGATATCATGTTCAAATATAAGTCATTCTTTTTAAGGCTGCAATCACAAATATCTTCGTTACGCGTCGCCCGACCGACTCTCAAAAATTGAGTAGAATTGAGTCGGTAAATTTGTCTGACTTTTTCTGTCAATGACCTTTCCTTCGTTCAAAAATTTTATTTTTGCCGAGTTTTTCAAGCGATTTCTAGCATTCACAGCATTTTGACTTTGTTTATCATTACATGCGCCATTTTGGGGTCGGAGGTCACAGTGTCCAAAGGTGATAATTTTAAATCACCCATTACACGCGGTTGTTTTGGCTGCTGGCTGGCTGGCAGTTTCCTCCAGCAAGAATACACTCAAAAAATGGATGGAAAAATGGAAACCCGAAAACTTTTAGACCGACCGACCGACCGACTGGCATGGGTTGACCCGGGCGAATGTTTGTTCACTTGCCAAGTGAACCGTTGTGATTGGGAATCGAAACCTTGGTTGCCTGTACAGGACAATTAGTCACACTAGCGTCCCGCCAAAATGCGTATCAAAGATTAATGCTGCGAAAGCGCCATATCGTTTACTTGACTCGCAAGCAAGAAATTGCCTAAAATTTGAGCCATAGATGAAAAAGTTTGAGCCAAGCCAACCTTGAAAACTAATTTGAAGATCAACTTCCCAAGAAAAAGATCTACGGGGGAGACAGAACCCACCTAGATCCGCGCATGGCCGGATAGGCTAACTCCCGGAAATTTTGCCGGACCTCAAACACTGACCCATTTACATGTGCAAAATCTTTTTTACTTTAGCGTATAGGCCTTAAAGATCAAAGCGCTGTCTCTGGAATTGAATGATAAAATTTGGTTGGTTGATATTCTGGTTACTGCACGTTCACAATCAGTCATTTTGTCTCATTTTAAGTTTTCAAGTTTTTATTAATTGTCTTGGGAACTTGAACTTGATTCAGGTAACTCTCATCCTTGTTGTTTCAAATACATCCTGTAGATGACTGATGTTGTTTTTTCTGAAAGCTAGATTTCCTAGTGTG
The DNA here is from genome assembly GCF_902728285.1 of Clytia hemisphaerica. Taxonomy (NCBI): domain Eukaryota; kingdom Metazoa; phylum Cnidaria; class Hydrozoa; order Leptothecata; family Clytiidae; genus Clytia; species Clytia hemisphaerica. The sequence goes on from NW_027104374.1 coordinate 355,046, forward strand.
ACTAACTGCAGGAATCAAGGTTGATGTCCACTATACCACAACGCCTTCTAACCTTCCACAGTACTGAAGTGCGCAACCTACCGTTTTCATGGTGGAGGAGGCGAGACTCCTAAACGGTGTATTGTCCAAAATGACCAAAAAAATTGACCCTGTCAGGCCAAAAAAAAAAGTAGTTTTGTTTCCGGAAATGCGGGTGACGAAAAAAAATCTCACCCGGGCGGCCGGAAAATATTTTTTTTTTCAATTTTCCTAGAAAAACTCTAATTGACGTGTACGAAAAAATAATCCAGGTTCGATGTCTCTTTACTTGAAAAAACGAAATTTTAAGAGGAAGCTGTACTCTTAGGTAATTCTATTCACAACAACATAAAACAGGAAAGTAGATTGCACAAAAAAAAAAGTTTTTTTCTATTTGCGGCCGGGTGAGATATATTTTTTTCTAAAAAAAGCTCACCCGGCCGATTTCCGGAAACAAGACTACTTTTTTTTTTGGCCTCAGGTCCGCATCTTGAAAATTAGTAAATTGGGGACCCTGTATATACGAGATATCTCTAGAGTTTGTCTAAATTAAAATAAAGGGACTCTGATCAGTGGCACGTCCCTGTGTTCTACCTAATTTTGCCAAAGTGCCCTCCCTCGCCCGGGCTTCTACATGTGCGTTTGCATAGGGTAAAATTGCGAAATACGAAAATTGATTTTTAAAAAAAAATTTTGAAAAATGACCCTACAAGATTTGATTATATCTTTTTATTCCATGAAGAGATTACTTTCAAATCAAAAATATATTGACAATGAATGGGTAAGCTTTCTACTAGAAATCCAAACATAAATTGCATAGCTTTTAGGCGGCAATCACAAATATCTTCATTTCGCGTCCTCGTTGGGTCTAAAAAGTGAGTTGGTCGGTCAGTCGTAAAAAATTTCGGGTTTTCTTACCTCAATCATCCATTTTTGGAGTGTATTCTTGAAGGAAACTACCAGCCAGCCAGCAGCCAAAACAATCGTGTGTGTTATGGGTGATCTCAAATTATGACCTTTGAACACTGTGACCTCCGACCAAAATGGCGCATGTAATGATAAACAAAGTCAAAATGCTGTGAATGCGCTAGAAATCACTCGCAAAAAATCGGCAATAATAAAATTTTTGAATGAAGGAAAGAAAAAGTCTGACAAATTTACCGACTCAACGTCTCAATTCTACTCAATTTTCAAGAGTCGGTCGGGTGGCGCGAAACAAAGATATTTGTGATTGCCGCCTTACCAAAAAATAGCACTTTAGGATCAGAAACAGTCAAAAACCAGCTTTTTCCAATTTTCATCGAGTTACAGGAATTAATTCCTTGTTTGTTTTGTTGATCTGAAATTTTCAGTAGGGGTGGCCAACATGGTTCCCCTGCTCATATCAGGGGGCCCGAGACGGGGGTAAGAGAACTAAAGTTTCTAAGTAAAATCTTAATTATATCACCTAAAAAAGTGCATTTTTGTCCATTTCTTTTAAATAGATAGTCCCAGTTCCTTATCCCTCTTTCAGTAAAGCTTCCCACACAAGTTCGATTAAAAAAATTAATCCAACTCTAAGATTTTTTAAAAGATTGTGAGTGTTCGATTAAGTTCGATTAATGGGTTTTGGTTCGATCAGTTTGATAAACAAATTTTGTTCGACAAGTTTGTGCTGCTCCGCCAGCATATATTAGCTTCTTTTAAAGCCAAATTTGGAATGTAAATCGGGAAATTACTTCCGATAACAGATTACACACTTTTCCTGTATCCTTTTAGCGCCAGAGGCGGTTTGTTGGGGCATAGTATTCCGCCACTCTGCTGCGCACGAAATCGCAACAGAGGGGCTACGGACTTTATTCCGGATGGATAGACAAATATCCGGGTACAATAAACGTCAAGCGGTTAAGTCCGGGAACTGTCAAAATGGCAATCGCGTGCCAGGACAAAGTTTTTGCAAGCGAGGGAAGATATATGAGAACCCCTTTTTTTTTTGAACCAATCAAGCCTAATCAAACATAATAAAATAAAATTCAACGTAATCAAAGCAATCGAACGGTAAATCCTGGGTGATACAGGGTGATATTCTATTACAATTTGATTGCATTCAACAATCGAATGGCAATTATTCAATTGCGTTCAATTCGCGTTCAATTGATTTGGCGTTTGATTTGTTCGATTGACACCATCTGGTTATAAACTAGGTTCGTCTTGCCTCTTTTCACTTTCCCTTTACAACAATATGCTGACAAACAAGCTGACAGAACTTTCTTTGCACTGGTGCTGACCAAATCACCCTCTCAACAGGGGAGTAGGTTGAAGTTTGTGTCTGTCACCTGCGGCAGATTTTTGAAAAAAAGCCTTCAAATGTTTTTAGCTTAAATGTTTTTTCCAACTTCAAGAGAATTCATTAAACTTGTGTTAGCGGCACGGCACGGCAATTTGAAATCAAGTGACTACCCACTGTATAATGTACGGATCATAATACAATACAATAATATATAAATGTTATTACACAATTCTCAAGGTGATAAAAACTAAACTTATACACATGAGACAAAATAAATGACATAAAGGAAAGAATTATACTAAATCTACCTACAAAAGACCAATGAAATACAAAGTAATAATTGTAAGAACATCAAACAGTTACACAAAAGAAAAAATATAAAATCAATGCCGAAACGGCATTAACAGTGGTAATTTTCATGTAAGATGGGATAAGTATGGTGGTCAAAAGAGGTAACCACCGGACGCCCCACCAGACACCACTGCGCAGTGTAGGGCAGTGTCCAGGGTCGTAAGCATTCACTTCCACAATAATTTATGTAATTACACTCTCGGTCAGTCAGGGTTCATCATAATACGCATGTTTTTAGTCACATGACTGAGGTACCTACTAAAAAACAATCCGGGGATAAGTGCCAAAGCAACACAGATTATTCTTAAAGTAAAGAAGTATCATTTTGCATTGACAATCAAATATAATATATTACATTGTGAATCTCCAAGCAATTTTTGGCTTTTGCTGGCAATCTGCCGGCACTTTTTCCACACCATGTCATCCAGCAACTTGCCAGCTACTGTTATTACATTGTTGGCATTAGAACCGCAATATGCCCGCAAAAACTAAAGCCGGCTAGTTGCCTGCATCCGCCCATTTGTAATAATTATGCATTGCCAAGTTTGGCTCCCCATTGTTCTTACTGTCAAGTAACTCCATAATTACTTGAAAAGTTTTTTATTCTTCTTAAATATACTAAATACTGTTAAAGGGGGTAATATAAGGGTGAAAAATCTAAAATTTCTCTGTCGCCCAACCATGGTGAGCCACATAATTTTTTAGCCACCTCAATCTATTGCACGCCGGGGGCCATATAATTCCATGTTTCAATCTTACATTGAAGACAAATCATACTCTTGAAAGAAAAACATTTTGCATTATGGATCCATAATATTTTAAGATTTTGCAGGGACTTAATTTTGTGGATGGCACCATTGGGAGACAATACTTTCCTATGATAACGTTATGAAGTGTCACAATAATAAACTTTTTGTTGAAAATTTCATTCTTTGTCTTTTGACGTGATTCCCAAAATCCATAACACGTAAAATGATAATTAATTACTTTCTTAAGATTTGTTGTTGAAGCCATTGTCATCATAAAAGTAAGAAAGTCCAGCAAGCAGGATTTTTTTGCAAGGTTTGCAAGGGCTAACCTTTTTTAGAATAAGTCTTTTGAGGAAGGACATAAACTTAACATTTTTCTTTTTTTAGACATGATTTGTCAGATGTGTGTCCTTGGATAGGGAATGAATTTTAGTCATCAAGAGATAAAAGCTGAGGTTGACAATGAAGTTTGGACATCTAAAAACTATGGTTTTCATTTTAAACAAGAAGCTGCCTTAGTTGATGGCGAATATAGATTTTCTACTTGTGAACTGCAATATTCTTTAGATAGTAATGATGATAGAGAAAATTCCTTTTTTGAAGAAGGATCAGCTTTAAATGATCCTGATCTTGAATGTGAGAATGAAAAGAAATTGTGGAAATTAAAATTGAAGTAGAAGAAGAAGACTTTTATTTATCAAGCAATGGAAAAATACCAGCTTATGTTGATCAACCTTTCCGGGCTAACCATTGTCAATCTATTTCTGATGAACAGTAGAACTATGATTCAAAAGAGGAAGAAAATTCTGTAGAGAAAAATTATGTTGCAGGAGGCAAAAAGCTATCAAAAAGCATCAAAACTAATAAACAGGGCAAAAGTACTACACAACGATTGCAATGTGATTTATGTAATGTTCTACTTCAAATTTAAAAAACCACAAACTAAGAGAACATATTAATAAAGGAGAAAAATTTATCAAATGTGAAAGTTGTGGTAAAAGTTTTTCTGTAGAGAAGAGGGCAGACGATTCAAATGTAGTTGGAAATATTGTCAAATGTCTTTCAGTCAACTTTATGACCTAGAAGCTCATTTGAAAGACGCACATGGAGGTTTTAAGTGTGTTTCTTGTGAAAAATCTTTCATGACAAAATCAGGTCTTATTACACGTCAGAAGGAGTTTCACAAAGATAGGTCTAAATGTCAACATTGCGGTAAAGTACTAGCTACTGAAGAAAGCCTTAAAAGACATTCAACACGCCATCCCTGTCATCAAGAAAAAAGATTTTCATGCATCAAATGTGGAAAAGGCTTTACAACCAATTCCTCTTTAGCCCTCCATGATAATGAAATACATAAAATGATTGAAACTTTCAAATGTAGTATATATGCGGTAAAGCTTATTTGGGTTATTTTCGAAAAATCTCAGTATAAAAACCACATGAATTCTCACAACAATGTTAAGCCATTAAAATGCGAAGAATGTGGTAAGCGCTTTCAGCAAAAAACGTGATTTGAAGACACACACTGTGATTCTCGTAAAGGTCTGAAACCATTTAAATGTGATATTTGTGGAAAGTGTTTTCCAAACGCCAGAAACTTACGAAGACATAGCAAAGCTTTACATACAGATATGGAGGTTTCCAGAAAAGCTGATTTAGCCAGCGAAAACGACGAGGGCGAGGCGCTTTTAATTTAAAATTCTTATTCATCATAACATTTTGAAAGTAATTCCTTTATTTAAAAGTTTTTATCAGATCATCTACTCCTCTACACACAGATACGGAAGGCGCAAAAAAGATTAGTTAGTCAACATTTTTATAATAAAATTTTCATCAAAAGTTTTAATCAAATTGTGTGCTCTTTTGAAGAATTTATTTATTGCTTTACTGAATTAAGAATTTAATGGTCTAATGGTAACACACCTTTGTTAAGCACCTTTGAACTATCAGTCTCTTGCTTTTTTAGTGTTACAGACAAAACTCTAAAGCAATAAAATGGGTAAAAAATTTCCAATTTTCAATAGTCGTGCGCAACATTTTTTTAAATAAATGCTAGATTTTGTGCAGCATAGTATTTTATTGACCTTTCCCATGCAGCATAATGTCCTATTTTTCTACTTTTACATTTCATTTCTGTCCAATAGAGTGGTAGACCTTGTATGGATAACTCAAGTTCTTCTGGATTTAATTATGATAACTCGGGGAGTCTTTATTGGTAAACTTTTTCATCATCTTTTATTTTCAGAAAAGCGAATTAAGACTAAATGAATAAGGAAAATCCACAATGTCATTTTTAACAACGCCTAAAAAATGTAGTGGTAAAAGATCGCGCAAACAGAAGACTGTTAACCAATCACTGAAGCGGCAGAAAACAGACAATGTAGAGGATGAAGAGAACCATTTGAGGGATTGTTTTTTGTCTTCTTCATCGACTTCAGGTGAAGATGAAAATGAAGAAGAAAACCTTGAAGAAGAAATTGACTGGAAAAAATTAGAACAAGTTTTAGAAGAAAGTGCTCAAAAAGCCAACCTGACTGCTGTTAATGTCAAAAGTATTTTACATGTAAGTGATATTATTTTAGACCAGAATCAATTTATTTGGATATTTGAATATTTTTCTTACTAATCACTCGAGACTAAAATATAAGATAATATATTAAATACCTAAATAAAATATTTAGGTATTTAGGTAACAAATACAATTTTATATATATTCTGCCCACCATAATCGTTGACGATTTTGAGGTAAAAATATTTTCTTTCCACTGTCGTAAATGACAATAAAGAGATTGTAAAAAAGCCATAACCCAGATTATAGAGGACAGACTATACTAAACAATTTCTTGCAATGTTTAAGGGATCGATAAGTAATAAAAAAGTTTATTTGGTATGATTGAATAAATGTGACCACCATGCTTTCTTATGAAAGGAACTTAGCTTCAATCTGGTTGGTTTAGTCTGAGATTGTTTACTGTAACCAGTGTCTTTGCTTAAATTGATTTTACTTTTAAATCTCTTTGATAAGTTGCTGTAACTTAGCTTTTTGAATAAGTGTTTGACGTTATTGTTAGAATCCAATATGGAGTTGTCACTATTTGATCCAATAGATATTTCAAGATCACTATGCACAGACTCCGTGTATGATGTTGTACTACTAGACCCACAATCAATAGTGGAGTTGCCAGTTGACTCGTTATAGAAACTGCTATTGAATTCTCCAGACTCTGAAAGGTCACTGAAACTAGAGTCAGAAAGATATTCATCATCTTCGGAGTCATAAAATGATGCGCTACAATCAGAGTCGTCATCAACATCGCTGTAGTCTGAAGACAGGTCTGTGTAATCGCTGAAGCAGTCACTTTCATTTTCTTGGTCAGAGTAGGAATCATAGTTCTCGAAGCCCTTATTTTCGTGAAGTAACGATCCGTAACCAGAATCATATGATTGAAGAATGTCTTCGTGCTTTGGCTGAACCCCTTCTTGTATATCCTGTTCGAGTGATTGTCTTTTGCAGCTACAAAATAATAAATCCTCAATTACTTTATTGGAACCATTCTGGAATTTTCGCGGGTTTTAATTTTCGCGGTTTTGCCTTTTTTTGGACAAATTTCTTTCATTTTCCTAGGGATTTTTCAAATTTTTCGATAAAATTGAAAAAAATTGTATTTCGCGGGAATTAATTTTCGCGGTTTTCGACTCTCAACATTTTTCGCGGGATCAAATTTTCGCGATTTTGACGAAAAACCGCGAAAAACGCTAAAATTAAAACCCGCGAAAATTAGTTCCAATAAGGTATTTATTTACAATCAGCAGCAGTTTCTTCAAAATCTAAGGAATACTACTTTCAGCACTGAGGCAAAAATTGGACAGAATCTTTGCTTGAAAAAGATTGAAAGAAGACATTGCATTCGTGTCAAAAGAAGGAACTTTCTTCCATATTTAATTAGAATTTGAAGGGATTTTAAAAATAAATTAGAATAGGCAGGTCGAAAAGTGTGCCATCTCAACCAGAGCTCTCTCCTTCTCTTAAAAAAATAAAATATTAACCTCTGAAGTTGAGAAGAATTTTGTACGTCTTGCCCCATCGACATCAAAATTTTTCTAGTGTAGCACGAGTATGATCTGCTGGAAATATTGTTGAAGTGTTCTTTAAGCGAGGAAAGATAGTTCACTCGATCTCCTAGAATATTCACCATTGAAATTGCTTCATCAATTTCGTCTTCCAGTGGTAGGAATGCAACCACGCCCCCGTCAATAATCTCTTGTAAGACTCCAGCAGCTTCCCATCCAAGATCATTGGTGACATTCAGTAAAATATTGACATCTTTGAGCAAAAAATGTGTCATGTAGGGTTTGATACCGTCTTTTAGCTCTGGCTTCAATGCTTGCCTTGTAAAATCCAGCAAACGCTCTACCAGTTGAAAAACGCCTTCAAAAAAATTCGAACTCGTCGGTTGAAAGTTAGAAACACCAAAACAATTCAGTGCTGCACTCTTTATAATATAAGATCTGATCTCAGACTCGCCATCTCTAAGGTGTGCCAAATACTTGTAATACACAATTTTACAGATGAAAAATGCTAGATATTGTTGTTTGGTAAATCGTTTCATAACCTTTGATTCGACTTCACTTAAAGATAACCTCCATGTGCGATCGCTGTGTCGTGAAGGCTTTGGCACTAGACAGCATCCTGTTCGCTTAAGCTCCTCGAAATCCTCCTCACTCCAACTTGAATTTTTTGTCCAGTCTTTTGCACCCCTTGGCCAAAAGTCTTTACAATGAATGGCTGCTATGTTATCACATGAAAAGCAAACTCGTTGTTCTTTATCCTCTATATCAAGTAGGGTAGATAAACCTTCCATCTTAAGGCTCACGCGTGGTTTAGTCCAAGGGAGTTTCTTAAAGAAATAGTCTTCTTTCCCATGCAAGCCTTGGAAATCATTGATGCCAGATCGCTCGTGGAAGACATTGCTAAATTGTCTTTTGATATGCTTTTTATGTCTTGTCACAATGTTGGACCATTTCTCGAATAAGTTTCCTCTGTATACTTCTCCGTCTATGTGTGGCCCAGGCTGCTCTTCGTCCTGGCTTCTCTCATGAACACGCACATAACCTGGGTAATTGCTTATCTCTTGAATCACGTAGTTCTCTTGCTCTATTTCTAGGTTATAATACTCCACATCCCATTCAATATGAATCCTCTGAGGTCCGTCCGTCTTTTTGAACCACCGAGAAATAACGGAACCATCCCGGGCACTCCCAGTTAAACGTTTTTTGCATTTGTTTAGAACGGTACCATAAATGGATTCGAAGACCTTTTCACTCATCAAGCATAATTTTTGATCCGATCTTTTCAAATCTTGATATTTCTTCAAAACAGCTTCTAAAATGCAAATCGAACATTTTGATTTTTTTAATGATCAAGTTTAAAAGCAGATTGAAAGGGCTCCCTTTTTACCCTGTTAGAGACTCATGTCTGGTTTTCCCTTTAATTTACTGTTCACTATTACATGAGCACCGTTTTAAAAAATGAGTCAATAAATATTATAAACAAATAAATATTTCACCTTTTCGTGCCCATGACATTTGAACTTCACTGTCAGGCATTTTATTGTATATTTACAACACAGCTATCAAATTCTAATCTCTCTGAACTGTAACCGTTGCGAAATATAGAAATGCACTTAATAATGCAATCAATTACGATAGTTTGTGGTCTGTCAATTACTTTTACTGGTCGATATTATGCCACTCAAAGTACCAAAACCATTAACAGTTTCAGCTTAAGATCAAACCAGCAATTAAATTTCTATAAATTTCGCTTCTCTTTTTTATGCTTCCTTAAACTCAAGAAACCCGAAGTATAATTTTATGCTCTTCCACTTCTCAATCGTTGGCTGCCGGGACCTTCCCAAATTATTTATGTTGATAGTTTGTCCCATTTCAACTATTTATTATAATATTAACCTCGCGTGCAGGAAAGAGTACTTTTCTATAGGGGAGAATGACATTAACATTTTAATTTTGGTTAGAAAAAAGCGAAAGAATTAAACCGCGACTAAATAATAATCCTTTTAAAAGAAAGAAAATTGTTAGAATTTATTTAAAAATTGATCAGTCAGATAAGGGTTTACACGAGGACAATAAAAAATTTCCCAGAAGGAAAGTCCCATTACATGACAGTAGAAAAAACATAAATCGAAAATATAATAATAACAAAAAAAGTCATTAAAATACAACCAATGGAAATAGCATATCAATACCAGACATACCATCCGAGTTGCCGAATCAAAACACACTCTTTATCAGAGTTACGTGCCGATTTTTAGGGGAATTACTCATTTCTGAGGATCTTAGTAAAATTTTATGTGTGTGTGAAAAAAGCTTTAGAACCTCTTAATCAACAAAAACTCTACGTAACGTCGGAGAGATTCCCAAAAACACATACGTTCAATGTTGGAGAAATTTCTAAAATTTCACATGCACGTAAAATTTTACTTTATACCTTACGGAAAATCGTTCATAAAGCTGTCTTTTGGAAATTTCCCCGACATTATGTAGAGTTTTTGTTGATTAAGAGAGTCTTACGTGAATTTTCCTTCCGTTCAAAACTTTTTGAACGTAAGCAAACATAAGGCCTTAAAACACTACGTAAGCTTAGGGAAATTCCCCATCCTTCAAGGTCTTAAGTAAAATTTTACGTACATGTGAAAAAAGCTTTACGAATGATTTTCCGTAAGGTCTTAAATAAGATTTTACGTATACGTGAAAAAATAGCGTAAACATTGAATCAAAAAATGAAATAATGAAAGTACCCTGGGAATCCTGGAAGTTTCAGAGAATATTTTGCACTTTAGGGTCTACAATCAGTTCCAAAATACTTGGCACAAAAGGGAAATTCCCCACGAAATTTTATAACCACAAACGATTTGTAAGTGCTCCAAATTAGGTTGGAAACGTAGAGTTTTAACTCTGAGTTTAATCGCTGAACTTCAGACTTACGACCTTAGGATCTGAGAATCCAAAAGTTCAATCATGGTCCGGTAGGGCTTGAAATATAGCTTACAAACCAATAAATCCCTCCCAGATCGAAATATTCGACGAAATCAGGTTGGAGGCCCGAAATTGACATTCTCGCTCGAACTTTAATTTTCGAAAAATGGTAAAATAGCCAAAATTGCAAAATGTTATGGCACTGATTGAAGAGTAAGACTCTCGAAAAAGTCTCCCTCTTTAGTCAACTATCATCGGCCTAAAGTATTCCGGATGTCTCCAATAAAGATGGCGTTCAAATTCTTCCACATTTTCATCGTCAGTTTGATTAATGGATTAATGAAAAATCTCACAAAAACAGATTTTTCAAGATTAAAACACCTTATTTTGTTCCGAAATTCAGAAAAACTCGAGGAAAAGTACCTCAGAATTGAGAGAGGTAAGATGATGTATCAAGGTTCTAGGCAGTTCTAGGCCGACTTTTTGTACTTTCTTCGTTTTCTTCTTTTTGCTTTCTTTCATTTATTTCTCTTATCACTTCTGGATAGTGTCAGTCCAACAGTACTCCTTTTCTTTCGGGAAGATGACAGGTGACTAGCGGGTGGCAGGGATGCTTACTCTAGTACCACACCTGTTCTCTGACTTCGGTCTTCATCTTTCCATACTTTTTTCATTTTCTTTCGGTTCTCTTTTCTCTACTCGCTAAATTTGTTTTTAATTTTTTTTTATCATCTCTTTTATCACCAATTTATGGTATAACTAATAAAAATGTACAGTTTAAAAATTTCGTTTTTTAATTATATACTATATTTTATAATATATAAAAAGGGATCCCCAATCTAAGGCCTAGGACACACTATGAAATATAATAGAGAGAATCAAGATCTACACAAGGCAATAATATTAAGAATCATACCAAAGTGAGGCCTAGCCGAATCACCCTGGGGAAAGGAGTTTTCTGATATGGGGCCTATCCGTAGCAGGAGTGATCTTTCCTCAGAGAGACTACAGCCGCCATCTTGAGAAAAAACAAAAAACAAAAAACAAGGAATCGCCTAAAGTAGACACGAGTGAGAAAAAACAAAAAAGACAAAAATTGAATTTAAGAACTAAGGCCTAGGGCAAAGCTTTGAAGTGGTGTGTACTCTAAGGTTCCAAATAAACGCCCCCCCCCCCCCCGCTTGTTAATGTTTCGAAATTTTCCAACCCCCCCCCCCCCCGTACCTTATTAGGACCCCCCCTGTTTATTAATCTCTAAGAATATTTTCAGCTGTCAAAGAGAAGGTCCCTTATTTTGCTCTAAATAGCCTGATTTTAGCCTATTTTTACCTTATTTTTAGGTTTCAGAAGTACAATTTCCACCCCCCCCGGCAATTAGGTCCCCCCCGTTTATTTGGAACCTAAGAGTAGAGGAGAAAAAACTTTTTGTCTACGTTTCACATAAATAAAATATATTGAATATTTACTTTGGCTAAAAAATAATATAAGTCTAAAAATACGAAAAGGTGATTCCTTTTGAAAAACTCGGCTCAGACTGTCTGTGGATGGGGAATCACCTTTGGGGTATACACGAACTAGGGAAATTTGGCTGCCCACAAATTAGGAAAGTCAAAGGATTGAAAATTGGAAATGTAAGCAAAAGGAAAGCAATATTTATCGCTAGTGGAAGTTGCAAATGTGTTGAGGGAATTGTACCTATAGAGAACGACTAGCTCCAGTTATCAAAACTATATTATGTTATATACTGTATTACATCAAAAATATTTTCATCTATTGATTTCAGCTTCCAAAATTTGCTTAAATGACAACCTTTTATCATGCAGGTGCCAGTTCAGAATACAGTCATGTATTGCATTCAGTTGAACAGTGTTAATTTCAACGTCACAAGTGGTAAGGGATGGAGTTGACTTTCCAGTGCGATTAAAAAGGCAACATAGTATAAGGTTATCATACGCCATACAGGTACCAAGCAGACTATTCAATATTGAAAATGATCGGTCACAGTTTGGGATGGATAGAAGGTGAATGATGTATTTTGACGTGTTCTTGTTTTGAAAGAGTTGGTGTACAAGATCTAGCCTGCGATTGTCTAGCAGTGTTGTTATATCATTGAGTCTGTAATAACGGCTTATGAGGTTTTTGGAATGTTTTGAGACTCCAAACAGTTGCTTCAGCGAACAGCGTGCCTGTCTGTTGAGATATTGTCTGTCGGTGTTTGTTAAGTTGACGATTTCCAGGCCATATATCAGTTTTGAACCAAATAAAGATCGATACAACGTGATAATTTGGTTTGGGTGCAGATGACGAACACCAGACGAAACGAGAGAAGATACTATTGTTATATATAATTGTTCTAGTAATGTCTCTAATGAAATTTGGTTTTTTTGTCTTTTGTCTTTTAGGATTTTGGGTTGTTAAAATTCATTGGTCATTTGATTGTTGTCATATGATGGGGGAAAAGTTTTAGTGTTTTCTGAAGTTTGATTAGTTTCTTCAGATAATAGGACTAATTTGACGAATCTTTTTTGATATTTCAGCACATATTACGTGACAAAAGAGTGATCGACTATGCTCAAGACATTGCTGATTCCGTGCCCCTCCCTGAGACGAAAGTCACTGAAGCCACCAAAATGACTCGTTCAAAAGCAAAACTGTTCGGTCAACAACCTCTTCTCACAGCACTGGAGACGACCAAACCTAAAAGTGTAAGTAAAGATATGATGTGTCACTTTAAAGCCATCAAAGTGTTTGAAATCTAAAAAGCTTACCTGATAATTAAGTACTGATATTAAATCTTTTGAATTGCCTTTATTGTTTGTTTGTCAGTTGGTAATTTATACCAATTCTATAATTAAGTCTCAGCATGATTTTACTCGTTTTTATAGTCGAAAGATGAGAACCATGACGAAACCAGGCAGTTTGAAACAACAAAACCGATACAAACATTATTTACATCTGCTTTCGTTCTTTTCAGATTTTGGATTTAGAGTTTTCAGACTCATCTTCAGATGACGAAGATTTCCAACCAGGACATGACACTGAAGCTTCTCAAACCAGTGATGATGACATGACTGACCGTTTGAGCGATATCACGGCGGACGCGCGCTCACCACGTGTTCTGACCACACCTAAACCAGAACTGAATAACTCTTTACAAGTAATCGACGAAGGTCAAATAATGGTGGGCGCTGTTTCAACACCGATATCGAAAGACGACTTGATAGCGTCGCGGACGAGATCAAGGTGCCCCATGGAAGATGTCACCGTAGAGGATTTAGAGGCATTGTTCAACCCACCCGATTTTGAGCCGACTTCTTTCGTTCCTGAGGATTTAGATGCCGATGAACTGATATGGCAAGGTTTGGATTCTTTTTTTTTTGATTTCATTTGTATAAAGGTTTGTCATTGTCTTGTTTTGTTAAATTACGTAAAAGTACCGCCATTATGGAAGCAAACGTTCGATTTTCGGTAGGGTAATATGATTTAGGAAATTACGTAATTTAACAAAACATGAAAAAACAAATTTTTTTTTACGTTAAACTGATTTGATTAGTTTTGAACGTTGGTAATCTGATCGGATTTTATTTGTTTGGTTAGTTGGCTGGGTTAACTTAAAGAAACCGGAGAAATCTGTTGTGGAATGGCAGTAATCCGATCGGGTTTCATTTCGTTTAGGTCGGTTGGCTGGGTTAGCTGGTTTAGCTAAACCGGAAAAATCTGTTTTGAACGTAGGGAATCCTATCGGGTTTCATTTAATTTAGGTTTTTTTACGTTAATCTGAATTGATCTGTTTAGAACGATAGTAATCTGATCCGGTTTCATTTCATCTAGGTTGGTTGGTCGGGTTAACGAAACCGGAAAAATCGGTTTTGAATGATACGAATGATGACGATAAAGATGATGAAGATTTCAATTATATGGAAGCGACCGCGGAAGAAGAAATCGAGGTGAGAAAATGATGAGATTGACTGATTTTAAGTGTTCAAGGTCTTCCGCTTTAGACGGGGATTTCTGTCTTGCGGAAGTTTCAAAAGTGAGTGCTTCCGTCTCGAGTATAGTAAAATTCAATGAGATTTAAAATCTAGGACTATTTGTTATGAAAATCTTTTCTCCGTCTGAGAAGGCTCTGCACTGGTCACTGACACCGGCTGATCTTTAAATAATCGAAATCTTCGGATCAATGTTTAACGAGACTTTCGATTTGTGTGAAAGGAGCCTGACGCTCTATATTTAGGAAGAGCCACGATAAAGAACGACTTGCATCATGTTCTTGTTTTTAATTTGCTACTGAATGAAGGTTTTTTACAAGATTTTATACCAATAATGTTGATGATTGGACTAGTTTTACTCTCTAAAAGAAAGGTAACTACTCCAGAGACGATCCTATTGGTCAAAAGCATTTGAATCTAACTGTGGTAATATTACTTATAGAAGATAAATTACCTGTTTTGACACCCCTAGATTGAAGAGGAGTTACGGGATGACCGAGCGACGCGCATTACACAAAAGGAACTTCAAGGATTATTTAACGAGCTGTTGTTAGGTTATGACCAAGATGCAATGGATAATTATGATGAATTAATACAAGAATTGTGCGAGGAACAACCGCAAAGGTACTAGTTGTTTGGATTAAGATTTTATAGAATGTAGTTTAAGGTTTCTTTTTATCGTGATTTTACATCAAATTTTACCTAGATTTTAAAGGGTTGTACGATTTATTATTTCCGGGTTCCTAAAAACTTTTTTACGATTTTCAGGACATCTTTAAGAAAGTTGTTTATGAATTTTGAGCTAAATCGATAATGATTATATTTTAAGTTTTACCTCAATACACACCCCTCGCATTTGTTTTAGCCAATCAAATCGTTTTGAGGTACCGTGTGACTCGATGGAAGCAGCTGATGGCTTAGTGTTGACTTATCAGATGAGACAACAAATGACTGCACAATTGCAACAGGTACAACGTTTTCTTTATAAGAACAACATAACATAACAACATAAGGCTTCGATGGCCAAAATGTTAAAAACAAGTTAGAAACATTTTGAGGCTTTGTGGACAAAACACTCGTTTTCTTAGGAAAATTGACAAAAAAACTCACAAAATTGACAAAAATAATCACAAAATGGTTAAAATAAGAACATATTTAGGCTTAAAACTCAAAAAGTTAATAACATCCGAAGGCTTCAAACATAATATCAACAAATGTTAATTTTTATAACTCGCTTGTATAACATTTTTATTGCAGCGGGAGGAGTATTCGATAAATCAGCAAAAAGACTAATCATGGTCTAGCGTGGTCTACTTTTTAAGACTGATTTCGCCATTTAAGCCTTACATTTCGATTCTATTTCGACTTTATTTCGATTCTATTTCGACTTTATTTCGATTCTATTTCGACTTTATTTCGATTCTATTTCGACTTTATCTCGATTCTATTTCGACTTTATTTCGATTCTATTTCGACTTTATTTCGATTCTATTTTGACTTTATTTCGATTCTATTTCGACTTTATTTCGATTCTATTTCGACTTTATTGGACCTACCTCCGGGTACCCCGGTGGAGGTTCTAGAAATTTACCCATGTCCGTTCGTCCGTCCGTTCGTTCGTCCGTCCGTCCGTCCGTCTGTTACCAGCTTTTCTCAGGATTGGCTTATTAGTTTTTTCTGATTTTTTGCACAATGATGCAAAATGGCAATGCCCAGAACGTGACGGAGCCCGATTTTTGAGAAAAAATTTATTTGGGCAAATTTGGGCCAAAAACTACCTAAAAAAAGGGTTTTTTGAACTTTGTGCAAAATCTTGTCATTACTTTTTTCTGATTTTTTGTACAAAGATGGAGGGCAAGATTCTCTAAAGAATGGCTGAAGTGGCTTTTCCCGGAAAATTCTTATTCGCCTTAAAAAACGGATTTTCGTATTTTGGGGAAATTCCTTTTAACCAAATAAGAAAATATAGCTTTTCTCAAAGTTGAATCATTTTTTTTTGTGATTTTTTGCACAATGATGCAAAATGGCAATGCCTAAAATGTGACGGAGCCTGATTTTCGAAAAAAAATATATTGCTATTGGGAAATTTGGGCCAAAAACTGCCTTTTCTCTCCGCTAAATTTGTAGATTTATATTGATTGTTTGTCTATTGTAAGATTGTTTATTTGTGCGTTGTTACTTTTTGGTTCTTTGTTTTTATTTTGTTATTGTTGTTGGTTTTAAGGTTTGTCGCTGTTTTGTTTTGTTGGTTTTCAACTTTTGTCCTTGTTGCGTTAAGTTGGTGAAAATGATTTCTCGCTCAGTTTGAATGTTTTTGATTTTTAGTTTGACACGCGTTTTCTGAATTTTAATTAGCTTTTTCAGATAAAAATAGGGTTTTTTGGACTTTGTGCAAAATCCTGTCATTACTTTTTTTGATTTTTTGTACAAAGATGGAGGGCAAGATTCTCTAAAGAATGGCTGAAGTGGTTTTTCCTGGAAAATTCTTATTCGCCTAAAAAGATGGATCTTCGTATTTTGGGGAAATTCCCTTTAACCAAATAAGAAAATATAGCATTTCTCAATGTTGACTCATAATTTTTTTTTTGATTTTTTGCACAATGATACAAAATGGCAATGCGAAGGAGCCAGATTTTTAAGGAAAATTTTTTTGGGCAAATTTGGGCCAAAAACAGCTTAAAAGGTTTTCTGGGCCTGAATGGTTTAAGTGATTTTTGTATTTGGGGAAATTCCTTTTTACCATTTTACATTATTCAACACACAAGCTTTATTTTTCCATTCTGAATTTTTGTACAATTATTGTCACTTTTTTCTTATTTTCATCTGATGTTAATCATTAGGTAGGTCCATTCAGCATGTTGCTTGTTTCGATTCTATTTCGACTTTATTTCGATTCTATTTCGACTTTATTTCGATTCTATTTCGACTTTATTAATTTCGCTTAGCGAAAGTATTACAATAGCCTTCCGTGTGTCTGGCTGGCGAGACATTTTTTGGGGCGCAAATTATGGCGTGGGCGTTTGGCTGCGGGCGTACTACGGCAAATATTCTAAAGGTGGACTCACTCACAAAGATAAAAAAGTGATAAAAAACAGGGCTTTTCTTAATAAATAAAATACGCTAGTGCAAGAAGTGTAAACAAGCCTTTGTAAACATTCATCGTGAGAACTTTTAATGGCTGCTTGATTGCACATGCTTTTGAAAATTTTTATCATATTTTCTGGTCTTTTGTAGAGTGTTTAAAGAGGTTTAATATTTGTTTACTACCTGTTACTGCTAAGTATTTTATGTTTGTGTAGTTAGTGAATGCACCAATAAATTGATCATGCTTAGTAAGTAGTACAAAAAGAGTTAATTTTCCACAACAAACAACAACATTATTAAAACCCTCTCTTCTCTTCTTCACCAAAACTACAAACAGCACAGGTATGATCTTTTTTTTCTTTTTTCACCAGATAGTTATGTGTTAATAGTGAAACCAGTTGTGACAAAGAGTCATTTTTAGCAAGTACCGTGAAGTCGGGTAACTTGAGGGGAGGGTAACAGAGGGTAACTTGCACAGCCATCAAATGACCGACCAATCAAAGCAGCAAAATTTCAAAAATGAACTATGCAGCTCCGCTTGCAGCTCTAGCCTACCATTTTTGTTTTGATTTAACTTTGTATTTTAATGACCAAATGGGTAATTCATTTGAGGGCTTATGCAAGTTACCCGATCTCACGGTATTTCTTACTTAGAAATCATGTCAATTGAAATTCAGCAATCATTTTTGGATAATCGAAACAACCCTGCCTAGACACTGCCGACATTGTCATTGTACAGTGATTTCTGGTGGGTAAGGTGGGGTGTACAGATATAATACAGCAGATTTCAAATTAACCTATTTTCACCGTCGTACAAAGGACATTTAGATCCAGCCCCACCGTACACCACCGTACAATGTACAGCGGTCCCTCGTTAACGATGAAAGTTTTTTATTCGATGAAGTTTGATTGGTGTTCGATGAGTTTGGTTAGTAAAAGTTCCAGCTTTTCCTCCCCGATGGGATGATAGATATTGCCTCGCTCTTTAAGTTTTAGCGTGGACGTCTGCTAATAAGCCGTTGGAATGTAAAAAGAATGGGCTATAAGGTAATAAATCAAACTAATCGAGCTTCAATCAAACTTCACCGATCTTGATACACCTTTTGCTAATTAGGATTTTCATTTTGAACCATGGTACGTTGTTTGTATAAGATTCCCATTTCCCCACTAAGATTCTTGTTACTTTTCTGGAATCTTTCCCCTATATATTTTTCACGGGATAATCGGCAAGAGATTGGGGAGGGTTTGTTTAATGGGGTACAGTTTAAAACAGTTATATTATAAAGGAGTCAAAGTTTAATAATCTCAAGGAGTATTATTTCTTTAAAGCTTAGAGTTGGCTAGTTTTTACCCTGCAATTTTCTAGTCCAGAAGCTGGAGCTCAACTGCACTCATTTTCTTTATAAGCATAACGTTTATAAGAAATCTTTAGAATCATAATTTCCCAAACTTCAGAAAATAACAGAAGAATGAAGAAGAGAATTACAAACAAAATTCGAAAAATTGGTGATTTTATTTTGTTTAATCTCTTATAAATAACACAACTTGGTCTCTTAAGAATGTACACTATGTAAACTTACAAATTTTTTTTACCAAGCATAGGGTTAAGCATAATTCGAGTCTCAAAATTGAGCTTTACTTAAGCATAGTGAGCTTCAGCTGAAATTTACCGTATGCTTATAAAAAAAAATGAGTGTGCTCAACTTTTTGCCTTTAATGGGCTCTTCCAGAAAATGTCTGTGCATGGGGTGGAGGATATAGTGTCTGGAGGGAGGGTAGTGAAAAATCTGCCTTGTCCTGGGGGGGGGGTAAACTTGCTCTCGATGGGATCAACTGATGCTTGTCCGGGGCGGGGGGGGGGTGTTAGACCTGCTGTCCGGGGGATCAAAGTCACAATTTCCAGGGGGGGGGTTTCCAAAAAATGTTATATCCTTCATCCATCCCCCATATTCGAATTTTTTCTGGAATTGTCCAATGATTTTGATGGTGGTGGGCCATCATTTATATCAGAAAGCGAAGATAGTATACAACAGATTTTTCTGACTAGCCATTTTTCTCAATTTTAGATAAATTCTACTGTTTATAAAAAGAAGTTGATATAAACTTTCCGCAAGTGAAAGAAGTCTTTATCACAAGTTCCTTCAAAGCACAAAATGAGGTTTCTGGCATCAAAGAATAAAAAGTTCATTTTTTCTTCTTCGTTTTCAAAAAAATTTAAAATTATTCTTCTCAAGTATAATGCAGTTCTCTGAATTATTCTGAATTGAAAGATTTTGTTTACGCTTTTTATAGAATAGAATTTTTTCTCTAATTCTTTCAAGGAATCTTTTTTTTAATGGATTGAGATTTTTCATTAAAAAAACAGGGTATCTATGACATCTATGACCTGTGTGTACAATACATTGTGTATATTTTGTGTAACGCTTCATTCAAAATGCATAATGCTGCAGGAGTCACGTTTCACGCGTCTTCGTCGTTGATGTTCAAGTATTATGCGAAATTTTCGACTTTAAGTCGTCTTGTTTCGATTCTATTTCGACTCTATTTCGATTCTATTTCGACTTTATTTCGATTCTATTTCGACTTTATTTCGATTCTATTTCGACTTTATTTCAATTCTATTTCGACTTTATTTCGACTACGTTACGTTCAATCTACGATACCTGAAAAATCAGAGAGGTTCCTTACATTCCTTACTTTCGGCAAAGAAAATCTTTACTGCCACTCGCCTTCACGCAGTTTGTATACATGTAAGATATCCCTAGTACCCTTATCTCTATAAGCTATTTCCTAATTCATATTTCTTAATTTTTTTAGAAAATGCATTTTGTCCTCTTTCTGGTTTAGAGTTTATGCTTTGTCAGAATCTATTTGGAAATTGATTGATGATAATTGTCTAATCTTTCACTTTTTCAGCATGTGCAAATGTTATCGCAAGTTTACATGCTTTCCTGCACCCATTCGTGGCTCCGTAACGAAACGCATCAATGTAAACAATACATTGAAGAACTTGCAACCTTCCACGATAAAGCTGTTCAAAACTCACAGGATTATTTAGGCTCTCTTTCTCCTGAATTATCCATGTTTTGCACACCTGGAATTTCTGACTCATTCAAGTAATTTTTTTTTTCTCCATTTCTTTTTACCTTGAAGGGCATCATTTTAACATCATCTCCTACCATTTGTTTACACAGTATTCAACTTTCTTCCCTTTTGGCGTGTCGCGAGCACACATTTTGAGAACTTCTTTGTTTATTCCTTTTTGTCAGCATAAGAGATGTGTCTCCTTTTCAGGAGCGGTCAGTCATGTCATCATCGAAATAATATCTTACACCTTTAACTGACATATTGATCAAAAGTTTACCTGTTAGTATTCGAAAATTACTTGTGCGTGTAATTGGAGAATTTTATATTGCGCTGTTCCAATTAATATCCATACAGGGTATGGACGAACCTTTTGAAGTTGAAGAAATTGACGAACAAAAATCAAACTTACCCCCTGAAAGAATAGAATAACACAAATTCTTCTCGGATCACTCCTTGAAAATGTTCGTCCCCATAGCGAATATAAAATAGAATGACCCTTTAAAACGGTTCTTTTTTTATGTCCATTGTTTCCTTTAAGTGAAATTTTATGTCATAAAATGATATCTTTTATGGTAAATTCAAAGAGGAATTGCTTGTGTTTCCTTTGAATATGCCATCTTGTTTGAATTCCCAGAAAATTAAGTTATATTAAAAATCCTTGATTTCACTTGCTGACCATCAAATTATCGTTCTCGCTTTCAGCATAATTAAATCTCTTGCCGGTCAAAAGATCGTTACACGGAATCCCAAATCCCAGATGCAAAAAGCAAAGAAGAATGTTACCATCAGTGATACAATCGCTGAAATGTTTACGACCATTCCTTTCTTTGCTACCTACATCGAACTCGTACCAAAACAAGGACCTCAGAACGAAGAAATGCAGAGAAGAACGCGTCGTAAAAAGTTCCTTCAATGTGAAGACAACCTGTTAGCACTCGGGTTGGACCAATTCAAAGGGAAACGTTATGAACGCTTCGAAGCTATTAAGGAACACCTGTTACCCATCTTTGATCCGAAACAACTTCAAATACGCGTCAAGAATTGTACGTCAACGCTCAAGCTAAAATACAATCCGATCGCTTATGTGAAAAATGAAAAACGTGTTCCTGAACTTGAGAATGAAGTCAATATTACTGTCCCTAGAAGTAAGTGGATACAAACAATGTTAAAATTGTTCGTCTAAATAGATTATCATCGAGAACTTTCAAAGAAGGATCGTATTTTTTTTGCTCGATGTTTTTCTTAGTTGAAAGTAAGCTATCGGTTCTAGAAATCTTTCCGATCTGAAATCATTTAACTCTCTTTGGATTCGCTATAAATGAGACACTGTTCTAATAAAGAAATGAATTCCTTGAATTTGTTATTGTGGTAAAGGTCCGTTTCTTAGAGAATCAGTGAAATCTTTTTTAGGGCGCAATCACTTTTGATGAAAGTTGAATGTATTTGGAGTCAGAATCTTTAAAAGTGGTATTAATGTTAAATGCGTTTTTTTCATTTCAGACATCTCGGAGATTCCTTTATACAAACTGCCGAAGATGGTTTGGAAACATCGTTTCATCCCCAACTGGTTTTTGAAAGTCGATAGAGAACTCGGGAAAAATGAGAAAATCATACTGGAACAAAAACACTTGAAGGAATACGAAAAGAAAAATAAATTATTTGAGATAGCGCAGCAACATGTGAGCAAAACCTTTTCTTAAAATTTAAATTCTAGTATCGGTCCTCCTTGTTAGTCTTTTCATGTTCTTTTAATCTCCAAAAAAGTTTGTTCGTTAACTCTAGTTTAGACGGCCGACTTTCTACCCTGCCTATTCTAATTATCGAAGTAGGCAAAAAGTGGGTAGAGAATTGACAGTTAAAATCTTTGCTTGAAAATGATTGAAGGAAGACCTTTCTATTGACGTCAAAAGAGGACAATGCATTGACTTTAGACGGATAACTTTACTGTCTACATTAAATCAAAGTTGGAATAAACAGGGCGAATAGTGGGCCGTCTTAACTAGAGCTTGGGCGTCTCAAGTAACAACTTAATTCACTTTGGTCGACCATCTTTACTTTACCGCGAGTTAGCCTTTTGGCTTAAAAAATTCCCCTTCAAGCTTCTAACTCCTTTTTCCAGAGTACACCCAGCAACAAAGCGGTCCTTTCAACACCTTTGCAATTGGTATCAACGCAACACAACATCGAGCGATTGTATAACTCCGCTCCTATCTTCCCAACGTACCAAGTCAAGTCAGGCATAAACAACGCTACCATGACAACTGCAGATAAAACAAACATGACTTCTCAGCAAGAAAGGGGACAAGATTCGACTATCAAAAATCGTGTCAACCGATCTTTGAGTTATTCTGAAGTCCAGTCAAGCCTTTCATTCAATAATAATTCCAATCTTTCATCTACGAGTATTTCGAAAGAGAATAACACGTCGGGTGACGGTTTTCCATTGCCGGTCAACATGTTGTTATCCGATTTACCGATGCCGGATTCTCTACCTCACTTGACGTTTAGTCCTTCCAAACCGCTTCACGAGACGTCCTTCAGCGAAGTTAAGCAATTCTTAAAAACACCACAAAAACTGAAAAGTCTAAAAGCTGAAGATAAGAAGACTAAAGATGTATCTTTGAATCTAAGTCCGTTAAAGGATCTGGATGTGAGTCAAGTTTGTTTCGGTAAAAATCTTGAAACTCCTCAAAAGACTGACAATAAAAACAACAATGATGGAGAGCTGTCATCACCAGGGACTGGATATTCACCGGAGTCAAGTTATGGCGACTCTCCAATCAACCACAAGATTACCTCAGAACACGGTCAAGTAAATTCGCCACACGCTCCAGTCGCTAACAATCTAATAAAAGCGAGCTCTCCTCAAACTAAAACTTGTGATATTTTTCAACAACCACCCGATGGGTGTATTACCACCTTTGGGTCGCCTTCATCTGCTCGATTAAAAACTCTTAAAGACAATCACCCATCAAAATCTCATTCACCGCTGTCGCAAGTCACGCACTCACCAGGACTTACAAACTTACCAGTCAACTCAGCTGGTTTGCAATCCCCAGTTGTACAAACTATGAATCTTGCTTCACCACAAAACGCTCAAAACGTACAACGACAGTCTTCCCAAGCTATATCACCGTCTTCAACTAATGATGTTTTCGATTTGCCCCAAGTAGTTCGTTCGCCAATTGTACAAGTTCACTGGCCACAATATCAATGGCCGATGGTAAACTCACCAATGGCTAACTCGCCTCAAGTTCAACTACCACAATTTCACTCGCCGATGGTACAAGGTAATTCGCCACAAGTTCAACAACCATTAGTTCACTCGCCGCAAGTTCACTTGCCAATGGTACTAGTTAACTCGCCACAAGTCCACCCGCCACAAGCACACTCGCCACAAGTACACTCGCCGATGGTACATTCCCCACAGATGACACACTCACCAATGGTCAACTCGCCTAAAGTTCCTCAAACAATACCCACGCAAATCGTACAAGGCGCAATGATTGCTCAATCACCTTTAGCAACAGGCAACTTTGATCAACAACTACAGTCTCCAGCTACACCGATGTCTCTTCAATCGCCTCAGATCGCTTACCAACCAAACATTGTCCAGCAGCAACCACAATCACCAGTGATCACCAATTCACCTGCGTCTCCTCAAGTCCTTCACAATTACCATGTTGCTATGCAATCATCTTTAGCTTCACCACACCCTCATAACTCTCTACCAATGCATTCACCAGCTCACAATCATGTCATCGCAAATTCGCCAAACGTTCAAAGCAATATTATTTTCCAACAACCAGCAAATCAACAATCAGCCTCACCTTCAGTAGCTTATCAAGTACAAACTTCTGCTAGTCTTGTCACCATTAACCAACATCAAGCAGAACAAAAAACAAGCGAACCAATGTCTATGCAATCACCAATGCAGTATACTCCATTGCATTCTCCACGAGTCTACCAATCGCCTGCTGGACAAACCATTGCGCACTCACCTCACATAGGATTAGAAAACAATCAACATATCGTTCAGTCACCCGTTCCTCCATCACAATCATCTTGTCAACCTGCATCTACAAACCAAATACAGCAAAGTCCTTCTCAAGTGCAAAACGTCAACCAGTCCAACAAACAACAATCAACTCTCCAAATTTCACCCTTTGCCGGACACTCGTCTCAAAACACTCCAACTATCGGACATGATGACGAAACACCAAACGATCATTCGCCCATCGTAGAAACACCAACTAATTCACAAGATGCTTTCTTCGGCAAAGATACCCCTCCATTTGATCGAAACACGCCGATCTGTCAATCACTTGCAACCCCTACACACGAATCAGCTGCATACACCAATGGAAATACAGAGAACTCAATGACTAAATTGGTGGATAAACAACGAACTGTCGATGAAAACCTAGAAAGTCTGATATTTATGGATGATCCGAAAAAAGAAGGGAGGCGTAAAAAGACTCAAATCAAACGTAAAAAGAAACAACAATTCGATTACGAGCAAGCTTTGAAACAGAGAGCTGTAGATTTCGCGCAAATCTATTTCACACGTGTTCGAGAAACACTTGCTGATCAGCCAGACTTGTTTGAAGAGTTTTTTGAACTGATGAAATCTGTTAATCAGCGGAGGATCAGTAAACTAGAGACTTACCAAAAGATTTGTGTATTGTTTGTTGATTATCCGGATCTAGTGGAGAATTTTGTAGGTTTCTTGGATCAACATGAAGCAAGATATGTCGGAAAGGTGAGTGTTTTTTCTTTCAATTAACTAACTGGTTTTTTAAGAAACTTCCCACAAACCTTCGGTTGGTACAATTTTTTTCAAAACTTACTCCTTCAGGCACAAACCTAAACAATGGCTCTATTGTTTAAGAACGATAGAGTGCTACGTATAATGCGAGCCTGATTATAGGGGTAGACACTTACTTATCGAAAAAGACATCTAAAGTCTGTCCAGATATAATTGGCAGTGGAAACAAGAATGCCTGTAACTTTTGACAGTCAAATATAATTATGGAAATTTTTTTTGCTTGTTTTAGAGAATTAAAAGCGCTATATTTGAATGTATTTTTGGTTGAAAAATTCGCGATTTTTAGCGGTTAAATTTGCGATTGTAAAAATTGAGCTTTTTTTCTACTTATGCTATAACGTTCATTTTTACACCAGTGGTAGTTCAACCTTAGGTTAAGAAGTTTGTTAAATTTCAAGGCGAACAGAAAAGTCCTTCGTAAGATATGAGACCCGAAATACCCCTTGGTAGCACTTTTCTGTGAAATATCAAATCTCCAACTTATTACTAAAAACGGGGGTTATGTTATCTTTTTTGAACATTGCAATTAAAAGTTGGAAAATGTTTTAAGTGTTGGTGCATTGGTATTATTAGTATCATTGATTATTTCGAAACGAAGTGAAATCACAGTATAATTGTTTTTATTGAAAAGATAAGCATAAACTTATATTGCCTTTGTTATTTTTAAGTCATTAAAAGAACTTTGCTAATTCACAAAACACTAAACACAGTTTGGCTATGAGGTCATTAAAGAGATCGTAAAATGTGTTATGATCGAAAAACTGTTTTATCATATCACTACCCCCGTTTTTAGTAATAATTTGGAGATTTGATATTTCACAGAAAAGTGCTACCAAGGGGTATTTCGGGTCCCATATCTTCCGAAGGACTTTTCTGTTCGCCTTGAAATTTAACAAACTTCTTAACCTAAGGTTGAACTACCACTGGTGTAAAAATGAACGTTATAGCATAAGTAGAAAAAAAGCTCAATTTTTACAATCGCAAATTTAACCGCTAAAAATCGCAAATTTTTCAACCAAAAATACATTCAAATATAGCGCTTTTGATTCTCTAAAACAAACAAAAAAAATTTCCATAATTATATTTGACTATCAAAAGTTACAAGCATTTTTGTTTCCACTGCCAATTATATCTGGACAGACTTTAGTCAAAATAGTGTGCTAAACTTATATTTTTCAATAAATTAATCCTTCTCAGCCCTTTGATATAAAAGGGACTTTCTACATTAATTAAGTTCACATCTTCATTTTTAATCTTCTGATTTTAGTACATGCATTGGTTGCAATTTGAACTGAACATTAAATTCCTAACAGAATGTGAACAAACTTTCTTCGACGCTCCTGAACAATACGAGAAAATAACCAAAAAGATTGTCGAAGTCACTTCGCGAACCAAAAATGCACAACAAATATTGGATGAAGTCACTCCATTGTTTCAAGGCGATGTTCAATTACGTCATATGTTTATTCGTCTCTTCCCAGACCTCTCACCGCCACCCTGGTATGACCTCGCAAATGTTCCTTTACTTACATGATACAGAATGACTATTTACATCAGTTTTTCAGTCAGTTGGGTATGCTCCAGGTACCTAACAGACAGGGGTTAGAAATCTCTTGTAAAAAACTTCCCGGACGCAGAAATTTTTAAAAAGGAGCTCAATAAGACTGAAGAATGAACTTTAAATAATAATCATAATAATAAGCATGGAACTAAGAAGTCGTTTTTCTGTCCGTTAAATCTTTTACCAATGTCAACCTTAAATAATTCAACTAATTTTCTTCTTTATTTCATTTCTTTTTTCTTCTCAGCAATGACGAAGACTTTGAAGTTATTGATTTCTCAGCCGTTTCATCTGGTCTCAAAGAAATTGACGATTTTGAGGAAATCCCGTATCAGCCTCCTGATCTCGACCAATCAATGAACGCCCTTGATGATGACTTCAATCAACTAAACACGCCATATTCTACCCGTGGTGGAAGGCGTGATTCGACGTCTCTTAAATCGCCTATAGTTATCAAGAAAAAGAAACGTATCCCAACTTTCTCTCCCAAAAAACGGTCCAATAAAAACATCGCTGCTTCCAAGCTCAAACAATTGGCTACGAAACGTCAACAAATCAAAGAACAAAAGAAACGCAAATTTCGTGCATCTCCTACATCAGGTGAAGATGATTTCCATGACAACGATGAAGATGATGATGACGTCATTGACGATGAATTTTTCGAGCGTTTGGCGCCTCATGATGACGAGAGTTGTTTCCCGTTGAAAGAGAACAGTAAAGGTGGCCATCAAAGCGATGAGTTGGAGGATCGCCAGAATTGGCCGAAAACGCCTGAAAAACAACCGACTGATTCAGAACATTCAAACCTGGATCAAAAACCGGATCGAGCTCCTCTAAACAATGAGCATAGTAATCTATCCAACAAAAGCACTGACCGTAATATTTTCGAAACGTTGAATAAAGATCAAGAGAGAACACCAAGTGAACTTAGTTTCCGTACTCATTCACTAGGCTCAGATCCAAGTAACTCTCGACTAGAAGCTAAAGATGACGGTAAGAGTGCAACAAACAATATAAACATCAATGACGGAGATACTGAGGGAGTCGTTGAATCCGAATCTGGTAACGATAAAGCAAAAGAAGAAACATATCCTGTATCGCCGAAGTCTGTTGTTGATCAGTGCATCGATCCATTAAATGGAACAATAGTTGTTGATGATTCACGGGGCGAGGAGAATTTAGAAAACCAAAATTATGAGCCTGGTGATACAAATATTGATCAGGATAAAGAAAGTAAAGTATACTTGGACGAAACTTTGAAACCAGACCCAATCCCTTTAGAATCAGCTTCGGTTGCAAGCGCAGATGTCGATTTCAACGTTGTTACAACAAAGCAATCAGGACCAGATATCGTTGATCTATGTTCCGTATCCTCCTCTACCATAGATTCTTCGACTAAACATTTGGCAGACGTGAAAACCATCGAGCAAATTGTTACGGAAGCCGAAAGAGATGAGATAGAGACAGATAATGAGGTCGAGAGAATTATGTTTAAAATACCGAAAGTCACTTTTTCGACGCCTAAAATAACGCAGAATTCTTCAGACGATGATGTTCCGTCGTGTTCAAAAGCGTCTAAAGACGCTCTTTCTCAACTGTCGGTTATATCGGTAGTCAAATCAGACGTGGAGACCAATTTTCAAGAAGAAGTTATTACTAAGAAGAGCGAAGTTGAAGATTTCAACGAGTTGACTTTTCCTTTTCCAAATGAATCACAAACCAGTTCAAAGACTCTCCACCAGGACAAAAGTGTGCTTCACAATGATATGAAAGAACCACAAAACCTCAGCAAAAATATCGATCAAGCGTCAGCACCTCGAAGCGATATACCATTCTCTTTTCCAAAAATTTTAAGTGGTGAGGAGTGCCCTGAAAAGCAGAATGATATGGAAGAAAAACCAGATTCGAAAAAGAGGAACGTTGTTACAGAACCAGACTTGACAAACAATTTAACTTTCCCATTCCCAGCAGAATCAAACCATAAAATATCAAATCAAAATCAAAAGATAGTTGTTGATCAGTTACACCAACCTTCGCTCACGAACGACCTCACGTTCCCTCACTACCCTGAAGATACCAAAAGTCGTCTTCCTGAAGGAACAAAGAAAACTGATGAAATCTCTTGTCGTTCAGATAGAGTCCAAGACACTGGAGAAGGAAAACCAGGCGATAACATAGAAAAAGTCGTGCTTCCCAAAATCGATGCTCAGAATAGTACTACTGTCAGTGTGAATCTTGGGAAAAGCGATATGAATAATTCTCCCTCTAGACACGTGGATATCTCGAAAGAAACATCGACATCAAAGTCTAAAAAGCTTCATGAAAATATCCCAATAAAACCTGTTTACATTAAAAAGCCAGTTCGAAGGTTATCATGTCAAGACATTACTACTCTGAGTACGGAAGTGGATCCTTTGTTGTTTAGTGAAGATTCGATGACTTCTACGTTAACTAGCTTTGGATTGAATTCGAAATCTGTCGCTAAAGTATTAAAGAAACGGAAAATAAAGAAATCTCAATCTATGGTTGTCATTCCACAGAAACCTCCACGTCGATTATCGAGTCAAGAAATAACAACCCTTTGTACTGATATTGATCCTATTCTTTTCAGCGAAGACTCTACAAATTCAACCCTTATAAGCTATGGCTTGAAAAAACGGAGGTTAAAGAAATCCGAAATTGTAAAATTATCCGATATTTCATCCGATCGGGATTACTTGAGTGATAATGAAGAACTGGAAAGCCGATCGGTTCAAGGCTCATTTGATATGAATTCGAGCTTGACCAGAAGTCCCGATGAGGCTCAACCTGGTCCCTCGCATGTGAGACGCGACTCTAAGAAACTGATTAAAGGCAAAACGAAACGCTATAAAGAGACCAAAAGACGGTTGAAACATACAGACATAAAAACATTATCGAAGAGAGAAAATAAACATGCTTTCAGTGACGAAGATGATGATTATTTCGAAAGTTGGTCTGTTGAAAGTTCGTATGGTCTGAACCAATCTATATTGTCAAGTCAAAGTGTGAATTCTCCAGTTTACGCTATGAATGGTGATACTAAGTCTATTCCAGAAGCTGATAACCAACGAATTGGTGAGAAAAATGTTGACTCAAAACGTCCATTGCAGTCTGATATTCTTGAGATATCACCCATCGATTGTCAAGAAAAGGCACAACAGATGAAGAACATTGAATGTGGTTCACGCTCTACGTCTACCGAAAATGAAGTTTCCTGTGCTGTTATTCTAAGTAGCTCTGGTAAAGAACTAATGTCCATTAAAGAGGATGACGAAGAACAAAATGAGATTCATGAAGATGCCAGAGAAACTGAAATAGAAATTCGTTCTATTGTAAGAGACCAAGAAACTCTTGACGAAAACAACAAGAAAGTCACAAAGGAATTCTTGCAGCCTGTTGATGAAAATCCACCCTCAAAAGGACTCATTCCCGCTCAGCCGATGGTTACGCGCCAGTTATATCCCACAAACTCGCGTGATAACATCAAGCCGTTACCTCAATCATCAGAACCAAATGAACAAACAACCGCAGCAGAGAATTCCATTAAAAATATTGACGATGCACTGCAAGATGATACAATCGAAAGTTCAATAGGAAGAAAGCCAGTAGAAGAATCAAGTCTTGCAGCAGAGAAACCTGAAAATCTTCATCAAGATACAATAACAGCGGCTTCAAATGAAAAAGTTGAATGGTCGAGGTATGATCTTACACATTATTATTGAAAAAAACTAACGATCCTTTTGCTAGAAGCTGCATGAAATGGGATAGACATACAATCAACTCTCTCTAATTCGAACTTCTAAAACATCGATCCCTTAAGCTGGGAAGTCGTATAAAATACTCTCCGTAATCCGAATCTTTCTCTAAAAATTTTGGTCCCTTAAAGATCGAATTGTAGAGAGTCAACTGTAGCATTTGACGCCAATCGACCCTATCAAACTCGAGTCCGAAATTCTTTAATGGAAGGGACCGTTATTCCATTCTTTGATACTTTTGGGATTTTCTTTGAAGCTCGCTTATGACGTTAGTGCTCTTTTTTGTAATTCAAAGAAAGGGCAAATGTTAGTGTCCTTTTCAGCTTTCTCGAAACGTATACACGTTTTTTTTATTTTTAAGAAACACACTTTTAAGAAACATGAGGCTCAGAATGCCTAAAAACTAAGAAACATACTGAGGCTCAGAATGAGAAAATAACATTTTTTAATTCGTTTTTTTTAAGAGCCTTCCAACCCAGCCTTCCATGAGGCTGATTATGTTAAAAAATTTAGAAACATGTAAGAAACATTCCAGGCTCAAAAGGCCGATTTCTTAAGAAACATTGAGGCTGCTTGGTAAAACTAGTTTCTTAAAAAAAAACAACGTGTATTTCATTGACTGTATTCTTTATGGTAGAGAGGAAGACACCATCATTTTGTTTGCGTTGAAAAACCATGGTAACCAACCGGACTTACACCACACAATTGCTCATCAATTCCCAAAACATACACTTGGAGAGGTAAAGTATGATTCGAGAATGGGGTAGAACACTGGACACCAATTTCATTCATTTTTCATTTTTCTTATTACAATAAAGGCCATTTTAGGAAAGATAATTGACTTTCAAAATGGAAGATTTAACATTATTAAAATTATTCAATAATTAGCTCTGAACATTAATTGATCTGGAAAAACGCATCCCACGAGCAAATTAATTTCCAGAACCAGCAATATTAAAGAGGACTGGTTCGTTCGGGCGTTTAACATTCACGTATCTATTTGCTATTTGATGCATCACCTTGAGTGTATGCCCTTTTGTACCTAACAGAAAGTGGAAATCGGGATGGGTGGCAGATAAGCGGGGATAAATTGTACCTAGTGGAATTAGTGGGGAACAAAATTTGATTCCAACTTTAATTGATTTTATGTCATGTTGCTCTGCCTAGGTTCAAGAGCGCGTTGCATTTTATTTGAAGATGTTGCCACCATCTTCGCACGTAGACGAAAGCGAAAGTGAAAGTGATTCTTCAACGTTCGACTATGAGGGAAGTTCAAGTAGCGATTCTGAATGATAGACCTACAAAGATGATGTTGGAATTGATCAGAATATTGGTATGAAATGGAAAACCCCTAATGTTCTGGTCTGTTATTTACCACGTCAAAGATAATGTCTGTCTTCTCTCAATGGCTTCCATATAAGAAACAATGCTATATTTTATATTCTTACGTTGTTTTAGAGGATATCTTTAAGTTAGAGAGCTTCTATCCATTATTCTGTTCGTCTATTTATCTTATGGTAGAATTCTTAGAAGGTCATTATTCATTCCGGCGAGTTTTTGAATTTATTCTCTAATTTCTTGTGTCAAGGAAGACAATTTTCTCGTGTTCTACTTGTAAAAAAGTGTAACTTTAAATTTTCCCTTAGTAGGTAGTAGATTTTTTATCGCAATTCTTTTGTTGTATTATAAAGAAAACGATGTAAATAAGAGAGGTATTTATCATACATATATTGAGAGAAATGTATATAAGTTGTGTTTATAATGTTTTATATGATTTTCCAAAAAAAAAAAGAGATAAATATTTATCAGAGGAAAATTATACCGAATTTTATAGATATTCATTACTCTGTGTATTGTTGTTATAGAGGCCTGAATTTTAATTGGTTTACAAATGGTAAACTTTTTTTTGTTTGTCTTGTGAATCCTAATCTAACCTAGAAAAATTTCAAGCCTCTGAAGATTTTAACTCGTTAAGATGATTGATTTTGAATTATTACATAAAAGTCTAATTTAATAACAGACTAAATTTATATTGCTTTCAGCAAAAAAATTTTTTTGATAATTCCTTACCCGAAGAATTATGAAGTATTCATTTATTTCGTTTAGATAGAAAATGATGACAAATGTTTTGATAAAAACTGCTCGATTGAAATCATTGTCACAAGTTGGTAGGCAACTGACAAGACCCTTCTACAGCTGGTTGATCGAAGTTTTTAACAGGTAATTCGTATGATATTCAATTTTTTTTAATTAGAAATTTTAGTAATTATTAGTCCAAAAAAACTCCCTGAGTCGTTTATAGTGCATGTAATACAGTAATATGGGTGTAATATGATAATACCATAATTGTTACGGGATTTAGTTTGTATAACCTACAATTTACCATTATTTTTGCTTATTTGCTTATGTCTGAATTAGTCGTCTAGTTTGCTGACTATCTTCCCGGTGCGCCACAAAAAAGTTTCTCTCTTTGAAACTGATTTTCTCGAAATCAAAAATTTTTAAAAGAATCATTCCTATTGCATTGGAAAGAAGAAAGATAAACTTAAATTTTGAGGGGTCATTTAATAAATTCGGTTCATTAGATCAAAAGTTATGCTCAATTGAAAAACAAAGTTACTTCAGAAAGTGCCCGAAAACGTTAAAAATTGACCTATCAAAGTTTTATTTTAAAACTAGCTATCGCAATAGGCTTTACATGATTAAGAACATTTTTCAGTAATCAAAAACGTAAATTTTGAAACTGATGGGTCAAAAGGGTTTAGAGTTTTCATCAAAATCATTTTAATTTACTTTTACCGAGATTTTCTTCAGATTTTTGGATAAAGTCTATATGAAGGCTGGATGTACCTCGAAACCAATATTTGATGTATATTTCTGAATTTTACAAGATCTTCTGGCTTTTTTCGACAAATTTTCTTCCTTTTAATGTACTTCAACCATCCTTTATATAACAAAAGGTCATTTAGACAACTAATTATAATTTTTGATGACTAAAACGAAATTACTGATGCATCCTGTAATTATGCTTCTTTTTGATTTGATTGGTCAATTTTTAACGTTTTTGAGCACATTCAGAAAGTAAATTTTTTATTCGATTGAGTATAACTTTCCATCCAGTTCCATCTAATGAACCAAATTTAATAAATGACCCATCAAAATTTAAGTTTATCTTTCTTCTTTCCAATGGGATAGGAATGGTTCTTTTAGAATTTTTAGATTTCGAGAAGTAGTTGATTGATTTTCACTATTGATAACCTGTTTTCGAGGAAGGTCGTGTATTTTGAAAACTCTATCCACAATAACGTCATATTTTACAAAAAAGCTTGGGGTTGGACTTTAATCTTCCTTTTTTCTCATTTTACAGTAAAGATGAAAAGCGTGTGAAAGAAATTGGTGCTGATAGGTAATGAAATCAAGCTTTTACTTAAGCAGAATCGAGAATGTTAAAAGCGAGTTTATGTATTTGCACAACACTTTTGAGGACGGTAAAGTGACTGAAGCGATTTGGAAAAACCCGCAGTTCTGACCGGCAAAATCGAGGACGGTAAAAGTGCTGATTTACCGTCATCCTCAGTTGGGCATGATCTAGTCAAATTAGAACCTTACCGTCTCCGTCGCTGAAAAACACACATACATAAACTCGGTAAAGTTTCGCTTACGGTAGATTGACCCTCTTTTTGTTCAACTTCTTGATTGGTCTTCAAACTTGAACTTCGCTGTGACCACAGTGTAATTACGACAAATTATTTGTATAGTTATTTGCAAACTGATAAAATATTTTCCTTTTCGTAAATTTGCAGAGCAGCAGGTGAATGGATCATACGGAACGGTGGACAAGTCAAATTTGCATCCAGCATCACACTTGCTACCAACTTAACCTCCTTGCCGTTCAGTAAAAGCCCACTGATAGAAATACACGCCAAAGATGTAGCTCTAACCAATTCTGGTCTCAGACATTTGGGTAAGAATTTCACAGTAGGATTTCAGGCTAATCTATTCTAACAATCTTTTGCTTGTATTGTCATTTGCCTAGAATGAAAACCCTGAAAATTACTACCATTCAAGGATCATTCCTACCTTAAAGTTATCTCCTCGCAAATAACATGAAGGTTAGTCGATTCTAGAAAATGCATCAAAATTCAAATCTATGGAATTCTTGAAAAATAAGTAGTAAGTAGTGTCACTGTGAGTTTTCTTACCTCATCTCTTACAGAAGGACTGGAACATCTTGAATGGTTGGATTTGAACGGTTGTAAACACATCTCAGATTTGTCTCCTCTTGAAGAAGTCATGGACACCCTCAAACATTTAGATATCGGCAATTGTGCGGGGCTATCAGATGTTTCACCCGTTGCAAAATTAACGTAAGTTTTGGATACATGTTTTTATAAGCATTGCACTTATAAGCATATCTAGGCTCAGATACGGCAAAAATTTAAGCATATACACTTTTTTATAAGCATACGGGAAAATCGGGTCGAGGCTTAGTATGGTTTGCAAAGTCTCGCTCTCAGCCTTAATTTATGCTTATATGCTTGGACTTCGTTTTATTGATTTTCTTTGGGTTCATGGAAATTTCGAATTTTCAAGTCATAACATTGGTTCGGCCAAAAAGAATTACTAGTACATGTTTTTTTTTTGTAATTTGGCGCCGCAGGCGAAAATCTTTGGTCTAAGAAAGTTAAAACAGCTTTAAAAGTAACCCTGAAAAGGTCAGCGTTTTAGAAAAGCTGCACAAGTTTTTTTGTATTCAGCTTGGAGGTATGCTTAGCACTATGTTTGTTTTTTTACCGAGTTTGAGCCAAAGTATGCTTATAAATGTTTACTTATCCTATTGGCTGTTTTTGGCTGGGAATTTTAAGAATTTTCGGATGTAATTATCCTTTTAATAATATTATCATTCTAACAAAAGGAGTAAAAAAAACATTAATAACCTCAAGAACCGTGTAGTTTTTGTCTTGGGCTCGGTGGGAGTATTCATCCTTCTTTAAGTTGTTGTTGTACTAAGCATCTATACATGCATTATAACTCAGCTAGGATTTATTTGTGTTTCGAAAACATCGTGTTTAGCTTGCATTGCAAAATAGCCCACATTTTTTATGAAAGCTTTTTAATTTTTGCGTTTAGGAAACTACAGAAGTTGGTTTTAACCGGTACGTTGGGCGGTGAAAAAAGGTCGGGCGTTATCGAAACGTTAAAGA
The DNA here is from genome assembly GCF_902728285.1 of Clytia hemisphaerica. Taxonomy (NCBI): domain Eukaryota; kingdom Metazoa; phylum Cnidaria; class Hydrozoa; order Leptothecata; family Clytiidae; genus Clytia; species Clytia hemisphaerica. The sequence continues at coordinate 390,955 of NW_027104374.1, forward strand.
AGACTCTTCCGGACTGCGAAATTGTAGACTGAATCTGAATGAATGTTTTTTTGTTTCAATATTTTGTAATCAATTTTTTTTAATAGAGAATATAATTAAATTTTGGAAATATTGATACATCTTTTCTACATTCTTTGAACTTTGTCCATCATAGTGTTTTAGAGTTTAAAAAAATATTCAGAATTGTTTGATGAATATGACTTAAAACAAGAATACGGAGCTTTTGTAATTTTTGTAAGTACTCCACCCCCGGATTTTTTCTGGAAGAGCCCAATCAACAAAAAAAAATCAAAAAATTAAAAATATTCTAAACATGATGATTTTAAACATCAGACATAATTTTGATTGACACATTCTCCGCGCTCACTAGTATACTTGTGAAGTAGAGGTGGTCAACACTCAAATATACCGGCCTATGACTATAATTTTTATAAAGATGTTTTGCATCTTTGAAATTACAATACAATTTAAATAGATTTCACTCAGGCCACAGGAGCCGAGAATTTTGAAATTTTAATGCGTAAGTATTCATACTGCATAATGTTCTAATACATCATTAATGAGATACTATTGCCAAGTGGACACAGCACGTGGACGAGTCAATGTTCTTAGAATGACAAATTTTTGACGAAATTCCAAGCCGTTCTTTAGGTTAATAATTTTTGATGAGTCCAGTGAAGTAGACTAGGAGCATTTGATGACGAGGTCGCCATTTTTAAAAGAAAATGTTAAAAATCCAAATAACAAAATAGCTATTGGAGTTGAAAAATAAAATCCAGAATAAGATAAAACATCAATAACAGACTTAGAAAGCAAAGTTAAGCCAGAAGTAGACTCTAGTCTATAGAAACATGAAAGATTTCATCTTTTTAAATTTGCTAAGATTTTCGAAAAGGGGAATTGAACAATTTTTCTCCAATAAATTTATTGACTCCCCTGCGCAGTAAAGTATTAACATCATATTCATTTTTAAAGGTAATGGAAGCAATATTATTTTTATCGCGAAATATTTACAAAAAGTTATTTTTACAATAAAATGTGTTTCGAATAATTTACCCATAAAAAAAAAGAGAAATGTCCACTAGTCAGCCGTCAATCTAAAATCATCTCTACCGTAGAACGGATAAACTTTCTTTGCCTTTTTGCCGTTGTTATGCTCGATAAAAACAGATAATTCTGATAATGAAATGCGCCATGAAAGTTTTCCAGAAAACAAGAAAAGTCAAGCGCTCTACGGTATTTTACCAATATTTTACAATGAGAGATGTTCACGCTTTTCGAGATCGTACATACTTCGTAATCAAGCCTCAGTCAGATCATCATTGAAATATAGGTGAAGAGCTGGCAAATACTGCTCTTCATCCATTCCCAAAACATAAAAATCTTCACTTTCATCTTTCACATTGTTCTCTTGTAAAGTTCTTTCCATGTTCAAATTTTGTCCATTGAATTTCCAAGTGTAACTACCGGCATGCTTGTTGTAGTGAAAATAACGGTTCTGGATTTCTCGCATATTCTCTTCCGAGCAAACCTGTAAAAGATGAAAAAGTTGGTCTTCTGTTAATAATTTACTTGAAAACAAAAAGACATTTACAGTTGAACTAGTGTAATTCGAATTCTCAATGGACCGAAAATTTTGTTCGAATTACATGAGTTTCGAACTAGATGAGTTTTCGTATTTTCGACCTGATTCGATGAAAAATTTTATTCCCAGGTTTAAGCTAAGAGGCTACAATGATAGTTTTTTTCGAACAATTTTTTGTATTTTCGAGTTAGAATAATGAAATACTAAATTCATAATTTTTCAAAAGTCTTTGATTGTTGATTGTTTCATTTTCTTGTTTTTTTTTTTCTTCAGTTTCTTGGAAATCTCTTCGGAGATCTTCTGAATTAGTGGGATATATATTTTTGAGAGTCTCGATCGTGTCGTCAATCTCATTTTGAGATGAGGGTGGAATTGGAATTGGTTCGTAATTCAATGCTTGATCAAATACGATTTGTAAAAAAAATTAAAAAAAATTACAATATGTTACCTCTAGAACTTGTTCTTGGGAAGTTAACGTGTTTACGATTCGAATCTTTCGCGTTTTTTGAGAAAGTACACCAATACAATAATTTTCATTCTTCCACCAGGGTCTTCCAAAATCATTCGCCCAATCCGTCCTTGGACAAAGAGGAGGTGTGTGTATGATTCGCCCGAAAGGAGTATAGGGAAACTGACATTTGGTGATCGGGTCTACGTACATTCGAATCTGAAGAAAAAAGAGTGTTGTGATTTAACTGCTAAATGTATCATACCAAAACAATCCAGAATTCTTCCATAATATGCAGCTTAAGTAACTTCATCTTATTTAAATCACTGCACACTCAGCTAAAAGTTTTTGAAAGCTGCTTTTCCTGACGAGCGGCTTTATTTTAATTCCGATGTAGAAGGATGTTCTAGTGAAGCTTGTGAAAGTATGAATTGAGGGATTGTGGTGATCTAATAATACTTACATCTTTAGTTTTCTTGTCAAACCAATGAGATAAATCTTTACCACCGTTTGCTATGATAGGTTTTAAAAGTACATCACCTAAAAGAAGAAGACGAAAAATAACAACAACAAAAACAGCACGAATGGCAAGAATAGGCATTTTTAAGTGCTTGAAAATGATTGGTTTTTGACTGAACTTCAATTTGGGTAGAAGTATGTATCAGAAATACATCGCAAATTTGATTAATCTCATACAATTTGGTAAAAAGTTGAGTCAACAATTTTGAGATAAAAAGACCAACAATGGTATCATATTTAATTTGACAATAGATTTATTTCGATCAATTTGATCATCTTCAGATCTAAACTCAAAAATAAAAAGTTACAATAGAATATTCCTTGTATATATCATGTTAAAACAAAACATGTTTTTTTGAAGTTCCAGTGATAGTTTCATAATGAAACTATACAGGCCATGGCATGCCCCCTCAAAATGCTTCACTTATTTTCAAGATTTCGAGGGTGCTGATTTGGTATTCAAATATTACCAAGCTTGAAAACCAGTAGTTTTTGCGTAGTTCTGTTTTGTTTTTTTTTAAGGCCAGAAAAATCAAAAAAACACCTATCGTATTACTTGGAATAAATGTGCAGACATTCATTAAATTTTTTGAATTTTAGGAGGGGTGTATAATCGAGGGGGCGTTTTAAAGAAGCAGGTGTTTATTAAATATTCTTTAACCATAGGGTAAATGGCAACTTTATGTTGCCTTTTCGTTTTTTTTAGTTCAAGAGCCATACTCTCTACGAACCAAGAAGGAAGTGTCAGTATGAAATTTTGTTTGCCTTTATTTTTGGATATTTGGTAGACAATAATGAAAAACTCAAAATCCTAAATTTTGGGTTCTAATCCCTAGTGGACCAATCATGTTACCTTACTCGCACTTTCCATAATGGCAGCCTAGATATGGCACAAAACTCACTTTTTGACAAATTTATTAACCCTTGATTACTCACCCGTTGAGCAGCTTAGGAATTTTATTTTTGCCAAAAGCTGTTCACCTACTAACAAAGATCAAATGTCTTTCATGTCTTTCACTCAACCTGGCTGGGCTCTACAGGCCCTAAAAGAAGGTGTTTAAAGTTCGAAAAGTGTGATATTTGCGAATAATGTTGAGAAAAACTGTTAATTGTCCCTGGTAGAGAAAGTTGCCTAGTTTCAGCAACAAAAACAAAACCCATGTGATCTATAAGCATTTTTGAGAGAAATTAACGCATTTTTAAGTGCAAATTTTCTGGAATGGCGAGGTAAAAACAAGGCCCTGGGTACACCAGCAAAAGTTTTTAGGTTTGGAAAATCATTGGAAGTACTGTTTCTGCTAAAAGAATAGAAAAATTCCATTTTCAATCACTATATAAGCCTGGGATTTTCAATAGCCTCCTGTAAATCCAGGTTGCAAAGTGACCTTTCAGTTAAAAAATAATAACGGTGATTAAAATTTATTTAAGTTTTCCTCTAAATGATTCTCCTTCAAAAGACACTTGTTTCAAATAAACACCCCTCCTAGAGTGGAGGGGTTTATTTAAAGGGGACATTTTCTGAAAACTTTTCCTTGAGGGGAGGGCTTTTATTCAAGGTAACGTTTAAAGGAAGGGGGCATTTACCTTTAAGGGGAGAAGTTTTCATGGGAAAAAAAATTTACAGAACAAATTTTCATGGGATTTAAAATTTTGCAGTTTTTCGTATATTTAAAGAAAAATTCCTCTCAACCACGAAATTAAATTCTGTGAAACTTCCAAATTTTGAGCTAGCTGTGAACCGCAAAATTAAATCCCGCAAATATTTCTTCCTTTACTGTCCCTTAAGGTATTCATATATTATAGTCACTTGATAGAGCTCTGCAAACTGAGAAAAAAAATGTACTAAAGTACAACAACTTTCCAACTTTTATAGATCAGATGGTACCATATGGACGTTTTAGTAGTAAAGAATGCCTTTAATTTTGCATAAATTATGCAGAATTTAGGGAAGTTCCCCATTTTCCATTATTTTTTACCACAAAAAACTCAAAGCTTCTGATGATCTAAAAGATAAACCTTTTTTTATTAATCATATAGGCATAATTGCACTTGAGTCCCCCGGGGGGACTGATTTTTTCAAATCTAAATTGATGATCTTATTTGTGAAAAAATTGGAAAGAAATAAAATGAAAACTCACTTATTTGATGGCTACTATTACTCTTGATAACCTTCACTGTGCACTATAAAACTAAACTAAACGTCAAATTAACGGGACCGATTCATTTTTGATTTGCCTAATTCCTGATTAATTGAGGACGACAGTAAATCAGTACTTTCAATAATTGGGTATGGACTATCAAATATAATAGTGTATCTTCCGTTCTTTAAAATAACCCCTTTCTATAATGCTTTTAAAGAACGGGCAAAAATTGGGTATGGACTATCAGATATGTTAGTGTATCTTCCATTCTTTAGAATAACCCCTTTCTATAATACTTTTAAAGAACGGGAAATAATTGGGTATGGACTATAAGATATAACAGTGTATCTTCCGTTCTTTAGAATAACCCCTTTCTATAATACTTTTAAAGAACGGGAAATAATTGGGTATGGACTATAAGATATAATAGTGTATCTTCCGTTCTTTAAAATAACTACTTTCTATAATGCTTTTAAAGAACGGGCAATAATTGGGTATGGACTATAAATTATAATAGTGTATCTTCCGTTCTATAGAATGACCCCTTTCTTTAATGCTTTTAAAGAACGGGCAATAATTGGGTATGGACTAGTTATAAGATATAATAGTGTATCTTCCGTTCTTTAGAATAACCCCTTTCTATAATGCTTTTAAAGAACGGGAAAAATTGGGAGTGGACTTTAAATTATGACAGTGTATCTTCCGTTCTTTAGAATAACCCCTTAGTATAATCCTTTTAAAGAACGGGAAATAATTCCGTCCCGCAAAAACTATATATACTTGCAGTTCAGTCCCGCCAATTACTATATATATACTGGCAGTTAAGTCCCGCCAAATACTCGGCGGGACTGTATTTCAGTCCCGATAATTTAATGGCGGGACTGAATTTCAGTCCCCACAAATAATTAAAAGCCTTATAATTAGTGCGTATTATTTATAATTAGCCCCGTTCTTCCCTGTTTTCAAAGTTCAAGCCGCCAATCCTTCTTTTAAAGGGACTAAACTAACAAAAGGAAAATTATTATTCAATTACTATATATATATATACTTGCAGTTCAGTCCCGCCAATTACTATATATATACTTGCAGTTTAGTCCCGCCAAATACTCGGCGGGACTGTATTTCAGTCCCGATAATTTAATGGCGGGACTGAATTTCAGTCCCGACAAATACTTAAAAGCCTTATAATTAGTGCGTATTATTTATAATTAGCCCCGTTCTTCCCTGTTTTCAAAGTTCAAGCCGCCAGTCCTTCTTTTAAAGGGACTAAACTAACAAAAGGAAAATTATTACTCAATTACTATATATATACTTGCAGTTCAATCCCGCCAATTACTATATATATACTTGCAGTTCAGTCCCGCCAATTACTATAATATATACTTGCAGTTTAGTCCCGCCAAATGCTATATATATACTTGCAGTTCAGTCCCGCCATTTTTCTTCTTTCTTTAACGAAAATTCTTAAAAATTTCGTCGGGAGTGAATTACAATCCCGTGTCGGGACTCAACTACAATTATGCCATCATATAAACCTACAGGGGGCTACTGAAGGACCCTCCTGGCGCTCCGATCCAGAAACGTCCGGAGCTAAAAGTGCTGTTTTTTTCGTGCTCTGAAACACTACTGGAAAATTCTCAGAGTACGTTTTTCGACGATTGGTCTGCACCGGAACTGTGTTAAGAATCACTTCCTTCGGAAGCACCGGAAGAGCTCCAGAACTTTTTGGAGAGAAAAAAATTGTTTTTTTAGCTGCTCCGCCGGAAAACTCAGGAAGTTTCCGGAGCGCCGGGAGGGTCCTGCTACCGACCTTGAATCTTCCTTGATGACATAAAAGAGAGGTGCTTGCTGCTGTAATCTGATAAGATATAAGATGGACACCCTGTCTCTGTCTGAAAGCAGTTTTTAATGCTTGGACCGAAAAATTTCACGAGCTGCCAGATACAAACAACATCAACAAAGCTTAATATTTTTTTCTGACCAGTTTTTGACCGGTTTTTGGTCAACCAGCAGCCAGCACATCCCGAAACCTATACTGTGAGTGACCTCCAGAACCTGACCATGTCAAATAAATTTAGTATTAAAAATAACACAATGATGCATACGCATAATATCAGACCACCACCAGTCCTGTAAAAGTAAAGTTGAAAACTTAAAAAATTTGGATAAAAAAAGCTACAAACATACCTTGATGTTGAACACTCAAAGGAGTCAAATCGTACACCTTTCCCAAAAAGGAAACCCATATGTCTTTCTGTGTATTGTGAACACTTACTTCATTTGGAGTGAAGTATTTTGGCCTTGATGTTGACATCGTGCTGTCTGGTGCTAGCAGTATTTTTTGCAGAAAAATGTTCTTTTTTGAGATTGTTTACAAATTCACGGCTTCTCTACCATATTTGTTTCCATGTAATATAGGGAAATCCCAGGGCTTAAAGCTTAGCCTACATCACCAATAAATATTTTAATTCTTACAGGAATTGGCTTTAATTTTCTCATTTCAAGCAAATTTTAACCATAAAATGTAAAATCAGGTAAAATGTACGAATTTCTTTCTTATTATTGTATAATTGTTCAAAAAGACTTTGACTATGAAATATTGGAATCGCCATGTACACAGGGTTTTATTTTGGGAAAACCCAAATTGATTTAAAGGCCTTTTAAAAATGGTAGCCGAAAATTTATGAAAAATGGACGAAAAATGCGGAAAAATTGTTGAAAGTGGAAGGAAGTCAATTCAGTTAAAGTATTTCAGTCATTTTGCAAGTTCAAGACCACTGTCAATTAGGGATACTTTCATAAGCACAATTAATTTTCATAGCCTCCAAACAGTAGACTTGAAAGCAGACATATATATAATATATGACCTATCGGGCAGGTACCGTAGTACCTTTTATGGACCTAAACTAAGATCCTTTGATTGTTGATTTATTACTGATATAGAAATCCTCCCCTATAAAAATAGAGACTATTCCTAGCAGAAGTCTTTCTTCATCTATCTTGTGTTTTTCACAAGGGCTTGCGTTCACTTCTCATCAGGGGGGGGTCGGTACTAAGTTGTGGGGGCCAGTGCCGGGTGGTGGTCTGATAAGGTAAGTAAAAAACAACTTAGTACATGGTACTAAGTTGTGGTCCTAATTGAAAAAAACATTTTTGCAACTTTGTATCAAGGGGCTAAATGGTGGTCTCACTACCAAATATGAGGCATCAAGTTAGTATCTGGTACTCAAAATCCTGCAAAATCACAAAAAATGTTCTTTCACTTTCTCTTGACTTATCCAATTTGTAAGAAAATGAAAGCTAACTTTTTTGTGTTGCCCTTTTTTGCCCTGATGAAATTTGAAAGTTTCAGCAGGGCCAAAAGAGATTTTAAAGGTTTTGTTTTTAAATAAGAGTGATATCGTTTGGTTACTCATCAATTTTAATTTACAAGCTTTTTCACATTGGATTGACACGGATGTGGAGCAAGATTGGTTAGAAAGAGGAAAAGAAAAACCTTTTTTGCTTATATCAGCATAATATAACAATAACAAGACACTGTCCTGATATGAAATATGTGTCTGATATGAAACGGAAACACTTATGTAAAAACAAAACCTTCAATTCAATAGTATACTTTATAAGTTCTTAGGATTTTCTTGGGATGGTTGTTACATTTTTACCTTTGGATGAGCAGTTTTAAAACTATTTTTAGCTTTTCTCCTACTCTTAGGTGCCAGGGTACGCATAAACGGGGGGAGGGGGTTGAAAATATTTTTCAAATTAAATAAACGGGGGGGGGACGTAATTACCGGGGGGGGGGGGGGGGTTGGAAAATGGACCTTTAAAAACCCTTAAAAAGGGTTAAAATAAACTAAATTTAGGCTTTTTAGAGTAAAACAAGGAACTTTTCTTTTGGTAGCTGGGAATTTTTTCAAAAATTAATAAACGGGGTGGGTCCTAATAAGGTCCGGGGGGTTGGAAAAAAATCGTACCAGAAAGTACCATTACTAAGAATTAAAGGGTGGTATACTTATTTTGAGGGGGGAAATCAACTTAGTACAGGGTACTTAACGGTGGTGTGTCATTTCTCAATGGTGATATCAAGATTGTACCGGGTACTAAGGGGTGGTATACCTTAAGGGGTAAATTCAACTTAGTACCAGGGTACTAAGTGGTGGTGGTCTCAGATAAATTTCAAAAAACAAGAAAGTACAACTTTTCGGCACTGGTCCAGTACCACAACTTGGTACCCCCCCCTGTTCTCAAAGAGAACACTTGGGCCAGGCCCAGCAATTGTGTTTAGTTCGTGTTCTAGCAAGAAGCTTTGAAAAATGAGTTGGTCGGTTGGTAGGTCGGTCGGTAACTAAAATTGGAACTGTTTTTCATTTTCTTACCAAAAACCTCAATGTTTGAAATTCCTAGAGCAATCGCGCACGCAATCCTGGAATCCGTACGCAAATGTAAATCTATTTCTATTTGGTTGAGTTGCAGGAGGCTTTAGAGGCCTATTCTCACAACTATAGACGCTTACTAATGAGCGTCCAACCCACGGCATAGCCCGAACATGTTACCTTCCCTGGTTTATCATCATCCATTGTTAAATATTTTCATTAGACAAAGTTCCAAATACCAGTTTGATTCACAAAGTTGTATAACAGTACAAAAAACGATCCAGAAAAATTCTGCTTCGAATAGGAGAAGACCACGAGAAAAGGGAACAAGATAAAGAATAAAATGACCATATTATGTAAGATTCAAATCATTCTTTTTAATAATTTTCCTAACTTAATTGGAAAATAGATGATAAACTTTTATATTTGAACAATATATTATATTTGAATAAAGATGAAGATTTTTAAATTTAAGTTTGCTAAAATAAGGAATTTAGAATGTAAATATTGGGTCCTGAAATTACATGTGCGATCGTAGCAAGTTTTCGAAAATCTGGCCCGAACATGGTCTGAAACTGCGCGGGCCACGCGCGGGTCATTTTTAAAAGTATAACTCAAGAGGCCCGAACATGTTCGGGCCATGCCGTGGGTCGTTGAGCGTCCCGTCAGCACCTTGAACTGACTATCCAATTCCCCTCACATGGCATGGGTTGACCCGGGCGAAGGAACGTTCACTTGCCAAGTGAACTGCTGTGAGTGGGGATTGAACCATGGCCTCCTGCACAGAAGCGAAGCGTGTTCTTTAAAGAAACACAGGTGTGACTCTGTGCCTTTAGTTGCGCAATATTTGATTTAAAGTATGGATTATATAAACCGGGACATTTTCTGTGCACGGATTTGATGTTGTTTATAGAAGAATCAAAGCAGTCAGTTAGTAAAAAAGAATCGCAGAGATAAATTATCACGTGAAAAGGACTATCAATTGGGCCTGGCCCTGTTTAGAACAGCCAGCTATAGTTATAGAAATAGAGACACAGTTACCATCAAGTGACCTGCAACCTGCGGGGGGACATATACGCAAATTGCCCTTTGGTCCCGATGTATGTCTGCATGCTCTGTGTGTCCCGCATTTTCAAACATTTATTAGAATTACTCTCAAAATCACTTAAAAATGACAAAATATATACAACCAATAAACATTAGGAAGATGATTGATAAATATAAAAAAAGTGAAATATTATATATTGGATATGTTTTATAATATCCTCATTAAATTAATGTTGAAAATTTTTCTTAGGAGGCTTGGCTCCCTTTACAGTATAGACCTAACTCTTCATACAAAAAATACGGGAAACGCATAATTGGACTTTGTACCCTATGCTGCATGCAAGCTCTTAAGCTAAAGTCCCGCAGTTTTTTTAAGTTTGCAAAAAAACGCCACATAAGAAGTGTTTCAAATTCAGAATGTGAATTTGAGCAGTAAAAAATACAACTTTTCTATGATTCTTTTTTTTTTTAAAGTTCTAGGGATGAAAATAAAGGGATAATGATAATTGAATACTATCCACTGATGATCCCCCGCACTATTGTAAAGCTAGAATTGCTTAGCGTACTCTTCGCTTGAGAAAATGATTGACAGATTAAAGTTTTTCACCGTGCGGGAGCTGCCGGGCGTTCTGCTAGCGTTCTGCTAGCGTTCTCGGCTCAATCCTCAGACTGCGCTAAAATGGTATAGCAGTGACAGATCATTTTGATGGAAGTTGTTGAAATGTTTAAGGCTCTTGACAGAAAATTCTTTGTTTTATTGTCAACAGATGACAATGCCGTTATATATTGATTTTGTTAGATCTGACATACTATATTGATGTTTGTAAGTGCACTTTTTAGTTTTGATTCCCATTGAAGAATCATATTCTGGTTTTCATGTTATTAGATGCTGTTTTAGAGCTTTAGAGCTAGCCTGCTTTAGAAACCCCAGCCCAATAGTGCGCTTGCTTCACTCGCACCTTAACCCACATTCAAAATTTCAAAACTTGGAAACTATGTAGAGACAGAGCTTTAATAGACCTTTGATGTCATTTATATGAAAGCAGCCATTTTTCATACAAATCATAGATTGAAAAAAGATAAACCATTTCAGAAAATGACGTCATTTATATGCGAAACTATGCAAATCTGTTTCGGCAATCTATGATCTATATGAAAAATCAGGGGGGGTCAGGGTCCAGGATACCAACCCAGGGCTCAAAAACCTGACTTTTCGAGATTTGAAAGTAGTAGACACCACCACCCCCTAAATTGGTATCAATACCAACTTGAAAACCCCAATTTTCTAAAAAAGGGGGACCCACCCCCCTAAATTGGTATCGATACCAACATGAAAATCCTGATATTCTGAAAAAGGGGGGACCCACCCCCCTAAATTGGTGTCGATACAAACTTGAAAATCCCAATTTTTCCGAAAAAGGGGGATCCACCCCCCCCCCCCCAAATTGGCAATCAGTAAAAATGCAAGAAGTTATATGTGTACTAAAGTTCCTTCGGCTATACCTTTACTGATCGTATCTAGCGCCCTTCTAACGCCCAACTGCGCCTTCCACGCTCCACTGGGCAGCAACTTAGCAATTGCTGTCCAGCCCTCCTAAACTTTAGTGTTGTTTCGGCAGCGATCGGCGGCGGACCTGCTCAGGACATAGGTTTGTAAGTATCCTTTTCATATTTGTAGCACGATTGTAGAGCGTTGTCATTATTAAATATTAGTTTTATTGTAACTGCATAGTCTCCCGTTCCTGTCTACAAATAGGATTAGGTTCTACTCCCCTAGGTTCCTTTAGCCCGCCCCTTTCGTAGTCTAGACTCACTCACCCACTGCGTCTTATTCGTCTGCTAGGCAAGAGCACCCGGATAAGGCTCCAGTACATATGCATATAATACTGCATACAAGGGACGCTAAACAAAATATGTGGATGTTTTTATTCAAAGAACATTCCTCTTCTTAATCACTTATATTATGTACCACACTTTGGACTCCTGAAAATGAAAACAAGTTTTTCTCATTCTAACACAACGTAAATTAAGTTTCTTGAACTAAATTTGCAAAATGTATCAAATTCATAAAACTAGTTGATAAAGTAGACTAGATAAAAAACTCATTGTATTAGGCACGCCTAGAGTCTTTGTAACATAGCCTATATGATGAACGTTATGTACAGAAAAGTTTTATCCTGACTAAAAAAGTTCTAAGATGCAGATCATACTTGATTCAGTTTGTTCAACTCTAGTTTTGAATGAGTTTTGGTTGATTGAAAGGATTGAGAGAAGCAAAAGTTAAAAAAAATTTATTTAAATTTTAGAATGAAGAATGCTTTTATATGGGATCAGGGTATAGTGTAAACGATTCAAATAAGTTTTTATACTTACATTATACAACATTTTAAGTCAGATACCAACTTCAAATTCAGCAAAAATTAAACAAAGGGGGCCCACCCCCTCATTTTGGTATCGATACCAACTTAAAGATTCCCTAATTTTCAAAAAAATTGACACCACCCCCCGGCCCTGGGTTTGGTATCTGGATCCTGACCCCCCCCCCCCCCCTGGAAAAATGACTGATTGCATATAAAATGATATCAATGGTGAAAAGGTCTATTACCAGCTCTTTTAGGTAGATTGTACATAAAAGCTAATATTTGGCATCTATGTGAAACATTTTAGCATTGCTGGAAAATTATTGGCAATATACAGGAAAAATTGCTCTCAAACTCTTAGGTTCAGTTGCCAAATTCCATGATGGTGGTGTTCTTAGCAAGTTCCTAACATTTTGACTAATTTTATCATAAATAGTATAGTAAGTATATTCTTATAAAAGAAGAATGCTTATCTTTGATTTTGTGAAAAAAGTATTTCTTCACAAAAAATCAATTTAAGCAACCCAAAAAGACTTTAAGTTGCAGCAAAATATGGCAAAGCTACAAAGTAAAAGTCCCCGGGGGGGGGTACTAGGGCAAAATGGGTTACGGGGATGCTCCGCTGGTCAGGGTACCCTTTTTAACCTCCAAGAGTCCCAGGTAGGGTCGCAAAAACACCAAAATAGAAAAATCAGTCCCTCGTAGGGTGCCTATTTTTGGAAAATTTGGGGAAAAAGTAGAAAATTTTGGAATTTCAGTCCCATTCAGGGTCACTTTTTTCGCAAATTTCGAGTCCCACGTAGGGTCCATTTTTCGAACCATAGCGGAGCACCCCCGTCGGTCGACAAGGGTAGTACCCCCCCCGGGTAAAAGTCAGACTAGGGCTAGGAATGTTACCTGTCGCATGCGTGTAAAAGTAATCCCAGTCGACTGTGATTGGTATTTGACCTTTTATTCTATCACTTTCAGGTAAACACAAAATATAAATTGGTAATAATGTCAAGCCCAAAAAATGATCAGGGTCTACCCTTTTATTCAAAGCTTATGTTTTATGGTATGAATGGGTTTTTTCTTGAGATTGTCTTTACAGCAATATGGTATTTTGTTGATCCAGCTTACAATCATGGCTGGAAACTTCATGGTTCAACTTCATTATGGTCTTTTCCAATTTATGGAATCTCAATCTATGTCCTAGAAAAGATATCAGATACAATCAAACCACATGTTTTGTTACCTTTCCGAGCTGTGATTTACATTATGTGGACCTATCTTTGGGAATATTCTACGGGCTACATTCTTCAGAAGTTTGACGCGTGCCCTTGGGATTACAAAGACTACACCACCTACCATCTTCATGGTTTGATCACCTTTGATTATGCCCCTTTATGGTTACTTGCTGTTGTTTTATGTGAAAAGGTCACCATCGATATAGCTCAGAATCTGAGCTATAACACATCATCTGGAAAAGCAAAAGCTAAATAAATAAATGGGCTCTTCCTCAAAAGCTGGATAAAACTAGAATGTACAACAGCTAAAAGATCACCAGAAAATGCCTGATTCTTTCATACAACTTTCTGTTTTAAAGATGAGAATGTGTCCAGTCGAGACAAGGCCCTGTAATTTTCATCTGAACAGTAAGAGACCTCTAAGACTTATTACTATTTCTGTTCTGTTCATACATTGAGTCAATTTTTACCAATTTTTTTCACACCTTCTAAACAGAAACTATTTCAGGTGACTTTTTGCTGAAAAATTCTTTTTTTTTCTGCATTACTGCATCAACATACATTTAAAATGCTTATTTTAAAGTTCTAAGTTTTAAGAATTATGTTTGTTTAGTAAAAATTATAGTGAAATTTCTTTTGAAAAATTACATGAATTGCCTTTAGAAGCCTTTTAAACTTAACACTAACTGCAAGGTAAGGGTATCGTGAAAATGTGGTTGGTAGCTATGGAAATGCTGTAATAAAGATCTCTTGTTTGTTTTTGCCTAATCAATCAGTTATCGAAAAATTTATTATTACTAATTGCTTCAATTTATTTTCAGTCTATTTTTATAGTGTGAAGTTGGTGAAACTAATTTTTCATCCATTAAATATTAATTATATGAGAATTAATATTTCATTCTATCTTTGTATGCTACAAGCTTTTTAAAATATATTTATTATATTAATATTATTTGTTTTTAATATTCCTGGTACAATTTGAGAATCTAGTCTAACATTTTGTCATTCTTCTTATATTTTTTGTAATTATGGGATTAATCAATTGAAATAGATGGAGAATTTCAATGAAAGGAATTTATTTTAGACATAAAGTTTTGAAAAATAAGAACAGCTGGGCGTCAACCATAAGACCATGGTTGTTAATATGATACTCTTTAGTAATAGCAATTCATCACATTAACGCTGGAGTCGCTTGCATTGTTATTTTTTTCGTTTTTCCAAATTGTACCAGTTACCATGTCATTTGTATATTCGTATATAATATCTAATCTATTTTATTTGCAATGTATTGAAATTTACAGTATCAAAGGAACCACAAACAGTCTCGACTATATTTTTGTTTTTCCTGTTTTTCCTGTAATTTGTCTGATGATAAGACTGCAAAGTGGAATTTAATAATTCAGCTATCTATGGGAGAGATCTAAAGCTTGCATCATAAGTTGTATGAAGTCCATTACTTTATCTCAACATTTACATGTTACAATGTTTTCTTTCGTTTCTAGTTAAAAATATAATTCTTGAATCATTCAAGCTTTGTTATCACAAAGAGAAGAATACAAGAAACTTGAAACAAGATGGACTACATGGCAGACGGTATGCTCCTCTTTTTATTTTCAATAAATATAGTTTACCAGTTAACTACATTTATCTGTTGTTACTGGTTGTTAGGAAATTTTAGTACGGAGGATACGATATTTTCAGTTCTTACAAAGTAACTCACTTATTAAAAATAGTACTTTCTTCAACGTTGATTTATGCACCGCTGCATTGATTTGATATTTCGCATTGCAAAATTTGAAATGTATGTATTTTATACAGGTTTAAATCCAATGTCTGAAGAGGATCAACTTCGATTGAAGAAACAACGAGAGAGAAACAACAAGATCAGTAAATTGATGGGAGATTATTTGCTGAAAGGCTACAAAATGCTTGGCTCTACTTGCAATAAATGCCAGGTAAATAGCTACCTTTTTATGGTCATCTCTGTCTGAACCGATTTAAAAAAAAATCGTAGCAATAAACAAACTTTGACCAGGGTTTTATCGATATTCTTAGAACGAGTAAACATAACAAATTTTAAGAGTTCATGTTCTAAAGTTGTGTACCGTTTTAAAGTGTTGTTTTTTGTCAGGAAGAAAAGGAGGACTTTCGAAACTTAATTCTGTTTTCTTCTTAGCCTTTAAAAATGTATAAGCTTAAAATTGAGTTATTTGCCCAAACTATCTCATATTTTATCAGATGGTAAAAAAATACGACCAGTCTCTTATCAGGCTGCTGAGGTATTGTCACCTGTCGTTCTGCGATTCAAACTAGACCTCAGTCTCCCATAATAGCTGTCTCGCTTTAACTCGTTTGGGCTCGTTCATTTTCAACTTTTAACACTAGGCGATATTATTACGTGATCGACAAGGAGAGGATTATTGTGTGGGTTGTGTTGAAGTTGATGCACCTCCTCAATACCAACCAAATTCATCATCATCTCAATCAAGACCAAATACAACAAGCCAAATCACAGGTTTGATTTATCGTTCATTTTACTTACAAGAGCTTGCAAGGTGTTTTTCTTCAAAAGCTCTTCAACTTTGGTTTTAGATTCTCTAAAAAATGAAGAGCTTTGACTTTGACAAATCTCTTCAAAAATTCACATTTCTTGGGAAAAACTTCAAGGGAAGTTTATACAGGCAAACAGGAATACAAATTGATTACAAATTTTCCTGAAATGAAGAAAAAGTTCACCTAATTTGCAAAATGAAAAATAGTAAATAAAAAACATTAGAAGGATTTTGACTGATCTATAAGCCAATTTTTCTTCTCATAGCGGTTAACCCTATTAACACCAAGCTTTTTTGGCTTTCGTATCCCAGGGGGGTACCACCCTCGATTATTTTTTATCTAGAAGAGCTATGGCCATGAAATTTGGTACAGATGTTTTCCATCATAAAGCAAATTTCAAGGAAGACAAAAAAAATGACGACCTCATCACAAAATTTCCACCTGTCGGAAAAAAGCCTATGACCTATGACCCTAAACTTTTGCACAATTACTCTTAATAAAATTTTATTAAAAGTCAGATAGTTTCAAGTCGTTTGAAAATTTTTTCTCCGAGATATACACAAAATAACTCCAGCGTGGTAGATTCTACTCCATGGGGCTAATAGGGTAATCGATGGATGTCTTTTTGGACCTAGATTTATTTCATCCAAAGTCGAAGCGAATCCTTAATTATTCCATTTTTCAATTTTACAGGAGGACGAATGGAGTTAGATAGTCGGTCGACACCAACATCTAGAAATGAGCCGACCAACTCAACAACATTCAGTAGTAGCGAAAGTGACAAACAGACTGTAGAACGTTCTATTGAATGTATTTATGCTCAAATTGCATGGGCTAATCATAATTTATCGATTCAAGAAGCCAATTTGGAGCAGAGAAATCAACTGATTAGTTTCTTACGAAATTGTTTTGAGACGATTGAATGCCTCAAGAAACATCGGTGATCAAACATCCCTCATCTGCCAAAAATGAGGCTTATAACAGAAAATTTCATCTCAAACTATGTGAAATTGGTTTTATCTGACTTCGAAATCGATCAAATGAACACATGAATTTCCCGTAAACTCTTTTAAAAGGAAGACTGAAATAAACTTGTCTGTTTTAAAAGATTTGTTCATTGTCTTGGAACCAATATAAAGTAATGATCAGTGAAAATGACTTTTTTTCGGTTAGAATTCTTCACTATTTGGTTTACATATTTGCATTTAGAAAATTATAAGATTACATTTGTGAATTTAATCAATTTAAAATTGAAATTGAAAGAGTGATATCATAAATTTTATTTGCTGTCTGGTAAATTACTTATCATACCTTTCTTCAATTTGTTTTAAAACAAAGTTTGGTCAAAGAATTGTTGTACTACTTTTTTACTAATTACAAACTCGGTAATTAAATATAGACTGTTTTATTTATGCCGCTTTCTCAATTCGATCAGCGATAAAATTGTCAACTTGTCCTTCCACAATGAACATGGGTACATCACCTAACGAACACAACATTGTATGAAATTCACCCACATTGAATCTCTCACCCAGACTCTCTTCTGCTTTCTTACGATACTCAAGGAATTTATCTTTCCCAAACAGATAACATAATGCTTGGCCAGGAAGAAACATATATCTGAAGACTTCATTTCGAAGCTCCAACTCGTCACAACAACAATTATCTAGCATGAATTGGTAAGCCTTCTCTCTCGACCATCCATACAAATGAAGACCAACATCCACCACATAACGACAAGCTAATTCTATTTCTCGTGATATACTCCCAATATGATCATAAACATCGTCATAAAGTCCTAGATCGTGACCGATATGTTCTGCATAAGTAGCCCAACCTTCATGATAAGCTGACTTCATACCAACGTGTGCCGGTAGATCCCAGTATCTCAGTTCATCAGCGAAACGTCGGTAATCACGAAGGTCTGATTCTGCAGCAAGAGCAAGTTGGATGTGATGACCTGGTAAAGCTTCGTGAAGAATGATTCCTGATACATCGTACTTCTTTCTGCTTTTTGGTGAATATGTGTTCAAAATGAAGAGCCCTGGCCGGTCTTTTTCCACATCTCCAGCGACATAAGCTCCAACACAATAATGTTTTTCAATCTCCACCGGTGCTGGAACGACTTTGTAGGACATTTTTGGAAGCTTAGAAAAGACTTTCGGTAGAAGGCTGTAAACGCGTTCACTCTCCTTTTCGTAGACTTCCATCATCTCTTCGCGTGATGAAAAGGAGAATTTTGGATCTGTTCTCAGGTATTCGATGAATTCACGCTGTGTTCCTTCGAAACCGACTTTCTTCTGTTGCTCTTCAAGTTTCGGTTTCAACATTTCCAGTTTCTCCATTCCCAAGTCAAATATTTCTTTAGCAGTAGTAGCTCCATCGGTATGGAAACGAACGTATGATTCATAAACTTCAGGTGGTAAACCAGGACCTGGTTTTGTTTCTGGCATATAGACATCACGAATGAAAATAGCCAGTCTTTCATACGCGGGAAGAACAAGTGTGGTCAACAAGTGATTGACATTATCAGCAAAATTGCTCCATTTTTCATCAGACAACTTCGTTGGTTTATCCTGGAATGGCTGAAATAAAGTTGATTCCTCCTTTTGTCTGTTGCAGAATTCTAACAGCATTGGTGGGTAACATTCAACAACGTTGATGGCAACTGTCTTCTCTAAACGTATTCCTTCTTTCATCAGCTCGATCATTTGATCGATTTGGATGGAAAACTGGCGAAGGCGTCGTTTGATGTTTTCTTGACCCTCTGTTGTGTCTTTGGGCATCCACGAAAGAAGCCTTGGAAATTTTATATGAGGTCCGTCAGTAGGGTTCAAAGGGCAGAGATAAGTCTGATGTGTCAATCCTTCAAGAAATGTTTCAGTATCATGCTGAAGATAATCTAAATGAATTTGACATCCATTTGATGGAGGCGTTTCCTCGGCCAATTTACGGATTTTGTGAGCTTCTGCTAACCATGTTTTGGCATCATCTCTACGTCGGAGATATCCGTTTAAACTCATGTCCATTAATCGGTCATCGTGTTTGTGCTCTCCAACGAACGTGGCGAATTCCGGAATATCCAATAAACGCCAACTCCAATAATTGTCAATTGTATTGTTTAGTAGTTCATTTATATCCATCTTTTGAAATTTCAGTACTTCTATGTGTCAGAGATCTAACTGCTAGACGTACCTCTTTTAAAAGCTTCTCTGTTAAATGCTTCGTCTCTTGAGGTTTATCTTTCTGATGACCTCCTTGTCAATACTTTATTGTGCACGTCTGTCAGACCCTTTACCCTCTTGTTGTTTTTCATTGCAAAAATAACATGACAAGGCTTGCATTATTGACTCAAAATTTGAAATAATATTTGGACTAGTGAGTTCATGTATGCCGATATAAATGGATTTATTGCTGAATTTATTGTTTTTAGAATGACTATATTTAATATTGCCATATCCCTTCGAAGTATATTTTCTGTGCCTTTTTTAATTTTTACAATCAGTTCTAAAATAATTGGCACAAAAGGGAAGTTCCCCACGAAATTTTATAATAAATTGATTTGAAAGTGCTCTAGAAGGGTAGAGTTTTAACTCTGAGTTTTAACGCTAGACTTAAATCTTAGGACCTTAGGATCTAAGTATCCAAAAGTTCAAAAATGGTCCGATAGGGCCTGAAATATAGCCTAGAAACCAATAAATCCCTCCCAGATCGAAATATTCGATGAAATCAAGTTGAAAGCCCGAAATTGACATTCTCGAACTTCAATTTTTGAATAATGGTAAAATAGCCGAAATTGCCAATATGTTATGGCACTGAGTGTAGCGCGAAATCAATGAACTAAAAACGCTTATGGGGATGGGAAAATCAACTGTATTTATTGAGTGAGTATTTCTATCTCCACTCGTGGCTTATAAATCTATTTTTGAATTCTCAAAATTTCAAGTTTTTCTCGCCATGTTGAAATACAGATCTTAGTTACATCTACACCCCCTTCTCATAGACCCGGTGGGATTTTATCAGCTAGTGGGGGTAGAAATAACAGACCAAAACTCAATGGGAATTGATATTCCCATGTTATTCCCATGTTTTTATGGCTAGGGATTTGAATTCAATTGTTTTCTAGCCAGAAAATTCAGTAGGGATGGAAAAAGTAGCACAATATTTTGCAGTGGGGATTTGCTTATCCGACTATTTGGATTAAATTGATGCAAGATGACCCTTGAATGAAACCCTTGAAATGGGTCCTAAAATATGGGTGGCCCCCATGAATATCCACATGATGCTAGTTGTTGAAATATTTCGATAGATAGGAAGCATTTTCGCAAGTGGTTATTTCCTTATTTCTAGCATATCAAGATTAAACCGTGGTCTCTTTATCGTGCACGGCCAGCTTTTCAAAACAAATTTTTATTTTTTATTTTTGGCCTTTGTTTTGATTTTGCTAGTATAGGGCGTTCGTATGTTCACTGCTGACGTATACGTTGTTCTTAAATGCATTTTTAGAATACCTAAAATTTGGCTGAGTCTGAATGTGCTTATTTTTTTAGAAATTTTCAGCCTAAAATGTTCTTAAATGCGTTCTTTTTCAGACTACTCTAGATCGACAATATTATGCAAAATAAAGAGCACTTAAAATTGGTAAAATTTGGACAATATTTGACTCTCGATTTTAGGAAATTTCCAAACTGAGGCTGGGCATGTTCTTACGTTCTTAATTTTTCGACGAATTTCAATGTACTTCAATGTACTTATAAACTGGGTTCTAAAAAAAAAAACACGTGTATTTCGAAACCTAATTATGATAAGCTCGTCGCTCAGGGAACTTTTGTCAATTTAATTTTTCATCAAATTCCGATCAACAACAGGACCATGTATACCAGCTGATACAAGGCTTCAAGCATGTAATATAATCAAAACATCTTCGAATAAACTTTTATTCTTTAAAACGTAAACATGGTATTTTTCAAAGATGTTATAGACGTTAACAGATGCATGCTAAATCCCAGTGTATAAACATATGTATCTAACTCGGGTCAAGTTACAAATTTATTATTCACAACAAATCTATGATTGGTTTCAATAGATTACCCCTTCACCCCTGTTTCAATGATTATGGCAAGAATTTGAGAAAACTTATTTGATTTTTCGCCAACATAAGTTGAAAAATTTTCATTTTGAAAGGTTAAGGTCTCTGGACATACCCAATTTTTCGATTAATGTATAACTTTTTTTATATGTCCTGTCAAACCTACCTTTTTAGAATTTAAAAATCGAAAATTTGAAATGAAAAAATAAAATGAAGAAGAAAACTAAGATTATTTCACCTTTCAAAGCCCTAATCTCGGTAAAAATCAAACATTTTGGATTTTTTTTGGGTCAGGTGATGTATCTATTAAGTATCTAAAAATACAATTTCGGAAAATTTTTGTGGAAGTATCTTTCCTTTAAAATCTCCAAAAAACCTCATTTTTGGCAATTTTCTCCACTAAATTTCCATACAAAAACAGCTATAACTTGGGATGTAGCCAAATAGAAAATTTTTCCGAAAAAATCTAAATAAAGAAATTATTTGTCATTAACTTAAAAAAAGTTTGAAACAATAAAATGATTTCCCCAAGGCTTTTTTTTGTGAAAAGTATATGAATAGCGTCGTTTTGACGTTTTATTAAGGTCCATGCCACACTTATTCTTTAATTACTCATGATGTAATTACTTAAATTCCCCGGGGGGTACTACCCTTGTCGACCGACGGGGGTGCTCCGCTGAGGTTCGAAAAATGGACCCTACGTGGGACTCGAAATTTGCGAAAAAAGTGACCCTGAATGGGACTGAAATTCCAAAATTTTCTCAAATTTTCTACTTTTTTCCCAAATTTTCCAAAAATAGCCACCCTACGAGGGACTGATTTTTCTATTTTGGTGTTTTTGCGACCCTACCTGGGACTCGTGGAGGTTAAAAAAGGTACCCTGGCCAGCGGAGCATCCACGTAACCCATTTTGCCCTAGTACCCCCCCCCCCCCGGTTAAATTCATTTTTTCAAAAGCAGTTTGTTCTTAAACATGTCAAAGAAGTGAAAACATAAGGTTTTATCTTCAAATTCTGAAATTGATTTTTCACCATGACCAGAGCCCTTAAATTTGGTCTGAGGGAATGGAATCTTATATTTCGATGGTCAATTACTTCTCACATTTTAGAAGGAAAGATCAATACTGTTCAGGGGGCGGGGGGGGGGGTGTTTCAGAGTTTTCAACCAATACGGCAAAATATAAATGTGAAAATAAGAAAAAAACAAAGTTTGTGCGTTTTGATGAAGTTTAAAGTAGTTTTGCAAGTTTTTTAAGTTTGGAAAAGAGGTTTACTATTAGCCTTGGTTTCCTGCTGCTTTTATGATCTTTGTAACGTGACATTTTCATTTGACATTTTGATACGTATTATCCTTCTGTAACAAAAAACCGCAATCATGTGAGATACTCAGGAGGAAAGCTAAAGGTGTGAACAGAGCTGACGAGCAGGTCATTACGCAAAAAAGCTAATCTAGAAAATCTTTAGGGGCAGTTAGTGGGATATTGATGAAAATCTTATTTGCTTGTGAATTCATTTTTAAAATCATCATGTTGTATATTTCTTTGAATGTCGTAACGAAAATAAAATTATTCACCGAACGCATTCATTTTTCGAGTCGTGTTCAGCTTTTGATTCAGTAAAAATTTTATCCGTACCAATAAATTAGCTTCCTCGTTTTTCAGCAATTTCTTGAGAGTATTTAAAAAAAATTAGCGGAAAATATGAACGCATTTGAATATCTTTCCAACGATACTAAATATTTTATTATACAACCACTTTTTAGAAAGCTATGACCAAAAATAAAAAAACATACTTTTTTGACACAGACTTCAAATTATTTCACCAAAAGCTTTTTGGCTTTCTTATAGTGAGCTACCTCTTTAGATATACTTCCTATAAGAATACTATGAGAAACTCTTTTCACTAGAGGATGAGCATCAGAAGCCAAGAGGAATGCTAATCAGGTGTAAACAGGAATGATGATTAGGTCAACTATATCATGCAAAAAAAGATATTCTCGAAAACTTCCAATGGCAGTGAGTGGGACATTTATAAAAATATTATTTTGCTTGCGAATTCATTTTTAAAATCATTTCCATATAAATAATACAAAATAAATAAAATATGATGCTAAATTTTAAATCATGAATATGTAATAAATTAATTTATAATCCGCATATCAATCCTAGATCATCTTAGGCAAACGTATTTTGACGAGCAATAATATTGACGAATTCAGAGAATTTGCCAAAATAACAACTTGTCGAAATCAATTTTTGATAATTTTTCATCAATAACCGAAGGGGTTAACCACTTCAAATAGTCAAAAAACGGAAGAACTTATTTACACTGTCATTTGCCAAAATTAATTCTCTGTTTAAGCAGAACATGAAATCATTAAATTTTGAGAACAGCTGAATGCAATTTAAAAAATTCATAGTTATTTTAAAAATAGTTACTTCTGCTCTGGAAGGAGCTTTAGAGACAGGTTGATCAATTCAAAGATATATAATTTAACTCAAATCCCGCTAGAAAATCTAAATATTTCATACACATACAATCTTCCACAGTTTAAAAATTCAATCTGAAATAGACGAAAATATTGGACAAAAAGTGAATAAAGGTAATTCAGAAATCGACAAGTGATGGATTTTATGGACCTACCTGGTTATGCATTTAACACATATATAATTGATATCTACGTGAGCGTTCAAAATCTTTTTTTTTTGAAAATCGGGCCCGTTACATTTTGGCCATTACCATTTTGCACCTTTTTACCAAAAATCAAAAGATTCCTATGATTCAATCCTGAGAAAAGTTGGTAACAGACGAACGGACGAACGAACGAACGAACGAACGAACGAACGAACAAACGAACGAACGAACGAACGAACGAACGAAGAACGAACGAACACAGGTTAATTTATAGGACCTCCACCCCACCGGGGTAGGTCCAAAAAGTTTGAAACTTTTTTGAAAGTCGTCTGCAAAAACGGCAGGGGTATTCCAGACACAAAGTGATTGAGTATTTTTACATCGTGTGAGAGCGCACATGCGAAGAGAGCTGGACCTCTTTCATAACTTGACATCCCAGCTTCAACTTGTTTTAGATGTATTCATGAAATAACCTATTACATAACCGTGTTTTTACAGTAAACAATATCAGGTCACACAGCTTACTATAAAAAGGAAACATCTATTGATTGGTTTTAAACAAATTGAAGCACGTCATCCAGTTCACAGCTCGAGATGGACATAAACGAATTACTAAATAATACAATTGACAATTATTGGAGTTGGCGTTTATTAGATATTCCGGAATTCGCCACATTCGTTGGAGAGCACAAACACGATGACCGATTAATGGACATGAGTTTAAACGGATATCTTCGACGTAGAGATGATGCCAAAACATGGTTAGCAGAAGCTCACAAAATCCGCAAATTGGCCGAGAAAACCCCTCCATCAAATGAATGTCAAATTCATTTAGATTATCTTCAGCATGATACTGAAACATTTCTTGAAGGATTGACCCATCAGACTTATCTCTGCCCTTTGAACCAGATCGATGGGCCTCACATCCGATTCCCCCTTCTCTTATCTTGGATGCTCAAAGAGACAAAGAATGACTTTCAGAAGATTCTGGCTCGAATTCGTCATTTCCCACGTCAAATCAGCCAAACAATCGAACTGATGACTGAAGGAATACGTCTTGGTAAAACGGCTTACATCAAAACTGTTGAGCCGTACCCCGATTCATTGTTAGAAGTCAGCCAAAAGCCTGTCACCGAATCTGGCCTGTTTGTACCTTTCAAAACCAAACCATCTGGAATGAGCGATAAAGACTGGGCCGAAATCGTCAAAGAAGCAAAAGAAGTTATCGGAGATTACGCCTTACCTGCTTACAAACGCCTTTCTGACTTCATGCGCAACCAATACGTACCAAAAGCACGTCCAGGGATTGGCGTTGGAACACTACCAAACGGACCAGCAACCTATGAGGCATACGTACAATTCCACACTGGCTCTGACATGAACGCCGAAAAGATCTTCAAGTCAGGATACGAAAAACTTGAAGTGCTGACAAAGAAACTTGAAGAGCAACAGAAGAAAGTCGGGTTCCAAGGTACACGACGTGAATTCATCGAATACCTGAGAACAGATCCAAAATTCTCCTTTTCATCACGCGAAGAGATGATGGAAGTCTACGAAAAGGAAAGTGAACGCATTTACAGCCTTTTGCCGAAAGTCTTTTCCAAGCTTCCAAAAATGCCCTACAAAATCGTTCCAGCACCCGTGGAAATCGAGAAAGAATATGTTGCAGGAGCCTACATTGCAGGAGATCTAGAGAAAGATCGACCAGGGCTCTTCATTTTGAACACATATTCACCAAAAAGCAGAAAAAAGTATGACATTCCAGCCATCATTCTTCACGAAGCTTTACCAGGTCATCATATCCAACTTGCTCTTGCCGCAGAATCCGACCTTCGTGATTACCGACGTTTCGCGGATGAATTGAGATACTGGGATCTACCGGCACACGTTGGTATGAAGTCAGCTTATCATGAAGGTTGGGCTACTTATGCAGAACATATCGGTCATGATCTAGGACTTTATGACGATGATTATGATTATATTGGTAATATTTCAAGAGATATGGAATTAGCTTGTCGTTATGTGGTGGATGTTGGTCTCCATTTGTATGGATGGTCGAGAGAGAAGGCTTACCAATTCATGCTAGATAATTGTGTAATGGATGCCTTAGAATGCCAAGTTGAAGTCGACCGGTATATCTCGCTACCGGCTCAGTCTCTTGCCTATCAATACGGCCTCGATAAGTTTGAGAGTTTCCGTAAGAAGGTAGAAGAGAGCTTGGGTAAGAAATTCAATTTGGGTGAATTTCATACAATGTTGTGTACGTTAGGTGATGTACCCATGTTCATTGTGGAAGGACAAGTCGACAAATTTATCGCTGATCGAACTGAGAAAGCGGCATAGATAAAATTAATTAGTTTAACTAATAACAAATAATTTAGTTATTTTATAACTTTAATAAATTTACTAAATGTTTTTATACCCATACACCGCTTTGAGAGAAACTTTAAACAATATTCCTGAATATAGAAGTTAAGAGTAGTATAAAGACTTACGAAGGACTTATTGAAATTAATTCGATTTTCTAATTTTGGGAAATAATAATTATCTTTGCATGAGATCAAAACTAGGACCAACTGCACTAGAAATTAATAATGTAAAATTTTATGTAACATTTTTTAAAAGTATATTACAGGTGGTATATTCACATGTAAATTTTAAAGCAAGAATATGATATCTGATATCTACACACAATGATATATTATTATTGTATTTCTTACATTTCCTTATAGATATCAATATTACTTGACCTTTAAGAACAATGTTGTCGGATCAAATTTTGTGATGTTTTCTTTTTACACAGCTAGCATTCTCAGGTCACCATATTTTGATAATCTTTTGCATAAACACTTGCATACTCAGCTGAAACGTAAAAAAAGTAGATATATGATAGGAAAGCGGTTTAATAAAAATAATTCTACAGCTTTGATCTCCTCCGCTCTATTTTCGTAACGAAAAAGTAAACATTTCTATATAAGTGGGATTTTCCTGAGTTTCAATCGTCTTCCCGTAGAAGATAAGTGTCGAAATTAAATTCTAGATAGTTTATTTTTGTCAAAATGTATTTGGGACGAATTCTTTTCAGTGGACATCCATTTAATAGATATACACATTACAATATCAATTCTCAAAGCGATTCTATAGACTTTTCAATTCCAGAAATTAAATTGTAAGGGTTGTATCAATGACAACATTTCTATAAATCAATACACTCTTCTCAAGATGCATAAATTTATTGTTGTCCTCGTTTTCAAACAGATTTCATTGTATTTCATTGCTATGAAATTATACATTTAAACCAATTTAAATTCCCAAAAGGCAAACATTATATCTAAAACAAAAGTACTTGAATTTCAAAATGTCTCATGAGGTGTAAACAACACAATTATCATTGTGAATATGTAATTTTATAGCAATAAAATCTGTTTGAAAACGAGGACAACAATAAATTTATGCATCTCGAGAAGAGTGTATTCCATTCCGACTTTACGAACACGTATACAGTACGGAAACAGCATCAGGTCAACCCTATACTATATTTGCGGATCGACACGTGTGTAGCTTTGAAAAACCATATTTAGGAATCATGAAGGTGAGAAGTTTAGCCGATCCGATGGCACAGTTCGGCACCCGTAACGCTTCTGTTTAAATAACCCTACTATTCTTGCGTCACCCGAAGATATTAAATTGTAAACCCACTCTCCAATCATATTAATAATTTCTTTAAACCATCCCTTTCTTTTGGACCGTAACATTCAGAAGTAATAGTTATCGCACGGTACCGAGTACAATATGCGATATATTTTTCGAGTTCAGATATTTCGTCATACTTTCCGAGCCTTTAGGCGAGAAAAATATATCCATTATGGTACGAGTTACAGTGTTATAAGTTAAAGTGTGATATCTGGTTTATCGTCAACTTGAATAATAAGAAATATAGCATTTATGTACGCGTTTTTAGCCAATCAGATTGCTCATATTCTTCATGTTGACGATAAGATATATTACAAGAGTATTTGAAAACTTACTTTTCCCGTGGTTCATTACAGTGACTGTGTTTGAACCAAACAACTTCAATTCATAGTCAATCAATTGTTTCCAAAAACCGAGATTCGGTCGTACGAACGTCCGTTTACTCTTAACAAGTTCGTGAGCATCTACTAACGTCATTTTTTCATGCTTCATCAAGTACGCCAAGGTCAGGGAAGGAGCCCTGTTGAGGGGAAACAAAAAGATTCGAAAATTAGAGATCTTTTTACTTGAAAGTAAACCCTGGAAACTTCATTCATTTCACTTTTTTGCCACTACTACTTTTTGGAAAACAAAGAATTCGTCAAATTTATAGTTTATATACACGCTTTTTTTATAAGAATGGTGTAAATCCATTTCATCTCTCAACTTTTTTGGGAAAATCATTCTAAAATATTCTTACAGTATTCTTAGGTTAAGATCCTAATTCAGACTAGATTTAACATAAGTACATACGTCTCAAGGATAGAATGTCATTTTTGTGAAAGGAGTGAGGCTTACTTGGGGGTAATTGACAATTTATAATTGAGCATGCTCTAAAAATGGAATTCTTAGGTTTATCTGCCAAATTCCATGATGGTGATATTCTTAGCATATTCTTAAGTTTTTGGCCATTTTCATTGGACATTTATTTATAAAGTGTATTCTTATAAAAAAATGCATGTATTATCATACCTGATCATACTACCTAAATTATAGATATAGTGAGGAAATTATAACTACTCGCTACAATAATGACTTTTATCAATTATATTCAAGATCTCGATTTTGCTATTCACAAGGAAAAAGTTGGGAGATTAGGGACGAAAAATGATGGTTACATTACCCTACCTGCTTATACCTCCAATACAATGGATGTAAACTTTCCCATTCTTCTCTGTAGTTTCTTTTTCTGAATGAATGAAAAACTGAAAGATTAAATTTAAGAAAAAACTCTTAACCGTTACTAAAAGTAGTTTCCAAATAATCTGGAGGTGAAACAAAAAAGACCGCAACTTTTGAATTAGTTTTGTTGAGGAGGAATGGAATGGAGTGTATTAAATAAAAAAAACTTGAAAAATTGGAAAGTGAAGATGAATAATGAAAAAGAAAATTCACTAATTGACTTATACTTGTTTATACTCAGTTTTAACCACGGATGGTTTTAACCAAATATAAAAAAGGCCCGGGGTTTTTCTAGTCAATCAGACAAAAGTTTAAAACCAAATTTTTTGAAATAATATTTTTTGATCACGTTTTAAGACTGAACATATTTCTTTATGAAAATGGTGATACCAATTCTACGAAAAAATTCTCATCTTCATTTCTGATTTTCATTTTCCAATTTCTGCAATTTGTTTCAATTTTTTATTTGATATAATATTTCTACTGCTGAATATATTTTCACAAAACTGATATAATTCAAGTTCTATCATTTTTGTCTCAACTGGAGATTATATTGAGATACTATATTATATGTTACTAGACTGGTGTCTTTTTCAAAAACCTTTGTCTTGTTTTTTGAAACAAATCACTTTTTAAAATTAAATTCATTTGTGTGATTTGTTGTTTTTCAAACCAAACTTATAGTTTTTGTAAAACACCCAAATCAACCCAATTATGTATTCAGGATTACTATAATATAAAATCAATTCAAAAACAATGTGATTTACTTATTTTATCAGCAACATCATCAAAATGCTGTGATAGATTATAGGTAGGGTGGTCTTTAGCATTGATTTTGTACTGTGTTACATAACATTTTGCCAAAGATGGATTGTCTCCTTCAGCTAAAAGTTTATAAAATAACTACATTAGTTTCCTTTTCCCACATCTCATCAAAATTTCGGTTTAGTCCAAATCAGTAAACATTATTTGGATTGTCAGTGAGATTAAAAGTTGATGTAGTGGTAGCCCGGGGGGAGCACTTATATATGATCTGGCCTACGCCATGTGCCGCGCTTAAGGGTGGGGTTTTCAGCATCTCAAAATGCACTGTAAGAGTGTGTGTCTGTGAGAATGCACTGCAAGGGTCGAATTTTAAAACAAATTAAAAAGAAAGGTTTTTACTTCTCGTTTGTTAAGTTTCTATTGTCTGATGATTACAGCTGACAAGAATAATTTTCTCAGTTTTCTTTGAAACAGAAAATTTCCCAAGCTTCTTCTTTCACGCAAAGGGTTGGGTAAATCAAGAGAAAATGCACTGAAATGGTACCTTTTCAGCCATTACCATTATGAGCTGCACTGTAAGGGTACGATTTTGAAAAGCAGATTTTGCGCAGCACATACCGTTGTTTCGAAACCGAGTGTCCCTGGGAGTGGTAGTTGAAGGCGGGCGGGAGCAGAGGTTTATCTTATGGACTTGTAGTAAAAGTTAACAAAATTGAAGTGACAAGAAAGAGCTACTTTACACTTCTTGGGATTTGCTGCCAGAAAAAAAATTGTTTCCCAATTGATGGTTACTACAGTAAGTAGCCACAAAACAAACAACACAAACACAAACCCAGACGTTACTAATCGATAAAATCGCTTATCGATTAAAGACAATAGCTAATTGATAATTAAGCGATTGATTAAATATTGATTAAAAACGATAATCGATAGCTAATCGACACCTAAAAAATTGTGAGTAACGATTATATCGATCAGATATAAGATATCGATTATATCAATTAGAAGTTTCATCGATATTATCGATTAAAAATCTATAGGGTTGAGGTATCGATTATGTAGATGTTAATCAATATTATCAATTATTAACACTGTAATCGATATTATCGAATAAAAATCCATGGTGATAATTTAATTGAGTGCTAAAAAATTGTGAGTATCGATTAGCTATCGATTATATTATCGTTTTTAATTTATATTTAATATTAAATTTGATATTAATTAATCAATATTTAATATTAAATAGACCTTTTTTCAAAGAGGTCACCCTGTTGAATAATTATGTAGTCCAGCAGAAAAACAATAATAAAACCATGCATAATTATTACAATATGCATGATACAGTAATTATGCATGGCTCTATCATTGCTTTTATGGCTGGACTACATAATTATTCAACAGGACGTCCTCTTTGAAAAAAGGTCTATTCAGTATTATTCAATCGATTAATTATCGATTAGCTATCGATTTTAATCGATAATCGATTTTATCGATCAGTAACGTCTAGACAAACACAACGTTTTATGTTAGGGCTGATTCCAATCTAAATTCAGACTGTTTTGTAGTCAGAATTTGCAATGTTAGCTTTTTTAGGCTTATGCAAGTAAGTGGATAGGAATAGAAAACGTTCAAACAGTCAAACTATTTATTTTATTTATTTATTAAAGGATTTACAGTCCAGGCACACTAGGGCCTCTAAACCGGTCTATCTACATAATGATTACAAAAGTGATCTTGAATCGTAACGTAACGGGTGCTTTATCCATGCCTGAGTCAGTTCTTCTTTAAATGCTTTGATTGACTTAGCATTAACAACATTTTTTGGGAGCTGGTTCCACGCCGATATGCATCTATAATAAAATGATTTTGTTTGCACACCCCTTAATCCATCATCTGAGAAATTAGGGATCAATTCGTAATCATGTTTACGATGGGGACGAGTTCGGCGAGAAAACTTTTTGACGATGGTATTTTTGTCATAGAAGTGAAGGTGTTTGTATATTTGAACCATGTCGCCAAATTGTCTCCTAAATTCAAGAGATGGTAAGTCCAGTTTTCGCAGGCGCTGCTCGTATGTTAAATTTCGTAGACGACGTACCATTCTTGTTGCACGCCTTTGAACCCCTTCAAGTAGGTTGACGTGCTTACGCAATCTAGGTGACCATACAGATTGAGCATATTCCAAATGAGGTCGAACAAAGGTGGTATACAGTGTGTAAAGTGTCCTGGGACATAATTCCTCGAAGCCTCTTCTGATCACACCGAGAATTGAGTTTGCTTTCTTGACCTGTTTCGATATGTGCTCTTCAAAGGTAATATCGGAGTCGATCAGCACACCTAGATCCTTTTCAAGGGAAACGTGTTCAAGTTGGTTTCCATCTAACGAGTATGGGTGTGCATGGATGATGTTCTCGAATTTCCCGAGAGTTAGTACATGGCATTTATCTGGATGGAATTTTAAAAGCCATTTTCTCGACCAATTTTCCAGTTCATTGATGTCCTGTTGGATTGTCAAAGAATCCTCGATTGAGTTGATCTCTTTGACTATCTTCGTATCATCGGCAAATAGGAAAATAGATGAGATGACGTTGTCCGGGAGGTCATTGATATAGATAACAAAGAGAAGTGGTCCAAGGACACTTCCTTGAGGAATACCACTTACAACGGAGTTTGTACTTGATCGAGCTTGATCGACCTTTACGAGTTGCTTTCTGTCTGTCAAGAAAGACTCTATCCATCGTAGACAGTTACTTG
The DNA here is from genome assembly GCF_902728285.1 of Clytia hemisphaerica. Taxonomy (NCBI): domain Eukaryota; kingdom Metazoa; phylum Cnidaria; class Hydrozoa; order Leptothecata; family Clytiidae; genus Clytia; species Clytia hemisphaerica. The sequence continues at coordinate 423,362 of NW_027104374.1, forward strand.
ATATTCCATATCCTTCAAGTTTCTTCAGCAAGCGACGGTAGGGAACAGTATCGAAGGCTTTAGCAAAATCGAAATATATCGTATCAACTACTTTACCATTAGCAATGCTTTCGCAGCACTTATCCAAGTAGTTCAGGAGTTGAGTAACTGTTGATCGGTGACTGATGAAGCCGTATTGTTTATTTGACAATAGTTTTTGATCTTGTAGATGATTCATGATATGCCTCCTTAGAAATGATTCCATCAATTTACAAACAACTGATGTCAGGCTGACTGGTCTATAGTTTATTGCTAGATTTTGAGCACCCTTGTTCTTGTAAATTGGCGAAACGTAAGCCATCTTCCATTCTTTCGGTATGATTCCACACGACAAGGTTTTATTCATTATGATCGCCAAAGGCTCGGCTACGTGGTCGACCAATTCTACCAACATTTTGGGATGAATTTCATCTGGACCAAAGGATTTGTTGGTGTCAATCAGTTTTATCTGTTTCTTCATCATCTCCTCGGTGACGAATAGATCACTAATCTTCTTATCTGTTCGTGCAGGGAAGTCTGGTAATTCACCCTCTGGCTCATCAGTAAAGACAATACAAAACTGCTTTTGCAAGATGTTTGCCTTCTCGTGGTCGTCATTTTTAAGAGACGATTTATCGTCAGGGTTCTGAAGAAGTGGCGAAACTCCACTTGTTGATTTGAGTTTACTTCTTACGTGAGACCAAAAGATCTTGGGTTTCTCTTTGGATTTGTCACAGATACTCTTCTCATATGCCCGATGTGCCTTCACCAGCATTCGATTTACTCTATTCCTTGCGAGTACATAGTTGGCGCGGTGATGATCTCGGTAGAGAGGTGAAGATCTTAACCACCTTCTATTCAGCAATTTCTTTCTCTTGATTTCATCTCGCAGGTCCTTTTTTATAGGGATTTTGCCTTTATTCTTCCAAAAGCTGTTTACCTACTTCTTTCAGTGGTACAAACCTATTTCTGAGGTCGAGTATAGCTTCTTTGAAAGTTTTCCAAAGATCATCCACTGATGTTTCCACAGATGCTTTCTTGAAACTTTGTTTCCAGTCTCTTAAGCTAAGATCGTTATTCATCGATTGGAAATTGGCCGACGCAAAGATATATCTTGTCTGTACACTTTTGGGGTGAGCGTAACAAGCAAATTTGAATGCTAACGAGCTATGATCACTTTTACCAAGTGGACTTAAGTAATCTAGATTCACTATTTGATTTTCTTCCCCTGTCAATATCAGGTCGATTAGAGATGGGTCATCTGTTCCACGACATCGAGTTGGCTCGTCAACGTGTTGATGAAGATATGCATCTCTCAAAGCATCTAGAAACTTTTCTTCTTTACTATCTTCTATGTGTGGGGTTGTCCAATTTTCCCAATTTATCGTTGGGAAGTTGAAGTCTCCTAGCAAACATTTGTGGGAATACTTGTTGTTCAGTGCAATAGATTTGATCAGACAATTCAGGTTGCTGTTATTTTCGTTTGATGATGTAGAACTGCTTGGACTTCGGTAGATGCACGCGACAACAAGCAAATCTTTTCCAGATAATTGTACTTCAATCATGCATACTTCGTTGAAAGTGATTGGAGGTTTGACATCGGCTACTAAATGTTTTATCGAGGTGTGAACAAGTATGACAACGCCACGCCCTTGATATGTGTCTAAGTTAACTTGACTAGCAATTTTATAATCATCGAATTCGTATTCATGTAATTCCCTCAACGTACCTACTTTTGTCTTCGCTTCGCAGATAGCGACGATGTGAGGCTTTTCCTCATGGGCCATGGACTGTAGTTCCTTAATTTTAAATGAAGTCAACTGATCGGGATTTGTATACAGAACTTTCATATCTTTGATTAATTTTTCTTTTTGAGCAAAGTTGGCTCCTGTTGGTCGATGATATTTGTCTCCGTTAGGTTGTTCGAGAAGGAGACATTCTTCATTGTTGGTGACTGGTTGGGGGTTGACGGTTTTCTGAGTGGTATCTTCTTGACAGTGAAGCCGTTTTTTGAATCACCCCGGACGGGATATATTTCTGTTGCTGGTTTTTCGGTTTTATTAAGTTCTTTAGCTTCAATAGACAGTAGGCGCAATTTCTTACGCATTTCAGGTGTAAGATCTTCAGTAACGCTCACTCCAGAAAACTTTTCATTCCCTTTCAGAGCTGGTAAATTTCCAAGCAGATTGAATTTCTCGTCTTCGTTCAAGAGGCAGATCAGAATGGGACGCTTCTTATCGTTCGAGGTCTTACCCAAACGGGCAATACGCTTAATGGTAACGTTTGAATGGGTTGTTTTAATGAGATCCTCAACCCAGCTCCTGTCCGTGTTGGCATCTTGTTCTGGTACTCCATGAACAATAATGTTTGAAGCACGCTTCTGTTTGTTCGTTTCCTCGGCTTCTTCTTCCCGCAGAGCTTCTTTAATCACCTCTTTGATCGAAGTATTGGGCTCATCCTGTGAAGGGTCTTTCACCACATCAGCATACGACTGCTTTACCCTCAGCCATCTGGTTTTCAACACTCAAGAGTGTCGCTTTGATTTCATCAATAATTGACGCCTTCATGGTTGCACCAAGTTCGGTGATTTTCTCATGGATTTTATCGTTCATTTCTTCGACAGTACATCTCTCGATTGACTTGTCTTTGAGTTTTGTTTTGCATTACGGGACTTTAGTGTCTGGACTGACTTGATTAACTTCCTCTCATTATCGTCATATACTTCGATAGCACGATCACGCTCTGAGATATCATTTTTTAGTTTGGTAAAGTCGTCGTCCTCAACTGCACCACAAAGAGCAGGGAGATCTTTCGGTACTTCAACACAGTTGTTGCAGCAGAAGGTCCATCGTCCATTTCTTTTCGCTTTTGCGTTCAAAAAAGCCTGAATTTGGTATGGTGGGAGTCTGGAGCATTTATAATGTACAAAACGTTCACATGCCATACATACTAAGATGTTTTCTTCGAAACCGTAACATTTCGCTTCGGAGCATCGGAGATCGTCGAAATTTTGACTGGGATGTTCTTCTATGGAAGTGTCAGCTGATGTGTCCTCATCCATCAGGAATCGATGTTGAAGTGTGGAAAAAAGCTCTAGTTTAGGTGGAAAAAATACAGATTTTTTGATTATCTACTAGTCAGTAGTAGTCTTGAGTAGTGAGATGCACCCAAACTATGATGAGCATAATCTAATAGACATAGGAAAGGTAGCAGTAGGTGGTCAGATCTCACGCACTATTTTAAATCTAAACTACTGAATGATAAGATAAATTAAAAAAATAGCTTTACCATTAATCACCAATGTAATGTCATTATCTTTGAGAAATGACTTAGTTCTTGCAGCGGCACTTCCCAGAAATAGATTATCAAAAATTTCTGCAACAAGGTTCATGGTTCATAAAGTTAAAGGCAAATCTATCAGCAAAACCATGGAATTATTATAGACACTGGAAACACAATGAGCTGAATTTTGCCAATTTCTTGTGTACTAGCTATGTCCGCAGTAATGATATTATTGTTCACTCTCCTTCCCTCATTAAATGATTTTTCGAAGCATTTTTATTACATTTCTTATCGAAAATCACTCATTTAATTCCCAAAAGAGACTTAAAACTGTCCTGTGAGAGTCAAACTCTTCAACTTAATTGATAATTATAAGTCGTTATGACGTTTCAAGCTGTGAGAAAGATGCAAAAGACGTGTTGTGTATAAGAAATTTAATGTTGACACCGGAAATTTTCAAACTTCAACCTCAAAAAAACCACCTTGCCTCCACGTGCCTCCAAAGGATTTTCATACCACAGTGGAGCCAAGAGACTCAAGTCTTATTTATGTTAATTTCAGCTCTTCTGGGGACAGTCTTGAAAAGATATTTCCAATTGAAAATTTTGTTACATTATAAGCATTTTGTCTGAATTTCTTGTCTAATGATGATTTTCTCACATTAGATTTCACAAATGTATCCAGCTTGGTATGCTAGCCTTACTTTCAAACTTTTTTTCTGCAAAATGTACAAAAAGAAAGAGCTAGAGAACTTTTTAAACATAAGACTGATAAACGTTTTTTTAAATCAGACATCTTCGAGCCGCCATGACAGTTGTCCTTTGTGGACAAAGCTAGAACATCAATTGTTTTCTGAAACAATAGAAAGACAATACTTCGCTCTCCACCGTTTCATTCAATGTTTATCCAGAGCCTCTATAATAAATCCATGGCAAAACAGAAGACAAAAAAAATTATTATCAGACACATAAAAATTTCACTTTCGTTTTCTTACAATTTTTAGCGTCTATAGTTTTGACGGGAATGGCGCTTTTTTAATGCATTTCACACGATTTCACAGACTAAAAAACCTAATAAATATTTTAAAGATTTCATCGTTTTTTGATACAAATATTACAAAAAGTAACATAAAATTAATATACATTTAGTCATGCTAGATTTAAACAAATATTAGTAAATAATAATGATTAAAAAGCTATTTTTATATCATACGTTTTAGTCTTGTTTATTACTCTTTTGTTTTGAATTAAAAATTGGTTTTAGCGCTCCATTCTAAAGCTCAAGAGCAAAGATGGCGGCCTCATCACTCATGCAACCAGAGCTAGACCCGCTTTTTTCTAAAGCTTTGAAGTTACTTCAGTCAAGAGAGCCCGATTCAGCACAGCTTTTAAACACATTAGTTCAAGAACATAGGGACAAATTGTTAGGCGGTGGAAGTAAGAAGGTATACCATTAATTATTTTCTTTAATTTTTCTAATTTTTGTCGAGAGGAGCCCTCTTCTTCTTCAAATAACGCGAAAGTTATAGTCAACTGCTCTAACTTGGGACGATTGATCGAAACATGGGACTGTCACATATCATGTCTGTATTTTCATTTACTGTAAAATCGAAAGAGAAATCGTGTATTTTTTGATAGTAATACATTGTTCCTTACACAGTATAAAAAGCTAAGTCAGTTCAGCAAATTGCACAGATCTGCAACATTGCAAAATGCTGCATCTTTAGGGATTTGTGATATTCCGCAATGTTGCAAAATTCCACAGCTTTACTGCTGCATAATTTCGCAGCTATGGCCTTTGGACCAAAATCGGCATCGCATAATGTGCATTTTGAAGAACAACCCAAAAGGAAACTTTTCACCCTAGCATTTTAATTTTCTACCTAGCGATTATTCACAATCATTCTTGGAAGAAATGCTATTTCGTTCAAAAAAGCGCTACTTTGTTCAAGAAAGCAAGTTTTTGCCTGATTTTGCATGTTTTTAGAAGAAAATTGGGAGGCGCTCATAATAGCACGTGCGTTTGCGTAGGGTAAAATGGCGAAATGCGAAAATCGAATTTGGCAAAAAAATTTTGAAAAATGACCCTACAAGATTTGACTATATCTTTTTATTCCATGAAGAGGTTACTTTCAAATAAAAAATGTATTAACAATGAATGGGTAAGCTTTCTAGAAATTCAAACAAAAATTGTATAGCTTTTACCAAAAAATAGCACTTTAGGATCAGAAACAGTCAAAAACCAGTTTTTTCCAATTTTCTTCGAGTTACAGGAATTAATTCCTTGTTTGTTTTGATCTGAAATTTTCAGTAGGGGTGGCCATCATGGTTTCCTTGCTCATATCAGGGGGGGCCGAGCCGGGGGTAAGAGAATTAAAGTTTCTAAGTAAAATCTTAATTATCACCCAAAAAAGTGCCTTTTTTATGTCCATATCTTTTAAATAGATTGTCCCAGCCTTATCCCTCTTTCAGTAAAGCTTCCTATACCTTTTGTCCTTCAGAAAAACCAAAAATATTGGCCTTAATTGCTTGCTTTCAGTTCCTGTAGCCAGTAGTGTGACCCCCTGTATTTCTATTTTTGACCCCCTGTATTTCACGCGGGTTTTTTAATAGAAAAGTCACATGACTCAAATCCCGCAGTCTTATTGGACTAGAGAAAGCGAAAGTGAAATCGCGCGATCTGATTGGATGAAAAAAGACCGCAGGAGCTGGAAACGAATGGAACTCTCTAGAATTCTCATTTTAAATTCAAGATGGCGGCGAGAAAAGCACGTCTTTTGCTTTAGACGAAAGGTTGTAAATTCTGGTTGATTTTAAGGTTTTATCTTATCTTATCTCATTTACTTTAATTAGTAGAGGCTTCTTCAATGTTTGGGGAAGGTAAGTCTGTAAAAGTTATTTGTTTTTCGGTGGAAAAAAGTGTTTAAAAAAGCATTTTTTGTGCTCAAGGTATATTTTTCTTCGCAAATTTTTGTCTTCAATCTTAAATAGATGAACGAGTATTTGACTGATGCTTATGATTTTTCCATAGAACATAGTACTAAAACTATTCAGGAACTTAGACCTTTTTACAGAATTTCAAAAAATCTGTTAGTTCTGGAGATATATTGAAAAGTTTAGACATGGGTAGTTTGCGTTCGTGTTTCGCGTTCCCAAACCAAACGCACGTGATAGACCTTTTCGCCTTTCCATCCGCCATATTGAATTGTATGCAAATATTATGGTGGCCGAATTGCCGTGGTGAAATTCCCTTAGAAAGTATGCAAAACATATACAAAAAAAAAGTATTAAAATAAAACTTACATGCATAATTGGCATTATATTAAACTTTTAGAAGAAAGATTAAATTTGCAAAACATTGATAATCTGTGACGTCATAATTACTGCTTTTCAGTTTGCATGTTTTGAAAGTTTGATGTGTGTACTCCGTCTTCCTGGAATTTCTTAATGGCATGAAAACAGAATATGCTATGTCTTTAAGAACAAATTTCTAAAAGGCTTTTGTTGTCCTGTGAATATTTCTTTTTGGATTAAGAAATTCCATCTTTTTTATTGTTCTAATGATTATAATATTTATTTATAAGATGCTTTGTTGTCTTTTTGATCTTTGTGTAAACTTGCATATGTTTTGCATACTTTCCAACTAAATCCAACCACAGCTGTTTCGTTCCTCTATTTTTGCATACAATTCAAGATGGCGGATAGAAAGGCGAAAAGGTCTATTTTTAAAATCACAAGCTTCAATTGGAAGCGTTGCGTAAAAAGCAGCGCAACCCTGGGGAAACGCTGCGAAAAACCGCAAGGTTGCGGAATATTGCAATTTTTGCTCTAAGCAAGCCTTAAAAGATAAACCAATATACAGAACTGTTTACAACTATAAAAACATTGATACTGCTAAGTTAAAAAATGACATTGCAGTAGCTCCCTGGCAAATTTGCGACATATTTGACAATGTAGATGACACTCTTTTTGTTTGGGAAGGATTGTACAAGAATGTAGTGTCCGAACATCTCAAAACTCGAAAAGCTAAAATTAGACCCAAGCTGCATCCATGAATCAATGGTCAAATTCGAAAACTTAACTCAACATCAGATTCAAACTGTTGAAAAAGGCCCAAAAGACACCCAAAGACTCACATAAATGGAAATTTATTGAAGGGCTAAAAATCACTGTACATATGTGCTGAGAACTGCTGAAGCCAAATATTGGAGAGAGAAATTTCAAGGCATTTCACCTTCAAGTAAGAGCTTTTGGAACAGTATGAACAAATTTATTGGTAAGAGCAAAAAGAACAGTATTGGTCCCCTTGAGAACGAAAAAGTGGTCCTGACCACAAGTGATTCTGCTAAATGTGAAATTCTGAACAACTACTTCGCAAACATCTGTAAGGTCAGGTGAAGCAGTTAGTACAAGACATCGCCGATTAGTACCGTGGTGGTGTGCCATATGAATTGGATAAAATCACTTAGTACTCAGATGTACTAACTGCAAAAAAGGGTGGTCCCCTGCTAAAAATTTGCCAAATTTTGGTACTAATTGTGTTAAAAATAGGGTTTTGTGAGAAAATTAAAAAAAAAGACCATATTTTACCAAAAATTTTTTTGGGAAGTAGATTTTTTTTTCAAATTTTCGAAATTTTTTTTTTAAATCTAAAAACAATTTGCTGGTTGCAATAGAAATTTGATTTTCTAAAATGTTGTTTTTTCCTATTGAAAGCTATGGATATTGAATCATTTTTAAGATTAAATTTGATTTTATTGAATTTATGAAGGTCAAAAGCCTTTTTCAAGGCTAAATTCAGTTAGTACTAACTGTACTAAGTGTACCAAGGTGGTGGTGTTACTAACTTCTTCTGAGAAAGCAGTTATTAGGCATGATGTCTTGTACTAACTGCTTCACCCCCCCTGGTAAGGTAGACAAAATTCCTGAAAACGCCAAACTGCAAAGTCATGTCTATCGGGTAACACCAACTTTGCCGCATATCAACTTTTACAAACTAAGTAGAACATTTAAAATGGTGTAGTCAAACCAAACAAAGCTGGAGGTCACGATGGAGTGAGCTCAAAAATCGTCAGGATGATCAGTGAAGATATCCTACCAGGACTCCACTACGTTGCCAAATCCAGCTTCGAAACTTGCGTATTTCCAACCAGCCATAAAGTTGCAAAAGTTACGTGTATCTTCTAAAATAAGGGTGCAAAGACCAATAGTTAAAACTATCCACCCATAACATTGCTGTGCCTACCAGGAAAAGTTTTGAGAACTTTTCCTGTATAAAACAAAAAATTTGGTCAATTTGTTCCAAAATTACGAGGTTTTTAAGTTTTGCCTGGAAAGGCTTGTGATGACGTCATCACAAAACTTTCAACCTCCATAGCTTTTGATAGGAACATTTTCAAGACATGTTTATACCTTGATTTTCATCAGCATTTCATGCTCTTTCCGCTGGAATCATCAGATTTTGAATTTTTTCAAAAAAAATTTTTGGCCAGCCACCTGATGACGTCATCTGGCAGGTGGCCAGGTGGCAAAATTTGGTGTTACTGTTTAAAATTAAGTTTTAGACCCTCTAAGGATCATCTGTGCTAAGTTTCATGCTTTTATCACCATCCGAGTTTTTTATTTGACGTCAAATAGTCAAGACGTGTTCTGCATCGCTTTAAAAAAAAATGGTGGAAACTCAAAGAAGCATCAAAAGTCGCTAAATATGAACAAAAATCGCGACATAAACACCCAAGACCCACCAATTGAAGCAGCAAACACAACTGCAACATGCACCCTTGTTATGTTAACTGATGATGAAGATCAAAATCGAATCAAATGCTATAGCTGCCAATGTAAAACATACGCTGATATAACCAAAGCACACAAGGAAAATCTTAAATCTGTTGTTGCGGAACAAAAAGAAGAGGAGAGGAGAGAAAAACGAGACATCGAATCAAGAAGAAAAAACATCATAATTCATGGACTTGCTGAACAAGTTGAAGACACGAAAGAAGAAGATCAAGAAGAGGACAAAAAGGAAATTGAGGATCTGCTCAAAGATATAGGCATCCGCAACATTAAACCAACGCATCAACATCAAATTGGGTTCGAACATGAAAATGGGCTGAGGAAAAATCGTCCGATAAAGGTGACCTTGCAAAGTGAAGAAGAAAAAGAAAGAATCATGAGCAACCTTAAAGCCTTAAAAAATCTGAAGTGGCTTGGATATCATCTAAGCATCACTGATGATTTCACCATCAATGAAAGAAGAAAAATCAAAGAGATGTGCGAAAAAGCTAAAAAATGGAACTCCGAATGTGATGGTGATTTCATTTGGCATGTGAGAGGAAGTCCCAGAACAGACAACCTTCACTTGATAAAAACAAACAAAAACTTTGCCAACCAAAAGCTGTCACTATCTAGCCTCAGTAGCAGCAACGATGAGCTGCCAACAAAACATTAGTCTTTTTTAATTGTAAAGTAGCGTTGACTTTTATTAGCCTTTGTTGCTACCTTTTCGTCAACATGAAATAAACTATTACTTACATATATACATACATCTGAAGTATTCTTATGCTTTCATGTGCTAACAGACCTCACTATAAAAAATTTTCATTTGTATACAATTCATTTAACATACACTACAATTTTATCTTTCTGTAGTCTATTTTTTATATCCCAATCTACTTATACTTATTTATAAACCTTAATACTTTTACTTTTGTAGTAAGATTTTCCTTACTCTAAATTACATAATGATGAATTCCAATACTACAACATTTAGCGCTCTTCTTACTACAATTTTAGGCTTAGTCTCATAATCTTCGATTTATCACACTATCACTTCTGACTTTATTTCTAAACGTCAGTCTCGGTCTTGCCTTGCTCATTAAACCTCCTAAGTCATAAACTTTTTTAGATTTTATAGATTTTTAACATATAACTTTTAAAAATATTTTCATTTTTATTCTAATTTATTGAATTTTATGTTGTAGGTTCACATCAGCTATGTCTGCCCTTTTTTAACCTACATTATCAAATAAATGAAATAAAAAACAAACAAAAAAATCCTGCTCCTAAGAGCAGATTAAGATTAAAAACAAGAAAGATGGTGAATGTTATGAATCAATACGGAAACCTTGGAGGAAATAATCGAAAAAGGCGAAGAATATTTTGATAGATAACACCTTCTCTAACGAAGTAAGAAATAAGAAATAGATTTCGATTTTCAAGACAAGGCAATGCTTTTTTGGCTAATTTGCTGCGAAATGACTTAGTGATAGACCAACAAGAAAAATTCATGCATTGTCGGTGGAGACCCAAGTTTTCATTGCTCTCAGGTTTTTTGACTGTGGGAACTTCCAACAAGTGGTTGGAGACAGTATATGAGTTGACAAATCCACAGTATGCCGAGTGACCCCAAAATTCTGCCAAGCATTGAATGCAAAAAAAAGACAATTTATAAAATTTCCCACAACAAACGAGGAAAAGAGAATCATAAAACAGGGCTTTTATGAGATGTCTGGTTTCCCTAGTGTGGTTGGTTGTATTGATTGTGTAGTGACCCAAAATCACTGAAGAATGGTGGATGGTACTGGGACAAAAGTCAGTAATTAGGAGACAGTAATTTCACATGTGAAGACATTTCTTCTGCAGCAGCATGATCAGAATTTAGTCTATCACTGGCTAAATTCCCCATGCTCTTATTGGGAATCTGGGATTTAGGGTCAAACTCAGGCCCAGCCCCTCAAAGCATGGGTAAGTAAGGCAAAAGAGACAAATGACAAAAAGGCAAAACACAGAAGGGAATGATGACTCTTGACTCCTTGACCAAAACTCTGTTCTGCAAAATATCCTTGTGAGTCATCATTATGGGGAAAGTGAAAGTGAAAGTAAATGATAACAAGATGGTAGCCTAGCTATGTATAAAAGAGAAATATCCCCAGGGACATATAAAATATGGTTCCCACAATTGCACCCATGTTAGAATCTCATGCCCTAATGAAGACGAAAGTTATATAGATTTATCGATGTTGATGCATCTTTGCCTGGTTCAACACATGACTGTTTTATCTTTACAGCTTCTCGTTTGAGTAACTATCTCGACACAAATCATCGATCTATCGAAGATGGTCTTTTGCTTGGTGATTCTGTATATGCCCTATCTAGCTATTTACTAACCCCACATGACAATCCTGTCACTTGTCAAGAAAGAAGATTCAATAGGAGCCAAAAATGTGCTCGAAGTTCTGTTGAGAGAAGTTTTGGTTTACTGAAGAGAAGATTTCCAGCATTGAAATTTGGTCTTCGCGTTGACCCTAAGGCTTGCCAAATTATTGGAACCTACTTTATATTACACAACATTGCAATAATGCTCAATGAAGAACCTTTTGAAGAAGACATTGAAAATGGTGATGATGAATTTGAGGCAACCCTGTCCACTACAGATATAGAGACACTGTTCGAAACCACATAACAAACACTTTTTTTAAGATAATATAAGATAATATCAACTTGATATCAAAACCAATATCAAGTTGATATTATCTATCGTTTATAAGTTATAAAGTCACAAGTTTGGACTCCTCTCAAAGTAAATGAATATTATTTAAATAGTTTAAAGTTTATAAGTTTTTATATACAATGAACAAAAAAAGAAACAGCAAGACCACCACCATCCAACTCCTAAGTTTTCCTTGCATTTGTTTTTTTTGTGCGCCTATTTTTGAGAAAGGAATCCAGACAAAACGTAAACATTCGAAACAAAGAGATTTGAATCCATTGTTTTTTCTCAGTGATTGACATTTTTATCCAAAATTCTAAGGAATTCCTTTGTTTTTTTAAAGAGGAATGAGAAGGAACAAAATAACAATAGAATTTAAGAGGCAAGAATAGGCCCATTCGAAATTGTAGAAGGCTCGAAAGTTTGAAAGTGTTAATTCAAAAAACATTTCAAAATAAGTTAGACAGTTAGAGATCTGGTTGGTGGTGGCTTGCTTTCGTTGCTTGCCATTAATTTTTATTGTGATTTGTGAAAGCTTGTTTTATTCTTCAATGGGATTTTCAACATCTGGTTCAACATATAAAATGTTTCCTTTCATCAAACAGAATTTGTCCTCTCGTCGAAGGTTTCTCTTTCAAAAGAAGGTTTTTGTTCCTGAGGCGTTCGCCTTTCAGACGAGCCTTTTGTATTGCAAGTTCTTGAAGAAGACATTTTTACTGAATTTTCTTATTCACAGCTAGCATCGAGCATTTGATTACAGACTTCCCTTGTTTGGGTGCTGTGGCTTTTTGTTTTCCTTTCGTAGTTTTTTGAATTGTTTCATTGGTTTCATCTTGAGGACCCATAACAGAGGTTGATGAAAGCATTGGGTCTGCTGATACCTCACTCATCATTGACGTTGAATAAGATCCGATTTCTGTAAAAATAAATAATTAGGAAATTATTATCTTAGAATAATAATTAGCTGATTGCTTCATTAGTCTCTTGTTTCCCTGGATGGAAGAAAGACATCAAGGGTAATAAGTATCACACCAGAAAGATCATCAGCAAGAGTATTGAAAAAAAAAACAAGGAAACTTACCAGTTTCATGTGCGTTTGTTGCAAAACCATAAAGGTCCTCGAAAGAGGGACACCCTTTGAATAAACTCATTATTCTCTGGTCCGATGAAGACGGTTCTTTTGGTGGAGGACCACCACCAGTGCCATTTTGATGTTTCTTGAATTTGTTATACGCCAGCTTTGCTTCAGATTTAATGTTTTTAAATTTGGTTTGTATACTAGCAATCGTACGAGGGGTTACCCCAACAGCATTAACGTTGCTGGCTATCTTTTGCCATGATTCATTCTTGTTTTGTTGTGTTAGAGCATTTGAAAATTTCCCTTCAAAGATATCTCTGAATTCTTTGTATGAGTCCTCATGTTTCATCTGCTGAAAAGTTCGGTTTTCTTGTGAACTTTGGTTTCTTCTCATTTACATTCTCCATTTTTATTTGAGTTCGGTAAAATTTTAGAATTTTTTTTGTTCTGTTTTTGTTTTGGAAACGAGGGAAAACCCCTGTGCATTCGATTTTGCTCGAATTGCGCTTCAAGGTCTTTTTTTTTTGGGAAACCCCTCGGATTAGTAAATCAAGTTTTGAACAACGCTAGCAAGTCGTAAGATTAACAAATCGGAAATTAATCGCGATTAGCGGTAATCGGCTCTTAATCTAATCTTAATCTAATCGTTTTTTGAACAACCGGGCCCTGGAGCATAAAAATGTCGTTTTTTTTGTGCTCCGGAGCACGATTTTTGATGATTGGTCTGCACCAATCAGTCAAATAAATGGACTGACAAAACCTCCTAGAGCATATCAGTGATATACATAGAGAGAGTGTAAAAACAAGTCAAATTTTTGTAAATGCATCAGATTTGTATTTGCATAAATTCTTCATCTATCATTTTTTGGGGGGATTATGATTTTGAATTCCTGACTCAAAATTGTCTCATTTTTTTTAATTTGCTATTTTATAAAATAGAGTAAGACTCTTCTCTTTTGTGAAGTGTGCCTGCCTTGAGCGGTTGGCAGACAATATCATCGACCAGGATGCAAGTGAAATTTTTCAATCTGCAGACCTAGACGGGGGTTTGGTTTTATCAGTTAGGGTTAGGGTTGGAGCTCAAGAGTCACAATATAAGGCTGAAGGTCTTCTTAGGGGCATCCATACCATGGACCTAACTTGTAGGGGCACGGGTAGGGTTGGGAGCTTTCTCAATAAATGGTCTGTAAATTACACGCTATAAGTATTTGTGAATGACATCTTTCTTCCGTGTCTCGTTGGCGCAAGCGGTTAGGCATTGGGTTGGTAAACCAAGGTTGCTTGCATTTGGTGGTTCGAACCGGGGTCGGAGACCTATTTCATCGGTACAGGCAAATTTCAGAAAAATACTTAGAAAACAGTTAGAAACACTAGAGAAAGTCAGAAAATCTGGATAAAAGATAGGAAAGTAGAATATAGGGGGAAAATAAGAGAGGATGCATTCTGGTGGATGATATCATTTGCCAACCGCCTTAAGCATGAAGAACCCAGTGTCAATAATGTCACCAATTTTTCTTTCAAAAGACCTATACATTAAGGGGGTTTGAAAATGGTTCTGTCAACTGCTCTAACTTGGGACTATCTGACAAAACATGGGACGGCAATTCGGCCACAATTTCACCGAACCTCCAAAGTCATTTGATTTGAATTAATGAACGGGGTATTAAAAAATAAACGATTTCTTTTTCGCACCCAGTAGGCTTTTAAATCGAAATATGAAAAAAAAAATGTAGCGGAACACACGCGAGTGTCTGTGCACTCTCAGAGGAACGAAGAAGTATGATTGATAAACTTGGTGGAGTTATCAAAACAAATTTGATGTCAAAGAGATTTAACAGTAAGTGAAAATATAGACCAGATATCAACCAGTCCCATGTTTCGACCAATCGTCCCAAGTTAGAGCAGTTGACAATTTGAATTATAAAATAAATTTCATGAATTACAACAGCAAGTCCTCGCTGCCCCTTGCTGGGATTTAAAACTTGTCATTTATGAATTCTAATTTTAATTTTTTTATAATCTTAGTCAGCACAATTGATTTATTCTAAATTATTTTCAAAATTGCAAAATGGTTACATGAATAAATAAACATTTGCTAGTTTTCTAAACATTTTTATTTACTATGCATCCGCACAGATTCTTATTACATATTTATTTTAATAACCTTGTTTTTTTTCATCCTTGTATTTTTCAATCCACAGGGATCTGATGTTGGTGGTCGTCAAAGCCCAAAGGTTGAAAGTGTCAAGAGTAACAATGGTAGAAGTAATCCCAGCTCAACGATTGAGAACAAGAGACCAGTGGTCAATAGTCTTATGGATTCTTTAAAAGAAGTGTCTTATGAAGGAACTAAGAAAATCGTCAAGCCTGTTTCAGGTAAAGCTTATATTTTATCAACACATATTCAATATCTTGTCTGATTATATTTTGCAAGGAATTAGGATGTGATGATGTGACAAGCTTGTTCAGACAAATTTTTGCAAAATGGCACCGCCAAGGGGATCACTTTACTGTGTACTGGATCTTTTAGATAAACACATCACTGGTGAATTTTTAAAGGTATTACAAAATGAAATTGATAAGAATGATTTGTGTTTGAAACTGTCTCACACACCAAGAGTTCGCCCTAATGCTGCTTGCTTTTAGAAGGTGGTCTTTTTTTCTATTTCGAGAAACTCTCCACCTTTTCTTACAGTTACCACAACTGAGGCTGAAGGGTCAATTGAAGAGATGCCACTTGGTAGCTCGCATAATCTCAAACGTAAAAAGACAGGTTTAGATCATTCACTGGATATCTCATCACCTGATAGTGATGCTAATGATAGCATCCCACTTGATGATATTATAAACATGGACTTTGGTGGACCAACCTGTGCTTCTTGCCATCTGTAAGCTGCTTTTGTATATAGACTGTAAAACTTTCTTTGAGTAATGTTCTCCAATTCGAGATAAAAAATGTATATTTAAAAGGTTTTATATAATAAATTGGGGGTGGGCCGAAAACCTCATCGCTCACCAGTTCAATCTGTACTACGGGAGCCAGGGGTGGTGTTTCGGTGAGGGAAAGTAAGCAGGGAAGGTTGACGCGTTACCACATAGCCTCTCACCTTCTCAGACTGCTGTGTGTGTGGTAGGAGCCACATCCTTCACGAGGTGCCCCTGTTTGGAACAGAACACAGCCGATCTAGAGGAAGGAAAACCTCGACAAAACAACCCCTCTCTCCCACCGCAGGATGAGAGTGTCCCTACAGATGCTGATACCGACCGATTGCCGACTGGTCTATCGACATTTAGCGGTGAAGACATTGGAAAGCAGGATGTCGGATGGTAACCAAGGTGATATCAAAGTTTGATTTTGGCTTGCAAACCTGTGGTGAGGCAATTTGACATGGAAACCTCTCCATGCAATTTGGCGAAGCACACCCGCTCCAAAACGGGGCACTGCTCTCTCTTGTAGGACTGACGCCCGCAAGTTATATCTAGTCATGAAAGCTTTATGATGATTACAAACTTACCCCGACGTTCATCCCGCATCGCTCGTCGCGCGGTTAACCAAGGAGCGCGTCCTGTCAATGCACCTCAGGTTACAGTCGAAAAATGTGCTACTGGGGACGTAGACCCTGCGACACAAACTGTCCCAAATGATAGACTTATTAAATGCAAGAAATCTGTATGGCTCTCTACCTTCAATACTCGCACTCTGCGGGATACCCAAATCTACGAACTCGTCGCGTCTGCTGAACAGCTAAAACAAGAGATTATTTTTATTCAAGAACATCGTTACCTACATGAAGAAATTCCGATTAAAGAGCACGACCTAGGAAAACAATGGAAACTTATCACATCTTCAGCTTGGACAGCGTCAATGCTTCCACTGGCGGCATTGGATTACTTTTAATCCCCTTAGCTTACAAATTTCTAAAATCAATTGAGAGCATTACTAAGAGAATTATGATAGCTACCTTTCACGGAAACCCACAAACGACCATAATTAACTGCTATAGTCCAACTAACGTTGAAGATGAAACTGTTGTCGAAAACTTCTACACTGAACTTACCTCCGTCACACGACAAGTCCCTAAACACAACCTGCTGTTTATAGGTGGTGACTTTAACGCTCACCTCGGACAAGAAGACGGATATCATTTTGCCTATCACCATACAACAAATCGCAACGGAACCATGCTGAATAATTTCATCAAGGAACAAAACCTCTTAGCTCTTAACACATCCTTTCAGAAACGTGTTGGTCAAAGATGGACATTCACTGCACCAAACGGAACAAAGGCTCAACACGATTATCTTCTGATCAACACTAAATGGCGAAATAGTGCAAAAGACTGCAGAGCTTTCAACTCATTTCAAGGAGTCAGAACAGATCATCGAATTGTTTCTGCTCATATCAAACTGACACTTAGAGCTAATAAAAGTAAATCCAAAAAATCTCCGACGTTTGATTGGTCTTCTCTCAAAAATGACCAAGAGACAGCCCTTCTTTACTGTGTTAACCAAATCTCAAGTGCCTTGGATGAAGGTGATTTCGGTTGTTCCATCTTTATTCATCTGCAAAAAGCTTTTGACACTGTCGACCATTCCATCTTACTAGCTAAACTAGATTTCTATGGCATTCGGGGAAAATCTCTTGACTGGTTTCGTTCTTTTCTAACTGACAGATCACAGTTTGTTTCAGTTTCAGGTAAAAATTCTACATCTAGACGCATGCAACATGGTGTCCCCCAGGGTTCTGTTCTTGGCCCCCTTCTTTTCCTTCTTTATGTGAACGATCTTCATACTGCTCTTCGATATTCTCTTGTCAATCTGTTTGCTGATGATACTATGCTCTTTCTGAGAGATGAATTTTTAAAACCTATAGCTAAACGAGCAAATATCGACCTTAAGCTTCTCATGAACTGGCTGAAGGCGAACAAGATCTCGTTAAACGTTGGTAAGACTGAACTTATGATCTTTCGTCCGATTCGAAAGAAGATCAACTATGACTTAAAAATCAAAGTCAATGGACGCAAACTCATACCAAGCAAAGTTGTCAAGTATTTGGGTGTATATCTGGATGAACATTTGAACTGGAAACACCATATAAACTTTGTTTGTAATAAATTAAAGAGAGCTAATGGAGCTCTCAGTAAACTTAGGCATTATGTCGACAAGAAAACATTAACATCATTATATTATTCTATTTCTCAATGTCATCTTTCTTACGCAGCCCAAATATGGGGTCAACGGCAGACAATCTATGCTCGCAGGGTCCACATTCTTCAAAAACGAGCTCTTCGGATTATGACTTTCTCTGACTTTCGTGCACATTCATCTCCTTTATTTTTAGAATTCAAGATTCTTCGCTTTTTCGATTTTGTCAAATATCTAAATATTATCTTTCTTTTCAAGCACTTAAAAAACAAACTTCCTACTCCTTTATTGCAAAGTCTCGAGTATAAGCGATTAAATGATACTGATCGTCATGAAGTTATCCGTTCTAAGTCCGGACTTTTAAAAACACCCGAAGTAAAAACAGTGACTTATGGCAATTACTCAGTTTTATACCAATCAATTCTTGCTTGGAATGAAATTCAAGATTTCTTAACATAACTCCACACTTGCATTGGATCGTCTTAAGGACTTTCTTAAGTTATACTTTTTGTCTTCGTATACTTAGCTCTCGTTACAGTTTGTCTTCTTAGGTATTTGGTTATTTGAGTTGGTTATTTTATTTTTAAACTTTGTTTTTTTAAAGCATTTTTACGAAAAATTTCTTGTCAATTTCTACTTAAAATAAGACCTTTAAAATTATTCAATCTTGTAACTATATCGTGCGGCCACCTCCTTAGTTTAGCTTTTTTGTCTATGAATGTGGTCGCTCGTCTCGCTTATTAGGACAAATAAATCATTTACTTACTTACTTACTTACTTACTATATCCAATCGCTTTACAATATCCTTAAGAAACAGATTCGATGCCCTACAAGACACAAATGAAACCAATTCACCTAACCAAACCTTCAACAACTTTGTCATTGCCTGTGAAGAAGCAGCACATAATAGCATACCAATAAAAAAGAAAGCCAAAAGGCACATACCCTGGGACACAAACGACATATCCCTAAAAAGAGATAAGCTCCGCAAATGCTCAGAAGTAAAAAACTCAAACCCTTCCCAGACCATCATCAATAAATACCTATCTGCAAGGATTGACCTTGAAAATACATACAAATCGGAACAAACAAATTATCTAAACCAGAAAATTGATGACATTGCATCAAAATCCATTAACCAACAATCTTCTGAAGCCTGGAAAATAATCAATGAGATAACAGGCCGAAAATCATCCAATAACTCCAAACTTAAAGCCCTAAATGATGAAGAAAGGCTAAAATTATGGAAAACTCACTTTGAGACACTTCTAGGTGGGACAACAGACACTGACGAATCTACCATAAACATTATCTCACACGAATTACCAATAATTAAAGGTGATTTCACCATTGAAGAATTGGACAGTGTTTTAAAAAGTATAAAAGACAAGAAAGCATGTGGCTTAGACAACATACCCGCTGAAATCTGGAAGCTAAGAAACTTCAATGATATCCTGTTATCACTTTGTAACTCTGTCTATCAGGGACAGCCAATTGACAAATGGAGAGAAGGATGTATTCTTCCTTTTCCCAAAAAAGGAGACCTTGGTGTTGCGTCCAACTATCGAGGAATCACCCTCACATCAATAGCAGCTAAAATTTACAATACCATGCTACTGAATAGGCTTCGACAACACATTGATCCATTATTGCGAAAAAACCAAAATGGCTTCCGACAAAACAGATCAACTAACGGCCAGATCCTGACCATTCGTAGATTAATCGAAGGAGCAAAAGAAAAGAATCTCCCACTTGTCCTTCTATTTATCGATTTTTCTAAAGCATTCGATTCCATAAATAGAACCAAAATGAAACAGATCTTACTCTCGTATGGCACACCTGAAGAAACAGTTTCAGCAATAATGATGCTCTATGAGAATACAAAATCCATGGTCAGATCTCCAGACGGTGACACTGAATTTTTTAATATAACCAAAGGAGTATTGCAAGGTGACACTCTCGCACCATACCTCTTTGTAATTTGCCTTGACTTTATAATGAGGAAAGCAACCGAAGATAATACGAATCTTGGCTTTACTCTAAAACAACAGACAAGCCGTAGACATCCCCCCGATATGATTACTGATGCTGATTATGCCGATGAACCTTACATCACCTCTGACCTTCTCAATGATGCAACTGTCCTCCTACATCGTATTGAAGAAGCGTCCATCAAAATAGGTTTCTGTGTCAATGCAAAAAAGACAGAGTTCATGGTTTCAACCAAGCGCATTCAGGTTCAATTAAATCCCGAACAAACCAAAACATCCAAGCTGTTCAAGAATTTACCTACCTTGGCAGTAACATTTCCTCTACAAAACGAGATATGGAAATCAGACTAGCAAAAGCCTGGTCAGCCCTCAACAAACTGGACAAAATATGGAAATCTAACCTATCAGCAAAATTAAAAAGGAATTTCTTCAGAGCTACAGTCGAGTCAGTTCTTCTATATGGAGCTACCTCGTGGACCCTAACTAAAACCCTCGAGAAAATGCTGGATGGCGCGTACACAAGAATGCTTCGGGCAGTTCTGAATATTTCGTGGAGAGAACATCCAACAAAAAAATTACTCTACGGAGACCTTCCACCAATAAGCCAAACATTGAAGGACAGACGTCTCAGGTTTGCTGGACATTGTTTTAGGAGCAAAGATGAGCTGGCTAGCGATCTTGTCCTTTGACAACCAAATCACGGTTTCAAAACACGCGGTAGACCAGCAAAGACGTATCTTGACCAACTCTGTGAAGATCTAGGCTGCTTGAAAGAAGACCTCCCGGTGCTCATGAGAGATCGAACACGGTGGAAAGATCAAGTCATCAGATGCCGAGCTCGCTCGACCCGGTAAGGTAAGGTAATATAATACATGTTTCCGGCTGCAATTTTAGTACTACAATGCATCAAAATGCAAACTTCATTTGGACCGACCCGGTGGGGTGGAGGTCCTATAAATTAATCTCTGTCCGTTCGTTCGTTCGTTCGTCCCTTCGTTCGTTCGTTATTAGCTTTCCTCGTGATTGGCTCATTAGTTTTTTCTGATTTTTTGCACAAAGATGTGTAACTATAAACCCTCGAATGTAACGGAGCCCGATTTGGGCCAAAAAACGGCTAAAAAACGGGTTTTTTGGACTTTGTGAAAAATTGGATCATTAACTTTTTCTGATTTTTGGCATGAAAGTAGGGTACCATCATAGGTAAACGATGGCTCAAACAGATTTTTTCAAAAAAAATTGTTGGCTCAAAAAACGCAAGTTTATCTATAAGAATCACTATTAATAAGCATACATCAATGTTCTTAGTTAAATTACTCAATTTTTTTATGAGATAGAAGTTTTATTTGCTCACGAAGTCTTGAATATGAAAGAATATTTCAAGAGCATGAAATTTTGGTTTCTAAACGTTTTTTTTTATAAGAAACAAACGACTAGTTTTAATAGATCGTCACTATTTGTGTTATGAATGATTGTTTAATGGTCACGCTCACGTAGATATAAATTATATATATATGTGTGTTAAATGCATAACCAGGTAGGTCCATAAAAGTATCACTTGTTATAATTGAAAACTATGCATGACCTTTTGATTTACTGTCAAAAGTAAAGGTTTTACTTAATTTTTCTGTCATTTTTTCAGAGGGAAATCAAACGAAGAAGACAATGCATTGGTGGAATGCATGGAGTGTTCTTCTTCTTACCATCAAAAGTGTCATAAACCAAATGTGACGACCAAAGAAATCAATGACCCAAGACACATATTTTATTGCTCCAAATGTACGAAAAAACAAAAGAGAGAGGTAACGATGATTGGGAGGTGGAAAATCACCCTTTTCATTTTCTTGTTCAAGATCAGACGATTTCAATATTTTCAAAAAGATATAGGCCTTTCCCGAAACCTACACGTGATCAATTTATGACGTCATCTCAAAATTTAAACTTAGAATTTAAAATTATTTTTTTATTAAAATTTTCAGGGATTTCTCATGAGACCAAAACAAATTGAACTGTGATATTAGATTAATCAAAATTTACATTTACAGAAGTTAATATTTAAGGACATGTTTTTTAATTCTTACCAAAATGGACATTTTGGGAAAAAACCTTATACGGCTTTTGTATAATAGTGGTTCTCTTAAATAGTCAAAGAACAACATACCGAAAAATCTAGTTCCAATTCTAATTCTACTTAAAGTTATCCTATTTCAAAGTGTGCCCAAAAAATGAGCTAAAACTTAGCATTTTAGCATGAGCAAAAAATTAGCATTGAACTTCAACTCTACATAACTCTATCAGTTCTAATGCTATGCAGCTGAAATTTTGCAGGGACATCCATACACCTTTTGCAAATAATTTTCCGTATAGATTAGCATCTAAAATCATTGTAGGGCCTAATTGTGAGCAGATAATTAGCACTGGTTGTTGCTTTTTGAAAACCTCTCACTGTGCTAAAAATAACTGCAGTATGGCTCTTGATTTTGATCAATTATGTTTATTCAACCCTAATTATTGATAAAAAGCTAAATTTATGATTATAGAGTCATTACAAGGCCTGATTTCGAGCAAGAATTTAGCTTGAGTCGATTTTCGAATTCTGGAAACTATGATATCTTATTTTAGTCATTAAATTTGGAAACATTTATAATTTCTTACCTTTTGTTAAGTGAAATTCTATTCTCTAATGTTTACAGGAACTAACTTCTAATAAATTTAGAATAAAACTACTGTGTTATGGACCCAAAATGAGCAATTATTTAGCATTTCTTCCATAAAACTAATTTTTGCTCTTTTTTAACCATATGAGGTTTTTATTCTTGGTTTTATCTTCATAGTCTATTAGCATGTGTGTAGAAAACTCAAATATACCACTTTTGAAGTTCCAAGGTCCTTAATTAGAGCAAATTATTAACTTTTCTTTCAAATAGGGTTGCTAATTACTAGCTTAAAACAGGGCCATAGAACGGAAAAATCTGGGCCCTTTAACAATTTGCATTCAAAATAACTCTCCAATTACCAATTTTTTTCAGTCAGATTAAGAAAGTTCATGCTCATATGCACAAAATTAGCAATTTAGAAAAAAAAAAGTATTTTTGAGGTCCTGTGTTCATAACAAATGACTTTTTTAAATATTAAGAACCCCTAAATTGCTTTTTTCAAAATTTTGAATTTTTTAAAATGTCATTTTGGTAAGAATTAAAAAACATGTCCTTAAGTGGGTTTCAGGGAAGGTCTATTCTTTGGATTTTTTACACTTGATCCTTTTTGAATATTCGATGGGGATTCCCATTTTCATTAAAAAGTCCATTATAACCTTTTGTACACTTTATGACTTACTTCTTTGTTATCATTTAGGCAGCACAACAGCAAGTATCAAGTATCGCCAAAACAATTGAAAGCACACCACCACCAGCCAAACCAACTGTATCAAATCCTTTTCAGCAATCCAAACCATTTCGAAGACCATCCGTCATTCCTCCATCAGAACAACAAAAGGTATGAATCACGATTTGATAAGGTTTTTATTTCGTTCTTTTCATTTGTGTTGAAATTTGGTGGTAGAAATAAGTCATCAATACTGTGGGTATAACAAAGATCGAGAACATCTTAATCGAAAAGAAGCAAGATGCGAAAGATGTTAGTTATACTGAAGCTGTATCCAAACAGATGAATCAAAAATCAAATAAGTTGGAGAAAATAACTCGATGTGAAACAGTCGGCAAACAACGATCCACAGCATGTAACCTAATTTTCCATGGAATCAAAGAACATCTGGAGGATCCTTAGAATACAACGAAAATCTACGACGAGAAATTTATCAAGTACAGAATCCTTGGATTGCAACTGGGTATCAAGGACATAAAGATTATAAACACACAGAGGATTGGAGTATTCACGAAAGAGAGAGAGAGGAGGAAGGGAGGATCGACCAATCAAGGTAGTATTCGAAAATGAAGAAGACAAGAACAAAGCCTTGAGAGCCATCACGACATACAAAGGCCCTCTTTCATCCTATCGAGCAACAGAAGACCTCACAATTATTGAACGATTGGCAATCAAAGAATTGTGCAAGAGAGCACATGAGCTCAATGCTCAAAGGAAAGACAAAAACATTCATTTTAAAGTCAGGGGAAGCCCCAGAACAAAACTTTACCTAAAGAAAATTGTAACAACAAGCGATTGTAAAAAGACAGGTTCTTAGAGGCCCACGGCGTGCCTTGAACCTCAATCCTTTAATAAATAAATAAATAAATAACTGGATCACAAAGTACGTTCAAAACCCGATAAGAACACCAATTCTATTGCCGAATAAAGTCCCACAGTCCCAAACGGATAGAAGAAATTGCATCCGAATTCTCCCAATTGCAAAGGGATTTTTGTAACAAAATGAAATACTAAACATACTCCAATGTATGTTATGAAATCTGATATGGCCAAATTGATGATTAGATAGTGATATGAACTCATCTTCTTCAATTTTTTTTATTAATCAAAAGATTTACTAACATTCCTAATGCAGTGATGGTAGCAGGGTTCAGACAGACCCTGGAAAACCTGGAAAACCTGGAAATATGATAAATTTTCAGAAAAATCGGGGAAACTCAGGGAAACCCAGGGAAAAATTTTTTTCTCCCCGGTCTGCTCAGGGAAACTGACCAATCAAGGTAGTATTCGAAAATGAAGAAGACAAGAACAAAGTCTTGAGAGCCATCACGACATACAAAGGCCCTCTTTCATCCTATCGAGCAACAGAAGACCTCACAATTATTGAACGATTGGCAATCAAAGAATTGTGCAAGAGAGCACATGAGCTCAATGCTCAAATGAAAGACAAAAACATTCAATTTAAAGTCAGGGGAAGCCCCAGAACAAAACTTTACCTAAAGAAAATTGTAACAACAAGCGATTGTAAAAAACCTCAATCCTTTAATAAATAAATAAATAAATAACTGGATCACAAAGTACGTTCAAAACCCGATAAGAAACACCAATTCTATTACCGAATAAAGTCCCACAGTCCCAAATGGATAGAAGAAATTGCATCCGAATTCTCCCAATTGCAAAGGGATTTTTGTAACAAAATGAAATACTAAACATACTCCAATGTATGCTATGAAATCTGATATGGCCAAATTGATGATTAGATAGTGATATGGACTCATCTTCTTCAATTTTTTTTTATTAATCAAAAGATTTGCTAACATTCCTAATGCAGTGATGGTAGCAGGGTTCAGACAGACCCTGGAAAACCTGGAAAACCTGGAAATATGATAAATTTTCAGAAAAATCAGGGAAACTCAGGGAAACCCAGGGAAAAAAATTTTTTTCCCGGTCTGCTCAGGGAAACTCAGGGAATTTAATTTTTTGAAGAATGAATGGAAAAAACAGATTTAAAAGTTTTTTTAGTTTTAAAGTGTTTATTCATATGCAGTATTTGTAGCTTTAATTTTTACCTTAGGTTTACCATTTGATTTGTGTGCCTTTTGTTTAAAGATACATCTCTTTTGACTCTGCTTAGTTTTTATGGTTTGCTTGATACTCAGGGAAAAAATAGCTTAAATGAGGAATTTCTCAGGGAAAAAACCTTTGAAAATTGATTAAAATTCAGGGAAACTCAGGGAATTTTATTTTCGAAGGTCTGTCTGAACCCTGGGTAGGTACAATTGAATACATGTAATATGCGAATGGTTCATATTCCCCAATATATCCATATTGATTTACACTGATGTTACCTCGAGTCATATCCTTTGTGACTATGTATCAGATGTACACAAAAAATCGCAAAATGTTCCTCTTTGTCGGTAAAAACCCATAAATTTTCTCATTCGCCGTACCAGATTTCAATAGCGTCCGTTGTGCCTGATGCGGCATTCATTAGTGAGATTTTTTCCTCATTTTTCAAATCTAAATCACCTTTATCTTTGATAGGATAAACTAATGGAAAATAATTGATATGATTTTTTTTTACTGGAGGATATGAGAAACACGTTTGCTTTCAAATCTGAAATTAGTCTGTGTTTAATTAATTTTTTTTTCGCTGCAGGTGATCAACCATCAGTTCTTTTATTTTTCAGCAACCCAAACTATTCTTAGTTTTTCTCGATTCATAATTTATCTATCAATATCACGACCCTATTATTTTCCATCTTGTTCTATGATTTCTCCACTTGTTATAGATTTTCGAAAAGTAGGTTTTCCAATCACAAGTGATCTTTGTAAATAGAGCCGTGAAAGACATTAAAAAATCAGTTAAATTCGCTAAATTAAAAAAACCATTTCAAGTTTTGATGCATTTCAAAATGAAACTTTTTGTTGTTTTTCTCCAGGCTGCTACTTCATCAGGCGCAGTAACATCTGAATCGTCCATGATGTTTGGTGCAGCCTCCACCAGCCTTGACGAGACAACATCCAGCAGCTCATCATCTGTCTCAAGGGAAGGTTCACCTAACACTGCCAATGCTAAATATAATCGAAACCGTGAAATGGCCAAACATGCTATGAACAGATTGGAGCAAGTCCGCAAACGTGCCAAGTTACAACAACAAGCTCTCAACAAGCGAAAATGAAAAATAGGTAACTAGTTTTTAATAGTTGCTCCCAATGTTAAAATTGTCAGTACAAAGCAAACAATACCTTCCATTATGATTTAAGCACCAAAAGACACTGCAAACAGTAATTTTGCATTTTAACTGGTTTTTTTGCTGCCTCCTCATCATTTTCCAAACGCTTATAAATGGTTTGTAGCAAGTAACTTCAAAATTGTTTTGCAATGTAATATGGTTTGCTTTCTTAGCTGCCCTTTATTAAAGGAATAGAGTACGGGTCAAACGCTCTGCTGGAATTTGATTAACTTTTAGAAATTTATAAATAGTTTGAGGGAAATGACGACTTCGAATATATTTTCATGCTATATCTATAAGCCCTATAAATATGTGGACCTCTCATCTTCGTTGCCTAGGTGACCCAAGTAATTCTCACTTCCAATGCTAATGTTTTCGTTTTAATTTGATAAGACTTGATAATTTCAATCGTTTTGAAGAAAAGTAAAACCGCTCGTCTCAACAGTACCTTGCTAATTGAAAACTTTTACACAGAAACCCCAAAAAACAAAATTTTCAGGAGATATCGTTTTTCCTATTGTACTTGTTATAGACCACTTTAAGACGACTATAACCTATTACTTTGTTATTTTTACATTTTTTGAGGTCCTTTTACTGAAGGGTCATCGAACTATGGGACTGTCTAAGTGAAAACCTGTTTGTTTTGTTGATTGCTGCTGCAAGTACTGGCCTCGTCTTTGCAAAATATGCTTTGAACTTTCTGTACTTTGTGCCAAGTTCTAACTTATGTGTAGCCTTTTTCCGCTGATATTTGAAATTTGTTTCCGTGTTTTGGAAATTTGTTTTGGAGTCGAATTTATGAGAGAACGGCGAGATGTGTTTGTGTCTTTTTCGTAGCTGAGGCTTGATTTATGGTTTTCAGTCAAGATTTATGAAGTGTCATTTTCTGTATGAAGTTTCCTTTATCACTTTGAAAGAGTTTTTTATAAATTTAGTCTTTCGGGCTTTTGAAAGAACTTTTTCTTTATATTTTCACCAGCTGCTTACATCTTACATGAAATTTGAGTTTACCATAACCGGTGAAGACTATGTGGTCTCTATATTAATACCGGTTGAGAATGTTCGTAAACTTTTCACTGTTTTCTACTTCCAAGCACTGTATACAGAGTTTATGAGTTTCTCTATTCTGTTTGCGAAGTATTACAATTGAAAGATAGGGGACCTCCCGTGGAGGCGCAGTTTTATCGTGGTAGCATGTTTCAGTGTTTGCTCCTTTTAATCTCCCCGTGTATTGAGTTCGCTTCTCAGCCATAAAGAAGATATTCACAATTATTTCATTTCCCTGAGATTTCTCTTTTCGTTTTCATAAAACTAAAAAAGTACACGGTGAAACTTTTCTATATCGTAAAATACTAACCAAATAGTTTTATTGTAAGAGTTTATCTGGAAGCTTTGAGGTTTGTATTAAGGGTGATAAAACTGATCTTTGAGGATTTGTGACTAAGTTAAAATTATATCAAGTATTTTTTCAAATAAGAATTTTTCTACGTCGTTCCGATGCCAACCAATTTTAATGTGGCCATTACGATTTCACAGGGATTTAAATTTGTAATTATGCTCGATAACAAGGTCGGTTATTTTAGTACACTTATTAGCGCTTCTTTAATGTCAACGAAACATTTAAATGTGGTCTTTCCAGGTCTTTTAACATTTTTTTGTTCAATAATATTTCAAAGATGTGGCCTCTTAAAATCTCAATCGAGACATATTTTCCCGGATGACACCCTAATGACACGCAACATTTTATCCCCGCGAAAAAATTTTCCCATAAAAGTATTTTGGGTTAACCCAATGAAGTATAAGTCCGAAGGACTAGAATTGAATCTCTTACCTATCACAAGAAAAAATGAAACCTTATAATATGCGCCGTAATTTTGACGACAAATTGAATCCAGCTATTCCCTTGTTTTCGAGTGATTTTTTTTCGAGATTTAGCGGTAAATTTTAGTTTCAATCTGGCATTTGTGTTTATCATTTTGGTAGGATTTGTTAGCTTCAAATCCTACCAAGGAAATTTGATTCTAGCCCTTCGGGCTTATACTTCATTGGGTTAACCATCAGCAGATAACAAACGAGTTTTGACTTTTATTGTGGACATAAACTGTGGTGAAAACATTGATATTGCCTTTGATTATGAACATTACTATCTTTGTTATTGATTTTTGTTATGTTAATCTCTTGTTCCCCTAACTTGGATATTTGGTACTGATTAGGAATAACAAGATGTTTTTGTACATCATTATATTGTAAATGAAAACAACACCTACTATCTTATACTCTCTTTCGCTTGGAAGACCTGTGGAAGAAATTTTTACACTTGTTTTGGTTAGAGTTAGTAAACACAAGATTGTTTTCCAAGTAGATAAAATATTTATCTGTTTGTTGCTCAGATTTTTAATATGAAATTTATATTCATCATCTTTTACAATATGAAATTTATATTCATCATTTTTTACAATATTTGCGAAAATACACCATCAGACTATCTATCTAAATCTAGTACAATTTCACATTTGTTTGGTCGCCATGACAACTCATTCAATTCTTTTTTTCGAAACAAATTGAAAAAGTGACAACAGGGACGGGGTGCGAGATTGTTATATTTTTCTTATGTATTCAATTTCGGTTGAATATCTCATCAAATTTTGATAGCCCCTCCCTTCACAACAATGTTTATTACTGATTTTGATTTTCTCGATTGATTCTTCGCTAAACCTATCTATTTTCAATTTTATAATTATACAATGTTGCGCTATTTTTAAATAGAAGATAAATAATATGAAAATTTTAGTAACCAGTCGGTTTTTCAGTCGGGGAAAATCTGACGAGATTGTTGTTTTGATTTTTTTTGGACAAACATGACTTTAAAAGTGTTTTCGCAAAGGATTAAATTTTTCTAGGAAAAGCATCTCTTGACGTACTTTTAATTAATCCGGCTCAGAAGGAGCTTATTTCTTTATTGTATTCTTTAAAAGGGACAGGTTAGATTCGTTCTTTGAGTACACCTTTTTTTATAAGGAACCTTAACTTTGCTCCGAGCCTGGAGTTCGTTATTTTACCAGAGAAATTCAGCCTCAAAGTTCCTTATCAAGTTCCTTATTTACTTAGCTGCTAAGTTAAGATTTGTATGTTTAGGTTATTGTAAATGTGAGCAAGTTCAAGTTTAGTCTCTGTTTCTTAACTTGTTTTTTATTCTCAGCCTGAGCAGTTCCTTATCAATTCTTTATTTTTCTTTGACTTTTTTGAGCCTCGAGTTCCTTATAACGGGTCGCAAAAACACCAAAATAAAAATATCAGTCCCTCGTATGGTACATTTTTGGGAGAATTTGAGAAAAAGTGAAAGTTTTCAGTCCTATTCAGGGTCTCTTTTTCGCAAAAAAATCTATTTTTCGAAACTCAGCGGCACACCCCGTCGGTCGGCAAGGGTAGTACCCCTGGGTTTAAAGTGATAGTTTTCTCGACGTTTCAATCAATATCTTGCCTCAACAAATAGTTTGTTTTTCCTTGATTCAGTTACCTGGTTTAATCTGATTAACAAATTGACTGTTATGAGAGTCTTCGGTGTATTGGTCTAAGGGGTATTGTGACTTCCCAAAACCTATTAAATGGCTTAAGTTTGTTCTGAAATACTTTTGTTGTTGTACCGTTACTTTAAAAACATAAATTTAACACTTCGCTTTTCACACTCTCTGTGCCTTATATGTCTTCGTTAGGGGAGGGAAGGAAAAAAAAAAAATGGGCAAGCTATGTGAAGGTAGACTAATGTGAGAAGCGTCGGATGGCGAAAGTGTGAAAAAACAAACGGTTGTGAAATTATTTTTTTTTCTTCGTTTTAAGCAATAGTTTTAGATAGGTGAAATTTTGACTATATCATGTGCCTCTCATTTCACAAAAGCTTTATTGGATTTTCGTCGCAATTTACTTCAAATATAATCTGGTTTAAAATGTTGATGTTTTTTTTCTTTTTAGAAAACAATCTACATGTCATACCAAAGTAATGCCAGTACCTACCACTATTGATGCAAATAATCCTTGTTTCAATATCAATATCGGTCGATTAGGAAGTGCACCGCCATATCGTCGCCCTAACAATACTATGACAACTGAAGCAACTTTATTACCAAAATTAAATGGACATTGGTCTCCGGCGGACAGCCGAGTTTATAATAAAACAGACAGTTATAATAGA
This sequence comes from Clytia hemisphaerica, assembly GCF_902728285.1. Taxonomy (NCBI): domain Eukaryota; kingdom Metazoa; phylum Cnidaria; class Hydrozoa; order Leptothecata; family Clytiidae; genus Clytia; species Clytia hemisphaerica. Next base: position 454,170 of record NW_027104374.1, read on the forward strand.
ATTTATTATGGCACGAAGACGCCAAGGAAAAGTACAGCCTCGCCGAAAAAGAGCCGCGTTAATGATCATAAGCTGGTAGAACGGCAGAAAACGATAGCGACTAGTATAACAACAGCGCGTTCGAATCATCGTAAAGATACTGTCACTATGAAACGCCTAGTAGCGTTGAACGGGAAAATTCAAGAGCGTCAAGCAACTGCGCTTCGAGTCGATAAACTAAAGATTCAAGGTGTCGGCGTGAATGGACCCATACAAAGGGTTCCTACTAAATTACAAGCTGATCGGAACACTACAAAAAAGATCGATACGGCTGAGCTGGTTTCGCCTCTTTTAAACGCGCTAAGAACTGATAATACACAGTCGGCTCAATATAAAAAACTTTTGAATCGAAACTCATTCTTATCAGCGAAACATCCGACTCAAATTATTAATAAGACTTCAGCTAAACCTAGACTGGAAACTCGGTACTCTCTAGATGAGCAAAAATTACTAGAGAGAAGGGGGAGTGATGAGAAGACTTTACTAACAATTCGAGAATATTTGAGGCGGGAGAACGCACGCTATATCAAAGAAGAAGAATCAGTGAAAAAAATTTTATTTCAAAATTGGTTACATAATATTCAGATAGTGACAGTTGATGAAGGCTTTGATGGCGATGGTCGAGATTCGATTGATTGTTCGGTTTTTGATCTACCCGTTGAACTAGAATCTCAAGTATCTCCTGTTTGACATTTTATTCTATTATTATGTTGTCTTTTGAATAACTAAATTTTGTCGCAATTATTTTGTGAAATTTTCCCAAGAAAGTGTTTATAAATTTCTATATTTGAGCAAGGAATACAATCTTTCATTTTTAACTTTCAGTTTTTGGACCTACCTCCGGGTGCCCCGGTGGAGGTCCTATAAATTAACCCATGTCTGTTCGTCCGTCCGTCCGTTCGTTCGTCCGTCCGTCTGTTACCAGCTTTTCTCAGGATTGGCTCATTAGTTTTTTCTGATTTTTTGCACAATGATGCAAAATGGCAATGCCCAGAACGTGACGGAGCCCAATTTTTGAGAAAAAATTTATTTGGGCAAATTTGGGCCAAAAACTACCTAAAAATAGGGTTTTTTGGACTTTGTGCAAAATCCTGTCATTACTTTTTCCTGATTTTTTGTACAAAGATGGAGGGCAAGATTCTCTAAAGAATGGCTGAAGTGGTTTTTCCCGGAAAATTCTTATTCGCCTTAAAAAACGGATTTTCGTATTTTGGGGGAATTCCCTTTAACCAAATAAGAAAATATAGCTTTTAACAATGTTGACTCATTATTTTTTTCTGATTTTTTGCACAATGATGCAAAATGGCAATGCCTAAAATGTGTCGGAGCCCGATTTTCGAAAAAATATATATTTGGGCAAATTTGGGCCAAAAACTGCCTAAAAATAGGGTTTTTTGGACTTTGTGCAAAATCCTGTCATTACTTTTTTCTGATTTTTTGTACAAAGATGGATGGCAAGATTCTCTAAAGAATGGCTGAAGTGGTTTTTTCCGGAAAATTCTTTTTCGCCTTTAAAAACGGATTTTCGTATTTTGGGGAAATTCCCTTTAACCAAATAAGAAAATATAGCTTTTCTCAAAGTTGACTCATTATTTTTTTCTGATTTTTTGCACAATGATGCAAAATGGTAATGCCTAAAATGTGACGGAGCCAGATTTTCGAAAAAAAATATATTTGGGCAAATTTGGGCCAAAAACTGCCTAAAATAGGGTTTTTTGGACTTTGTGCAAAATCCTGTTATTACTTTTTTCTGATTTTTTGTACAAAGATGGAGGGCAAGATTCTCTAAAGAATGACTGAAGTGGTTTTTCCCGGGAAATTCTTATTCGCCTTAAAAGACGGATTTTCGTATTTTGGGGAAATTCCCTTTAACCAAATAAGAAAATATAGCTTTTCTCAATGTTGACTCATAATTTTTTTCTGACTTTTTGCACAATGATGCAAAATAGCAATGCCCAAAATGTGACGAAGCCAGATTTTTAAGGAAAATTATTTTGGGCAAATTTGGGCAAAAAACAGCTTAAAAGGTTTTTTTGGCCTGAATGGTTCAAGTGATTTTCGTATTTGGGGAAATTCCTTTTTACCATTTTACATTATTCAACACACAAGCTTTATTTTTCCATTCTGAATTTTTGTACAATTATTGTCACTTTTTTTTTATTTTCATCTGATGTTAATCATTAGGTAGGTCCATTCAGCATGTTGCTTGTTACTCTTAAAATGAACCGTGTTGAGAATTGGGTAGTGTTTTATATTTTGGGCAAGTACAAGCCCTCTTTATAAGAACATTCAACATTTTTGAAGCCTTCAAATGTTCTTAGCTTTTTTAGTTTAAAGACTGAGATGTTATTAATATGTTCTTATTTTCAGCATGAGTATTTTTGGTTGTTTTTGTGAATATTTTCGGGTATTGTAGTATGACGTGCCCTATGTTGCAAAACTATTTTCTCTGGCTTAAAAAAACATTGTTTGCTAAAGACAGTTCATGATTTTCTCTTTTAAAAATGAACTTTTTTCACTTTTGATATTGAACTTTTTTCGAATGAAATTTAAAACATCCGATCATCATCAGTAAAAATTGAAATGGATTTGAAATTGAAAATGAAATTGAAATGCATTTCAATTTTTACTGTGGTGATCAGAAGACACCGAAGCGTCTAAATTATGTTTTAAATTTTATTCAAATAAAATGAAAACGCTTCTGTGCTTGAATTTTACGTTGAAAATATTCAGGAGGATCAATCAATTTAATGAATCTTTTTCGCTTTTAAAGAGTTAAGCTTTTTCGCTTTTAAAAATAACTTTTTTCGCTTTTAAAACTGAACTTTTTTCGCTTTTAATCGGTGTTTTCCACCCGGACCAGCTGCATCAGTTCAAAAAGAGAGTTACCCCGATTTTACTTTAATTGAATATCGGATTTAACAGGATATGGTTGCGTAATTTTACCAAATAATTGCATCATCCCTTTTAGTGGGAACCGTAAAGTGGGAACACTAAGTGGGAACCCCAAAGTGGGAACCTAAAAGTGGGATCTATAAAATGGAAACTCTAAGTGGGAACCTCAAGCTGGGAATCCTAAAGTGGGAACCCAAAAGTGGGAGCCCTAAAATGGAAACACTAAAGCTTTTTTCACACGTACGTAAAATCTTACTTTAGACCTTACGAAAAATTGTTCGTAAGGCTGTCTTTTGGGAATTTCCCCTCCCTTAAGTACAGTTTTTGTCCCGTAAGAGGGTCTTAAGTGACTTTTCCTTCCATTCAAAATGTTTTGAACATAAGCAAACTCTACTTAAGGCCTTAAAACGCTACTTAAGCTGAGGGAAATTCCCCACTCTTCAAGGTCTTAAGTAAAATTTCACGTACATGTGAAAAAAGCTTAAGAGTGAACCTCAACATGGGAACCCAAAAGTGGGAACATTAAAGTGGGAACCGTAAAATTATTATTATTATTACTAGTCATAGCTTTCACTAAATGCCCTAAACAGAAGATGATGTCATGCACTTATAAAGCTTTTAATGCTTCAAAGATTATATAAAACATTAAAAATAATCAGGAATAATTTATTGATTAAATTATTGAATGATTGATTAATTGATATAGGCATATGCTTGAAAAAAAAAATTATATTCCATTAACACAATACTTGAAGAATTCATGCAGCTTGATAATTTGATAAAATTTAAGGAAAAGCTATTCTAAAATATATATTTCAAAAATTATGGTATCATTAGCTTACTGGTTTTCACATCTCCTGTTTGTTTTTTTCTCCCAGTTCCTTTCTTACAACAATATATGTCATGACTGTTATTCACAATAGACCTTTTCTGCTCAGGTGAGTTAAGGAAAGTCCAAAACCTATTTCCCGATTTTTCCACCGCTTCCCATTGTTCCTTAACTCTCGTATATAGCTCTAAAAAAGCGTATTAATGAGAGGATTTCGGAAAGTGATGGGCCGAAAATTTAAATTAAGCCAATCTCAAGATATCGACCAAAAACTGATTTTGACGTCATGAAATACATCGAAAAAACACGTCATAAGTAAGATTCAAATGACGTCATTATTGAAAACAGCGATAACTTCAAGTCTATTAATGCAATCAACACCAAATTTTGACTGGAGACGTAGATTAACGATTCTAAAAAATTTGTTGAGAAATTTTCAAAATTTTTAGATGACGTCATTTACTGTCGGTAAAAACTAAAATACGCCAAATAATGATGACGTCATCAAAAAATTTCAAATTTTTTTAATGCATAATTTCAAAATCAACAATCAAGGTCTCCAGTCGAAATTTGGTGTTAATTGTAGTAATAGAATCGAAGTTATCGCTGTTTTAAAAAACGACGTCATTTAACTTGTCTTTTTGACGTGTTTTTTCGACGTATTTCCTAACGTCAAAATCAGTTTTTGGCCGATATCTTGAGATTGGCTTAATTTAAATTTTCGGCCCAGCACTTTCCGAAATCCTCTCATTAATACGCTTCTTTTGAGCTATATAAGAGAGTTAAGGAACAATGGGAAGCGGTGGAAAAATCGGGAAATAAGTTTTGGACTTTCCTTAACTCACCTGAGTGATAATGCCGCAGACATCTTAGATTGTAGGCAAAATATATAGCGGTGAATAAATCAACAAGGCAACCAATCAGAAATAGCTTACTTTTTTCATTGGATGCTATATTTCAACAATTCTCTATTGCTACTTTGCCTAATAAACAATAGTCAAGAGAATACTACGTATAAAATTTATCAAAAAGTTCTGCGCCATCTTAAATTGGGTGAATGAAATAGAGACCAATCCTAGTTAAGGCCCGGGCTCCTCTTGTGTACGCTGTGATTGCACTTCTCAAGCAAAATCTTCTATGTTGCTGGTCAAAAGTAAAATAATATAATTGTGGTCTATTCAGACTTACAGTCGAGAAAAGTTGAAATGCGCTTTAATTTTTTTTCAATTGCATAGTACTTTTTCATGATGCAATCTTTTCTCCAAGCTGAAAGGATTGAAGCCATTAAGATGATCGCAGCGCAGACAATGAAGAGACGTGCCTCCAGGAAGCTAGACTTTTTGAGTTTATAGCTATATACTTTCACTTTATTGTGTTTCCGTATGAATGTCTGTGTATCTATTCTAACCACCGTTAAATGCCTTCGGGAAGGTCCCTCCATAACTTGGAAAGCCAGAATTGGAGCTATTTCACCAAACCACTGGAGCGTAAGTTATTTAGAAAAAGTTGAATATGCGCATGTAAAGTTAAACGAACGTAAAAACAGTGAATACACTCTAAGTGAGGTAAATCTATTTCAAAGACCAAAAGAAAAAGTTTGTTTACATTGATTGACATTCAGCATTCATTCAACCACTTTTGGATTCAACTTTACATATGGCCATATGCATACATTCAACATTTTTGAACTTTGCCGGTATCTTGTTTTACTAAGTTAAGAAGGACTTTCTCGAGTTACGACCATATGATGGTATTTAAAGCTCAAGAAGCTCTATAAGCAATAAAGCTAGTTATTAATATAATAACAGACGAAGATAAATTAGAGTTTGAACAAAAATATCAAATGTACGTACATTAAAAAACTTGAGCAAATTTCTTTAAAGATTCCAGAAAAAGAATTGAAATCATTACTGAAATGAACTTCTGACTAAATTACAGTATTTAGTATTCAGTTTCAAAGACAAGAAACAAAATTTGACATACAAAACACTTATTTTTCCAAATTCTCTTTGAGTCAATGAATCAGCTCATCATCATTGTAATTCGTGTTATATCATACACCGTTTTAATTTGCATTTATAACACTCGCTTCAGCTTTTCAAAGCTAAATCAAAACTAATAAATTGTAATACGTAATAATGGTAGTAGCGTATAACGTAATATGAAAATACGCATACTACTGTCCCGAAAAAAAACCGAACATTTACGGAAGAGACTAACTACGGGGATGTTTGCGCGACAAAACGCACGCACAAAAAAACAACAAAATTTATCGAGATTCCAGTCCAATATCTATGTGTGAAGCTATGAGTGCCTCCCACTGACCTTTATATAAAGTTCAGTGGTGCCTCCTCGTCGCTGTGCTCCTGTGGGGGCAATTAAAAGGAATAATTACAGGTTGTAGGCACTCAGTGGGCCTCTAAACCGATCCCAATATACAAATTTCGTGAATCGAATTTCTTTGGATGGCTTTTCCATACTTCTTTCAACTTTTCTTTGAAGCCTTTTACGGAATCAGCTACCGCAGATTTTTTTCCGTCAGCGGACGCAGACCTGAATTAGCGGTCTACTCCCTGAAGACTTGATGCAGTGGTCGAATATTTTTTAACGGCCAAAAACCTGGAGAAAGTGAATTGTAGAAATATTTGTTATATATAAATCTTTTTTATAAATTCAATCAAGATTTTTATATGATGTTTCAATGGGAAATAGTATTGAAAACAAATGAAATTAAAAGATAAAAACTGATGAAAATTATGCTAATAACTCGTCTCGGACTACCCATCTTTCGTCTTCGATACCACTGCCAGGGTCGGATACAGGAGGTAGGCTATCTTATTCATGGAGAGTAATTAGTTACCATATAAGGTAATGCGATAATAAAGCGCACTCTCCTCCATTGGTTATAGCCTCCCTCAGTATCCAAGCCTGACTGCACTAACCACTGGACCATGCCCGCAACTGATGCCTTGCCGAGTGGTTCAAGCTACTTAAACTGACCCTAACTTATCTATTAGTATCAGGTATTCGGCTGGTGACTTGCTAAATCAGGTCTTCGACCGTTAAATTAGGTTTTCGGCCGTTAATTCAGGTCTTCGGCCGCTAAATCAGGTCTGCGTCTACCGTGAAAAGCACAGCTCAAAATCATATATTTACGCTGTGCCGACGAATCGATATTCTATTCATCACGCAATCAACTAAGACAAAAGTAACCATGACGACCATCCAAGATCTTGGATGAGGTCAAAAGTTGATATTTTTATTCCCGTCGTTGAAAACACAACTTACAAAAAGTCATCAATGCTTTGTAAAAAGAGTCAGTGATAGAGAATCATAACATAAAGTCTGTGTCTATTATTTCCATTCAATTAAAGTGACATTTCCATAATTAAAAGTTTAGTAATTACTGTTATACATTTGGGGATCATATAAAAGATTTCTTTCGAAATAAACTCATTTCAATTACACTTGGAGGTTTTTGGGGAATTCGTAAATAGTAAACTGCATACTGATACAGTCTGCTAGACATTAATATGGTAATTTCTTTGATTTTTTGTACAGTGATTAGATTGACACACGCGCGATAACATTTCTATTATTTGTCTTCAGAGGTTAATATATTCTTCGAAAACTTAACCTCTGATACTCAGGGTAGTCTGCGTCCGCTGACGGAAAAAAAATTTGCCACGCCTACCTTTAGCAGTCAGGAACTATTGTAAATTAGGCTATGTTCACCGATTCTGGCCTAACTTGGATACGATGGCTTAATTAAGCCAGAAATTGTAGCCTAATTCCAATTTTTGACTAGGATTTCAAAATCTGCGTCAATATTTAGCATAAAATGTCAAACTCTTATTTAATTGAATAAGTTCCGAATGTTTTTGGGTAAAATTTGAGCGGACTGGGAAAATATTCAGTTTTTAAATATTGTCCTGTTTCAGCAAGATTATGTTTACATATACAGTCAGGAACTATTGCAAATTAGGCTATGTTCGCCGATTCTGGCCTAACTTGGATACGATGGCTTAGTTAAGCCAGAAATCGTAGCCTAATTGTAGGTTGGAAGGAGCAAAATTCCAATTTTTGACTTGGATTTCAAAATCCGCTTCAATATTTAGCATAAAATGTCAAATTCTTATTTATTTGAATAAGTTCCAAATGTTTTTTGGGTAAAATTTGAGCGGACTGAGAAAATATTCAGTTTTTAAATATTATGCTGTTTCAGCAAAATTATGTTTACATATATACAGCAGTACAGTCGAAATTATTTCAAGATTAATGTAAACAAACGTAATCCGAACTTTGCTTTAGAAACATGTTTTAACCATCTATTTTTTATCTTCATAATAAACTTGTTTTGTACACTTTTAAATTTTATGAGCAACCTTGTCAGCTATAATACCTTAAAGGAAGAAATTTTGGTGGGAATTTAATTTGGTGGATGGCCAAAAAAGTTTTTTCAGAGGGAATTTAATTTGGCGGATGGACGAAAAAACTAAATTTGGCGGGAATTTAATTTGGCGGTCGCTTAAAAATTTAACCTTGATGGCGTCACAGCGAAAAAATAGCAAAAACACCTTAAAAGAGATCATATTTTCAAAATGTTTAATTTGGCGGGAATTTAATTTGGCGGATGGCGGAAAAAAGAAATTTTGGCGGGAACTTAATTTGGCATCCGTCAAATCCGCCAAATTTTCTTTCCGCCAAAATTTCTTCCTTTAACTTAAGGTATATAAAAAAACGTAAAAAAGACCTTCCTCAATTTAAATATTTAATCAATCTATCAAGTGTAAATTTAATATCTTAATAACATATCTTTAAGATCAGCAAAACCAAAAAACTATACTTTTAAAGCCCACGATATCAACAATATATTATGATACTAAAGTTTTTTTTTCATTTTTCAGACAAAAAATGGCGCGCTGCATGTAGAACTTAAATCGGCTTAATTTGGCTATCATGGCCAAATTAAGCTAAATTTTAATAAGATAATCACATCTTTTCACTCCGCTCTAAAAAGAGAAAAGTTTTTCGCTTTAAATACTCTTCTTACATCTTAGTACAAGGACGAAGTCCATGTAGTAAGAAGATTGACGCGGATTTTACTTGTTCTCAAGATATTTAGGTTTGAATATTTCATATATCCAAATTAAGCCATTAATATCCTAACTAGGATATAAATTCTATCCTAATTAGGCAAATATCCTAGTTTGGCCATCATAGCCTAATTTGCAATAGTTCCTGACTGTTTAGAGAGAACAGAAATACATGATATGCATGATGGCTGCTGGGAGTCATCCGAATCTGCACGGATTTTCCCTTTTTTTTCGAAACAAATATGGTAGACAAAGGAGCGGTAAATAAAAAATATTCTCCTTTCGTTGTTCTGTTGTCTGGTCAGCACTGCTACTCATTTCTCGCTCTGTTTCAATCTTTTCACGCTTCACAAGTACTTTAACTCGAGGAAGATCACATACTGAAAGATTTTCACATGAAGAATTGGATTTTGTAAGTGTTTTTTATTTTAATGTTCTTATTTTTGTTTTGAACAAAGAGTCAAGACAAGACAAATCAAATTTTTCAATCTGGCAGACCACAAGGACCAAGGACTGGACTGGAGTTTGGTTATTAATAGACAAAGGCCTTCTTAGGGGCACTGACCTTGTACCCTGTGACTTCAGTCAGGCACATCCTGGCAAATGAACAGGGTATTTTTCACTTGCGACCATTGGCAAATGAACGGGGTCGAAAACGAAAGTGACGTAATAGCGCGGAATACCCAGTTTAATTGAACCGGGTTGGAAATATTTTGCTTCATTTCAAAGAACTGCATAGATGAAATTTTTTTTCCATGGGTCAATTTTGTCTTTGAAGATTGAAGAAACTTTTAACGAAAAAATAAAGTTCCCAGTTTTCTTCCTTTTTTCCCTTTTTCAGTTTGAAGTTCATTTTTATTCATTTTCACGCTTTTAGCCTGAGACGTCCTATCTCATTTACACTGGGTGACGAATACCCCATGCAAATGCTCACCCCGTTCATTTGCCAGGATGTGCCTGACTGGACTTGACTTTGGATCCCGTAGGATCCTATGTTTGCTTCCACTGATGCAAATTTTTTACGTTCTCACAGCGGTAGGAAGGGTTGGGAGCTGTTTCTATTAAATTCTGTAAATTTCAAGCTATTAGTATTTTATAAATGACAGTATTCTGTTGTGTCTCGGTGGCGTCTCGGTGGCGTCTCGGTGACGCAAGCAGTTAGGCATAGACCTTTTCGCCTTTCAATCCGCCATATTGAATACAGCGCGATATTGCGGTTTTCAGGCAAAAAGCCTTACAAAACACCCAAAATATTGATGCCAAAAGAGCCTCCAAATCAACTGAAGAACCACCGAAGTTGTTGTTTTTCTCTTTCTTATATTAGCATCTTGAAAGCTTTGTTTTTTGTTTTTTTTTTCAAATTCAGTGTATTTTTAAGAACATATAAACAAGCCAGATATAAGCAAATGAGTTCTTGTTTTACACGGGAACTTTTAGCGCTACTCGCGCTGCCATTGGTCCCATTTATGTTTACCTCGCAATTTCAACGGATCCATTTTTATAGCGCGATTGTTTTTGTGGAATTTCCGACAAGGTGTATTGTATGCAAAAACTATGATGGTGGCCGAACATGCATAATTGACATTATACCGTGAGATTGGGTAAGTTGCATCAGTGGAGGCTAACATGCATAAAATACAAATTTAAATCAAAACAAAGATGGTAGAGTGTAGAGCTGCGAGCGGAGCTGCGTAGTTGTATTTTAATGACCAGACAGGTCATTCATTTGAGGGCTATGCATGTTAGCCTCCACTGATGCAAGCTACCCAATCTCACTTAGTTTCTTTTGAAAACTAGAAATAATCAAATTCGCTCATCTCTTAGAACAAGCACTTCTAAAAACCATAACATTAGACATAAACTCAAGCTGAAAAATCACCCGCGAAGGTACAATGATAATCCTTATTTAGCTGAGGGCGGTAAATTATTCTCCTGGGAATAGAACAGCCAAACGATCAAATCAAAACATTGATCTGAACCCGCTGAATGTGTGACGTCATAATTACTGCTTTCAGTTTGCGTGTTTTGAAAGTTGATGTGTGTACTTTGTCTTGGTGGAGTTTTTTAATGGCATGAAAACAGAATATGTAACGCCTTTAAGAACAAATTTCTAAAAGGCTATCGTTGTTCTGTAAATATTTATTTTTGGGTTAAGAAATTCGATCTTTTATTGTTCTAATGATTATAATATTTCTTTATACTGTAAGATGCTTTGTTTTCTTTGTGTAAACTTGCATATATTTTGCATATTTTCCAACTAAATCCAACCACGGCTTTTTCCTTCCTCTATTTTTGCACACAATTCAAGATGGCGAATGGAAAGGCGAAAAGGTCTATTGGGGTTGATAAACCAAAGGTTGCTATAATCCCCATAAATTGCATCTCCCAAATGATCTCTCTCTTGATACTTTAATCAGATTAAATTTGCCCAAAGATTAAATTTCGCTAGCGAAAAAGATCCTGAAATTTTCTGGATTTAATTTTGCGAGTCACAGTTTTGAAAATTTTTGCGTGGATTTAATTTCGTGAGTAAGCCTGAAAACAGCTGAAAAATAGCCATTTTTGCCACAAAATGGAGACTTCAGACTGGTTTTTCCGCTGAAAATGTGATTAAAAAAATTTTGTGGTAGATTTAATTTTGCGAGTCAGAAATCATATGCATTTTCGCAAGAGTGACACCTACAATATCGAATGTCAACTACGAATTCTACAAACTGAGCAGAATCTTTAAACATGTCTTCAAACCTAACAAAGCAGGAGGACACGATTGTGTAAATTCTAAAATAATGAGATTAATCGGTGAAGAAGCTTTAACTGGTCTTCACTATATTGCAAAGAAAAGTTTTGAAACAAATAAATTTCCAACCAAACATAAAGTGGCAAAAGTAACTTGTATTTTCAAAAATAAAGGGTCAAAAACAAAAAGCGAAAATTTCAGGCCCATCTCCCTTCTTTGTTTACCAGGAAAAATGCTGGAGGCTATCATAGCTTCAGAAGTCGATGCTCATGTTTACCAACATCAACTCCTACTCTCGGGTGCCTAATAAAAGTACAGTCCAAAATAAACGTACGGGGGAGAGAATAAAATTGGAATTAATAAACGTACAGGCTGAAATAAAGGTACAGGCGAGAAATCAGAGCTAAAATAAATAAATGTACAGGCTAAAATAAACGTACAGGGAATAATCTACCAATTTCTCAAAAGTAGAACATCCAGGTCGAAACGACTGACTTAAGTATAGGCATATCTCTTATAGATCAATGACAAGTACTAAATAAGCAAAACGTTCGAATTTACTCTTGTAACACTCGAAATCTCCCACAATACGTTCGAATGTAATTAACGGCCTTTCAGCATATCTTACTTGAACAAAAAATAACAAATTTTTTGCAATATGAATTGGGCGATATTGGGTGAAAATAAATAAACGTACAGGAGGGAATAAACGTGCAGGCGGGAAAATTCTTCAGAATAAATAAACGTACAGTTCCTAATAAGGTGCGTACAGGCGGGAAATTTGACACGAAAAAAATAAACGTACATGTACGTTTATTAGGCACCCGAGAGTAAGTAATCAGCAATGGGGTTTTAGAAAGGGACGATCTCCAGAACTCATGCTTATAAGAATGTGTAGTAGATGGCTCTCATTACTAGACAAAGGGAAATTTATTGGAGTTCTGCTAATTGATTTTAGTAAAGCCTTTGACAGCGTCTGCCATAAAACTTTATTAAAGAAAATCACTGCCATTGGAATCTCAGGTGACTTGTTCGAGTGGTGCAAAAGTTATCTAAGTGAAAGGCAACAGTTTGTTAAAATTGGAAATAGTAAATCAACCATCAAACCAGTAGAGCAAGGAGTTCCACAGGGCTCCATCTTAGGCCCTAGATGCTATTCCTACCATGCAAATGACCTTCCAGATGCAACAAAATCAGAAGATACTCTTGAGGATGAGAATCAAGATGAAACGGAAATGTTTGCTGACGATACTACAGAATCCAGTGCTGCAGATACTATTGATGAATTGATACCAAAAATCCAAGCAGCTGCCAATAAACTGCACAATTGGTCAGCTTTGAATGGAATGATAATTCATCCTGGAAAAACGAAAATCATGATCATCTCCAAACGTAAATTTTATTGGTCCACACTGCAGAACATCACCATGAATGGAAGAAACCTTGAAATTGTGGATCACCAGAAGGTTTTGGGAACCACCATTGATGATTCCTTATCCTGGAGAGTACAAATTGATAAAAACGAAAAGCACTATCGCACAAAAAAAATCAAAATGTTGAAACGTATGGTTATTCTTGGTAATGTTGTCATGTCAAAATTTTACTTTGCAACGATTATTCCATCCGTTACTTATAATATAACAGTATGGGGCAACAATAATGTTATCTTGAAAAAGCTAGAAATTCTGCACGTACGAGCTGCTAGACGAATATTCCAACCACCTGACCATTTGTCTGACGATGAGGTACTAAAGGCAGCTGGATGGATGAGTATTGAATATTTGTATAAACGAAGACTGTTATGTCTTATGCACAAAATATTTTACAGAAATATTGATTCAGAACTATCAAATATGTTTTGTATTTTGAACTCAAAATCTACTCCTCAACGGAGGGACAATCAAGTAAAAATTGCTAGTCAATTCAAAACAACAAATCAAAATACTTTTGTTGTTAGAGCTTCCAAGATATGGAATGCAATGCCGAATGAACTTACCAATGTGTCAAAATTTGACATTTTTAGGAATAAATTGAAAAATTTTAAAGATAAGATCAATAAATTTTCTTTTACATATAATTCATACAATATTAGAGATGACTATGTATTTATTTAGTTAATCTTTATCAAACAACTTACACATCATTTCCCATGAACTTTGCGTTACATTAAATTCTTTGACTATGAAACATAAACTTTGAAGTCCTATCTTAGCTATATTCTTGGTAAACAAAACAATTCGTTTGCTTAATTTCCCTATCTCACTTTGATGACCTAGATTTTAAAATTTTATTTATTTTTTTAGATACATAGCTTTTAATTTTATATTGCACATGTGTAGGTTTTTATGACTCATAGGTTACATTAGGTTAGCTCAAGTCTAGTTCTAATTAACTCCTATAACAAAACTAAATCTCACTTAAGCCACATAAGCTTATCAAGCTTACTTTTTTCTCTGGTTAACTATCCTTCAGAAATCTCTGCACTAATAATTCTTTTATCTCTATTTACAGCATATACATAATTTTAATACATTTTAACTATTTTTCATTTGTAGTATAGTCCTTAGTTGCAGGTCCACATCGTTTTTTAACCTGCTTTATCAAATAAATAAAATAAAATAAAAAAAAAAGTTTTAATTTCGTGAAAGTTGCAAAAATTTGCGAAATCGTGAAATATAATTTCGCAAAAGTTAATCTGATTAAAGTATGCAACGGGCTTAAGAACTGACATCTTGTTATTTAGAATTTTCAAAAGACTCACTCTAGATCATTAAATTGCGTCATTAGTTATATCTTTGTGATGCAAGAGGTAAGGGCATTTTTCATTGATGTCCCTAGCGGTTTAGTCGCGCGGCTGAGGTCGAAAAAAGTGGCTAGAAAATGATTTTCGTGATATACCTCTTAGATTTCACTTTTTTCGATGGAAACTCTCGAATTAGTATGTGTAGATTACAAAATCAAAAAGTTTCCACGATATTATCGTGCAAGTAACGAGTAATTGGCGATGTTTTGCGTTTCCAGGCAAAATTGCAAGGCCTGGAAATTCATGATTTTTGGGGGGTCTTCAAATTAAAAAAAAGCCTATATCACATGATAGAGATCTTCAAACTGAGCAAAAAAGTGTATTACACTTTACAGCAAAGTCCCAACTTCTCTAGATCAAAAGTTATGGGCCTATTTGTGGTCAAAAAGGTGTTTAATTTTGCATAAATTAATGCAGATTGTGGGGAAATTCCCTGTTTTCCATCAGTTTTTTAAAAAGATGAAAAACAAAGAAAATTTAAGAATTGACTTTTGAATAACTGTGCTTTTTAATATTTCAACACGAGTGATTCATTCACCTTAGAAGATCATTACAATATCAATAATTTTACAAAAATATTTATTCAATCGTAAGATATATTCCAGAGTTTGATTCTTGTCTCCTCTGCAGATTATATCGAGAACGATTTTTTTAAAGACACAGCTTATTATTTCAAACTTTGAAGTATCAGTTTAGACGAAATATTACTATTTATTTCTCACTTTTTAAAATAACATCTTTTCACGCAAAATCCACTATATTTCCTTGTGACGTCATCAACTACTCAATAATTCTACCAGACTAATAGTACTAGGAGATCTGTTTGAGTCCCGATAAAAGTTTGGAAAAATATAGCTACGAAATATTTAATTAGGAAAAAAATACTTCACTCTTAATTATCTTTTCAACAATAAGAAAACTGCTATCTAATTCAAATTCTATAAAAGAGTTATAACCATTCTTTTCTCAGCTCCAGATAATTGAAACACAACTTTTCCCCTGCTTTTTTATTCTGAATAGCAAATTCAGTTTTTTTGAAAATTAAAAATTTCTCCCTATTTTCCTTCAGATAATATGGCATGTTTGCTACTTACAAGGAAGCTTTATGGTCAACCTGTGGTTCGGTCTTTCACGCAAAATATCTCAAATGTGTCCGTGAAAACAAGATTGTCATTGCCAACTAGAAAGCCACAACAACTTGTGACGAGAACGTTCCAAACAACATCAAAGGTTCATGCAGCACCTCTTGGACCATTACTTGTCAAGTTATCATCGCCTTTATATCGCTTCGGATTTCTCTACCTTGGTCGAAGGCTTCGTCAGTATTGGAATAATTTACCACCTGGTAAACGAGAAAAGTATACTAAAACATTCACTAATAGTCGGAATGCAATATTTGGAGGTGTTTTTGCATTCGGTGGTTTATCAGGGTTGTATTATATTTCACATTTAGAAGAAGCGCCTGTGACGCATCGTAAACGGTTTATGATTTTGAATCATTCACAACTAGAAAAAGTTGCAGCCTTTGAATGGCAGAAAATGGACGAGATGCTTGAACGAAAGAAATTGCCACCCCATCATCCTCTATTCAAGAAGGTTTACAAAATCGTAAAGCGAATACTGATAGCCAATCAATCGAGAGAAGTGAACGGGATAAAATGGGAGGTCAATGTTGTTGATTCTGATGAAGTCAACGCATTTGTTTTGGCCAATGGTCAAATATTCGTCTTCACTGGTATACTAAATGAAATGGAAAATGAAAACGAACTAGCAGGTGTGCTCGGTCATGAAATTGCTCATGCTATTATGGGACATTCTGCCGAGCTTCTTAGCTTAGCAGGATTTTTTAATGTATTTTCACTTGCGATTTTGACGACACTATGGGCGGTCATCCCCACTGATATCGGGGCGTTTGCCGCTTCACTTCTGCAAAATACAATTGAAGACTTGATTATTAACTTACCTTACTCGCGAAAAATAGAGCAAGAAGCGGACGAAGTTGGTCTCTTACTGGCCGCGCGGGCGTGCTATGATGTTCGTTACGTGCCAAGATTCTGGCATCGAATGCATCTAAAAGACGGGGGTGGTAGTGACGCCATCATGAAATGGTTTTCAACTCATCCAACAAACGCCAGTCGTGTTAAACAAATTGATGAACTGATGCCGGAAGCTCTTGAATTGAGGTCTTCTTTTCAATGTCCACAATTACAAGAATTCTATGATGCTTCTCATAGGTTTAGACAAGTTCGATTGATTTGACCATTTTTAGTTGTGAATATTCTGAACTCTCTGAATTGATTGATGATTTAGTATTTTACAAACTCTCTGTGGATCTAATATTCTCTCAGTCGAAAAAGCCTTCATTTACTTCACGTAGGCTTTTCATCAACTCGCCGATGATTTGGTTATGTTTTTGTGCGGCTTTTGTAAACAAACTTTCAGTAGTAGCGTGTAAGAAGGATTTTTTTATTCTGTATCTTACTTCTCAGAGAAAAAGCCGTGAAATTGCCTACTTCGTTGACACTTCCCCTTTTCCCTGCTAACACGCTACTGCTAACTCTCTAAAATAGTAATATAGTTTAAAGTAAAGGATAGTATATTTAGAATATTTTGTTCAGTTTCAATTCAATTTTGTACCATTTTGTAAATTTTATGATTTTTGTATAGGTCTAGGTTGTTTTTACACAACGTGATGTAGTGGGAATCTAAAAAGAGATAAATGTTTTTTTTCTAACTTATTCCCGGATTATACGTTGATACATTTTATCTGTAACTGCTGTTTACCTTTTCATCAAGTATAAAGTCAGGATAACTTTTTTTGAGGACTATGACTTAAAAAATTTCTGAATTCGCTGAATCTATAAAAGTCTAAGCTAAATTATAGGCTGAGTGATTTTTCCCTGATATTTTTCCCTATAAAGCTTTTTTCAAATGTACGTAAAATCTTACTTAAGACCTTACGGGAAATCGTTCTTAAAGCTTTTTTCACATGTACGTAAAATCTTACTTTAGACCTTACGGTAAATCGTTCGTAAGGCTGTCTTTTGGGAATTTCCCCGACATTATGTAGAGTTTTTGTTGATTAAGAGGGTCTTACGTGAATTTTCCTTCCGTTCAAAATGTTTTTTACAATACAATAAGCACAATACTCCAAACTTCTAGGGGAAGCTGCCCATAAAGCCATCGATAGATTTAAAAAAGAATTACGTGTTACGATTAGGAACCTTGTATCGATCATTTTGTCAGAGTATGAAAGCCGCTGCCCACTTAGACGTGAAGATTTAAAGATAAGAAACTTTCAATGATAATGTGATGCGACTCTCAATATTAACAAAATGCCAGCCCAAAAATGTGTCCTTATGAAATTAATATACTCTTTTAGTCCTACATCAGTTGAAACTATTTTGAATCGCATTTTACCAAGGATTTTCGGCAAAATTAAGTTTTTCAAAATCAAGCAAACAGTCTCTTTCTGTTCTTATAAATTAATAAATTGATGTTTTTTGCTTCCAATGATGGTACATCAAAGAAAAGCCGCTTTGAATAGATTTATAAAAGATTTCAACGACCATTTAGATCATTACCGAGACGTTTTCTCTCCATCTATATCTTTATTACCTTCATGGTAAAACTTACTTTAGACCTTACGAAAAATCGTTCGTAAGGCTGTCTTTTGGGAATTTCCCCGGCTTTATGAAGGGAAGGGAATTTCCCTAAAGGTTTTTTCACATGTACGTAAAATTTTACTTAAGACCTTCAGGAATGGGGAATTTCCCTAAGCTTACGTAGCGTTTTAAGGCCTTAAGTAGAGTTTGCTTACATTCAAAACATTTTCTACTTACTTACTTAATAGTTATCTAGAGTGGGAGAATCTGGAAACTGACACATCTCACCTACCTACCGTGAAGTCGGGTAACTTGCATCAGTGGAGGGAAACTTGCATAGCCATCAATCAAATGACTGACCAATCAAATAGCAACAAAAATTTCAAAACAAATGAACTACGCAGCACCGCACACAGCTCTACTCTATCATTTTTGTTTTGATTTAACTTTGTATTTTAATGACCAGACGGGTCATTCATTTGAGGGCTATGCATGTTTGCCTCCACTGATGCAAGGTAAATTAACCCGATCTCACGGTAGCAAAACAAAAGGTATATATAAAACTTTTATCACTTATACACATTGGCATCCCCTGCCATAAATTTTTCTGTGAAATACTTAGTAAATGATAATCTGTCTTACAACACAACTTAATCAAATATCAACAAATAATTCTGCCTGTAAAAATGAAGATCATACCTGTCTGTTGTCTGTGTTGTTGTTGTGTTGTGTGTGTAGTGATTTTCAAGGACAGTTCTTTAATTGTAAGATTCATATCACTTTATTGGTGCATTTACTAACTACACAAACTTAAAATACTATGCTAAAAGAAAAATAATCCTCTTTAAGTACTCTAAAAACACCAAAAACATGACAAAAACATGACAAAATTACAAAAAACAGAGCAAGTCTGACAGCTTCCCATGCTGAAATCCGTCATTAAAAAATTAAGAGAGCAATGTTTACGAATGCTTGGTTACGCCTTACCTAACACTTGCAGAGGGGAATCATTCAATTTTATCTTAGCGAGTGAGTCCATATTTCAGAGTTTTCGAGAATGTTCTAGAAGTTTCAACTACTTTCGTTTTCTAATTTTTCTTCCGCACCGCCGCCGCCGCGAAAGCCTATCGTAATACTTTCGCTATGCGAAATTAAAAAAACTCTACATATTGTGGGGGAAATTCCCATAAGACAGCCTTACGAACGATTTTCCGTAAGGTCTAATTGCTAATGTTAGGTCAAATTTATGTATAAGATATCTTAGCTTTAGAAGAGCAGCTCTAATATTAATATGATTGATTTTTTTTTACTTGGACATGAAGCCCAATTCAATTCCTACGAGTTAGACCAAAAATGACGATTTCTAACTCATGGGCATGCCCTTACTGGACGAGAGTGTCTTAGAAAATTGTAAGTGATAAAGGTCAAATCAGTCTGTGATAAAAAAGTGACCCTGAATAACGAGTGAATGGTACTGAAATTCTAAAATTTTCACTTTTTCCCAAATTTCCTCAAAAAAGGTACCCTACGGGTCTCAGGGAGGTAGAAAAGGTACCCTGACCAGCGGTACATCGTCGTACCCCAATTTTGCCCAGGTTTCTCAATAAAAAAGGTCGCCGTGGTATAAAAAGTTGTGTGCAATGATTTTTATGATATAAATGGAAGTGGGCCCAATGCCAGTGGTAGATAAAATTAAGAAAGTAAAATAAATTGAGACAGAGAGAATGAGTAATAAAAAACCGTCACGACGTGTTGGTATACTAGAAATCTCCAAAAACATTTTACGTTCCATAGGATACTGAAATACTAAAAAGGTGGTTGAAGAAGGAAAATAGGTACTAAAATTAGTGATTTTATAATTTTTCGGAATCTTTTTCAAAATTTCGCCGCCTTAAGCATCAGGACATACTTTCTAAAATCTTTCTTAGCACCCAAGTTAAATAGCGTTGGAAAGGTAAAATTTGCAAAAAGTGATGTGAGTAATGGATTCAAGGTATAAAAAGCTCTTTCCCGAATGCGTATATCGCCTATTTACAAGATAAAATCGATATATCACTTACAGCTTAGTACTTCAAAAATAGAAGAATATATAAATATTGCAAAAAAATAGAAATGGTGAATGTGAATCTCTCGAAAAGATGAAAAGTGACGAAAATGTTATACAAATAGAGTAAGTCAAATTTGCTGTCAATTTGTGATAGTCAGGACGTAATATTTCATACGGAAGTACTCAAAATAGGCCGGGCGTTTTCAAACGGTCTTTTGGGTGCTTCCGTATAAAACATTACGTCATGAAAATCACGAATAAGGCAACAAACAAAAACTCCAAAACGGTTAATCAAAAGACCCGATCTAACAGACCTAAACAGACAAGGGGTTTTGGGTGCTATTTGCAGGGGCTAAAACAAGAGGATGTCGTAGATGGAAAAGAATTGAAAAGCCGGTTCATTTACAGAATGTACAGAATTAGGATGATAGAAAAACTATTGTAAATATATTTCCCTTTCAGTAATTAGAAGAGGCCAGTTAAAATTTCAACAAATTAGCGTGGGGGGTGCTGCTTCTTAAGTTGGAGGACATGACCCCTTGCCTTGCCAAGATATCAGGGGGGGTCAGGGTCAGAATTCGCCGGAAACTCGGCCGTCGAAATAGTTCCTCGGTCGGCGGAATAGTCGTCCGGCCGGCGGAAATGCTATCCGGCCGGCGGAAAATTGGCCGTCGGATTAGTCATCCGGCCGATGGAATATTCGTCCAGCCGCCGAAATAGTCATCCGGCCCGCGGAAAATTGGCCGTCAGAAAAGTTATCCGGTCCGCAGAAAGTGAGGTCGAGTTATTTTTTTCGAGTTATTATTTTGAGCTACGAAAAAACGAGTTATGACAACATTTCCCGTAAATTTTGGTTTAACTATGATGTCATTGTCATCATCAATATCGTTTTTATCGTTTTTTTTGCTTACTTTAATTGTTTGAGTTGTTTCCTGTTGTTAACTGTTGTTATTTTAAATTGAATAACTTTTAGATTAGCTATTTAAAAAATTAATTCCCTATTAAATAATTCTACAATTCTATAACTCCTCGGTTCCCGAATACCAGATTGTTGATAAGGTTATTGTAATCAAGCTAAAGATTACGAAAAAGGACGCAACAACTCGGTTTTTCATAACTCAAAAAAAATAACTCGAAAAAAATAACTCGACCTCAATTTCCGCGGACCGAATAACTTTTCCGACGGCCAATTTTCCGCGGGCCGGGTGACTTTTTCGGCGGCCGGATAACTGTTACGACGGCCGGATGACTATTCCGACGGCCAATTTTCCACCGGCCGGATAACATTTCCGCCGGCCGGACGACTATTCCGCCGACCGAGGAACTATTTCGACGGCCAAATTTCCGGCGAATTCTGACCCGGATCCCCCCTGATACCAAGAGGACATTTGTGGTTGAGACATTTTAAAAACCCAATAATTAAAATTGTCTGTCTTAGAAAACAATTAATAGGTAGCTAATCCTCAGCAATATCAAGCAAATCTTTCGTTTGATTATTTTCCGATAACACTTCTTTAGGGTCAATTATTTCGATGACGTCATTCAAATTTTCCATTACGTTATCATTGTTGTTATTGTTCAAATGTTTCGTTTCTTCGTTAATATTTTCTTTGCATCCGTCCAATTTTAAAGATTTCGAACATTTCATACTGGTATTCTCATCATCTTCACTTTTCCGTTTTCTCTTTTTACCGGATAACATGAGAGTCCGTATATTTTCAGACTTGGGTGTATTACTCCTAGTAGCACGTTGTGGTGTTGTTCTATTTTTGGCGTATTTATTGATAAGTCTACGTTTGACAACCCTTTCGCTACCCGTTTTCCTTTCTATCCCTTTGTTAGGTGGAGTGTCTTGTTTTGCAGGTTCTTTTATAACAATATCATAAGAGTCCTTTGAAACTTTATCGACTTCAGTGCTTTCGACACTGCAAGGTTCTTTATTCATATTAGATGAGCATTCTCCTTTTTTAACAATATCTAATTTTTCAGTTTCAGTTTCTTCACTTATCGGCTTTAGTTTATTTCCTGAGTTTGCTCCGATAGTTACTGGGCTTTCCTTAGAGTTTAACGGGGATTTTAGCCAGGTCTCCATGAAGGATCGTGATGATTTTGGAGTAGTTGGTTGTAATGATCTTTGAGCGGGTGATGTGCGATTTTGTGATTTGAGATTCAATGTTTGGGGGCGGTTGGTGGACGACGTGGCGGAATCAATACTCATTGGAGTGGTGGAAGTGGAGATAGAAGCAGAGGGCGTTCGCTTGCTCACTGATGATTAAAAAGTTTTGAAGAATAAATATCGTATATTTGCAACAGTTAAAGAAACACCCTTAGATTGACTATGTACAAAAAGTGTAACTGACGACTTCTGCTTGAAATATTTTCGGATGGCATAGAGTTTTTTGAGGTGACTATATCGGTTTATATTTTTAGACGGCCAAAGGATTCTCGAATTTTAACTTTGATTAATGCCAAACCTAAACGAGTTATCAAATTTGAGAATGATACACGAAAATCGAAAAAATCTTACCAGCTGAACCACTACTAGCATCTGGTGTTTTGCAAACAGGAGTAGCTCTCGTTGATGGTGGAGGTTTGACGTTGATCGATTGAAGATCCCATTTAGCTAACACTTTACGATTGGTGGTTACTCTTATAGCTGGGCAGAAATATGGAAGTCTTGGCTTGTTACTGATCACTTCGTTTGTCGGTTCCTCAGCGTTTTCCTCGTTTAGAACTGGTTTAGAAAAAGAAGAAATATTAAAAAGTCAAACTCCGAATAACTATCAGAATGGTGGAGAGGAAGGAACAAAAAGAAATCAGCAGCCTATTCCACTCCGTAAAAGGGCTGTAACTAGTGTAGGTTTTTTCGATGAATGCGCCATCTTCTAAAATTCCTAACCAAACAAAAAAGATTTAGGAAAAAAGAAGACTGAAATTTTTAGCAGATTGGAGTTGTTTTCACAATCCACAATGAAAAGTAACTGCAGTTCCAGCTTGTGTTTTAATACTTTCAGATCAAAGAACAGTGAAAGACTCTAATGGTAACCCTATGTAATCCATCGTTGCCAAAGGATACTGAATTTGAAAACAGTACAAAAACTTTCAAAACAGAAGATTTAATTGGAATTTGGTGTCGTGTGTCTGAACATTGAGTTTTGTTTCAAATCATCTTTAATGATTTACCAGATGTTATAGTCTGAATCCCAGTACACGATCAAGAAAATTAATATGAACGAGTAAGAAGCGTTGGGTTTTTTTTTATCTGAATTCTACTATCGTTTCAAGAACAATGCATGGAGAAAATGAGCAAGTAGACATATGAAACCCAACAACAACCAGGAGGTTGACCATCAGGAGATTTCTTTTGATAGTTGCTCACTTAGCTTTGTTTTGGTTTTGGTCTTGGCTTTGTTGAAAACTTTACTGACAGCTTGATGTTTTGATGTTAATAGGAACACGAAGGTACAAACCATCAAGGTCATGCTTCAGGGATGAGGTTGCAGAAGATTTTTGGCGGCTTGAAAATTAATGCCAATAATGGATGTTTTTATAGAACTGAATTCTGAAGTTCATAAAAAAATTACATATACAAACAATATGAGGCCTCAAGATTATTGCAGTCAATCACGGTATGAATCTCCACCCGTCTTTGTATGTGTACTGTTTGGCGTAGTTTTGAATTCAGGATGTGTATTAATTATTTTCATTAGGTAAAAATTGCATACATTCAACCCACGTGGACAGACAGTGAGATTGAGCCGATGGACATGATCAAATTACAACAGGGGAATTACATTAAATGACATTTTTGTATGTAGCTCTTGGAATTCAAGATTGCACATAAATTTCAAAACAGACAAAATATTTTTTTGTATCAACAAGAATTTCTATTTCGTGGGATTGTTTGTAATATATTTGTAGGTATATGTAATCTTAAAAATGAATTCATGGAAAATATTTTTGACCATATTTAAAAAAAAATTGAAGAGAGATCTTTCTCACTCTATACTGCCCTCTTTACAACTTTTCTTGGTATACAAAGTACGCAGTAAAGATAAAATCTCAAATTTGTTTTGCTCTTTGGCGTTTGCTTTTCAGTAAATATTGAGGTTTTCTTTTATTTGGTCTGTTATTATTATACAGAACAGAACGATTTTTAAATTACGAAAATTAAGTTTTTATAGAGAAAGAAGGACAACACTTTTCACTAATCCGACTAAATTTTAATGTAAACCTGATAAAAAGGTTAAGTTTTTGCATGGTACCCTCAAAATCCTAGATCCGCCCCTGATTCCTCAGCTTCTTCTTTGCTAAATCTGTTTATTTTTCTTATAGTGCTCAGATCCATAAGCCGCCTAACTGAAAACGAAAGTGAAATCTACCATTTTGAAAAATTTATCCCTACACGCCAATTCGACCGCGTCCGCGGAATGTGGCTAATTGAAGAAAGTGTCCCAAACAAAGAAAAGATTCTTGAAAATCGTTACGAATGGGCTCTTCCAGAAAAAATCCGTTCATGGGGGGGTGGAGGATGAATTGTCCAGGGGTATTTAAAAAATACCAAAAAATTGCAATGTCAGGGGGTTGGTGGACGACAGGGGTAATTTTTTTGTGTCCATGGGTTTGATTTGATGTTTGTCCAGGGGTATAACCCGTGTCCAGGGGGTTAAAAATCAAAATGTCCAGGGGTAATTCATGAAAATAATAATATATCCTCCACCCCCCATGAACGGATTTTTTCTGGAAGAGCCCAATCTTAGAATAATCTCACAGGCGTGTATAAATGTGTATCCTGATTAAAGCTAAAAATTGCAGATGTGGAACGAGCTCAATATACATTGATTTTGATAAAGCTATCACTTCTAGCCTTCTGCCGATAACTTATTCAAATTCGTAAATATAGCAAACAATCTATATACCTTCGTCTTTCCATCGTTCACACACGCCTGAGATGTCTGTTTTCTCCATATAGTCCTTCTGAAACATCCTCCTAAGAAATACGAGGGGGGTTAGAATGCTTATTTAAAAATGTAAATTTGAAAATAAAAAACTGATGTAGAAATTGGGGAGTTTAGAATGCTTACAGAGTATACTTCAATCTGTAGAAGGTTTATCACTTGAACACTTAAGAAATAAGTTTTGGTAAAAATGATGTGGATGAGCTCACCATATTCGAAATGTGTTATCATCAGAACATGTAACGATCTATAAAATAAGAAAACACGCTTAAAGGATTAAAAAATAGACAATATCTCAATCAGAAAATGGGATATTCCTGAATCAAGAATAGCATTAGTTTTTAAAAAGAAAGTTGAATAGTTAGAAAATGAAGTGAAGTCAGATGTTGTCGATTGATATCTAAATGCCATTATGTTGCAGTTAGTTGTTACAGTTACTTTGTTCAAAATGAGACAAGTGACATTGTTGTCATCATAGGAGTATTTTCAAGCTTTTGTCTCGATTAATCAACTCTTAAAACGATACTTTATAATATCTTACTTTATCTCCTTGATGCGGCGACCACGTGACACTTGTGACTTCGCTTTCGTGACCTTTCAACAGCCACGGTGCTTCTTTAGGTTTGTTAACCTGCCAAATATACGCATTACCATTGGTCGAGCCGCATAGTAAAAACCTACAAATGGGAAATGTATTCATTAGTAGTTTTCTTTATTTGTTATATTGTGATATTTTTGGTGAACGCTTACGAAAGAAAAGAATTATTTTGAAATGAGGTATTTCAAACTTAGGCATTCAAATACGTAGATCTTTCAGATATATTTTTTAAAATTTAAGCATAGATTCGGACATATCTTTCAAAATGAAGATGAAGATTTCATGGTAGGCTATGGCCGTAGTAGTATGTGTTGCAGTGTTTAGAATGAGTTTACCTATCATCAGGGGAAAGAGCAGCTTTGACATAAAATGATTTGACCACGTGATTTTTATAAGTAGCCATCGGTACTGTGGCATTGTTGGTGGTGGAGTATTCATAAACGACATCATTGGCACACACAGCATAGATACGTGACATACTGGAGTTGGCGACTAATGAACTGTAGCCTGAATACAAAGAATAAAAATTCACAAGATATAGAAAATGAAACTGAGCAAAAAGTATAGAAGGATATACAATTTTAATTGTATTGGACTTTTCAAGGATTAAATTTGGCTGCTTATGGTAAATTGAAAATAATTACCGCTAAATTTAACAAATATCTTAATAGATTATCGAAACTGTATGAAAAACAGACTTGAGTAACTGCTGAAGAGTAACATTTGATTTAAAAGTGCTTATAATTTTCCCTTCGACTAAATAGAATCCACTCAAATCTCCATCCAATAAATTCCATACCACAAATCTCAGTCAACGCCAAAGTCAAGTACACTTTAGATATTACATCTGATATCATCCATCCGTAGACACTTGTTTCGTCCTTCCCAGGACTCATCAGCATAGACTGCTGTTGTCAACAGAGTGCTCAAAACTCTAAGGGTTGAGCTTCGCAAATATCTGATATCAAACTAAACCATTCTTAAAATCAACGAATTAACACAAACAGGAAAAGGGATGTACGGATACATACCATGAACACGAGGGCCAGATCCTGGGAAAGGTACAGTATGAATAGGGACTGGTTCTCCTTTGATGTTTGCATAAGACTTGCGTAGATCCCACTGTTTGATCACACCATCACATGCACCTGCTGATATCACTGTTTTGGAGCCCAAGAAGATGGCAGATGTTACGCTAGCTTTAGCATCCTGAAGAAGAACAAACAAACGGGGCGCTGATCGGATCTACTTGAAAAATAAAGGTATTTTAAAGGAAACTAACCCATCCTCCAGATATAATGACAAGAGAGATTTCGAGTTTGATTAAGTTACACTAATTTCACCATTATAAAAGCAAATGTTGTATTTGTGTAAGGACATGTGTATTCGTCTCTACGAATTCTGGCTTTTGCTTCCATAATGGGCTCTCCCAGAAAAAAATTGTACATGGGGGATGGAGGATATAAACAATTTTAAGTGATTAACCCCCCGAACAGGGTGACTTTTGGCCCCCCGGACATTAGGTTTTACCCCCCGGACAAGCATCTGCTGACCCCCGGACACCCCAAATTACCCCCGGATAGAGCAAATTTATCCCCCGGACAAGGCAAATTTTGATGATTTTTTGCTACCCCCCGGACTAAATATCCTCCATCCCCCATGTAAAATTTTTTCTTGAAGAGTCTTTACGTTAACTAACTGACAAAATATGAAAGCCTCTATTGAATTGTCAGTTGTTTGAAGGGAAATCTTATTCGTAGAATTACATCAATGAATCGAAAAGGTAAATTCCAAAACGAAAAATTTGTGGATCAGTCGACGAGTTATCAATATATTTTTAAAACATTCCCTGATACGGAATGACAAAGGATTATTTTTCACTTACAGCCTGGAACATCGAGTTACGTCTTGATCTTCTCTTTTTCCCAGAACCTGTCAATGCATTTGATTCTTTGACTGGCAAGACATGTCCTCCACTTATTGTTTTGACAGGAATGTTGTAGCCATTCTTGCGGTTACATCTAGCATCCCAAATCATGATCTTACCGTCCCTAGCACCAGTTACAAACATGTCTGTCGAATAAGAGAAATGCGTTGGCTCATTTTCTTTTATACTGTTAAGCAGGCAAGACTATTGATTATTTTAACTAATTTTCACACCTTTGATCCTGCACAAATCCACACGGATGTGAAGAGAGTTTGATTTCCTTTCCCAAAAAATAATCACAAAACCCAATGAAATTATTTTTTTTATATTCGCAAAAAAAAGTGGAATTACCTTTACAATGAGGTGCTACAGCGACAGATTTCAAGCTGCATGTATGACCTCTGAAAATGGCTGTTGTTTCTGCTTTTTCAACGTCCCATAAGCGAGCTGTTTGATCACCTGAGGCTGTGATCTAGAGATCAAATGAACAATAAATTTAAACTTTTATGTAATATGCCAAGGAAAAAAAACCTTTTTTTTTCAACTAGAACAGTAGGACAATTTGATATTTTTCATTAATTCTTGCAGAGTTTTTTCTTATTGGGACAGGATAAATTCCCTTGAGTAGCACAACAGGCTAACTTTGTAGTTTTCTCGAAGCAAATGATGATGAATTAATTGCCAGTCATGCAAACATTTTAAGGATAAACCACACTCCAAAACGAAATTTTAGTGATTATTTTTATGGTTTTCAAGGAGTTCTAGAAGGCAAAAGTCTACCCTCAGTGGAAACAATTAGGTAGTTCTAAACCAGTTCTAAACCAAGAGAATTTAAAAGTACCAATAAAAATCTCAGATGGTTTACCATTTTGGATTCATTTTGTACCCAAGCCATATCAAAGACTGCATTTGAATGGGCTGACCACTCTATAATCAGAAAGAAAATTTAAATTAGAAAAACTAGATACCTTAAGTGGATAAATTTTGGCGTGGATTTAATTTGGCCAATGATCAAAATGCGATTTTTGGCGGGGATTTAATTTGGCGAATGCTCAATTATGTAAAATTTAGCGGGGATTTAATTTGGCGAGTGGGAAGGCTTTAGTCTCTGGTGAACTAAAAAATACGTGGTATTTTACTAAGAAATACAAATTCTCCATAGAATTTCCATCTTTCAAATTTCATTAAATTTGGCGAATGGCTGATTTTTGAAATTTTGGCGAGGATTTAATTTGGCTAATTTTGGAAAAAATTGCCAAATTCGCCAAATTAAATCACCGCCAAAATTTATCCACTTAAGGTATTTCCGAGAAATTTTGCACTTATTCCAAAAGAATCCAATTGTCAGTTTTGCTGAAATCAGACAAACAGTGATGAAATAAACCTTTGAAACATACCTTTAATAAGGGAATTATTTTTGGTCTTTCGAGTGTCTAAAAGTTTAACGTGTCCATCTTCATCAGCTACACCAAGCATATTTCCAGAAAGTATACCTAAAAAATTTATAATTCAATATAAAATTGCTGAAAAACCATACTTTAAAAGTTTTATCTAATAACAAAATGAGAATGCTTACTTTCACTGAACCTTGCAACGAAAGGTGGCAAGGCAACCTAAAAAGGACAAAATAAAATAAATTAAAAAAGTGATAATAGTAGCATAATGGGCAACACCATCTCCAATCTCAAACAGATTTTTCACACTTGAATATAAAAAACAGCAATTTAAAACTCCTATTTCAAAGGGAAATCATAAGGTGAACTCAAAATATCTCAAAGTTTAAAACAAAAAAGCTAGTGCAACTTACCCCCATTTCTCCTTCAATAGGATACTCATCATGAGTACTGGACGTAAATCCATTGATTATCTTGGATGGAAAATCTAAAAAACAGTTTCATATTGTTTCATAATTTTCATCGGTAGGCAGATACTCAACACAATTAATTGAGAAAAAAGGGAATTCCAGAGAAAAATATTCCGATTTAACTTGATTAAGGATACCCACTCACGCAGTCTTATCAAACGTGTAGCAAGATTGGGTAAGGAGGAAGAAGGAAAGAAACGTCCATTGTTAGTCTCTCTTAACGATGAGTCTGATAAATGGAATTTACTTGGCAATCTTACAGCACTGAAGGATAACGCGACGTACAAAGGCATTAGCGTTACTGAGGATCTCACCCCTGATGAAAGAAAACAATTCAAGGTACTCTCAACAGAAGCCAAAACAAGAAACTCACAAGAGAAATCAGAAACCTATATCTATCGTGTGAGAGGCAACTCAAAAAACGGCTTTTACCTGAAGAAGATCAAAGTCGCAAACCACCAATAAAAACAAGAGAAACGCATAAACAAGTATCAAAAAACAAAAACGAGAACCAATCAAACACAATTTCGGAAATAAAAATTATGTATACAAATGCCGACCAGCTAACAACAATGAAAAAACTACAACTAGAAGAGCTCATAACAAAAGAATATCCACATTTTATTGCAATCTGTGAAGTCAAACCAAAGAACGGTGAAAGATGGAAAATTCACGAATATCTAATTGATGGATACACAGTCGTAAACCACACCAATACTGAGAACAATACAGGACGTGGTATCGTCATCCTAGGACATACCAGTGTAGACCACCTTACAGTTGACATTGAATGTCCTGTAGCACTGGAGGAGGCGTGCATCATTGAAGTACGTCTGACTGGAAAAGATATGCTTTGCTTTGCATGCGTCTACCGCAGTCCAACGAATCAATCAAACTCTGGAGAAAATAATGCCAATCTTAACCAGCTCTTACGAATTATATCAGAAGATAAGAGATACACGCATCGTTGCATCATTGGCGACTTCAATTTTCCAACTAATTGGAAGAACTGGACAAGCCCACATGTAGAGGAAAGTAAAGAAGAGCAATTCCTGGAAGCATTACGTGATTCATTCCTTTTCCAACATACGAATGAACCTACCAGATGTCGAGGTACTGACGAGCCTTCACTGATTGACCTCATCTTAACAGATGAAAGAGATCAGGTTCAAGATCTAAATTTCCTAAGCCCTTTAGGAAAAAGTGATCATAGCGTTCTCTCTTTTAGCTTTAAATGTTATATGGAACTTAAAGCACCAACCAAAAGATACACCTACCACTTGGCAGACTTTAAGTCGATGAAAAGTCATCTGCAAAGAATCAACTGGACGAGAGAATTCATAGATACCTCACATGGGTCCGATCGAGGAGCTCTGGTCAAAATTCAAAACAAAACTTCTTCAACTCAGAGATCAATTTGTCCCAAGAAAAGAGTTAGGAGCGCCTCACTGGAAAAAGAAAGGTAAAATTCCAATTAATGCTGAACTACGTAATGACATCAAAGAAAAGAGGCGACTTCACAGGATCGGTTTAAAATCAAAATCATCACCCACAAACAGACGTCAAGCAAGAATCCGATATGTAATCGCGAGGAACCGTGTCAATCGAAAGATGGCACTTGCAAAAAAGAATACGATCTAGCCATCGGTGAAAACTCAAAGAGAAACCCAAAGCGTTCTGGTCACATGTCAGAGGCAAACTTAAATCAAAAAGTGGAGTTTCCCCTCTTCTTGAAACGCCCGATGACAAGACATCCCTAAAGCACGAGGACCAAGAAAAGGCCAACATCATGCAGAAACAATTTTGCAGTGTCTTTACTAAAGAACCGGAAGGTGATCTACCTGATTTTGACAACAGAACGAATAAAATACTTCAAACCAAAACCACTAAACATTACGAAGGAAATGATAACAGAACAAATCAGGAAGCTCAATGCGAATAAATCAATTGGTCCAGATGAGATTCATGCCTCAATGCTTATTGAACTTCGTGACCATGTTGCAGAACCACTATCAATCATAATGAATAAAACTTTCGAGGAAGGAAACTTACCTAGTGACTGGAAACTAGCATATGTGACACCAATCTATAAAAACAAAGGAGCACGCAACCTTGCTATTAACTATCGCCCCGTAAGTCTAACTTCAGTAGTCTGTAAGTTGATGGAAACAATGATACGAAAACATATCATGGAACACCTTATCAGCGAAGAGCTTTATCGAACAAGCAATACGGTTTCATCAACAAAAGGTCAACAGTCACACAGCTTATCTCCTTATAGATATTTGTTGCGAATCAACTGCAAAAAGTGAAGTGGTCGACTGCATATACTTCGACTTTGCCAAGGCATTTGACACGGTACCCCATCGAAGACTTATGATGAAACTAGAACGCTACGGGATAAACGAATTAATTCTGAACTGGATCAAATCTTTTCTATCGAACCGCAAGCAATTAGTGAGTGTTAATGGTGCAAAATCATCTTTAGATCCAGTGATAAGTGGCATTCCTCAAGGAAGCGTGCTCGGTCCTCTGCTTTTTGTTATTTATATTAATGACCTACCAGAACATGTTCTATCAAGCATTTTCTTGTTTGCAGACGACACGAAGATTATAAAGGAAATCAATTCCATTCTTGACTCCTTAATCGTACAACATGACATTGAAGCACTTGAAAGATGGTCCCATGAGTGGCTGTTGAAATTCCACCCCGACAAATGCCACGTTTTAACGATAGTAATTCGAGAACATAAAGCATGCACACCCGTATCAACTAAATGGAGAGCAACTTGAACATGTCTTCACAGAAAAAGATCTCGGTATTTTGATAGACTCAGATCTTTCATTTGAAGAACATATCGCTAAGCAAGTAAACAAAGCTAATTCTATGTTGGGATTGCTCAAAAGAGGATTTCAAGACCCTAGTCCTCACGTATTCCAGACACTTTATACCACCTTTGTACGACCACATTTAGAGTATGCTCAATCAGTATGGCAACCAAGATTACGTCGATCTATCAACCTGATCGAGAGTGTCCAAAGACGTGCGACAAAACTAGTAAAACCAATCTCACGGTTACCATATGCAGAAAGACTAAGACGCTTGGCGCTACCATCCCTTGAGTTTCGAAGACTTTTCTGTGACATGGTCCAGGTGTATAAGCATATCCACATCTATGATAGTAAAACAACACCAAAAAAGTTTATCAAAAGGACGCGACCATGTAGAAAGCATATACACGAGCTTCAGATGAATTTCCCGGACGATGGAGTACGTGGTGCACAAAGCAAGTCCTTCTTTTATAGAACTATCTCAACATGGAACGCGCTTCCAAAATACGTGGCAGAAGCATCATCGATAAAATCGTTCAAGAATAATTTAAACAAAGCATGGGCAAACCATGAACTACGCTATTTATTGTAAATAAACAAAGACCAGTTCTAGAGGCCTACGGCGTGCCTGAACTTTGTATTCGTTGTAATAATAATAATAATAATAATAATAATTTAGTTGCTCTAATATATATGTATTCAAAATACCTGGCTGCCAGTAGTATTTCATGAAATAAATGGTGTTTTGATAAAACATTAATTGCTTTTGAAATTTTAATTTCACAGTTTTCATCATCAAATGAATTTTAGGATGGAAAGTTGAACAATTTAAGCTTGTTTTGACGAATGCAAAAAATGGAGCACTCTGGGTAGTTTATAAATGGTAAACAACAAATGATTAGTTACTTGTAAAGCTCTATTTGCTAAAGCCATAGAGTTCAAATTCTGAATAATCTTAATGCATCAGTTTTTTTCTGAATAAATCAGAATAAATTAGGAAATTTTTTAAAATGCAAGAACTGTGGGCAAAATCCTGGAAATGCAGGTGAGCTCTTTCCAAGAGAGGGGTATTTTTGTGTATTTACGCTTCTAAGAAGTTAAGCAAAAAATCTTTCCTGTCTAAACTGAATTTTTTTTCAGAAAATAAAGGGAAACAAAATTTTGAATATGCGGGAAAAATCCAAAAAATGTGATCTTTGAAGAAAGTTTTCATGCATGAGAAAGAAATAAAGTGTGGAAAATTTTCAAAGAACAATTTCAGCTGCAGGGGGAGGGGGCTAATTGGCAGAGGCTTGCAAATTTACTTCTGAAAACCCAAAAATAAGGCAAAATGTAGGCTAAAATCAAGCTGTTTAGACAAAAATAAGGAAACTTTATTTGGAAAGCTGAAAATATTCTTAAAAATTTTATCCTAGTGAGTCCTAATAAGGTCAGGGGGTTGGAAAATTTTCCAAAATCTAATTATCTATCTATCTATCTATATTTTAAGTATCAAAAGGTCCTAAGACCCATTATCCATACATACAAATTATAAGATTGTATAAAAATAAAAAGTAAATAACCTATGTAATTTTTTTACAAGTGGGGGGAGGGGCGTTTCTTTGAAACCTAAAAGAGTAGTTGCTGGTTTTGCAAGAAAAATCAATTTTATAGTTGAACAGGTGGTATTTGACACATCTCAACTAGTGGGCCCACTTTGCCTTGTTTAGTTTTGTTTTCAACTGCTTTTTTGGTAGAAAACAAACCAGCAAAATCAAGATATGTGTAAAAATATTTATGGAATGTGTTTTCTTGTTCCTGCTGTGTTTTGGCATCAATGCAGGATTGTTTAAGATATTGCTAAATCTGTGAAAAAAGACAGAGTTTCTTAAGTACTCTCGGGTACCTAATAGCCGCCCCCCGCTAATTAATTTTTGGGAAAATGTTTTTGAAAGTTCCCCTCTTTTATCCTAATTCTGCTGTATTAGCCTCCTTTTCAAAAAATTTCCACCCAGGACATTTTTATTCCAACCCCCCGCTTATTAAGTTTTGAGAGTTTTTCCAACCCCCCGCTTATTCCAATCCCCCTGGCTATTAGGTACCCCAGGGTACCCGAGAGTAAGCATTCCAATTAGAGGGATTTCCCCAAAGATGATGTTTACTTTTCGAATCAGAACGAAAGAGAAAACATTAGAATCATAACAACAAAGGGTTTTCCGTCAGCATAAATAATAAATAAATAAATAATAATATTCAAATGCAAAAAGATTCAAAGTTTAAACATTCGAATATAAAAAGATTCGAAGTCTATTTTCTTTTCTTTGGTGTTTTCTTTGAAAAAGCATCCACATTGGTTAATGATTTTTAAGAGGGAAAACCCGTTGAACTTTATTAGCAATTGTTCGAAAAGATCTCTGAGAAAACCCAGATTAAAGATCTTGCTATAAAATTTACGTTTTCGAGTAAGAAAAGTAATATATACAGAGGAGATATTTTTGTGTTTTTCTACACTATACTACGTTCTGTAAAATACAACTATGAAAATCAAAATGGCGACAAGCATTTTCACTGGATCATGGATTTTCTTCATCATCCAAAATTCAAGTTTACAGCTTTCTACTCTTTATTTTCTGGTAGAAAATGGTATATTTGTTTTGTTGAAAGTATTATCAGTGCGTCACTAACTGCCATATAAACAAAACTCAACATTCTCACAAAAGTTGTCTTTTTGATTTCCCAAACATTCATCTAAAGCGTTCACTTCCACAATAATTTATGTAATTGCAATTCCGGTCAGTCCACACTCGGCTTCAACATAATACACATGTGTTTTTATTTACGTGACCGAAGTGCCTACTAAAACAATCCGGGGGTAAGTGGCGAAGCAACACAGCAGATTATTCGTAAAGTAAAGAAATATCTTTTGGCATTGACAATGAAATATAATATATTATCTTTCATTTCCTTAATTCAAAACTCAAAAATTCATTTTTCATTCGCGAAAAAAAAAAAGAAAAAAAAAAAGAAGAATTAATATTACATACTAAGACGCCCCCGTCTTTTACTCTCGTTTAATTTCCGATCTCGGAACGTGCAAAACACCTGTCCGCCCAATATCCGCCCAATTGGCTTAAATTTACTTTAATTGCCCTTTGACTTTCAAAAAATAGTATTTAAAAATTATAAATTTATAATATTACAAAAAACATTAAGTTTGATACTTCATCAGTGAAATATTCAATAAATTCCTAGTTTCAATTTTCAGTGGGCGTTTTTCTAGGGCTTTGTTTATCGCGCCATTTTTGCGTCACACAGACTTTCTCGGTCGCTCGTAATAATTATGCATTGCCAAATTTGGTTCTCCATTGTCAAGTCAGGATCAATGGTGACATCACCTAAGCATAAAAAAAGGAAGGATTTCGTCAGTTTTATGCACATATTAATTTGTGAGATATTCTATTCACCGCGCGAGCGCACTTTTCGTAGACTAGTCGTAATACCTTCTTTTATTTGCGGGATTGATGGTAACTTTTCATCTTCGTTATTTTTAAAATGAAGCACAACCAAAAAAAAACGAAACTTCAGAAAGTTGCGTATTTCCAGTGAGTAAACGATTCTGACAATTAACAAAATTGGTGATGATGATTTTTTTTCGATCAGGCAAATGTCTCGTATTGGGGGTTCTAGTCTTGACCCCTAAGCCTACGTGAGATTGAAGCACTTGGGTAAACGAGACAAAACTCCAAAAAAGCTGGTGCTTTGAAGCGCTTCTGTGCGAAATGTCGCTGTTTGTGACGCACTGATTATCTCTCAGATTCTCCTTATTATAGGCTCTAAAATTGACATTTTTCAAATATTATGCATTATGCATTATGCAATATGCATTATGTTTTATGCATTTTGGACCTGCTGATTAGAGAACGCCTGCTGCCTAACTGCCTATCGCCTGATGGGATTAACAAATAGCGAGTGTGTAACTTCTTTTCTTTGGTGTTTTCTTTGAAAAAGCATCCACATTGGTTAATGATTTTTAAGAGGGAAAACCCGTTGAACTTTATTAGCAATTGTTCGAAAAGATCTCTGAGAAAACCCAGATTAAAGATCTTGCTATAAAATTTACGTTTTCGAGTAAGAAAAGTAATATATACAGAGGAGATATTTTTGTGTTTTTCTACACTATACTACGTTCTGTAAAATACAACTATGAAAATCAAAATGGCGACAAGCATTTTCACTGGATCATGGATTTTCTTCATCATCCAAAATTCAAGTTTACAGCTTTCTACTCTTTATTTTCTGGTAGAAAATGGTATATTTGTTTTGTTGAAAGTATTATCAGTGCGTCACTAACTGCCATATAAACAAAACTCAACATTCTCACAAAAGTTGTCTTTTTGATTTCCCAAACATTCATCTAAAGCGTTCACTTCCACAATAATTTATGTAATTGCAATTCCGGTCAGTCCACACTCGGCTTCAACATAATACACATGTGTTTTTATTTACGTGACCGAAGTGCCTACTAAAACAATCCGGGGGTAAGTGGCGAAGCAACACAGCAGATTATTCGTAAAGTAAAGAAATATCTTTTGGCATTGACAATGAAATATAATATATTATATTTCATTTCCTTAATTCAAAACTCAAAAATTCATTTTTCATTCGCGAAAAAAAAAAAAAAAAAGAAAAAAAAAAGAAGAATTAATATTACATACTAAGACGCCCCCGTCTTTTACTCTCGTTTAATTTCCGATCTCGGAACGTGCAAAACACCTGTCCGCCCAATATCCGCCCAATTGGCTTAAATTTACTTTAATTGCCCTTTGACTTTCAAAAAATAGTATTTAAAAATTATAAATTTATAATATTACAAAAAACATTAAGTTTGATACTTCATCAGTGAAATATTCAATAAATTCCTAGTTTCAATTTTCAGTGGGCGTTTTTCTAGGGCTTTGTTTATCGCGCCATTTTTGCGTCACACAGACTTTCTCGGTCGCTCGTAATAATTATGCATTGCCAAATTTGGTTCTCCATTGTCAAGTCAGGATCAATGGTGACATCACCTAAGCATAAAAAAAGGAAGGATTTCGTCAGTTTTATGCACATATTAATTTGTGAGATATTCTATTCACCGCGCGAGCGCACTTTTCGTAGACTAGTCGTAATACCTTCTTTTATTTGCGGGATTGATGGTAACTTTTCATCTTCGTTATTTTTAAAATGAAGCACAACCAAAAAAAAACGAAACTTCAGAAAGTTGCGTATTTCCAGTGAGTAAACGATTCTGACAATTAACAAAATTGGTGATGATGATTTTTTTTCGATCAGGCAAATGTCTCGTATTGGGGGTTCTAGTCTTGACCCCTAAGCCTACGCGAGATTGAAGCACTTGGGTAAAAGAGACAAAACTCCAAAAAAGCTGGTGCTTTGAAGCGCTTCTGTGCGAAATGTCGCTGTTTGTGACGCACTGATTATCTCTCAGATTCTCCTTATTATAGGCTCTAAAATTGACATTTTTCAAATATTATGCATTATGCATTATGCAATATGCATTATGTTTTATGCATTTTGGACCTGCTGATTAGAGAACGCCTGCTGCCTAACTGCCTATCGCCTGATGGGATTAACAAATAGCGAGTGTGTAACTTGCCGCGCAAGTGACATCAAACACTCCATCATTTTGCCACTAATTTGTTCTTCTTCGTTCCAGACACTCATGGATTGTTTTCATATTTCAATTTAGCCTACTTGGTGCAAAAGAGAAATCAAGTATTTTTCAATATACCGTTCATAAACTCAAATCAAATGACTTTGAAGGTTTGGTGAAATGGTGGCTGAATTGCCGTCCCATAATTTGTCAGATAGTCCGAAAGGCCGTTCGTAAAAAATTGTTTGGTTCCCGTCACCTGACCGACCGTGATTTCTACTGAAAAATTAGAGTCGGAGAGTTGGAAACCATTTTTCCTAACTGCTGCAACTCCACCATCACCCTCCATATTTTCTTTTTTGAAAGAAAGAGCAAATGTAATCTCGCCCAAAAAAACAATTAGAAGCCTGTTAATTCCGTTTTTTCCCAATTTTCAAGCCCAATTTTTCATTGCGGACCATATGGAAGCATCAAAACAAACCAGCGGAGCTTTTGTGAAGTGATAAAGAGGCTTAGAGCGATCAAACGTTCGTTTACCACCCTTATATATAAAAGGAAAATTCCGCCTTCTCCGAGACTGTTTTGTTCAAACAGAAAATATTTTTCGCCTAACCGACCGACCGACCAACTTTTTGATGGTTGGAATGACGGGAACCAAGGGATTTTTTACGAAAGGCCAAAGTTAGATCAGCTGATCTGACAGTAATATAGAACAATAACATCAACTTTAAATCCTTCTACTGGTTCTGTCTGTAGGCTGACACACTGATCCAAGGTTGATGGCCAGGCTGAATATATTTGGCGTGATGTGAACCAATTCCAGACTGGATTTCTGGGACCAGGGAAAGTTCTTCTCTTATAAAATTAAAAAGGAAGAGAATTTTTCAAAAAACTATACAGACAAAAAGTAAAAATATATCAGAGAAATAAGCTTACAAAATTGTTTCTCATAGGTATTTGCTGTATACTGTCTCTTCCAAAATAAAGGAATCATCTTCTAGACCCAAAGCATCTAGTTTTTTTCCAGTGAATTATAATTAATTTTTTTTAACCGTCAAACTGTCAAATCAAAAACCGGCCATTCACTTCGACTGCCATTCTTAAATTACAACATGTTAAAACAATTTCCCGCGTTTCCTTTGTCTCGCCTATTCAGAACTTTATATATTTATTTTGATCTTATCAATATCGATAACCGAGACTAATCATTCGGCAAAATACTACAAAGGTATCCGTAGTAAACATTGTACATAAATGGTAGAGTCTTACAGTGGTGATCATTTTAACCCATGTTTTTCTTTTTGTTTGATACAAGATAGAATGTTTGCATTCTTTGGTAGGTAATATGACACAGAAAAAAAGATTTTTCTTTTTCTGCATATATTTTTCAAGAATGAGAATGGGCCATTTCAGAAAATGTGCGTTTAGCCTTCTTACTAGACGTTTTTTTTTTTTAAGAAACTAGTCTTACCAAGCAGCCTCAATGAAATCTGCCTTTTGAGCCTTAAATGTTTCTTACATGTTTCTAAATTTTTTTACATAATCAGCCTATTTTTCATGCAAGAAGGTTCTAAAAAAACAGAGTTAAAAATGTTATTTTCTCATTCTCAGCCTCAGCATGTTTCTTAGATCAAGAAGGGTCGCCGGCGGCTCCAATTTGAAAATGGTAGGGCCATGGTTTAGTGTCAAGGAGGTGCCACCATGCATGGTTGGCGCCGAGGGGAGAAATTTTTGAAAATTAGCCATTCTAGATTGCCTAAAACAGGTCTTTTTAAAGGTTTTTACGCAGAATTTAGCTGAATCAGTAAATTTTCTTTTTGCTTTGAAAAAATGTGGTCGGGCCAAGGCCCGGGTGGCCCCCCCGCCCAGTCTGGAATTCATGCACAGTACGCCGAATATATTCGGCGTAAGAATGTCCTCAATTGGGTGTAACCTTCTTGATCCTCAAAATATCTTCGGCGTGGCTTTTGCATGGATTCCACACTGGCCCCCCGCTGCCGCGGCCCCTGTAGATGTTTCTTAGTTTTTAGGCATTCTGAGTCTCATGTTTCTTAAAAGTGTGTTTCTTAAAAAAAAAAAACATGTACTTCTTGCCAGTAGACAGGTAGATAGCCATTCCAGGGTCAAATTGAAACTATTCTGGTGGCAATCAAACCTAAAAAAGAAAAAAAATGAGGGGGTCATACACCTCCTAATGATAAGCGGTTCTGGAAATATCTGGAAATATTGAGATTTTGGTTCGGCTAATAGCACCTTTTTAGACATTTGAGGTTGAAAATTTAGCTCCGAAATGGCATATAAAATGGCACCGAAATAAACACTTTTTGATGATTTTCCAATTTCAAAATCCAATAAAAAAAATCCAGATATCTTCATCATTTTGACCGCAGACTTTTTTCAAATTATTTTTGTAATGGCTTGCTAACATAACACTTTAAGGAAGAAATGAAAAGACATTTTTTTGAAAAAAAAGAAGACATTGCATTGCAAAAAAACAATAAAAACGTTATAAAGCGGAAGTTAAAATTGCTGAACCTCCCTATCTTTCTAATCAAAGCGGTGTGGAGGAAAAATTCCCCATGGCATATAAATAACTGTTTTAGGCTAAAAAAGGGTCAAATTTTTCAGTGGTACCAGTCTCCATAATTCTAGTCCTCATTTTCAGGGTGAAAATGCTTGCCAAAGTATGAAAAGTAAAAAATAATAACTTTAATGAAAGAATTAATTTCAGAGAGTAGCACCATTATTTCTTTCTATTTCTATTTGGTTGAGTTGCAGGAGGCTTTGAGGCCTATTTTCGCAACTATAGAGGCTTTCAATGAGCGCCCCGTCAGCACCTTGGACTGACTACCCAATTCCCCTCACATGGCATGGGTTGACCCGGGCGATGGTTCATTCACTTGCCATGAGTGAACCGCTGCGAGTGGGAATCGAACCTCAGTCGCCTGTGCAGTAACCAAGGTCAATGACCACTATACCACAGCACCTTAGACCATTAGATTTTGTTATAAGATTTTATTCGCTTTCGTACGGTACTTGAGTGCTCGGCTGCCCATGCTAAAAAGCTCTAACGGAGTGATCCAATTTAATTTAATTGTAATCAAACTCATCGCACATAATCGTAATTGTACAAAATCAAAGATTAATTGAATGTAATTGACAATCACTCTAACCAATTGAACATAGTCAACTATCAAACGTACCTTACTTGAATCGAGCTCAATCAAATATTACCTAGAAATTGGTCATTCCATGGAGATTCGATTACATTCGTCAATCAAACCGCAATTATTTGATTGCGTTCCATTACGTTCAATTGGTTCGATTGCAATTTTTGTTCAAAGTTGTTTGATTGACACTGTCTGGTTTTGCCCTCGGAAATTCCATATTGACCCTGTTACAAACAAATTCTTATGATTTGGCAAGAAAACAGAGCAAATTTTATGTATTTTCCAATACTTGGCAAGAAAATAGAGCAAATTATATGTATTTTCCGATACATATGACTAAATAATGAGGAAAAATCCAGGATTTTCCCAAACTTTTTTCAAATTTCTCAGGATTTCCAAGTGAAAAAAAAATCCAAAAAACCCTGTTTTCCACAGGTGGTTTTTTTCTGGAACTGCCCATTGATCTCAAAATATTCAACCCTTCTCCCATTGCTCGCTGTAAATCTAAGTAAGTCAGCAATCTTTATTTTTGCTATGGCTTGCATAGTTTACATTTAAAAGATACAGTAACAGAGATAATTTTTAAACTTTTTCACCAATAATCCCAGAATTTTTTATCTCTATAATATAAAGTAACAGAAAAAACTGTCTATCTGCAAAAATTTGTGGGCTGCACGGGCTGTCAAACAAACTCAAAGAGAACCCGAGGCATAAAAATTGGGCCGTTTGTTATGGTTTAGTGGTAAGTCTGAGTTTGGAAGGCTCCCCTTAGTTCTGTAAAAAAATTTCAGTTTCTTCTAGGTTCCTCATTGTATTAGAGTAATTTTTGCAGCAAACATATATTCAATTCGATTCAATCACATTGATTTCTGACTAAGTTTTGAAATCTGTACAGATCTGTATCATATTTCAACCAAACATATCATTGCACCTTGTGATGTAGCGAGAATGGGCCTTCAGGCCTGATATTACTTTAAAATATATAGGCATTCACAACATATTATACCGGACTGAAAAATCTTTATGATAGGTGAAACTCCTAATCCTACCGGGGCCCCTAAAAGGGTGTCGCGCGGGAGAGGTTGCGCGGTCCTCTCCTGGCGCGATAAGCAAATATTTATTTTTATGCCCCAGGCTTTGAGATCTGACCCGCCGTTAGAAGACAGGGAGGACTAGAATGTGCAGTGGAATTCAGAGTGACAGTAGAGCAAAGTAGTAGTTTTTCTTCAATACATGTTTCACATAAATAGTTACATTAAAGATAAATAACATTCAGCTTACAATAAATTCGATAAATTAGTACTTCTCTTATATACATATGTCTGTGTCCAGACGTTGTCGATATCTCGAGATAGCGACTTGGTTTCTAGTGATAACCTTCCAACCTACGGTTCGGGCATCTTCTAAAAAGGCATCCTCTGGGCTTCCGTGGTCTATCCACAGGCATCCTCTACGGCAGGCATCTTCTACACAGGCATGCGACCATGGTTCGCGCATCACCAAACGGTGGGAAATTGCGATCGATCGCAGAAGTAGGCTTTGGCAGACCTGGTTCCTAGGACGGGGTCCGCAGAAGTCTATGTTTGCGCAACTCTTGATTCTCCAAGTGACTCTGGGTGGTCTTTGTCCGAGGTCTTGCTCCGCCGTGCGCTAGTTGAGAATCCCTCGAGTTTTCAATCTCTTTGAGATATACTAATCTCATCCATAATTCATTTTTCTTCTTCACATTCTAAATTCCTCATGGCAAGGGCTTCTGCTGTAGTCACTGGGTACGAGGGCCCCTAACAGGGCGTTTAGCCCTATATTAAGATATTATGACTCACAAGTCCAACACTGACCCTAACTGTCAAAAACCCAACCCCTGTGACTTTTGGCCATCTGATGTATATAAAGTCTTCTTTTTGACAGGGAGGGCAGGGTAAAAACTTTTCCCAACAATAAATATTGAAAACTAAACTTATTTAACTTAAAGCCCTTATCTTAAATAAGAAAATGAGGGTCACTTATTAGAATTGATTAAAAACTTACAAAGTTATTCCATTTCAAATTAAAGATTTAGGGATGAGAGACCATGGCAAAACTTCAACATATCAAATACGCATAAAGGCTTCAAGTAGACTATTTACTGTATTGTATTGATTTTGATAGCATTAAAAACATAGCACCAGTTATCAAATTTCTCTTTTGTTTTAGATTTATCTGAAAATTATACCATATGCCTAAGAAAGATCGACTTAAAAAATCAAAACTACCAAA
This sequence comes from Clytia hemisphaerica, assembly GCF_902728285.1. Lineage (NCBI taxonomy): Eukaryota > Metazoa > Cnidaria > Hydrozoa > Leptothecata > Clytiidae > Clytia > Clytia hemisphaerica. Next base: position 497,455 of record NW_027104374.1, read on the forward strand.
ACCACTTCTTCCTGAAAAGGAGTTTCGTGATAAACACTTCAAACCAACTGTTGATAAGCAAGTCACATTTAAAGAATATTCGCAACACTTTGAACATTGGACACCATGGCAAAGAAAAATTTTATTCTGTCAATTCACATCACAAAGCACTGTATCACTCCTCGTTTCATTGTCTACCATTATGGAACCAGTTTTTCATAGAGATTATCAAGTATCTAATACTGGAACGTTCACATCATCACTCATTCATAATTTCTCGACATTTGAACCTCTTTCAGAGCAAAGTCAACCTGAGAAAGATGAAGGAGGGAAAAAACAAAACTTGGAAACCCTATCAACTGCTTCATTTTTAAGAAAAGATAACAGTGTGCTTTTTCAAGGTAAAAGACAGAGTCAAAGACTATCAAACGTGAGTAAGATAGATTTCAATAAAAGTTTCAATAGATTGGACTCTCTGAAGAGTAATACTTTGGTTATTGAGAAAAGTCTTCATATTTTGGATGGTCGTAGTAGTCCTAAAACCAGGAGAACGTCAAGTCGTGTGAAGAGTCCATTCAGTGAAATACATATTGAGGAATTACCTTTAAAAGATGATCAGATGATTGATCACAAGCATGAAGAATATAAACACAAAGATTCTGTTTCAACCATAGACTTCTTTGCACAAAGACATGGGAATAAGGTTGCAACCCTGGGTAGTTTTGTTAGAACCACTAAGAATTATCCAATGAAGCCGACTGCAGCATCAATGAACTATAAACATAAGCAATGGTATCTACCACCAATAAAACGCAAACAGACCTTATTAAAAGCCTCTAAAAGTGCTCTTTTAAAAGATTTCAAAGACCTATCAAAAGAGGTTGTGATGTCTTATAGAAAATGGACTAACGCTGAGCAAGGAGATTTTATTTTATCTCTGTTGGAGTTCTGTCAACCAGAAGAAATCACATACCTGGGAAATTGTATACAACAGAGACTCCGTGAAATTGGTGATATCAATCGGTTACCCGATAAAGTTCTGCTAAAGGTTTTTAGCTATCTTGATAAGAAGGATTTACACAGCTGTAGTCAAACATGTAAACGTTGGAAATATTTAGCATTTCATGATACTGTATGGAAAGAAATGTGTTATCAACTAGCAGAACAATACAATCAACATGGAGTACTTCAATATTTGGAAAATATCTCTGTTGATTTCAAATGGAAAAATATTTACAAAGACTTGGAAAATACAGTACAACAACTAGTAGATGCAACAGTCCTACAACCAGTTAATGGGGCAATAGTTCCTTCACAAAACCATGGAGGTTTTATTGATGCCATTGTTGAAGAAGATGAAGACGAATACATAGAAAGTCCTGAACCAGTTCGTTTGGGTAAAGGGAAGTCGTCTAGACTTGCAAAAGTTATATTAGGTGTTGATTCCAAGACGAGAATGAGTGATTTGGCTGAAGAAGATGATGAAGAAGCAGAAGATGAAGAAGATAATTATGATGAAAACATGTTTACTGAGTATAAACATATTCACCGACATGAACTCTCTCCTACAAGATCATTTGGCACTTTTGGTAGTGAAAATTCAAAAGAAGAAGTTCAAAAGGTAATTTTCTCATGCTGTATGCTTCAAAATGATATTTCAAATTGACTTCATTCAAGTTTTTTGTCTGCGTGTAGGGTTTGCAGTTTCAAAAATCTGAATATTTTCACCCTAAAGTCCATAACGTTTTCGGGCATGTTTGGTCTTAGAGTAGGAATAACGTTATTCGTGAGAAAAATCGATACGCGTGTCACCCTTAATTTATCTTATATAACCACCTCCTTTTTGAAATAATACTAAAAAGTTTTTCCAACATCATTAAAGACAATAAAATGAGTGGTCATGTTTTTTATATTAGTTTTGAATGCTAACCTTTTCTTTCCATTTTTAGGTCTTCACTGCAGCCGCATCCGGAACAGAAAAGCGTGCCGTTCACAAGCAATCAAGCACAATGAATCATGTCAGTTCGGATACAAATTTTGCCAATGAATTAGCTTTTGATGTACGCTCTAAACTGGTACAACCTATCAATATCAGGGTACGTATATACTTAAAATATCCATGCGTTGTTCAATCAATTCAATTTTAAACAAATATTCTTCTTTTTCTTTAACGTGGCAAATGTATCGAATTCCTTGAAATTATGGTTGTGATATATCTGTATTTCTAGTTTGTTATCCAATAACTAGCCTATGAGTGTTTCACAAGACCCCGTCAGGCCATATTTTAGAAAGACAAGGCAGCGTCCGTTGGTGGCCAAAAAGGGCACTTTTTCCAGTGTTTTTCCACTAAAAAGGCTGTTTTTACCAATACTTTAGTAATTTCAAGAGGGGCAGCGTGCGATAACTGGACGCTTAAAGGGCATGAAAAATGGCCTGCCCGTTAAAAGAAGTACGGAAGTAAATACGAAATTTGAAAGAAAACTTTATTCACTCTTTTTTATATAGAAGAACATTTTTATGCTCAAAAATGAGACTTTGATAATATTTTTTTGCTTTTTTATCGACAGCATGAATCATCATACAACAACACTAAAAGAACACCTGATGAAAACTTCATGAGTATCTCTATTCAAGGCGTTCGCTCACTGAAAAGAGTGCGCAAACTACAGGTAATGTACGATTAAAGGCCTTACTATTTAAAAAAAGAAGTTGTTTACACAGCTCAAAATTAAATCGCACCCAGTATAGGCCCCCAGTATAGAGTTTTAGTTACATAAATAACTGTGTAGGGTTTATTCACTTGTTTTATCTTATTTAAAAGTATCTTTCCGTGAGCTTTCCAGAGGCCAGTCCTTTAAAATCATAGCTGAAAATAAAAACCTACTGAATATTAATTTTGCGAAAATCATTGTCAAAGACATGTTTAATGGCTTTGATTTTGGGTGGAGCACTTGCTACTTAGTACTAATTACGCTACATATCTTTATTATTTACAAATTGATTATAAACTAATGTTTCGCCTTTTGTTGGACCTACCCCGGTGGAGGTCCTATAAATTAACCTGTGTCCGTTCGTTCGTTCGTTCGTTCGTTCGTTCGTTCGTTCGTTCGTTCGTTCGTTTCGTTCGTTCGTTCGTTCGTTCGTTCGTTCGTTCGTTCGTCGTTCGTTCGTTCGTTCGTTCGTTGTTCGTTCGTTCGTTCGTTCGTTCGTTCGTTCGTTCGTTCGTTCGTTCGTTCGTTCGTTCGTTCGTTCGTTCGTTCGTTCGTTCGTTCGTTCGTTCGTTCGTTCGTTCGTTCGTTCGTTCGTTCGTTCGTTCGTTCGTTCGTTCGTTCGTTCGTTCGTTCGTTCGTTCGTTCGTTCGTTCGTTCGTTCGTTCGTTCGTTCGTTCGTTCGTTCGTTCGTTCGTTCGTTCGTTCGTTCGTTCGTTCGTTCGTTCGTTCGTTCGTTCGTTCGTTCGTTCGTTCGTTCGTTCGTTCGTTCGTTCGTTCGTTCGTTCGTTCGTTCGTTCGTTCGTTCGTTCGTTCGTTCGTTCGTTCGTTCGTTCGTTCGTTCGTTCGTTCGTTCGTTCGTTCGTTCGTTCGTTCGTTCGTTCGTTCGTTCGTTCGTTCGTTCGTTCGTTCGTTCGTTCGTTCGTTCGTTCGTTCGTTCGTTCGTTCGTTCGTTCGTTCGTTCGTTCGTTCGTTCGTTCGTTCGTTCGTTCGTTCGTTCGTTCGTTCGTTCGTTCGTTCGTTCGTTCGTTCGTTCGTTCGTTCGTTCGTTCGTTCGTTCGTTCGTTCGTTCGTTCGTTCGTTCGTTCGTTCGTTCGTTCGTTCGTTCGTTCGTTCGTTCGTTCGTTCGTTCGTTCGTTCGTTCGTTCGTTCGTTCGTTCGTTCGTTCGTTCGTTCGTTCGTTCGTTCGTTCGTTCGTTCGTTCGTTCGTTCGTTCGTTCGTTCGTTCGTTCTTCGTTCGTTCGCTCGTCCGTTCGTCCGTTCGTCCGTCCGTCCGTCCGTCCGTCCGTCTATGTTTTTCACACAAACATTATTGATAACAATGCTCACCATCAAGCATGATTCAATTGTTAATAAAACTGATTTTTGCGACCAGAACTTTCTATTTATTTTTTCCCTACAACCCTTCCCTCTCCCCCCATCAACAATCAATGATGAATTTATGAAAAAATTTATTTATTTTCTGACTGATTTTTTTCATTTTTCTCCTCGCATTGCTATCTAACTTTTATCATCAGGTAGGTCTATTCATCATCTAGCTTGTTTGCACTAAGATGCATAACTATAAACCCTCGAATGTGACGGAGCTCGATTTTTGGGGAAAAAAATTGGGGGTAAATTTCAGCTAAAAAAGGGTTTTTTGGACTTTGTGAAATATTGGATCATTGTTTTTTTCTGACTTTTTGCATGAAAGTAGGTAAAAGCAGATTTTTGTAAAAAAAGAATTTTTTACCTTAAAAAACGCATCTTTATCTATAAGAATCACTATTAACAAGCATACATCAATGTTCTTAAAATTACTGAATTTTTTGATGAGATATGTTTTTTGCCCACGAAATTTTGTATATGAAAGAATATTTCAAAAGTATGAAATTTTGGTTTCTAAACGTTTTTTTTATAAGAAAAAAACGACTAATTTTAATAGATATCGTCACTATTTGTGTTCTGAATGATTGTTTAATGGTCACGCTCACGTAGATATCAATTATATATGTGTTAAATGCATAACCAGGTAGGTCCATAAAAGTATCACTTGTTTCAATTTAGGGTCATCTGGAAGCAGTTTTAGCAGTTCAATTTGACAGGAAGAGGGTCATGTCAGGCTCTATGGACAGGACTATAAGGTATGTAACTACTAGTTGCTCGAGGGAATTACCGTATTCTCTATAAGAATATCGATCAATTCTGATTTTGAACTCCATTTTCTTTGATTTATTTATTTTTATACATACAAAATATTCATTTTGCTCGAAATTGTTTTCTAATTCTTTTCCAATGTTATTTCCCTGTATACAAAAAGGACAATTGAAAATCAAGACCAAATTGAGGCATAACTAGAAATGTTTATATTTTTATATAGTCCTCGTTTACAATTAGGATAATTCTATTTGGACCTACCTCCGGGTGCCCCGGTGGAGGTCCTATAAATTAACCCATGTCCGTTCGTTCGTCCGTCCGTCCGTCTGTTACCAGCTTTTCTCAGGATTGGCTCATTAGTTTTTTCTGAATTTTTGCACAATGATGCAAAATGGCAATGCCCAGAACGTGACGGAGCCCGGTTTTTGAGAAAAAATTTATTTGGGCAAATTTGGGCCAAAAACTACCTAAAAATAGGGTTTTTTGGACTTTGTGCAAAATCCTGTCATTACTTTTTTCTGATTTTTTGTACAAAGATGGAGGGCAAGATTCTCTAAAGAATGGCTGAAGTGGTTTTTCCCGGAAAATTCTTATTCGCCTTAAAAAACGGATTTTCGTATTTTGGGGGAAATTCCCTTTGACCAAATAAGAAAATATAGCTTTTCTCAATGTTGACTTGTTTGGTTTAGATTATGGGATGCGAGGAGTGGACGCAACTTTTATAAACTGAAAGGACATCAGGTATAACACCCCTGTCTCAGTGCCCCGGTGGAACATTCTACCACAATGGGAATGAAAATTTCTACCAAAATTCAAAATTTCAGTGGGGATGGGTTAGGAATGCAATTTCTACTTTACTTGCGAATTCCCAGTGGGGTTGAAATTGTAGGGTATTTTACCACCGGGGACAAAATTTAGGCAAAATTTTCCAGTGGGGCATGGGTTGTGTAAGTTAGAATTATAACAAATCAAAGTTTATAAGAGATATACCAGCTTAAAGATACTTGATTAGTCTCCAAACTTGTACCCATTCCCTCAGCGCACTTTTCATGATTCTGATAGCAATCACGATTCTATCACATCCATCAGTAAAATTGTACAAGTTGCTCTGGGTATGAAATTGGCTATATCTCGTCTCTTTAGAAGCTCGAGAAGTGTCTCGCACCATCATCATGAGAAATTCACCAAAATTGCCAACAATGTAATTTCTACTGTAGACTGTAGTATAAACTATTTATATGAAAGTAGTTTTAGGTTCGAGTTTTAAAATGTTTTTTTATTGATTAGGGTGGTGTGCGTTGCATTCAATTTGACGATGAATATATAGTGACTGGCTCCTGGGACACCACGTGTATTGTAGGTTTTTTTCTTTCACAATGGTACATTTACTTCGTGTTTTTCATTGAAACTAGATTTCGCGATCCATCTAAATATTAAATATAACTAAATCAGAGACTGGGCATCCTTGAAGATAATGTAATGAAGAGTTTCGCAAAAATGGAATTCGAAAGCTCGAAATCCGTAACCAAAAATCGTTGCTCAACCCCTTGGATATCCTCTCTTATAAAGATGCTTACCCCCTGGATATTGTATTTTTTTTGAACCGCTGATGCGGATTTTACAAAATTTTGACCTTGCGAAATCCGATTAAAGTAATGTTTTATCTTTAGGTGTGGCACATCTCACGATTTACGCTATTACATACGATCAATGAACACACAGGTGCTGTCGCTTGTTTGGAAATGAATAAAGAATTCTTGTAAGTCCAACTGAATTTTCACTCTCTTGAGGTGGACTAGACTGAGCTTTTTTGACTGAACTTTTCTTTCTGATAATCTTTTATGACGTTGACTCCAGTAAAGTTGTCCACTTATCCGCGCCAATCATATTGTAGTCCGGCTAGTAAAGAACTTTTTATCAGATGAGTGGAAGGGAAGTCAATAAAACAGGTGAGGGTTATCTGATTAATATTTACATGAATATATTCTTAAAAAAGAACCTGAACCATTAAAAACAAAATATCTAAGTAATTTCAAAATAATGTAAAACCAGTACTTTTATTTTCTGGTCTTTTGCGTAGGTATCTTGACGGTTTGATTGCTTAATACGATAATCAACTTGTCTTGCCTCTAAATTATCGACATTGTAAATTGAAGTGAAATATAATGTTTCTCGCTCTTCATTCTTTACGAAGCTTATCTAACGTTCTCGAAAAGGGTTATCTTATCTGAATAATTGCTCTGAATTCCTTATACTTCAAAGTTCGTCATTTATCTTTTGGAAAGTTCTCTTTCATCTTTTGGAAAGTTCTCTTTCATGTTTAAATATATAAAGTCGTCTCCTTTATGTTAAATGCACTCGCGGTTCTTTGTCTAGCCGCTCTTGAATCGTCCTGATGTTGAAACTAGGTGGTCCTTCGGTTAACTTGTAGAGCCTTTGTCGAGACCATTTTTGTCAAATATTTCAAACCATTAATTCCTGGCTATTTGATGAACACGATTGAAGCCGAAGATTTCTTTAATTTTGTTTTTGATGTTGACGGTGAAAACAACATACAACAAAGGACTGATCACCGAATTCACAGCAATGGTTGGCGAAAGAAAGCTCTTCAATCGGAATTTCTCCCAATCATCTATGTAACCTAGCAACGACATTGCAATGATGACTGTCTGTGGTAACCATGACAACATGAAAATCAAAACAAATCCGTAAGAAGCATAAATGGCTTTCAAATGTTGGATATAGATGGAGTTTTGTGTTCGGATGCGACGTATTTGGTCAATACTGGCTCTCAAGATGTAACTATTGAATATGAAAAGCACTATCAGTGCAACCAGGATGACCCACTGAATTATTATCTCCACAATATCATTGTCCAGGGTCATGAAGATCAACAAGAACGATAGAACCAAGCAAGGCAGCCAAGTCACAATGATCACCTTTGAGATTGCGTACTCACACGTTTGAAGTTGAAACTTGAAAGGCTGTCGGACAGCTTGGTGTCTATCAGCAGAAACGAGAACGAGGCTCAATACACTAGCCACCAGACAACATTTTAACAGGCTAAGAAAAACGTTGAAACATGAAGATCGTTGATCGATAAACTGAAGCAACTGACTAATTATTGAGATTGAGATATAGGATATGAACATATTGACCAAGTAGACATTTGAATGTTCAGAACGTAGACGTCGATTCTTCAAAATGAGGACAATCAAAAATGTGTTGATGATCAAGGATAAAGCATTCATGGTATTAAGAATGCTTGTCACTCGCTCAAATGATGGTGGTAGTGTAAATGGGGCGTTAAAAGTTTGGTTTGTGTTGAAAGTGTTGCTCCATGGATGAGAAGAGTTAAGGCTTGTTGTTGTTGACATGATGTTTTTATTTCTTCCCTGAAATGAAATTGGTAATAATAAATAGCAATCAAACATGACCCGTCGACGGGGGCCCAAGGCCCTCTTATTTTTTTACAGACTAAATATTTTCTTAAAGTTAAAAACCTTAAAAACAATAACTAACCATGGTTGGTGACAATATTTTCCCAAAATATTGGGCCCCTTTTAGAAACGGCTCATCGTGGCCAATGGCAAATAAAATAGAAGATATATTAATCTTCATAAAAAAACTTACAAATGCTAAACTATGATATACTATGCAACTCAAAAGTTCGTAGATTTCATCTTCAGGTTTTAACTGTAGATAAGATCTTTCACTAAAAAGTACACTCTGGATTACAGATCTAAAAAATTCGGGAAAAGTCTTTCAGCTGCAGACATCAAGGGTTTGAGCAGATTCAAGGAGCGTCGTTGTTTCAGTTATTTTTGGTCGTACTGTACTGTCTTTTGGTGTTAGTTGTTTTTAGTCATCTTCTCGTTGGTCTGTTTGGCATGTTGTACAAAACTTATCATTCGTCTACAGTAGACTCTCACTTACATCCAAACTTCTATTATTTGAATCTTTCTTTAATTCGAACTAATTCCAAGTCCCCATCAAGGACGAGGGGTAAATCACTCGAAAAAGTACACCTCAACAAAAAGTCAAAGAAAAAGTCAAAAAGTCAAATAAAAGTAAAATGAAAATTCAAAAACTCAAAAAGTATCGTACACCTTTTTTCAAGTGATTTACAGCAGCACAATATCGAAAATATTTTTACACAAGAAAAAAAACCACCAAAATCATCTTCTATCTGATTGGCTGACAAAAAAGAAACGAGGTGTACAGCTTAGCGCGCACAGTAAAATATCTTGATATCCCTTGTTTACTTCGTAGGAACTGATTACCGAAAGGTATATGACTGTCTATCAAGAGTTATTGATCTGATTCTTATAAACTAGATGCTTATAAGAACAATAAACATGCTCATATTGTGCACCGTCCCTTTTTTTACTTTGTAAGAGCTAATTACCGAAAGATATATGGCTGTTTATCAAGTTAATGATTTGATTATTCTAAAGTAGATGCTTATTAAGAAAAATAAATAAGCTCATATTATGCGCCGTCTCTTGTTTACTTTGTAAGAAATAATAACCGAAGGGTATATCAACGTCTATTAAGAGTTATTGATTTGAGCTATAAAGTAGATGCTTATAAGAAGAATGACAATGCTCATATTGTGCACTGTCCCTTGTTTACTTTGTAAGAGCTAATTACCAAAAGATATATGGCTGTTTATTAAGAGTTATTGATTTGATTCTTATAAAGTAGGTGCTTATAAGAAAAATAGATATGCTCATATTATGCACTGGCCCTTGTTTACTTTGTAAGAGCTAATTACCAAAAGATATATGGCTGTTTATTAAGAGTTATTGATTTGATTCTTATAAAGTAGGTGCTTATAAGAAAAATAGATATGCTCATATTATGCACTGGCCCTTGTTTACTTTGTAAGAGCTAATAACCGAAAGATATATGGCTGTTTATCAAGAGTATTGATTTGATTCTTATAAAGTAGATGCTTATAAGAAAAATAAAAATGCTCATATTGTGCACTGTCCCTTGTTTACTTTGTAAGAGCTAATAACCGAAAGATATATGGCTGTTTATCAAGAGTTATTGATTTGATTCTTATAAAGTAGGTGCTTATAAGAAGAATAAATTTAAGCTCGTATTATGCGCCGTCCATTGTTTACTTTATAAGAGCTAATTACCAAGAGGTATATGGCTGTTGATCAAGAGTTATTGATTTGATTCTTATAAAGTAGGTGCTTATAGGAATAATAAATAAGCTCATATTATGCGTCGTCCATTGTTTACTTTGTAAGAAATAAAACGTAAAAATCAATACAAGTCGCAACAAAATAGATAAAACGATAGGTGCGCCGATAGGCCTTCTCAGAATCTAAAGAAACAACATGAACATGAACATGTATATTTTTCTGGCGAACAAGCCCACTACGTGAAGCAACAAAAGCCCCTGCGGGGCAATAAACGAATCAAAACAAATCTGACCATTTTTGATGTCTTCAGGTTGTCTCAAAGATAAAGCATCTTTTTTGCGCTAAATGCTGGTCCCGTTATGGTTGTTCAATTGTAGCAAAACTGATTTGTCTTCATTTAGTGAGTTTTTTTAATTAGTGAAAAAAATATATCTAATGATTTTTTCAAGCAAAAATTTATATCACTAAATAATTTTTTTTTCACTAAATAAGAAAAAATCACTGAATAAGAAAAAATCACCGGTACCCATACCCGGTAGTGCCAATATCTTTCGGAAAAAAATTGTCGGTTATATCCGACATTGGCAAAATAGGAAACCCGCATAAATCTATTTTTGATAATAAATTTTCATGGCAATAGAATTAAACATCTTTTTTAAAACCGCAGCAAATAGATCGAGGTGCTAAAATAAGGTATTGGCACGGAAAGGGTTCACACAAATAAAACCCTGAATCTTCTCCGAAACACCAACACTTACTTTTAAGAAACAATGAATAAAATTACCCTGTCATTCGCAAAAAATAGTTCTCGCCAGAATTTAAAAGATCGCCAAAATTATTTCTCTCCAAAATTGGTTCCCTTGAATCGAATAGATTACCTATTTTGTTTGTTCGACCTTCAAAGAGCAGAGCTTAACAAATTCCAATCCAACTTCTTCTTTCAGTCGATTAAAATAGAATAAACTTCGAAATCAAATCTATCGATTCTTATACATACCCATACATACGTTATATAATGCTAATGCGACTGAGATTTCTTTTGTTTTCATTGTTTAACTTTCTCAGGAAAGACCTTATATAGAAATAAAATACCATTTCAGGATCTATTAATGCATATTTTTGGATCACTATTGTCTCCGTTATGAACTATAAGAATCACGGCTATTTATTAGTATTTGTACGTTTATTGTTGAGTTAATAAAATAAAGTCTAAGGGAAAATCTTTGAGATAACAGCAAAAGAAGTTGTTTGTTTTGTTGTTTTTTTTGGACCTACCTGGAGGTCCTATAAATTAACCGTTGTCTGTTCGTTCGTCCGTCTGTTACCAGCTTTTCTCGAGATTGGCTAATTAGTTTTTTCTGATTTTTGGCACAAAGATGCAAAATGACAATGTCCGAAATGTGACGGAGCCCGATTTTCGAAAAAGAGATTTTCCCGCCGAAAATGTCGGAAATATGCCGGAATACCCGGGTTTTTTGGCATTTTCTCGAGATTTCATCATTAGTTTTTTCTGATTTTTTGCACAAAGATGCGTATTAGCAATGTCCAAAACATGGCCTATTCGGATTTTTGAGAACAATTTTTTCCGGCCGAAAATGCCGGAAATCGTCGTTTTTGTAGATTTTCATAGGACTTTTTCATCATATTTCTTTGTGTTTTTTTTTCACACAAAAACAATGTTGATAATAATGCTCACCATCAAGCATGATTCAATTGTCAATAAAACTTTTATTGCAACCGGAACTTTCTATTTTTTTCCCTACTCCCCTTCCCAATCAACAATCAATGATAAAATTTAATGCGTTTTGCAATTTCACTTAACGCTATATTTTTTCTGACTGATTGTTTTCATTTTTCTCCTTATTGCTATCTAATTTTCATCATCAGGTAGGTCCATTCAGCATCTAGCTTATTTCTCTTCTTTTCGCTAGTTCAAACTTTAAAGCCTTATATATCTCTCGTTGGATAGCTTAGAGTCTATTCTTTCCTTTGGGCGCCTTCGGCGCCGCCCAATTAAGGAAGAGCGGGGCGGGCAGCGGCTAAGGTCGGAGTTAGGTTAAGGGAAATAAAGCAGTCAGGCCCGCTGACGGAAAGGTACCCAGTGGTAAAACTTCAAATCAATTCGCTAGAGGACAGAATAAAATAAAACAGGGCCAAATTCGGAGGATCTTTGATCACTCGTTGACCAAAAAACGGTCAAAATCTCAAAAAAGTGGGTTCGTCAAATTTTTGCATTTTCTTTTTTACTTTTTGGCTCAAAATCTCGCTGGAAAGACTCATTTTTGAAATCTTTTTTGCTTCACCATGAAGCACAATCCAATTCCTACGAGTTAGACCAAAAATAACGATTTCTAACTCAAACTGTGCATTGGCACTTAAAGGGTTAAGGCTTATTTTTCAGGCATCTGGTATTTTTCCCAAATGGTTATTTTTAACGATTGATATTACAATTGCGAAAAACAAAAAGAATTTATCAGAAAAATGGGAAAACAAAAATATTTGTCACTGACTATCCATATCTTGTTTTTGTCGAATATAACCCGAATTGAACTGTTTTCTTAGTTAATGTAATAGAAACACTGAAAATTATGTCCAAGCTGGAAGTATTTAACTTAACATGTTGTTTATCAGTTACAATACAGTTACAATCAATAAGTTCTAGTTTAGACGTTTGACCTTCCCCTTGTTTTTTGATAACAGTCGGCAGATGGTCAATACGATGCTTTTTTGTCAGTTTTTAGTCAATTGCCTAAATTATGAAACCGTCAGCTCTCTGTCGATCTTCTGCCTCGTCTTACATAAGTCTAGGGACCGTCCTTAGAGACGTCCTGATATGAAAGGACCTTTTTCACCACTGATCTTCATTTAATCTACATACTGGATCGGAAAAAATCTATCTAGTGAGCAGAGATATAGATATTGTATTTTCCGATATATAACGACGGTCCTTATAAATAGGGACCTCCTTTAATACTGTTCAAGTTTTCTTTCTCCGTGCTTTTTTGGCCAAGGTATTTTGCAAAACCATTTCGTTCTGTGTGTTTGTCAGAAAAAAATGTACCTAGTAAATATTTATAATTTCTGAAAATTTAATTCAAAAACTAAAGATTAAATTATTTGGTTAAATCCATTGTCATCTCTGGTCAAAGTGTTAAATTTGAGGCTTCTTGCAGGGAATGAAACAACTTAAATCTCACCAAAATAGCTGTTTTACCTGTTTTTTAAATCCAGGGCGAGTACAGTACGATTTCCCACTAGATTCTATAAAATGTATATAGATTGTAAACCAAGATTTCTTTTCCCAAGTGAAAACTCCCTTCCAAGATACCCCCCCCCCTATTGAGATAGTAAGAAGATGCACAGAGTGATATAGACTCTCATTTTTGTCAAGAATTGATAAATCTCCCCGGCTTTGAATAACGGTGATGATTTTATCCTGACAAATAAAATCATCATCAAAAATCCTTTTCATCATAGAATCACAGGATCTCACGACAATTCAATTTGCATCTTTGAGCGTGGAACATGGAAACTTCTAAAAAGGCTCATCGGTCATAAAGGTATCATTGACACCATTGTCCTGTATAGCTTACAAATCAATTTCATTATCTCAAAAACATTCTGCTAAAAACTGAAAAAACAACTTTGAACTTTATATGCGTGGAAAATTTTGACCAATTTCTTCTTTTCTATAATGAAACCTATAATGAAACATACAAACCGTTTTTGTTTTCATAAAGTTATCACAAACATCTATTTTATCACGTACGTTGATACCTATCGCAAGAAACCATTTTGCCCAATATAATATTCAATACTTTGTTTTGTTTTAGGTCCAGTTTCTTGTATGGCTTTCGTTTCTGAAGAAGAGCTGATAACAGGATCTCATGATATGTATGTTATTCTTTGAGGGGGGTAGATATGCATTTTTAAAGAACGACTGTGCAATAAGGGGGGTTTCTGTTCAGTGGGGAAACTAATACTACATAATAGCTCCTGAAGTGATAAATCTTTGGAGATGAAATTTTCTGTAAATTCCTAAACTTTTATTTAGCTTCAAAATGAAATAATTTTTGTCACCTAAAAATGTTCACACCTCGAGTATGATGACATATCTGTTAGTGAGGTTAACACTTTCTCAGTAGCTTTAATACTAGCTACCATAATATCATCGCAATTGGTATATAGCGTGCTTGCCTTTCAGTGCTTAAATTATATAAAGAGTTTTAATGAACCGAAAGCACTTAATACTATCCTCTGTGGCTTTTTAGGGAACCATTTCCTTTCGAATATGAAAGTATTGCTAAATTCGGTTCCCCTTTCTGTGAGCCTTCCTAAAATAATTTAAGCATTTAAAAAACAGCCTTTTTTTGCAAAAACAGCATTTTTTTTGTCGGAAAAACGTCATATGGGAACAGAATAAAGTTTCTTTCGGCGCCATACACCTTCTTTTTTTTTTTTGAGAACAAACAATTTGACAGCATAAGGCTTCGATGGCCAAAATATTAATAACAAGGACAACAACATTTTAAGGCTTCACGGACTCTAAAACACTCAATGTTTTAAGAAATCGCACAAATATGTAGAGAGAGATGAACGGAACAGGCCATATCCAGGACAGCATTCACTATCCTACGATAGGGAAATCACTGCGCTACTGGTGTATAGTAACTATACTGGAATGACTCGGGAGGAAAGTGTATCCTCGAGTGTTCTAACCTGACAAGTATAGCAACCACATCACAAAGCCAGGCATATATCTCCCCACACTCTTGTATCAAAGCTGGTACCCAATTTCCCTCGCATGGCATGGGTTGACCCGGGTGCCAAGTGAATCACAGCACCGACCCACCGAGTGGGAATCAAACACCCACCTCCTCCACGGCAGACAAGACTGATAACCACTACATTATTGCACCTCGCACAAAAATACTTACAAAATGGTGAAGGATAAGAACATATTGAGAACATTTTTTTCATTTTTGAGTTGAATCTCAAAAAGTTAAGAACATCCCAAGGCATCAGAAATTTTCGGTTTTCATATAAAAAACGTGTACTTTTCGAAAAGAAATTTCACAGTTTTTTTGTACGAATTACAAAAATTTTTAGATAGACCTTGTTGGTTCCTTTAATTTTTGTCCGATTCAACAATAAGTGTTTCTGAAATTAAAAAGATGAAATAGATTAAAGAAGCCATGCAGGTTTGAAAAAATTTTGTTATTGATGGATGCCAACGAAAGTCGTCAAAAATCTCCTTTTTTCAACTCAATTACTTTTCCCTTACTTCTCCTTTACAATAACAATGACAACGATAACAGACCTATAATTAAATGTTTTGTTTTTAAGTAAGAGGGATATCTTTTGCTTACTCATCAATATTGATTTACAAGCTTTTTTATATTGAATTGACACGGATGTGGAGCAAGATTGTTTAGTAAGAGGAAAAGAAAATATTAAGCAGTTATTGGACAAAGTCAAATCCAATATGCAAAAATATTGGGCGTGCGAGAAAAGATATTGGACGAGACTTCGCCGAGTCCAATATCTTTTCTCGTAGCCTAATATTTTTCATATTGGATGAGACTGCGTCCAAATAAATGGTTTATTATCCGTTCATCGCTAAAATATTTCTCTTTTTCAAACATATTCCAATTTATATGCTCGTAAATCTGGTTTCTTGGTAGTTTTTTATTCAAAAGTCTTATTTTTATTTTGTGACGTAACGTCAAAAAGAAGATGCTCAATTGTCATTGAACTCGTTGTGTGACGTCAATTTTTAAAATATGTAGCCTCCATGGAAGCTATATATTTGAAAATATTGGACAGCAAAGAAGCCAATCAAATGTCGCTTACGCGCGTCGGATAATAATTTTTGTTAGTAAGCACAATATAACAATAGGCAGTCCACTGTCCTGAAATGAAACATGTGTCTAATATGAAACGGGAACACTTATGTAAAAACAAAACCTTTAAATCTTAAATGTTTTTATTTACGTTCTGAGACTGAACTTACTGACTTGCTTTGGTTAAAAACTCCTTAAAAAAGCTGTATTAAATGTCAAAATCTTCTTGTTCTTATTCATCTCATAATATATAATATCTAATCTACAAAAGTAATTTGGTTGGGGCCCCATCTCCTTTGGAAATTTGGCTGACCATGAATCTATTGTATTCTATTATTTCCAGGAGAGTCATTCTGTGGAATATGGACACAGGTGAAAATTTGAGGGAATTTTATCTTCCAAAAAGCCCAATATTGACTGTCAAGGTGTGTTTATTTTTTTAAAATCTTTCATGAAACCTGTCAAAGGCTCGCAAGAAATGTATAATGATAACCAGAGCCCTTCGTAAAGTTGAAATGAGTGGGAACGATTTCACACGGGAAAAGCGAGTGCAGGACTTACGTAACTATAAGAAGAAAATTAGTCGACGGGTCAACTAAAACCCAACCCCCTCTCTTGAAGGTGTTATTGACAAAAAGTTTATTACTTTGGTTGATTATGATTTAATCTTAGATTTGTGGGAACCTTATAGCAGCAGGATGTTTGGATGGTACTCTGAACTTTTGGAACAAGACAACAGGATGTCCTGAGGGACGTATCAAAGCACATAACGGTGCAGTTCATGCTGTTTGCTTTATTGCTAAGAGATTTGTTACTGGTGGAGGGTAGGTTAATTATTGAACTGAATTTTTTTTTAGATCCAATTTTTTCGGTTTATCTCATATCACTCTTCGTCTTGTTTACGTATAAAGCGAAATATTTAACTTGTTTTCAGTCCGATCGTGCTGCAAATGAAAACAAGACGACTTGAAGTTGAAAATTTCGCCTAAAGTTTAAACTGCATGGGAAAAAAACAATAAGTAGAGATGGAAGCTAATCTGAAATCTACTTTACATCGAGCCTTGATGAAACAATTTTATATGAACAACGAGGCTCAAAATCACTAAAAGGATAATATCAATTTAAGAACAATGGTTGTTTAATTCTTAAGAACTAATAACTGAAGGGCATATCACCATCTATAAAGAGTTATTAATTTGATTCTTATAGATATACTCGCTTATAAGGAAAATACCTTATCAGGGAAAACTTCGTCGGGGAAGAGTGACAAAATTTTGGCCAAGCGACGAATATTTTTCCCGGCCTTAATGCGTTTACCAACTACCAGCAAGTGACGAATATTTTTCCCCGACGAAGTTTTCCCCGATAAGGTAAATATGTTCATATTGCGCGCCATCTCTTGTTTACTTTGTAAGAACTAATTACCGAAGGGTATATCACTGTCTATCAAGAGTTATTGATTTGATTCTTATAAAGTATATGCTTATAAGAAAAATAAATATGCTCATGTTGCGCGCCATTTCTTGTTTACTTTGTAAGAACTAATTAGCGTAGGTTATATCACCGTTTATCAAGCGTTATTGCTTTGATTCTTATAAAGTATATGCTTATAAGAAAAATAATATGCTCATATTGCGCGCCATTCATTGTATACTTTTGTATACTATTGTAAGAACTAATTACTGTAGGCTATTTCACCGTTTATCAAGAGTTATTGCTTTGATTCTTATAAAGTATATGCTTATAAGAAAATAAAGAAAAAATCCAAACTGTGAAGCTAAAGACACAAAGATATATGACGTAATCCAAAGAAAACCCGCGAAAATCGTCCGTGGTTATACGAGCGTGTATCGTATATTAAATAAGCTTAAATTTAGTGAGTTTGTCTACCGTATCGAGTACTTTCGTTTTCTTTTTTTTTCCGATGACACCAATACCGCCACTGTGAAAGACTATCGTAATACTTTCGCTAGGCGAAATTAAAAGTAAGACAGTAGCAGTTAACCACAACCATCAAATCAGAACGAATAAAAAGCTGTAGAATATTTGAATCAATAAATTACGTGTTTCAATGAGATCAATAATTTTGCATTGCCTAAAAAAAAGTTGAATACTTCCTCGAACTAGGGTTTAATTGATATTTTTATCGCTTAAAGTGTCATGTATTTTTTTAAAGTTAATTCTTTTACTTATTAGAGATAACTTGGTGAAGGAATGGGACTTGTCTACGTGTACTTGTATTCGCTCATTGACTGGTCACAAAGGCCCTGTTCTCTGCCTTCGGGTATGTACTTATGTAGTCATTAATCAAAAGAAAACTAGTTTCCTCTTTTGCAAATTTAGCTTCAAAATAATATACAGTGGAGTTTTTATAACTCGAACACTCACTTGAACACAGATTTTTTCCAGGTTAAGAAATTTCGATGGAGTATACCATGGTACCTTTTTGGCTTCGTAACTTTTTGTGAGATGATCTTTGTGACTTTTCGTAAGCAATTTTTTTGTTCGTGTTGAAATTATCTTTCTTTTGATATATAACACTTGCATATTTCGATATTTTTTCGGATTTCTTTTTTCGGACATGTCCGATAAAAGAGCGTCCGAAATATGGTTTTCGGTATCCGAATCAATGGGACTTTTTTTTGGTGGTCCCCTTTTAGGGACCACTCTGCCAAATTTCAGCTTGTCAGTAATTTTGTCCAGGTTTTGGTGAAGTTTTACCTAATTCTACCTAACTAGTAGTTCATAAGGATTTGTTGCCTGAATGGAATAAAACTTGTTTTAGTTATAGGTCGCAGTTATAGTGAATCTACTGTAGTACAATTAGATGAATCATAGGGATGACAATAATCTTTCATTTGAAATAATGCGAAGCTATGGTACCAAGACACCACCAGGATCACACATTTAAACTTTTATCCATGCTTTTTAAAGAGTAATCGCAACCATGACTATTGATCGTCCTAGATTAATTTTTCTCACGTCTAATTAGTGGAATATGTACCGCATTGTCTTTTCAGTTAATTGCTGTTCTATCTCTGTCTCCGAGCTTTATAAGAACATCGAGATTGTCAGTATATTATTGGTAGATAATTTTTGAAATTTTTCTCTTATTTTCCTTCACAAAATGTTTTTTTATTGCTAGATATCTTTGAATTTGTACCCAATAGAACACTTGAACTAATTTTGGACATATTTTAGGGGTATTTTGTGGAAACGATAGTTTTTCGCCAAAATTGAAATTATAAGAACTATATTCAGGATGACAACTTTCCTGTCAGTTTGAATGATAAATTGTGAAGGTGCTGGATTGAAATTTTCACAGAATTATCTTGATGTACTATTTCATTGATTTCTAAAAAGATTTCACTGAAATATTGTGAAGGCATTTCGAGGCACTTTATTAATTTTTGAGTTCTTTCAGCCCAGCCATTTTGTGCTTGTTTAAATTTCTTATTGTTAATCTTTCCTGTACAATGATTTTATAATGCAAGTGTATTATCAAGGGCATATCATTAATGTCTAAAACGCACTGAGAAGTAAGTATTAACGACAAACCAATAAAATTCACCATTAAAGATACTACATTACTTATTTCTTGATCAACAAATGGTCATCAAATACGACAGAGATAGAACAAGAGAAATTCAGATGTTATCATTCCAGCCGCGGCTTTCTTATACTATGCTAGAATCTCATGAGTAAAGCTGACCTTTCATCAAGTGTAACAAAGAGAAAGTTGTAATTCGTCCGAGTCCGGTTAAAGGTTAAAGATTAAACTCCTCAAAATAATTTCTCGTCCAATCATATTTAATAATTCTCTCTCCTTCAGGCTTCTCACAAACGTATCATCAGCGGATCATCAGATGGCACCATTAGAATATGGGATATGATCTGCGTCATGCAGCAGGTAAACTTGAAACTTGGTTGAAGTTTAACATTCCAATGTTCCATAAAAAACTAATGCTTCAACCTTTTAGATCATAATTGTTTTATCACCTTCTCCTGAGCTGTTGCATGCATAAATCGAACGCAAAAGCATGCACTTTTTAATTTCACGAGATTCATGACGTAATGTTTTTTGGACCTAACTGGAGGTCCTATAAATTAACCTGTGTTCGTCCGTCCGTCCGTCCGTTTGTTCGTTCGTCTGTTACCAACTTTTCTCAGGATTGAATCATAGGAATCATTTGATTTTTGGTATAAAGGTGTAAAATGGTGGTGACCAAAATGTGACGGAGTGCGATTTTCGAAAAAAGATTTTCGGCAAATTTCAGCCAAAAAACAGCTAAAAAAAGGGTTTTTAAGACTTTATGAAAAATTGGATCATTAATTTTTTCTGATTTTTTTCATGAAAGTAGGGTAACATCATTGGTAAAAGATGGCTGAAGTAGATTTTCATAAAAAAATTTTCGGTTCAAAAAACAAATCTTTATCTATAAGAATCGCTATTTACAAGCATAGATCAATGTTTTTAGCCATATTATTATTTTTATTAGTTTTTTTTTTAAGATGAAAATGTCACGGTGGAAGGCAATGATTTGAGTGTTCTAGAAACACTTTAGAATCACTATTTATAAGCTTAGATCAATGTTCTTAGCAAAATTTTTATTTTTATTATTATTTTTTCTAAACGAAGAAAATGTCACCTTAGAGCGCGATGGTTTGAGTTTTCTATTATTAAGCTGTGCATTTTTCTGATAGTGGGTTGTTTTTGTAAAAAAACAGCGTTTTTTCATGTTATTTTCTTTTTTTACTACATTTTCATAGATGTTCACCTTCAATGCACCAAAACATTTTTGATCAATAGAAAGAGTCTTAGAAAGACTTCCAAAATAATTGCTTTTTGTCGCTCTTAAAGAAAGTTTGTTTTTGATGTGAAACAGTCCTTTTAGATTTAAAGAACTGTTTCACTTGACCCTCCACTGACCCCTTTCTTTAACTTGCTTCTATTTCTCAAATGTTTTGATTGCATGTCACAAAGTGATGCAACTATGAAAGTGTATTTTCAAGTTTTTTTTCTTTTTTTATTACATTTTTATAGATGTTCACCTTCAATGCAACAAAACATTTTTGATCAATAGAAAAAGTCTTAGAAAGACTTCCAAATTAATTGCTTTTTATCGCTCTTAGAGAAAGTTTGTTTTTGATGTGAAACAATGCTTTTAAATTTGAAGAACTGTTTCACTTGACCCTCCACTGACCCCTTTCTTTAACTTGCTTCTATTTCTCAAATGTTTTGATTGCATGTCACAAAGTGATGCAACTATGAAAGTGTATTTTCATATTTTCATGTCTTTTTTCTTTTTTTATTACATTTTCATAGATGCTAACCTTCAATGCACCAAAACATTTTTGATCAATAGAAAAAGTCTTAGAAAGACTTCCAAAATAATTGCTTTTTGTCGCTCTTAGAAAAAGTTTGTTTTTGATGTAAAACAGTCCTTTTAGATTTAAAGAACTGTTTCACTTGACCCTCCACTGACCCCTTTCTTTAACTTGCTTCTGTTTCTCAAATATTTTGATTGCATGTCACGAAGTGATACAACTATGAAAGTGTAATTTCATGTTTTTTTTCTTTTTTTATTACTTTTTTATAGATGTTCACCTTCAATGCACCAAAACATTTTTGATCAATAGAAAAAGTCTTAGAAAGACTTCCAAAATAATTGCCTTTTGTTGCTCTTAGAAAAAGTTTGTTTTTGATGTGAAACAGTCCTTTTGAATTTGAAGAACTGTTTCACTTGACCGTCCACTGACCCCTTTCTTTAACTTGCTTCTATTTCTCAAATGTTTTGATTTCATGTCACAAAGTGATGCAACTATGAAACTGTATTTTCATATTTTCATGTCTTTATTACATTTTCATAGATTTTCACCTTCAATGCAACAAAACAATTTTGATCAATAGAAAAAGTCTTAGAAAGACTTCCAAAATAATTGCTTTTTGTCGCTCTTAAGCTTTTTTCACATGCACGTAAATTTTTGCTTTACACCTTACGGAAAATCGTTCGTAAGGCTGTCTTTTGGGAATTTCCGCGACATTATGTAGAGTTTTTGTTAGAGAAAGTTTGTTTTTGATGTGAAACAGTCCTTTTAGATTTAAAGAACTGTTTCACTTGACCCTCCACTGACCCCTTTCTTTAACTTGCTTTTATTTCTCAAATGTTTTGATTGCATGTCACAAAGTGATGCAACTATGAAAGTGTATTTTCATATTTTCATGTCTTTATTCTTTTTTTATTACATTTTTATAGATGTTCACCTTCAATGCAACAAAACAATTTTGATCAATAGAAAAAGTCTTAGAAAGACTTCCAAATTAATTGCTTTTTGTCGCTCTTAGAAAAAGTTTGTTTTTGAAGTGAAACAGTCCTTTTAGATTTAAAGAACTGTTTCACTTGACCCTCCACTGACCCCTTTCTTTAACTTGCTTTTATTTCTCAAATGTTTTGATTGCATGTCACAAAGTGATGCAACTATGAAAGTGTATTTTCATATTTTCATGTCTTTATTCTTTTTTTATTACATTTTTATAGATGTTCACCTTCAATGCACCAAAACATTTTTGATCAATAGAAAAAGTCTTAGAAAGACTTCCAAATTAATTGCTTTTTGTCGCTCTTAGAAAAAGTTTGTTTTTGAAGTGAAACAGTCCTTTTAGATTTAAAGAAATTTTTCACTTGACCCTCCACTGACCCCTTTCTTTAACTTGCTTCTATTTCTCAAATGTTTTGATTGCATGTCACAAAGTGAAGCAACTATGAAAGTGTATTTTCATGTTTTTTTTCTTTTTTTATTACATTTTCATAGATGTTCACCTTCAATGCACCAAAATATTTTTGATTAAAAAAATTAGAAAGACTTCCAAAATAATTGCTTTTTATTGTTTTTACGTTTTAGAAAACTTTTTTTTTTGATGTGAAACATGTCTTTTTAGATTTAAAGGAGCTCTTCTCGTCCTTTGTTCCTAGCACTCTGTTTTCCCTTTCTTTCCCTTCCTTGTATTTTCTTTCGATCCTTATGCTTTTGTTTATTTCCATGCTTTTCTTTTTCTTTTATACTCCTCTGTTTTCTTTCCTTCTTATCCCTCCTTTTTCGTTCCTTCTCATCCCTCCTTTTTCGTTCCTTCTCCCCTCCCTTTTTGTCCCTTCTCATCCCTCTGTTTTCGTTCCTTCTCATCCCTCTGTTTTCGTTCCTTCTCATCCTTCCGTTTCATTCTTTCTCATCCCTCCGTTTTCGTTTCTTCTCATCCCTCTGTTTTCGTTCCTTCTCATCCTTCTGTTTCGTTCCTTCTCCCCTCCCTTTTTGTTCCTTCTCATCCCTCAGTTTTCGTTCCTTCTCATCCCTCTGTTTTCGTTCCTTCTCATCCTTCCGTTTTGTTCCTTCTCATCCCTCCATTTTCGTTCCTTCTCATCCCTCAGTTTTTGTTCCTTCTCATCCCTCTGTTTTCGTCCCTTCTCATCCCTCCGTTTTCGTTCCTTCTCATCCTTCCGTTTCATTCTTTCTCATCCCTCCGTTTTCGTTCCTTCTCATCCCTCAGTTTTCGTTCCTTCTCATCCCTCTGTTTTCGTCCCTTCTCATCCTTCCGTTTCATTCTTTCTCATCCCTCCGTTTTCGTTCCTTCTCATCCCTCAGTTTTCGTTCCTTCTCATCCCTCTGTTTTCGTTCCTTCTCATCCTTCCGTTTTGTTCCTTCTCATCTCTCCATTTTCGTTCCTTCTCATCCCTCAGTTTTTGTTCCTTCTCATCCCTCCTTTTTCGTTCCTTCTCATCCCTCCGTTTTCGTTTCTTCTCATCCCTCTGTTTTCGTTCCTTCTCATCCTTCTGTTTCGTTCCTTCTCCCCTCCCTTTTTGTTCCTTCTCATCCCTCAGTTTTCGTTCCTTCTCATCCCTCTGTTTTCGTTCCTTCTCATCCTTCCGTTTTGTTCCTTCTCATCCCTCCATTTTCGTTCCTTCTCATCCCTCAGTTTTTGTTCCTTCTCATCCCTCTGTTTTCGTCCCTTCTCATCCTTCCGTTTTGTTCCTTCTCATCCCTCCATTTTCGTCCCTTCTCATCCTTCCGTTTCATTCTTTCTCATCCCTCCGTTTTCGTTCCTTCTCATCCCTCTGTTTTCGTTCCTTCTCATCCCTCTATTTTCGTTCCTTCTCATCCTTCCGTTTCGTTCCTTCTCATCCCTCCGTTTTCGTCCCTTCTCATCCCTCTGTTTTCGTTCCTTCTCATCCCTCCTTTTTCGTTCCTTTTCATGCCTCCGTTTTCGTTCCTTCGCATCCCTCTGTTTTCGTCCCTTCTCATCCTTCCGTTTCGTTCCTTCTCATCCTTCCGTTTCGTTCTTTCTCATCCCTCCGTTTCATTCTTTCTCATCCCTCCGTTTTCGTCCCTTCTCATCCCTCCGTTTTCGTTCCTTCTCATCCCTCTGTTTTCGTTCCTTCATACTTCTTATTGTAGACTCAGCTTCAGAAAATGTACAAAATGATCCAAAATTATGAATTATGAAATTTCAGGATTGACACACAAACTTTTGATTCCACTACATGTCTTAGTCTCTTGAACACAATCTCTAGGGCATTATTCTGATGCTTTTCAATTCAATTCAAAGTACTTACCTACTACTTACCTTATGGTAAAGATGCCTTTGTTCCACCTGCATCGCCTTTCTAGCCATCTTTCGTAGTACTGCTTCATTTTTTGTCAACTATTGTCAAGTGTTAAATAATATTTGACGTCAGTTTTGATAAGTTTATTTGGCGTCATCTTATCCATTTATTGCTGCTGACGTCAATTTCACACATTAAAAAAATGTTCTGCCTGAACAGCTCAAAAGGTCCATAAGTTTAATTGAAATTTTGAAATAACATAACACCTTTTTTATAGATAAGTTTAAAATGTTTTGAACAAGAAAATGACAAGCACTAAATTTAATTATTTAATCCCTATATTATACTTTCTTTAACGGAAACACCCTGGACGACCCTGGAACATTTGTCTACTTTTCTTGCAACAGTCCTAATGTGTCACTAGCAGTTATTGTTTTCGGACCTACCCCACTTTCGTGTTTTCTTCCTATCTGTAACTCGTGTTATGCTATTGGGCTCTTCCAGAAAATGTCCGTACATTGGGGGTGAAGGATATAGTGTCCGGGGGTAGTGAAAAATCTACAAAATTTGCCTTGTCCGAGGGTAAATTTTCTCTGTTTGAGGGTAATTTCAACCGTCGTTCGTTCGTTCGTTCGTTCGTTCGTTCGTTCGTTCGTTCGTTCGTTCGTTCGTTATGAGCTTTTCTCCAGTTCTCGTTCGTTCGTTCGTTCGTTCGTTCGTTCGTTCGTTCGTTCGTTCGTTCGTTATGAGCTTTTCTCCAGATTGGCTCATTCAATTTTAAAGATATTTTGCACAAAGAATCAAAATGGTAAACCCTCAAATGTGACGGAGCCCGGTTTTCTTTTGGTCAATTTTGGCCAAAATATGCCCAAAAATGAGTTTTTTTTTAGATTTCCTCGAGTTTAAATCCATTTAAGGATTTCTGATTTTTTGCATAAAGACAGAGTACCAACCATCATAGGGAAGAAATGGTCAAAGCAGATTTTCGTAAAAAAAGTTTTTCGGCTCAGAAAATGAATTTCTAGCTATAAGAATCATATTTTATAAGCATAGATCAAATGTTCTTACCTATTTTACCCATTTTCTTTGCTATTGAAATTAGGTTTGAAATTTTGAGTTGCTAAAATGCTTTTTATAAGAACTGGGCCAAATTGTTAATTTATTTATAAGCACATTGGAAAAAACATTTATAATGGCATGAAGAGCTTAAAAATTGTCATATTCCGCTGAAATACAGTGTACTCTTTGATTGGATGAATTTCTACAGGTCTAATTTTCATTATTTGGAAATTTTGTTTTTTCAACTTTTTTACAAGCACATGCTTTGAAATTTGGCTAAAATATGCCCAATAATGTGTGTTTTTCTCGAGGTTTTATCATTATCATTCAAAAAATGAATTTCTAGCTATGAAAGAATCACTGTTTACAAGCATAGATCAATATTCTTCTATCTTATAAATAAAGAAATTACCTTTTTACCCAAACAAACCTTATTATATTTGATTTTGACCAGTTTTTTCTTATGTGTTTCATTTTTTTAATGTTCATTGATTAGTTTGATAACCAGGTAGGTCCATAAAAGTATCACTTGTTTTTCAACGGAAACACTCCGGCAAATATTCATGATATGCACCACTGGAGAGTCTTACAAGAACTTTTAAAATTTTCCACCCAATACGTCACTTTTTCTATTCTTTAAGTGAGGTATTGGGTGGAACAAAAACAGAAAGGTTGCTTAATTTCGTGAAGACATTGCAGTGGTGCATATCATGAATATACTAAAAACAGTTGTTCAAAATCTGCCATTACTGGCAAAAAACCGGGATATTTCCGTAAAAACACTACGTCATTAATATGACGTGAAAATTGAAGTGAACCCGAAAATCTCTCACAACAAAGCTTTCCTTGGATGTTCATGCCTTTGACCCCCTCCCTGAAATTTCTAAATATTTTCTTCAACCAATCTTCTCCACCATTTTCAGATTGGAGGGCCATACGACGACATCCGAAAGATCATCATCCCTTCAGAAACGATCAACGAAAGACAATGGAAAGAACGCAAAGATGTTTTCCAAGATTTTGAAGACGAAGTCTGATACAGGTCGTGAATAATTTTTTAACCCTGTCGGAAAAAAGCCTTTACAAGAAATCTAAGTGCTGATATCAGAGGTACGATTTTTTATTCGTTGACTTCAACAGGGTGATAAAGTTTTGCCCTACAGTCGGCTCTCTCTAATTCGAACCTCTATAATTCGAATCTTTCTCTAATTTAAAGCAAAGTCCAGTCCCTTTTTTGAATTTAAGAGACAACTGTATTCTATCATGGAGGTATAAAGAAAAACAGGAGATATACTATGTAATTATAAACCACCCTCGCCCTACGGTTCGATTAAAAAGTTACGAGGTTTGCATGCTCATAATCTCATATATCGTTCATTTTTAATGAGCTCTGTTGTCCATTGGTGAAATCTTATTAGCTCATTTAATATGGGACGAAAGTCATTGTTTCTTACGAAGTCTTACATCGGTGTAAGAAAATATTTGGACTTAAAAAGGCATATAAACTTGGCAGTTCTTCATCAAATGACAAGATTTTTCAATTAATGTTTTTACAAAGTGAAATCTTTTGCTTGATATTTTCCTCCAAAATTCTCCCATGGGCCCCGGCGAGCCATTTTGAGTGAGGGGCCAACATTTTTGTAATAATTTTAAAAATGAGTATGGAATCGCGCGTGCTTATAAAGAACTTTCCATTTTCTAGCTTAAGAAAACATAAATCTGTTTCGTTGGGCTAAGTTTAATCTAATTCTCGTATATTAGAAGGCTAGAAAATTTCAATACTGAAAGTCTTATCTCATCGGGCGAGCAGCCTTAGAATTTCTTCTGATCCCAATTTATAAAAGAAATCAAAAGACTTTAATGACTTTAATGACCAATTACCGACAGATTTAACTCCTTTTTTCTTAATACCTCCATGATTCTATCTACTGTTTTGAACGACAATTAGTGGTTCCTATGTACGGTAATTTCATTTGTAAAGATATTGAAAATTAAGATGTTTATAACTTGATGATGATTTTTAAAAGATTTGTTTATGTTTTTATTGTAATATATTTTTGTGATTTTTAAAGATGGGTATATTTCTAACGGTCAAATTCTGTTCCACTTGTGGTCGACATACCTGTTTGGGGGCTCACGGTTCCACGAAAATGTCTCTCAGATATTTTATGCGTGCTTTTTAAATTTTGGACTGAGTCAATTATTTATTAATTTATATTTAGTTTTTGAATTTTCAGAATTAAAAGTTCTTAAGACTCTTTCAATGTTCACTTAAGAGACTATTTTATTTGTTTCTGAAGTCCTAACCTGGAATTCATGATACTCTCGATGTATTGTTTAAAGTAGCCCGGGCGTTTGCCACTAAAATTAGTGGCAAATACCGGTCTTTTTTGGGTGCTTCCGTATAAAACATTAGGACGTTAATATCCCGAATCATTTTCCGCAATTTCTCTCGCTGTCGAATTCGAGTGTAAGTATCAAACTTTCTGAGACTTTACTTCTGACCTGCGACGTAGACTATCAAATTTAAATATGCTATCTTGTTTATCTTAGGTGTAATTTGATCTACTTAAATCATAATAGTGTTTGTTTTCATCATATCAACTTAAACTTTTTTAAGGTTTTTATCATTTACTAGGGTCTTGTGCAATGTTCATCAGAAGTGTAACGTTGCAAAGATCTTTTCAAAGATTGCTTTCCAAAAATTGCCTACATACGCTCTGTACACAGGTATTTATATACTTTTTGCAATATGTTTCTCTTGCTTCTACCTTAGGCCAAAAAAATGTCTTGTTTCCGGAAATCGGTCAGGTAAACTTTTTTTCAAAGTCACCCGGCCGCAAAAAGAAATTTTTTTTTGTGCGTCGAAGAAAATAATTTTTTTTCGAACTAAATATTTCAGACAGGACTCAAAAAACAAAACGTTTTCTCAAGAAAACACAAAAGTTTTGTAACAGAGTAAATATAACAGCATAGATGAAGGAACGTTCTTATATATTTGTATTGTAAGATGACTAATTGTAAGATTGCTGATATATCAGAACGAAAAACTGAAGACTGTATATTGTAAGTTTTTTCAAAACGGTTAGTTTTCTAATGATCAACCCAGAAGAAGGGGGTGAAACTATTAAGTCTTGGGGACACGAAAATTTTTTTTCGGGTTGGTGCAATGCAACATGCTCTATCCCACCAATACAAGAAAAAAGTGCGTTTCCCATGGTTTCTTTTTTTGTTTCAAAAGTGAGGGAAATACTCAAAAGACACGTTGATTTTGTTCCTGGAACAATGAAGCAAAATTCATTCGAATAAATTTTGCTCCATTGTCCCAGGGACATTTCATTGGTAGAAAGAAAAATGGGGTGGAGACACGAGAAAGTGTTTCAGGTTGTTGAGATGGAGCATGTTGCATTGCACCAACGCGAAAAAAGCTTTTCGTGTCCCAAAGCCTTTGGTTCAAAAAACTGTTTCACATATATTCGGTCGCCAAACAACGCGCACGGCTCGACCTTTCATTGAAAATAGGAAAAAAGTTGCGCGTAAAAAATCAAAAGCAATTGTATATGATAAAACCAAACACACAGTCAGTCAGTATGTTTACCTTCTCGCTGATTGGCTACTTCAGAAAGAACAATAGAAGAGACGCACAGCTTTGCGCACAATATTGAATTTTTTAAACTTTCATAAAAGCTCACTAAAAGCTCACGCCGTTCAAAGCGACAAGTCTTGAAGGCTTAATTTATTTAACTTATGCAATAATCGAGCCGTGTGCGTTGCAACCATTGAGTTTCAAGCCCGAAGGACTAGAGGCGAGGCGAATTTTTTTTTCGTACATGGTGGGAAGTATCACCGATGGTCGGAAGTATCTCATCTCAACGGTCGGAAGTAGCGTCGCTGGTCGGAAGTATTTTAAACTTAGAAAATCTAGTTTTCGATGGTCAGAAGTATCTTCCCTCGCCGGTCAGAAGTATCAATAATGAAATTTTGCAGAATCAGCAAAATCTTGAAAACAACAACAAACAAAGATGGCGGCTTCATGCAGTGATGTCATGTGCTGAGTTAAATACGTTGGCAATTTAACTCAACTTCCAATACGGAACTTGTAGCAGCTGTGAATGAACATATCCAAATAAAGAAGAAAACCATTGATGTGAAAGGAGATCCTTTGAAGTTCAAAGCAAGAATTGAATGTTTTCTAGAAACAGACGAAGATGTGGCAAACTTTATCAAGTTTTACAATACTCAGCCAATTCGATTGACTTCATACTCGCCAACTTTGCCAAATCCACAATTTCAATGTCAAAAGATCATAGCTTCATGGCAAATTTGTACATCGCTACGCAGCCATTATGATTCCCGTTTTGTGATGTTTCGACAGCAGTTTTCTGTTGGCGTTTGTAGATTAAAAAAATTGTGAACTTGAACTCTCTAGGGTCAATGGCCCAGAAGGCACTGACACTGCGCACTTCTGACTTTTTGTCACGGCGAGAAATTTCCAAGCGAGCGGCCCGCGCAATGAATTTTTTTTTTGGTCTTTAAAATGAATGTCGAGTTACGCAAAACGAGTTAATATTTCCGAGTTGTTCATATCAAGAGTTACAGGTTAAAATTTCCGAGTTAAGTGCTGGTCAGCAAAATTTCCCCCAGTGGCAAAATTCGGGGAATTTTCGGGCTTAAATCGGGGAAGAAAAGTGACCAAATATCAACTTTGTTTTTTGCATCCACGCTGCCAGAATTTTCCACCATTAGACCACCCTTTATTAGTGCGTGAAAACTAGAAGTGCATGTTTTTGAGCCTTCTGCTGGGAACGCCAAAATAACTCGAGAATCTACAAGAAGGAAAATAACTCGAAAATTAAAAAAAACGAAAATAAACTGAGTTAATAAACGAGCACCCTTGCGAGCCAGGGCCGATAAACGATTCTGCGACTTAAAGAGGCCAGTACCGTATAATTGGAGGAATCGTTTAGAAAACGTTTATATCCCCCGTCAACGCGTCCATCAAGAATCATCAACAGCGTAAGAGGGTTAGATAAGCCATGGAGTCGAGGGTGATAAACGAGGAATAACTCGAAAATTCAAAGGGAGGAAAAATACTCGAGTTAAATAAAATACCAGAAATAACTCGAAGTTTTAAAGTCAAGGAAAATAACAGAGTTACAAAATTGAGAACGACGCCATAGAAGGTACAAAATGACGTCAATATTTCCGAAAATACCGTTATAACTCGTTTTTATCGTAACTCAGTTTTTTGACTCGAGGAAAATAACTCGGGATTTCCGAGCCCCTTCGCTATATTATCATCAACTCATTTATTAAAACTCGGTGTCTATTTTGCTTACCAGAACAGCTATCTTTCGAGAGACTTTTGCGTCTCTAAAATATTTTTAGAAGTGCGCAGTGTTGCCACAAAAAAACTCGGAAGTGCGCAGTGTCTTGTGAGCCTTCTATGGGCCCTGACCCTAGACAGTTCTAGTTCACTGATTTTATAAGAACTGGAAGTGCGTGGTGAGCCTTAGGGGCCATCGTATAGCTTTCCTTTTACTTCCTCTACCATTTAAAAAAAAAATTAAAAAAAATTCGCGCGTAAATAGCCTTTGTGCTTGTCATACAGGCTAATTCGACTTTGATACTTCCGACCATCGAGGGAAGATACTTTTGACCATCGAAAACTAGATTTTCAAAGTTTAAGATACTTCCGACCGGCGACGCTACTTCTGACCGTCGAAATGAGATACTTCCGACCATCGATGATACTTCCCACCATGTACGAAAAAAAAATTCGCAGAGGCGAGACTCCTGGATGGGAAATGAAACCACGTATTTCCCATCCAGAACGCCCGCGCGTAGTTTTTACACAAACGCCGGATTGAAACTAAAATCTATCCTTAGATTTCAAAAAATGTAGTCCTCCAAAACAAAGGAACCGCCAGATACAATCCGTCGTCATGATTACGGCGCGTGAAACTTAATGGTTGCGACCAACTTCGTTATTTGTTCCGTTTGTTTGTTTACTTCACATGCGTTTGATCGCATACATTTTTATATAACTGAGATAGAAAGAGAGAAAAAGCTTAAAAGCATTTGATTTATTGATTTGAAGAAGGAGGGAGTTGAAAAAGTCGCAGGTTTTTTAGCAGGGCTCTTTTGCCCTTTCGATGGTAAAAAATATTCACAAAATGGTCAAAATAAGAACATGTTAAGAACATTTTGAGGCTTAAAACTCAAAAAGTTAAGAACATCCGAAGGCTCCAAAAATTTTTGGATGTTCTTATAAAAAAATGTGTAACGCATTTCGGTGTTTTTGAAATTTTTGAAGCCTTTGGTCTTTTTGAGTTTTTATTTTCGCCAATTTTTTGAGTATTTGTGTCCATTTTCTTAAGAAATCGGGTGTTTTAGATCCCGCTTAAAATGTTCTTAACATTTTGGCCATCGAAGCCTTATGTTTTTATATAATTTGTTCTTATAAAAAACGTGTAGCTCAGTTTATGAATTGCTTTTACCACCCCTGGTATTATACCATACTGTAATCCATGCTTATTGGGTCAAGGGTTATCGTTTGCAATGGCTAAAATATCTAAAAAAGCTTTACTTTACGAAATAGTAAAACCTGGCTGCTTATAAAAAATGAGTACTTTTTCGATAGGATATTTTACGATGTATCATTTTAGTCTTTTAAAACTATGAAAACAATCTACATTCCTAAAAGAAATCAAGTAACCAAGAACAACACACAAATAAGTTTAGTATTTCTGACAAAAATCTAAAAATGTAAAAAAATACATTTTGCGGCCGGCTGGGTGAGTTTATTTTTTCGTCACCCGCATTTCCGGAAACAAGACTCTTTTTTTTGGCCTTTATCACACAAGTTATAATGTATCAAGGAGGTGACATTTTATCTGTCAGCAAGATAGTTTTCTGTCTCCTTGAATATAGCTTTGTTGCAAATCTGACTCAACAATCTGATTCAACAAATTGCTACCATTTTGGTCGAGTGGTATATCAGTCAAGGCGCAGTAATGTAGTGGTCATCGTTCTTGACTTCCGTGCTGGAGGTCAGGGTTCGATTCCCACTCGGTGCTGCGATTTACTTGACAAGTGAATGTACCTTGGCCCGGGTCAACCCATCCCATGTGAGGGGAATAGGGTACCGTCACTCTGATACAAGAGTGTGGGGAGTTATGCTGGACATTGAATATGGTGTGGTGATGGTACTCATATGTTCAATACCTGTGAGAACGCAAGGTGTTCCCGTACTGTTCGAGTATCATCATCGATACAGCACGGCTCTGATGTGTCGCGAGCACAGAGTACAATGTCTGGTAAGTACTCTGATTTACCTATCTAGGGGTAGGAAACTATCCCGGGATAGGGCCCGGTCCGATGATATCGGAGGGTCAGCTTCTCAGCTTCTTTTCCATCGGTATTTCAGTCAGTATAGAGATAAATTTATTTATCTGATACTCGGAGTTTCGTGCCGTTTCAGGGCAGTTTTCAGTCTTAAATTGTATATGCTTTTACATTTTCAGCAACAACTAAAAAGAGAGATGTCTTCAACCAAAGATGATTGGTCTGTCTTTGATGGGAAAGAACATTTCAAGACCAGATCTTCCATTATCCAGCCACTCATTGCTCAAGTTTTGAAAGACAAACTTTTAGATGATGCGAGTGACTCACATCTTGTTGATGTTTACGATCTTGATGCTTTTGATGAACGGATTGAGAATCTTCTTGAAGCATTTCACGAACCGTTTTTCCTTCACGCGCTTGCCGTTAAATCGCAACCTTTTGCAGGTATACTGAAACATGCCACAACGAAATATCCACAGCTGATTGGTTTAGAATGTGCTTCTTTTGAAGAAGCTTCCTTAGCTCGAGCTATCGGTACCAAGAGCGATCACATTGTTTACGACAGTCCTGTCAAAACACAACAAGAGCTCGAAAAGGCCATCGAGTGTGGTTTCTATATCAATACTGATAACATTAAGTGAAATGGAGATGATTGATAGTATCTTAAAGAAACCAGGTCTGCAAACATCCTCGACTTTTGGAGTACGAATCAACCCTTTGGTTGGAGAAGGGGGTATCGCAATGTCCAGCACTGCTGGTAAAAGTTCCAAGTTTGGATTGTTCTACTGTGATGAGACCTTCGATTCTTTACTGGAAGTTTTTAAAAGGTTTCCATGGCTACAAGGGGTGCATTGTCATGTTGGATCACAAGGATGTTCTCTAGATCTTCTTTCCAACGGTGCACTTGCCATTTACCGAGCAGCTGAACGTCTCAATGCAGCCCTGGGTGAACAACAAATCAAATGTCTGGATATCGGTGGAGGTGTACCCACATCCTATACCAGAGATAAGGAAGCTGTTTCTTTTACCGAGTACCGAAAAGTTTTACAACAAAAGGAACCCGACTTTTTCTCCGGTAAGTACCGAGTTATTACCGAGTTTGGTCGGTCGGTTTTCACGAAATATGGTATGACGCTAACTCATATCTCATGCGTAAAAGGCAGTGATGTCGATTCAGTAGATGCATTTGATCGTTTCCGCGGGAAATCTAATGAAAATCGAATCCTGTTGACGCACGTGGGATCCAATGCACTCATGCGTGAAGCATATCAATTAGCTATTAAAGCATGGCGACGTCGGTTCACTGTATTCAATAAAGAAGGCTCTGAGAAAGAAATCGATTCACAGGATTTCTGTAAATATGATGTTGCTGGTCCGTTATGTTTCCAAGGTGATTATATTGCCAAAGATGTGTTGTTGCCAAGGGATATCTCTAATGGTGACATTCTGGCTATCCACGATACAGGGGGTTATACATATTCACTATACAGTCATTACAACAGCCGATCACCGCATGCTGTTTACACTGTACAAAAGAATCATAATGGAAAGCTCGAGTTGAAATGCATCAAACCCAAAGCAACAGTCAATGAAACAATTCAGTTTTGGAACTACGAACAATTTCAATAATTTTATAGTGTTATATAGATATTTCAAACAAGAGCTCATAATTTTATCATTTTTTAAGATATTTGATACTCTTAGAAGTATTATCTTTAAACTTCTATTGATTTTAGTTTGACTTATTATTTTCAAAATGGACTTTTCCAGAAAAAAACCGTATACCCCTATTGAGGAGGTCCATCATTTTGTGGGTGGAAATGCTGCAACCCCCTGGAATTCCAGGCAATTTCAGGCTTAAACTCCTCTGGAATTCTGAATTTTAGTAGGATTTAAAAGGCTACCCCCATGGAATTCCAGTTATTTTTGACAGATTTTTGTATCTCCCTATGGAATTCCGCCACATATCAAACCTTACCCCCTTGGAACGGAAATGGACCTCCTCAACAGGGGGTATACGGTTTTTTTTTTCTGGAAAAGTCCAATGAACTGCTTTTCAATAAACATAGACATTCGTTTAACTTAAATCAATTTAAAGCGAATCTCTTTCCCGTCGAATTTCTATAGATCACTTGAGCCTTCAACTGATCAATGCCAATAAAGTATGGTCAACAAACTTGAAAATACACGCCTCAATCTTCCTGTGGTTAATAATAAATGAATCTTTTGGAGGCTCTGCTTTTCTTTTCTTTTTTGGCCTATCTTTAGGGGGATCTTAATGTTGCCCTGGGTATGTCCGTCCGTCTGTCTGTTATTAGGTTTTCTCGGGATTTGGCTCATTTGATTTTTTACTCAATGATGCAAAATGTTATTTCCCAAAATGTAACGGAGCCCGATTTTCGAAAATATTTTTTGGACAAACTTCAGCCAAAAAGATACTTAACTGATTGGTCATTTGAAGTAATAGAGATGACGCGTTCTATAGAAAAAGTAATAAGATTGTTTTTATTACAAGCTAACGACCAACCAAATCACATTAGAACTTGTACAAACTCCAGCTTGTCCCAAAAAACTGCAAAAAAACTGGGGTTTAGAACTTTATGAAAAACTGGATCAATAACTTCGGCTCAAAATACGAATCTTTACCCCATCTTTACCTATGTTTATCTATAAGAATCACTATTAATAGCAAGAATGTTCCTGTCAAGTATGGTGCCTACATAGACATTAACGGTAATGATTAGCTATAGAAAAACAATAAAACTCATTAAATTTAATTTTACTTCATTTCATTCGTTCATTTTCATTTCATTTCATTTTGACTTTCATTTCAATTTCATTTCAATTTCATTTCAATTTCATTTCATTTTCATTTCAATTTCATTTCAATTTCATTTTAATTTCATTTCATTTTCATTTCAATTTCATTTCAATTGCATTTCTTTCACATTTCATTTTCATTTCATTTCACTGGCAATTCATTGCATTTATTTTAATTCATTTCAATTCATTTTTCATTCAATTTTATTCAATTGCAGTTTATTTTCATTTCATTTCATGTATTTCATTTCAATTGTCAATTTCAATTTCATTCACGTTCTTTCATTTTTCCATTCATTTATTTCATTCAATTTCATTTCATTTCGTTCATTTCATTCAATTTCAATTTCATTCATTTCATTGCAATTTTATTTTAATTCATTTCAATTTCTTTTAATTTCCATTTCAATTTCATTCAATTTCATTTCATGTCATTTCAATTTCATTTTATTTGCAATTTCAATTTCATTCAATTTCATTTCAATTTCATTTCAAATTTTCTTTCAATTTAAATTTCATTTCAATTTCATTTTAATTTCGTTTAATGCATTTCAATTTCATTTTATTTATTTTAAATTCATTTCGCTTTCATTTTAATTTGATTTTATTTTCATTTCAAATTTTCATTTCATTTCAATTTCAATTTTATTCAATTCATTTCAATTCATTTCATTTCATTTCATTTCAGTTCAATTCATTTCATTCATTTCAATTTCATTTCAAGTTCAGTTCATTTTCATTTCATTTCATTTCAATTTTATTTTAATTTCATTTCAATTTTAGGTAAATTCATTCAATTTCATTTCATTTTCATTTCAATTCATTCATTTTATTTCAAATTCATTTCATTTCATTGAATTTCAATTCCATCATTTCATTTCATTTCAATTTCATTTTCATTTTCATTCAATTTCATTCAAGTTGAGTTGAAATAAAAAGATTAATGTCCTTCTCGGCCATTTAATGTCCTTCTCGTCCACGTCTTTGCCCTTATTGTCCTACTCGGCCATGAAGTGATTTTTTTTCATTCATTTGATTTTAATTTGAGATGAATAAAAAGTTAAGTGTCCTTCTCGGCCATTCCCTCTCGTCCACGCCTTTGCCTTATTGTCCTTCTCGGCCATGAAGTGATTTTTTTTTCAATTCATTTTGAATTCAATTTGAAATTAAAATGAAATTGAAATGAAATTAAAATGAAATTGAAATGAAATTAAAATGAAAATGAAATGAAATTAAAATGAAATGGAATTGAAATGAAAATGAAATGAAATTAATATGAAATTGAAATGAATTTAAAATGAAATTGAAATGAAATTGAAAATGAAATGAAATAAACTGAAACTTTAAAATGAAATTAAAATGGAAATTAAATGACCTGAATGAAATGAAATTGACTTGAAATGAAATGAAAATTGAAATGAAATTGGAATGAAATTGAATGAATTGACTGAAATGAATTACAAATGAAATTGAAATGAAATGAAATTGATGAAATTGAAACCCTGAATTACAACCTGCAATGAAATGACATTAAAATGAAATTAAATTGAAATTGAAATGAAAACTCCCCTGACCATAACTCCCTTGCCCTGCCCTTCCATGCCCTTAACTGCCTTGCCCTGCCCTGCCCCTGCCCCTGCCCTGCCCTTGCCCTGCCCCCCCCTGGACTCCCCCTGCCCTTGCCCTAGCCCCGTCCAAATGAAATATGAAATTGGCAAATGAAATGAAATGAATGATTCCCCTGAAAGTCCCTTCCATTTCTTGCGCTTTTTTCTTGTTTTTCGATCAGCTAATTCATTATATCGCTAATGTTTCTGTAGGCCACCATAGTCAAGTCACTAAATTTTTTGATGAGATAGATATTCTTTTTTATTATGAAGGCTTGATTATGAAGAATATTTGTGTTTAGACATGAAATTTCGGTTGCTAGACGTTTTTTTAAAGAAAAATGAGCCAAATTTGATATTTTTTATAAGCACATTACCAATTACTTGGTTCAGCTTCTCTCGAGATTGGCTTATTCATTCTTTATGATTTTTTGCACAAAGGTGCATAACTATAATCCCTCGAGTGTGGCAGAGCCCAATTTTCGAAAAAGAATTTGCGGGGGAAATCCTGTTCAAAAAACGGCTTAAAAAAGGCTTTTTTGGACTATGTTGAAAACTGGATCATTATTTTTTCCTAGTTTTTTGCATAAAAGTAGGGTACAAATCAAATCATTGGTAAAAGATGGCTGAAGCAGATTTTCACCAAAAAATATTTTCGCCTCAAAAATTATATCTTTATCCTTAAGAATCATCATTTGTTAGCATACTTCAACGATCTTAACCAAACTACTCAATTTTTGATGAGATATAATCTCGGTCAAAATATATTGAGAATTTTGGTTAATTCCTCGTTTTTAGCAAGTCGCTTTTGGGCCAATTGATAAATTTATTCGAATATTTCAATTCGGGACGGGATTATAGACTTCCAGGCTATAGTCTGAGCCCTTTTGGACCATTCTTGAACT
Source organism: Clytia hemisphaerica (assembly GCF_902728285.1). NCBI lineage: Eukaryota > Metazoa > Cnidaria > Hydrozoa > Leptothecata > Clytiidae > Clytia > Clytia hemisphaerica. The sequence continues at coordinate 535,615 of NW_027104374.1, forward strand.
TTTGGATACTCAGATCCTAAGGTCGGTCTTAAAGGTTTTAGTTTTACATAAGTGTTCCCGTTTCATATCAGACACATATCATCACACATATAAATGACAACGACATAGCTGAAATATTAAATCAACAGTTTGCAAGTGTCTTCTCTAAAGACGACGGCTTATTACCTGAAATCAAAGGTCCTAAAGGATCGAACATCAAAGACATTGTTTTCACCAGAAACGGCATCCATAAATTGCTATCGAATATCAATCCTAAGAAAGCTTGTGGTCCCGACAATGTCTCAGCAAGGATTCTCCATGTATGTGCAGACATTTTACCTGACATCTTTGTTTTACTTTTCACGGCATCACTCGAACAAGGAGCCATTCCAAACGACTGGCGACATGCATTAGTGACTCCAATTTACAAAGGCGGGAATAAAGACCGATCAAAAGCTGAGAACTATAGGCCGATCAGCCTAACATCGATCACTTGCAAGCTTATGGAGCACATAATCCACAGCAATATAATGACTCATTTTGATCAGGACCACACACTTTCTGATACACAACATGGCTTTAGAAAATTTCGATCATGCGAGACGCAGCTAATTCAAACCATAAATACGCTGGCGCAATCTTTGAACAATCGCGAACAAACAGACTCCATTTTGTTGGATTTTAGTAAAGCCTTCGACAAGGTTTGTCACAGAAAACTTTTATTGAAACTTGAACATTATGGCATCCATGGAACCTTGCTTAAATGGATAGCGGATTTTCTGAACAATCGTAGTCAATGTGTAGCTGTAAGAGGAACTCTGTCAAAGCGGATAGCGGTCACTTCAGGTGTCCCTCAAGCTCAGTTCTTGGTCCCCTCTTGTTTCTTGTTTATATAAACGATATGCCCTTGCATGTTGATTCAAATATTGCTTTGTTTGCTGACGATTCCTACTTATTCAAAGTAATCAAATGCCTAAATGATGCATATTCATTACAAGCAGACCTTGACAAGTTAGTGGAGTGGGAAAAGCAATGGTCAATGGAGTTCCACCCGGGGAAATGCTATGTACTTCGCATAACAAACAAACGTAAAATTATTGACCACACCTATACAATCCATGGTCAAAACTTGAAGGCAGTTGATAAAGCGAAATACCTTGGAGTAACCATTTCCAAGAATCTCTCTTGGAAACATCATGTTTCAGTCATCACTGCTAAGGCAAATTCCACCAGGATATTTCTTCAAAGGAATCTTCAAATGACAGACACAGAAACTCGTCTCGTTTGCTATAAGACATACATCAGACCTCTAGTAGAATATGCATCTTCAGTATGGGACTCACCTGGGAAATTGAATATAACATCGCAGTTAGAAAGCGTCCAACGAAAATCCATCCGTTGGATTTACAATAGGTGGGACAGGGAATGTTCAACCCACTTCGTTATTGAAAGATGCTAATTTGGATATACTTGAAAATCGTCGCAAAATCAATCGCCTCAAACTTTTTCACAACATCATGTCTGGTTCAAAAACGTAGACAAATCAATCCCTCCCCACGAGACAGCGTTGTAAAAACGTAAAATATAAACAATTACTGGGCTCAATCCAGTCCATACACAATGTCTTTTTTCCCAAATGTGGTTCAACTATGGAACAGCCTTCCAAAAGAAGCAAACATCTATTGAAGATACTGTTGTTTTTATTGATAAAATTAGTGGTCTGAACTTAGATTTCTAGTAAACCATTGACTCCATTTTATGCTAATTTTATCCCTTATCTTCAGTCCTAAATCTGTGGATCTAATTTTGAATTATTTTTGTCAACACCTACCCAAATCTAGAACTCAAAGCTTGAAATCATTTGGAATCTCTCTACTCACTAATAAGCTTTATATACCTTTTAAGATGTTTTTATATTTATTTTTAGTAAATAAATCTTGTTTTTATATGCAATTTTTAATCTTAAGTTTATTCTTTTAAGCCAGATACATATATTTTTTATCACTATTTATTTACCTTATATTTATATTCTTTTCTAGATAATATTTGTGAGAATAGGTTTTGTAACCTCCTGTAAATTATCGAATAGAAATTCTTACCATGACACAGTGGTGTGCTATTGTTATATTATGCTGATATAAGCAAAAAAATGTTTTTCCTTCCCTCTTTCTGATCAATCTCTCTCCATATCTGTGTCAAACCAATGTGAAAAAGCTTGTGAATTAAAATTCAAAGATGAGCAAGCATTTCGAGAAAATAATTGCGGGGGAAATTCCGTTTAAAAAACAGCTAAAAAGGCTTTTTTGGACTTTTTTGCAAACTTGAATCTCAATTTTTTTCATGAAAGTAGGGTGAAAGATGGCTGAAGCAGATTTTCACGAAAACATTTTTTTGCCACTAAAATTTAATCTTTATCCATAAGAAACACTATTATAAGCTTAGATCGATATGCTCCTAACCAAATTACTCAAATTTTAGATAAGACACGGGGGGTTGGTACTAAAATCCAAGATACATAAGTAGTAAAAGGTTTTTTGACGATTTTTGACATACCTAATTTTTGAAAAAGGAATTTTAGTACACACGTACTAAAATTTTTTGACATTTTAGCATAGTGACCACCTAAATTAGGCTTATTTTGGAATTCGGTTTAGACTTTCAAAAAAGTGCCAACTCTTGTTATTTAAAGCTGTCAATGAACCTGATCTATCTCTCTCTATTCTAGATAAAGACTCAGAAACAGTCAAGACACTTTTGCTCTGCTCTACTTGAATTATTGCAAAGATTGATTGGTTATTTTTCACCTCTAATTTAAAGCTTGCTATTTTATTTCTATCCAGTTATCCATGGTTCTTTACAAAAACAAAGCATTCAACTTCGAAAACATTTTTTATTCATTTTTTTATAAATTTTATATAAAAGCAGAACATTAAATACATCCCTGTCTCACAGCCCCGGCGGAACTTTTTTCCTCAGGGGGGATAAAAATTCCTATTGAAATGCTAATGGGGATAGAAATTCTATTGTTCCAAGGTTAAAAACCCCAATGGGGATGGTTTTGGATTTTTAAGCATGGAATTTCCATGGGGGATGACATCAAAGTCGATTTCCCAGTGGGGCTGAACTTTAAGGGTGGGTATTTTCCCACCTGGGACGAAATTTTTGCTTAATTTGTGACACAGGGGTGCTTAAATCTTATGTAGAAAGTTTTTATTTTTTCTCATTTTGCCTAAAATGCTCGGTCAATTGTTAAATTTTCTAAAATTTGGTGATTTTTAGTACTCATGTACTAAAATTTTTCTTAAATTTCTTGACCCACCTAATTTGGGATTTTATAAACATGGTACTAAAATGCTTTAAGGCTTTTGTAATAACACCACGTCACTAAAAGTCATGATGTCTGAAATTTTAGTACCGACCCCCCCCCCCCTTGGATAAGATAGATATTCTCTCCCTTCCAACCCTCTCCCTTAATACCACCCCAATGAGTACGGGGGACGAAAACGAAATTTAATAAATCGTCACTATTTGTGTTCTGAATAATTATTTTAACGGTCACGCTCACGTAGATATCAATTATATATGTGTTAAATCTGGTTAAATGCATAAGCAAGTAGGTCCATAAAAGTATTGCTTGTAAACTCTTAAGCTCGTAGCTTCGGATCACCCAAGAAAGCTTTCCAAAAATGAAAATAAAAAGAAAGATGAGAACGAAACGAAATATGAGTTTCAAAGTACTTAACAGAAAAGAACACTTCAGTGTCAGACCCGCTGTCCCATACTGCCATCATCATGAAGATTTCTTCCTTGATTCATGAACGTATAAACGGCTGCACACCCATATCCTTTGTATTTTTGTAGAAAACACTACAAGCTTCGTTACTGCCTCGTTAAAAACAAAAAATGAAACAATGAATTTTGATGATATACCTCTTGGGAATACCTTACTAACAACGTCAAAGCTTCGACAAAAGTCTCCGTTGTTCTACTCTTCTCAAGTCTTTTATCTATATCATAGCAAAAATACCAGGCAAGAGGCAAGATCATCATCAGCTTGTCAAAATTCCGACCAATATTTTTAAATTTTGACTCAAAAGTATGGAATAATTCATATGACATGGGCCCTCAACTTTGGCATACTATTTTTTTCATTTCATAAAAAAATTATTGCGGAGTGATAAAAGTGATTTAAAAGTAAACAGGCACTTGAAATTCTGCATTTCTGTGTTGAAAAATGTTGATAAAATATGAAAAAATTTAGGATAACTCTTTTGTCCATCAATCTTTTTACCTAAGTAATTCAAAGAAATAAAATTGTGACGGAATTTTGTTGGATTTTTTATACCAATTTTGAAATACAGGCGGAGACGAAGCTCGCTTGAAAGACACAATAGAAAATAGATGTCCAGTAATTTATATGTTCATCCTTTATCGAACGTTTATTCTTGGAGAGTTTATTACTAAGGCAAAATATGAAACATGTACCTATTTGATCGTCCCTGTCGAGTCCCTTATTTTTATGCTCTGAAAATATATTAAAGACCTTCATTATCCAAGCTATTAAGGGAACTTATTTTGGCGGAAACTAATTATGGCGGATTTGGCGAATTTAGACGAAATTCGCCAAAATAAAATATTTTGGTTACTTGCCAAAATAAGTTCCCGCCAAAATTAAATTTTTTGTTTCATTGCCTAAATAACCCCTGAAATTCATCAAAATTGCTCAAAATAAGGCAAAATAGAACAGATTTACGCTGTCATTCGCCAAAATTAGTTCCCGCCAAAATTTAAAATTTCGCCGCTCGCCAAAATAAGTTCCCTTAAGGTAGATTAGCGTGCAAAGAATCGGCTTTAGGCTACCATTTTGATTTTCCACGAGACTCAGCTGCGTGCATCCTAAAGACCTAAAGAATAACATCCCTTTTGGATATTGGATTCAATAAATCAAAAGATATGATAATAAGACCGTTCTGTCGTTTAAAAAAGAATAATCTTTTGTTTAATGAGCTTTTGTTTGTAATCAGATCAGACTGTTTTGCATAAAACACCACACGATGTCTGAAGTTGTACAGCTTGATGAATGCATTCACGTTTCGTCTTTCAAAGAGTTCACGTTGCACATGTAGAGAAGTAGAGAGTGGTTTTGGTTTTCTGGATGTTGTTTTCTCCAAGACATGGTGATTTGAGATTTCATATTCTTAGGCTAAATTGAGATTAGTGAAACACAATTTCAAATTTCTGGGGCAATACGTTAGCCTGCCCTAATGGATATCAAGGCTGTAAACAGTTTTCATATTTTTGGTGTTTCTGGTTTACCGCCTGCTTTTCCTAAAGCGATTTGTATTCCCATAACAAAATGCAGACATGCACACAATTAGCTAGAAATTCACGGACTTTGGGTTTTAAATCATCTAGGTGGACCCATCTACAATAAGACACCCCCTTCTCACAGACTCACTGGGACCCCTTTCCACTATGGAAAAACTGTCCAAAATATTGTCCCCGGTGGAAAATTATCCTCCAATTGAAAATGATCAAATACTGTAAACCAATCTTCACTGCAAAATATCATGCTATTTTTCCCATTTTCTGACTTGGCACTTGCCCCTGCCACCACGGGTGATTATGATGATCATTCTGATTTGATTAAAAACTCAAAGTTTTTTTAATTTTCCAAACTTTTAGATTGATCCTCGCTTAGTTGGTCCATATTTTTAAAAAATTGTGATCCTTCCGGAGATCCAAGTATCTCATCTCCCGGTTCCTGAGAAATTACATGTTTTAAAGCCTGCAAAGCGTTAACCCTTTAGCGACCGGTTAGCGAAGTTTTCTCGAAAATTGGAAATAGCGAATTTAAAAAACCTGTTAGTATTCAAACCATCATATTAAAAAAACTAGCGTTTGAAGGCCTTCGAAGTTCGTGACTCAAAATCGTGACATACTCAAAACAAGTGGCTGTATCTGTCATTTCGAAATTTCTAAAAGTAGGACCATAAGTGCTTTTTCCCTTTCAAAAAGAAAATTATTGTATTCCCTGTAAACAAAGCATTAAGAACCATTTCGCTGTCAAAATAAATAACTTTCCAAAAATATCCAAAAACGTCTGTTTATCTATCCGTCGCGCAGTCTCTTCTAACTGTGTTTGGAAAGAGAAAAAAGATTGTGTTAGTGTAAACATGTCTTTTCTCCGTTTAGACGGATGGTAGGTTTTGTAAGTTTCTAGCTTTAGGTCCCTTTTTAGACCCATGCTCAAACCCCCTGAGAAAGGCACGGGCTAGGCGTGCAATTGACGTAAAATAAATATCGGCCCTAAAGTGAATAAAAAGGGAATCCGAAGTAAAGTATATTGACTGAAAGCTATAGACGGATCTAGACCTTTATCTTGCTCCTGTTAATTTGTAACAACTTTTTCACGTTTTTTTAGATATCTAAACCCTTTAAACATTCAAAATGGTGCAAGTCAAGGAATATGGTGAATGGGAAAGTCCCTTGAAAAGTGACGATGTTGTACAAGCATCAAATTCAATCGTCCGCATGTATTTCGATCGATTTGATAGTAGTAAGTACACGAAAGATTTTTTTAGGATATAAGAAAGATGTTCCACATTGCTGGCAAAGCCGAATAAACAATAAAAATTTTCAAAATCTCCTTCATTCAATGCCCAAAAACGAGTTTGAAAGCTCGAATTGGGTACCTACAGATATCTGATACGCTGAGAAGATTTTGAAAACGGCTTTCCCATTTGCTTTTGCCAATGGCAAGATACCGTGAGAAAGGGTAACTTGCATCAGTGGAGGCTAACATGCATAGCCCTCAAATGAATGACCCGGCTGGTCATTAAAATACGAAAATAAATCAAAACAAAAATGGTAGAGTAGAGCTGGCAGGCGGAGCTGGGTATGTGTATTTTAATGACCAGCCGGGTCTTTCATTTGAGGGCTATGCATGTTAGCCTCCACTGATGCAAGTTACCCTTTTTCACGGTAATACACAAAACAATGAGTGAGTTAAGAAGTGAGGTAGAATGAGTTAATAATTCTGCCGGAGCAGATGGTTATGAGGTGAGACCAGTTTAATTTGTTGTTCTACGGGCCCGACCGACCATATTTTTGCTAAAATGAAAAAAACAATAATATCGAATTTCCACTACAATATATTTTACACACTAGTTATTTGTAAGAATTAAACTTGAATTAAAGCTGAAAATTAATTCAATAAATTGAAAAATCATAAAAAGCATTCCATACACTAAAATTTTATTATGATATTTTCATCGAAGATAAAAAACAAAGTGAATTTTCGATCCAGATACTTTTTGGAAAATTTTCTCGGTAACTTACCAACCCTGATAAATGAAAAATTTATTCTTATTTTGCCGACCGACCGACCCACCCATATTTTTCTAACGATCTGTCCGTAGAACAACAAATTAAATTGGTCTCGCCTGAGTGGGAGTTGATCACTGATTGTTCGGAAGTCATCCGTGAAATTTTAGGATTTCGCGGGGACTTAATTTCGCAGATGGAAGCATTGAGAATTAATTTTTTCATGATTTTGTGCCCTTTATTGTCAAATCATGCATTTTGGTTGTTGAAATAAATACGCATTATTAGCGTTTCTTTGATGCTTGTATTTTAAAAGTAGTTTATTTGACATCGAGTTTTGTTTAAAATATTTCGTGGATAAGGGCTTTTCAAATTTCCATTTGAATTTAATTTCACGGATGACACCGAAATCCGCGAAATCTTATCCCATTAAAGTAATAGAAAACGGGATCGCTCCTTTAGAGCTTTAGCTTGGGCGGTCACCAATCTGTCAAGAGATAATTACATCCAAGTTGTCAGTCCGTCATATAACGCCAATTTGTCAATCAGCAAACCCATGCATTTCTTCTGAAGTAATGCTTCAAAATAACGAGTCTGAAAAAGAAAACAAAGGAATTACCCTTTTTGAAACTTTTGTACGAGGAAGAGAGTTTTAAAAACTTTCGTGACAAAACACACTCCTTCTTAGAGAAAAAACTACTGGATTGCAAATTGTGGTTTGAAGTTTCCTTACCATAACCGGAAAAAAATACTCGTCTGAGATTAACAACAATGCAACATCTATATTGTGGTCAGATAAAAGTATCCAAAAAGGGAGACATTTTCTGCAGCTTGTGTTGTGAAATTTGATTACGTTCAATGACCACGAAATCCTTTTGGAATAGGATTTTCAGTTTATTTTAAGGTCATGCATGTTTCATTTATGCTTTAAAATATTTTTGACTCTTAGGAAAATTGAATATTTCCCAGGGGACTCAATAAAAACGTCCATATAGCATCTCCTCTCTTGACCGTTGAAATAACATTGAGTAAGACACATCGGCTTATCATTCCGTTGAGATCCACCCCGGTGGATAACCCGGTTAAAAACATTTTTTCATGTTTTATTAAGTTTGGAAATTTCCGCCATTATGGAAGGAAACGTTCCATTTGCGTAAGGGATCGCCTCTACATATTCGAACGTTTGCTTCCATAAAGGAATAAATTTCACTTAAGGACTCTGACCATAGTGAATTTTTCATAATTGCCGTGTTTAAAATGTGTTTTCTGACTGATGTAACCAACAAAACTATGGCATGTTATACATTTTCTGTTAGACAAACTATTCCTGAATCTGAAAATTCAAAAATTGCATTGAAAAAATTTGATGAAGAAGAAAATGAAGACTTTTGCGAGGAAGAGTATTTCAACTTTGAAGAGCTTAGTTTCGGCGAAGAAAAAACATTTTGAAACAATTTTCGCAGTAGATGGTGTATCTTTTACCGAACAATAAAAATTTTTGCGGAAAATTTTTGTAAATGCTTCTTTGTCTCGAAATCTTCAAAATAGTGGTTTTTCATCAATTTTTCATCTGGATTTTCCTTAAAAAATCCGTCATAACTTTTGACACATCTTTTTAGAAAAATTTTCCGCAAAATTTAAAATAGTTCAATTCTTTGAGGAAAGTTTGAAAAAAGTTCGAAACAAAAAGGTTAATTACCTATTAAAACTTAGCACTTTTTATAAAAGAAGGCGATGCAACATATTATTAACGTCTTTTTAAAGTTCATAACGTCATTTTTGCAATTAAGTTCTTAATTACTCTTGTGGGGTTTGATTAAAAAGCAATTTATAAAGACAATTCTTTGTTAAAAGTGTTAAAGAATCTAAAACATAACTTTTATGTTCAGATACTAAAATCAATTTTCTGACTATGGTCAGAGCCCTTAACAGTCACTCACAGAAATCGAATGTTTGCTTCCATAATGGCGGAAGTTACGTAACTTAAAAAAACATGAAAAACCTCTATAGGCTAACTTTAATCCCGGAAGAATAATAAAGTAAACCGGCCAAATTTATTGAAATCCTTTAGCCCGGTCAAAAATTTGAGATTTATTGTCTTACTCTGGTCAAAAATTGCTTTGATTAGGGCAATCCGGTCAAAAAATACACACTAGTGAATTATAAGCCCGGGGGGTACTTAGGCAAATGGAGGGTACGGTATGTGCCGCCCTTAAGGGTACCTTTTTTGGACTTCCAAAGACCCGCAAAGGGTCAGGAAAATCTGAAAATCAAATTTCCGTCCCACTAAAGGTTGGAAGATTCGAAAAATTTCAACTTTTTACCCCTGAAAGATCGAAATTTGGTCGAAATTGATCAAATTTGTCACAAAATTCCCAAAATTTTCCTTTGTTTTCTCCTTTTTAGTCCCGGTAAGGGTCCAAAGTTCGAAAGTCGGGCGGCACCCCCCCGTCCCGTCAGCTCGCAACCCTAGTACACCCCCCCCCCCGAGGTTAAAAGATCAAGATAAGGAAAACCAGACACGTGAATACTTTCAAATGACAAATGTTTCCTACCCCGGTGAAAGTTGAGGTGAAAAATCTCACCCTAGTGAGTTTTTGAGATCTCAAATCCAAGTCGTGAGTTCTTTTTTTCATAGCCAACCTGGCGGATTTTGAAACTTCACTTGGTCACTGAGAAAGGGGTCTTTAAATCTCTTCTAGGCTTCTCGTCCGATAAAATCGGGTCACAAATTAATTGGATAGAATGAGAATAGGTGGAATGAAATCCTCTTTTCTCATCTGTCATACGAAAATTATCTTTTTGTTTTACCAAATTTCCTTTTTCTTCAGGTAAAATTTATTGGGATGAGTTACGCCCGACAGAGGGTGGTATGACAACTATTTTTAGCATAAATGTCACTGATTCTACTGATGGAACCCCTGAAAGGTGGACCCCACAAGGTGGCTGCGACGTTTATGACATGGTCCATGAGTATGGTGGTGCCGCTTATATGGTGAACAATGACGTCATCTATTTCTCCAACCTTGTTATGAGTGGATTTTTTCTGACTTGCATGTAAACCCCCTGTAACTTTCATAATGGATTAACGGCGGCAATGTTAAATTTCACAAGACCTTTTGTCCGGGATCGCAGTGTAATGATAAATGTTTATAAAGGGTTCCTGAAAAGAACCAAAGCATTTGACTCGTGTACAAATCTGACTCGAAAGAGTGTTGTTTAAATTTTGTGCAAAGAAACGGTGCACTTGTGTACAAATTTGACTCGAAAGACTGTTAGATTTTAGATTTTGATTAGATTTTGCGATACACTCACGATTTTTTCTACTGATAGCAACGGTCAAACACAAACCTTTTTTCAAGACACCCTGTAATCAGAGAAGAGTTTTTCTTGCATTTTTTTTTCGTATAATCATTGATATGTTGTTTTGGTTTTCAGGACAATTGTATTTACACAGTCACTAAGCATGACCGTGTTCCCAAACGATTGACCCAACTTTCCGAAACGGAGAATCCGGGAAACAAATCACCTTACCGTTATGCGGACATGGATTTCAGCCGGGCAGATAATTTCTTCTTTTGTGTCCGTGAAGATCATTACAGTGCTACTGTCGAAAAAGATGGACAATGTAGAAATACATTGGTTGCTATAAATACCAACACAGCACAACAAACTATTTTCGTAAGTTAAATTTTCATTCAATTTGTTAGCCTGGAGTTAAACAATACAATAATCGTAAAGGGATAATATCAGTTTGTATGTTTTGCTTATGTCTGAAGTAGTTGTCCACAATCAGTGCCAAAATACTTGGCACAAAAGGGAAATTCCCCGCAAAATTTTATAACCACAAACAATTTGGAAGCGCTCTAAATTAGGTTTGAAAAGTAAAGTGTTGACTCTGAGTTTTAACGCTAAACTTAAGACCTAGGACCTTAGTAACTGAGGATCCAAAAGTTCAAAAATGGTCCGGTAGGGCTTGAAACCAACAAATCCCTCCCAGATCGAAATATTTGATGAAACCAAGTTGAAGGCCCGAAATTGACAATTCTCGCTCGAACTTCAATTTTCAAAAAATGGTAAAATTGCCAAAATTGCCAATGTGTTATGGCACTGATTATAGCATGCTACACTATCAATTTTAGCGACCGTAGCATGAAGGTAGATTATCCAGCTACGGTGCGCAAGGTTGTGGGTTCGATCCCCAGCCGGGTCGTACTAAAGATTCCCAAAATGGTACTTGATGCCTATCTGCTTGATGCTCAGCAACTAAAGAGCCAGATCAAGGGTAAATGGAGAAATCCAGGGAAGGGAGTGGCGCCCTCTCCTACCTTCAAGTAGACAGCTATAGGAAAAGGGAGCCTTTGGGTCGCCCTCGACTGCGATCGCAAACTTCCTTTTACTTACTTATCTATTTGTTTACCTCCTCTCAAACATAAAAAGTTCATTCCCACCAAAGCTGGAGATATAGTGGTTTTTTAACCATAACCAGTTGCAGTTGATGACGGTTCAAGAAAAGGCCCCTTTTGTAGACGTTGACCAAACAATAACCTACTGATTTCAGTCTTAGTTTCGTATCTATTTTACTATCATTTGTAAAACTGCAGACATTAATGAGCTGGAGAAACGCTTATCTGTCTGCTCCTAAGAATAGTTATAGCTGGCAGTGCCAGACACTAAGAAACTAAATTCCCAAAGCTTATACCTCAGTGTGAAAGTTTTTCTAAATCAAGAAATTGTAATTCTTTGAATTCTCATATTTTACAGGCTAGTGGAAATGACTTCTACTCCACACCACGCGTTAGCCCGGATGGCAAGAAAGTAGCCTATATTACCTGGGTTCATAACAATATGGTAAGTTGTTCAGTTTGTTGTGTTTTGAATCAGTAACATGGGGGTGGGGGGGGTTATGGTCAATATTGAAAATTTCTAAAATTTTACTTCCTCTTGGAAATTGTTGCTATTTTCACGCTTCAATACCACCCCAGCATTTTTTATCAATTAAATAATATATTTTAAATCTAAGTGGTTTCTTGTCAACGATACTAATGAGAACTTGTATTTCAGCCATGGGACGAAACACAACTATACATCGGACATTTCCACACCGATGGTGAGAAGATTCATGTAGGAGAACACAAAAAGGTATGGATAGCATTTATATACGCCTGCAATGTGTAGATTTAGCTCAACATTTATTAAATCACAACATTCTTACGAAGGAGCCAATAGGTCATATGAACAGCCTCTTAAAACCTAAACTTAATCTTTCTCAGATTGCTGGTGAAGAAAACCTCAATCTGATGGAACCACGATGGACAGCTGATGGTAAACTCTTAGTTGTTGCCGACAAAGATGGCTGGTGGAATTTGTACGAGGTTCAACATCTGCATTCAGATACACCAACATTAATTTAATTTACAGTAATATATTTCTCAGGTCTATCGACCTCTATGAAATAATCATGCTTAACATTTTACAATTTTACAGTTGTAGGCGCACGGTGGGCCTCTTAACCAGCCGTCTTTACAATATTTCATTTTCAGTAACGGGTTTGTTACAGATCTTCTTAAAGTAGAGTCTTGTCCGAGGACTTCCTCTAACCTTATATATCCAGCTGCCATCCTTTTGTAATTCTGTTTTCTCCTTTGCCTTCCTATGCCACTCTTTGATGGTTTCGCGTTCTTTCTTCGAAAAATCGTCGGATACTCTAAATTCGTCTTTCTCTAATTTGTGGACTGATGCCAGAATATGACGTTTCTCTTCTTCGTTCTTTAGCACGACTTTCAAGGGTCGCCATCTTTTTGTTTTGAACATTTCGTCCTTCCGAGCTCCTATTCTTTCTGCGCTGACGATGTTTACCTTTAATCCCATTTGGTTTTGTACAACTTCTTCAACATAATCCTTATCACCTACACGTTGTTCTTCTAGGTCTTCATGTTTGTTCTCTCCGAGGTTGTGAACAATGATATTGTACTTTGTTAAGTTTAACCATCGTTCTTCTTCTTTCTCTTCTTTGATGAAATTCTTGATCGTTACCTCTTGTTTCTTTAGCTCATCTTTAGTAATGCTAGCGTATGTCTGTTGTTGCTTTGATTCTATATCGTGGTCTTTTTTCTTTAGCTCATCTTTAGCGATGCTAGCGTATGTCTGCTGTTGTTTGAATCCTTTAACGACATCATCTTTGTTTACAAGATCGTCGATCTTCTTCTCCAGTCTATCCAGTCTAGCGAAAACACATTGCTCATCTTGATCTTTCTCTTTACCTCCAGTATTTGTTGCCTTTTTTGGTCGTTCTTTGTTTACTTGTTTTGAACTTCTCTAATAATATTGGCGTGACTGTGATGCATTTCGCACATTCGAATCTCCTTGCTTTGTACTGAAGGCAAATCTGTACTTGGTAGGCTGGAAGCTCCGAACAGGCATAATGAACAAATCTTTGACACTTCCTACACTGCAAGACATCGTTATCCCGTATTATTTCATTTATAAAGCATTCATTTGGGGTGCAGGATCCATATTTTGATGAAATTTCCGTGTTAAGATTTTCAGAAGTTTTCGCCATTTTGTTGCATTGTCAAGAGCACAACCGCACAGATTTTATTTGACGTCAAAATAAAGATTCGTTGATTCATTGAAATGTGTTCATCAAGACAAAGCACAAGAGCTTGGTTCACCATGCTGGGATTTTGGATATCGATCATATTATCCGAACCCAAAGAATGCTGACCAAGTGGCCGTCCTATATGGAGGGGTAGGAATCTTTAAAGTTTTCTTAACAAATATGGATCTCCAATTCGAAGCTACTAATTTTCTGCATAATTAGTGCGAACCGCGTGATATTTTCACAAATGCTGGATGGGAAGTAACCATTACCTCAAAAATTTGAACAATATCGAACGCGTATATTTAAGAAAGTGTTAACTTTTTTCTTGCTTGTCAAAGGTTGGAAGATGTTTAAACTCAGCATATTTCTCAGTGCAAATTGAATTCTTTAAACTTTCACATCGCTTTAGAAACCTGCATTATTAAGCATCTCCAGTGGTTCATACAATGAATATACCCTTGGTGTCAGTGAGCATGCGTCATACTGTATTTTCTCACCTGATGGTGCATATCTCTTCTTGCAAGTTGTCAGCCCAATGAAACCTTCCAAAATCGTACGCATCAACGTGACTACAGGACAAATAGATGACTTTTATTACTCTGGTAAAAACATCGTTGAAGAACCATTTTTATCAGTGCCGGTCAAAAAATGTTTCGACACGCCCAAAAAAGGATCACCTGGAAAAGCTTACGGTTACTACTACCCACCTAAGGTAAGAAGTTTTTAAATTTGAGTTCAGTGATGAACGCAATGTTGCACTTACTTTAGGCGTACAAACTTTCGCGAACAGAAACTTTCGCGATTTTCGCGAATTTTGGCTCTTTTCGCGAAAGTAAATGTATTTAAAAATTCTAGGAATGGCCATTCGCGAAAGTTTATGCTTGCAAAAAATTCTTGACAAAATAGAAAATCTGTAAAACTTCAAACTTCAAATAAAATGTAACTTTATGGCACTTTTTAGCCTGCTAAAAGACTAATAAGACAAAGGATAAATGTTTGAAAGCCAATCCAAGAAGTATTTGCCCCACTAAGCTATTTTTTCATGTGAAAATTCTCAATTTTACGTCTTGATTCGCGAAAGTTTATGCTCGCGAAAAATATTTTCCCCTTAAAGTCGCGAAAGTAAATGTCGTGAATTTCGCGATTTTTCGTCCTCGCGAAAGTTTCTGCTCGCGAAAGTTTGTACGCCTAAAGTACAATATAGGGACTACAAAATGCTAGTGTTTTTTTGTGAGATATGTCTGGTCAAAATGTTTGTGTAATTTATCAAGTAAATTGATTGAAAGATTTCCACCCCTTCTTGCTCCTGAAACCTCGCTTTTTGTATTTTCTTGTGTTTTGTGATGGTAAAAAGTTCCAAAGCAAAAATCAACTCTTACAACATCTTACGAATTTAAAGACTAGCGTTACTTGTAGACGCTACACTGTACTACTTGTTACATGTGGCGCGTGTACTGATGTTTTAGATAAACCATCTTTATTGTCTGAGTTTCCGATTCTTTTATTTGACCCTGATAGCAATATTTGTGTATGTCTATGTAAGTTTTGGAGGGACTAAAATGATTTAAAAACAAGCCGCTGATATTGACCTGCTAATTTACTCACAAAACCACTTCAATAGAATACAATGATTTTGTTTCACATATCTTAGAATGGGAATTTCAAAGCACCCGACGGTAGTTTACCACCAGTTTTGTTGAAGGTTCATGGAGGTCCTACAGCTGCGGCAAGTCTTGCCATGGACTTGCAGAAACAATACTTCACATCTCGTGGGATCGCCATCTTTGATATGGATTACAGAGGAAGCACTGGTTACGGAACTGCTTATCGAAATTTACTGAAATTGAAGTAAGTCATTTTCTTTTTACTTTGAGTATTTTCAGAGGAACGTGTTTAAGCACTTTCAGAAAGTAACTTTTTTATTCAATTGAGCATAACTTTCGATCTAATGAACAGAGTTTAATCAATGACCCATCAAAATTTAAGTTTATCATTCTATTCTTCTTTCCAATGGAAGGCGCAGTAGTGTAGTGGTCATCGTGCTGGAGGTCTCCCTGGTGATTTCCCTATTTAGGGGTAGGAAACTATCCCGGGATAGGGCCCGGTCCGATGATATCGGAGGGTCAGCTTCTCTCCTCTTTCTCTCTCTTCCAATAGAATAGGAATGGTTCTTGGAAAATTTTTAGATTTCGAGAAAATTAATTTTAAAGAGAGAAACCTTTTTGTGGCGCACCCGGTATAAAAAAATTTGACATCATTAGACTGTGCTGAGAAACTGACAGTTATAAAGTCCAACTGGCGCTAACGTTATTTATGTATATCATCATTGCACTCATGGTTATTAGTCAATCAATCTTCACTGTTTTTTTGCATTTCTAGATGGGGTGTGTACGACATCGAAGATTGCCTTGCGGGTGCTCTATTCTTGGTTTCAGAAGGTCTGGTTGATGTGGACAAACTCTTAATAAGCGGTGGTTCATCCGGAGGCTACACCACGCTGGCCTGTTTAACATTCGATACAAACAACCCACGTGTTTTCGCCGCTGGAACTTCCTACTATGGTATCTGTGATTTGAGCGCTTTAGCTGAGCATACTCATAAATTTGAAAGCCATTACACCGACACAATGATTGCACCGTACCCCGAACAAGAAGCTGTTTATAAAGCACGTTCGCCACTCTTCCATACCGAACAGTTTAAAAATCCTTGCTGCTTCTTTCAGGGACTTCTGGATAAGGTTAGTAAAGACACTGTCCCACACCCCTGATGAATCTATTTTCCACAGCGAAATTTTCCAGTAAAGTGGGGTCCAACCGGGTCTGTCAATGTCAAACAGGGGTGTGTAAAGGATGCAAGCACCCTGTTACCGCTAAATAATTGAATCATCGAAAGAGGTTGATCTTAATCACTGATTTGCTAAATTGTCGCAAGAATCAAATCAAATTAAATATTTGACCTATCCTTTGACATGCCAAAATGTCGACTATGCGTCGCAATTATTGACGACTTAAAACATACGCTCTGGTCACGTAGACTACACTCTTTTTTTATAAGAATGGTGTAAATCCATTTCATCATGGATATTCTTTACTTTTTTGGGAAAATCATCCTAAAATATTCTTACAGTATTCTCAGGTTAGGATACTAATTCAGACTAGATTTAACATTTAGTACATACGTCTCAAACATAAAATGGCCTTTTTGTGAAAGGAACGAGCCTTACTTGGGGGTAATTGACAATTTATATTAATTGAAAATGCTCCAAAAATGGCATTCTCAGCAGTAGCAAAATTCCATGATGGTGATATTCTTAGCACATTCTAAATTTTTTAGCCATTTTTATCATGGACATTCTTATAAAGTGTATTCTGATAAAAAAAAAGCGTGTAAATGTTATAATAAATGTTATTTGTTGTTTAAGGTCGTACCACCAGAACAATCACAAACTATGTACACAACACTCAAAGATCAAGGGACAACATGTGCTTATGTCTCTTTCGATGGTATGTTATTTGATTCATCAATCCTCTTTGCAACCTCCTAAGCTTAAAACATTTACAACTCTTTCTGATAGGATATTCTGATCAGTGAGATAGAGCGGAAGGCTAGACAGGAATCTTATCTAAGTTGCGGAATCTGCACGGTTTTCATACAATAGCAAGATGCATGCTTCAAGCATTTACAAATTCTAATCTCTAATGGAGCATTCGGATAAGTGAAAGATATAACAAAAGGCTCTGCAGCCGTGGGGGTACTTAGACAAAATGGATGTCGGGAATGTGCAGGCCATAAGGGTCCCTTACGACCCATCACCATGCATACCTAATATCGTTATATTAGTACATCCCTCTCCGGGCTAAAGAATTTAGTGTACTGAAAGCAAATGGTGGACTGTTAACAATCTTTATATTTGCAGACCTTTACGAAGCCACCTATTATACTAACATCCCATTCACATGAATGGATTTTATAAACAAAGCCTTGGTCAGAATAGCTTTATAAAGACATAACCTCGTCATTCTTTTGGGTTTCTAAATGCCGACAACCTTATATTTTGCTTTTGTTAATGTTTCAGATGAAGAGCATGGTTTCAAGAAAGCTGAAAACAAGAAGAAAGCCCTAGATGGAGAATTTTATTTCTATTCACAAATACTTGGATTCGAAGCAGCTGACCCTGACATTGAGGTATAGAAATTTTATTTTTGAAAAAGCAAGGAATTTTTAATAATCATTTTTTAGACATTCTTAATACCTTTGCACGCGTTTTATTCTGAGGGCTAATATGATAAGTTTAATAATTTATTATTGATTTAAGGCTTGAATCAACTGTTATTTTAGCCCTTTTAGGTTAAACATAATCATCCAAACAAGTTTCTTGTCTTCTCCCTTTTAAAGGTCTGGAAAAGAAGGCAGATTTACTTTTCTTAAAACAATTCTTCTGTGGATGTACAATTTATCATTTTTCTTTCTTTATGTTCAACATTTTCTTTATACAACTATATATTCTACTTTCTTCATCAGATTCCAATCGACAATTTACCAGAGAAACAAAACCCTAAAAAACGACACAGGAAAAACAAATAGAGACAAAACACAAAACACGATGAAGAATATGTCACAAAGACAAATTTTTGGACCCACACATTTCCATTTACTCTTCTGTAGCAATTATACTAAATTAGTTTTGTAATTTTTTTCAGTTGCACTTGAAATAAATATCATGAAAAATTAATTTTTTTCTGTTTTTACTTTTTCTAAAGGGGTTTGACTCTAAGAGAATAAGATTTGGTTACTTTTAGTCTTCAAATCTTTTGATAATAATACTTAGGGATAATTGCGAGGTAGAATAAATAATAAATACAATAAGGATGAAATAAATGTTATATGTATGAAAATAATTTCATAGTATATTATATAAATATTTCTCTTGTTATGAAAACTAACTAAATTATGAGTTACCATATGATTATTTGAATATATTCAATAAGGCCTTTATTTTGTATTTTCGCATCATTACATGTTATATAAGCATAACGTTTATAAGCATACCAATACCTGAATTTGTCTAAAAAATAAGCATATTACAAGCATATTACTGAGCTTGCTTTTGAGGTATGTAAGTGAAAATGTTTAATACAGTACACAACCTGCATTAAATTAACAAAAAGTTTCTTCAGACGGCATTTAAATTTAGAAAAATACAAGCGTAAACGCGGCAATCGCTCACAACTTTCCTGAAAAATCTTTACAAATATCCTCATGTATACCAACGACAAATTTTGAAAAAATTGGAGACTCGAATTTTTCGGTAAAATAAGCATATGATAAATATACTTCGACCCTGAGTCTAAAATATCTCTAAGCATAACTGAGCTTATTTCCCAAAAAACATATGCTTATAAAAAAACATGTATTGCATTCCATGGTTACAGCTTCTAGTATAATGCTCCTACTCCCAAGGTGATTCCAGGGTGGAATTCTATGTTTTGAAGAAGGACTCATCTGTAGAAAATTCCATACCAAAGGTTCTTTGAGATTTCGAAACACATGAAGCTAAAAAAGATTGAGCAAATTTGAATCTTATGAAGTGTAGAATGGGGGTGTAGACTTTTGTTATTTTTATGAAAATTTCTTCCTGGGTCGAACCTTTACTCTTGAAGAGCTTGTTACTCAAAACAAACTAGGATACGGGGACCCTCCGCCGTCCCTGTTGAGTCCCTCTTCTTTTTTATGCTCTAAAAATATCGGAAAGGGATTAAAGCTCAATAATTTTTGAATGGTTAATCTTTTGGTCAATTTCACCGATTTTCAGATGAGTTTCTGAAAACATCAGATACGCATTTACCAGGGTCAAAATTTTGTTTGACTTTTCTTCAGTTTTCAGGTCCAGAAGAATTTCCACTTTCCTATTTACCTATTAAAGAGCTTCATTATCATTATCCAAGCCAATGATTCTTTGCACGCTAATCTAGCTTGGATCATTGAGTTTAAAGCCCGAAGGGCTAGAGTTCAATCTCTAACCTTTCTCAGGCAAGAAAAAGTGAAGTCTTAAAAAATGCGTCGTATTTTTGACGACAGATTGAATCTAGCAATTCCTTTATTTACGATTGATATTTTTTTCGAATTTTAGCTGTAAATTTTAGTTTCAATCTGTCATTTGTGTAAAAACCAGGCGAGCCGCTCAAGGCCGTGCATCTTTGGTAGGATTTGCTGACTTCAAATCCTACCAAGGAGATTCGATTCTAGCCCTTCGGGCTTAATACTTCATTGTGCCTAACCTCCGTTCAACGAGTTTTCACTGCACTGATACAAACGCCTGATTGCATATAGATCTCGTTGCGGCTCGTTTTATCACATCCAATCAGATTCTAGTATTTTCTCTCGCAATGTCGTTTCTGATCGTTTTGATAAAATAACGCGTTCCAAACAAAGAAAAAAAGTCATTTTTAATTGCTCTTGGGAATAACTTGGATGTTATCATTTTTGCCTTTGACAAAAATAATATTTTTATTGCCTTGGAAAAACGAAAAGTCTTTGGCAAAGGCGAGCTTGTTACCAAGTTTGTTTACAACTAAGCTAATAATATACAGTACATTTTTTTTTCTAAAGTCAAAATTATACTATTAGCTTATAGCCTTGGCTAAACAGATCAGAATTTCTAGCTGAAACATACTCTCAGAACACATTGAAAAAAAACACCTCGCCGGCTGCTTTCGTAACATGTCTTTTGGATATTGGATTGAGTTACATAAAACGTGAAACCTCATACCGCCTGAGAAAATTCCCCCCTGAGAATTCAATCAATCAAAATATATGATAATAAGACCGTTCTGTCGTTTAAAAAAAAGAATAATCTTTTGTTTAATGAGCTTTTGTTTGTAATCAGATCTGATCTGATTTGCATAAAACACCACACGATGTCTGAATTTGTGCAGCTTGATGAATGCATTCACGTTTCGTCTTTCACAGTGTTCACGTTGCACATTTAGAGAAGTAGAAAGTGATTTTGGTTTTCTGGTTTCGGTTTGTCTCTCGTTAAGTTATGTAAAAGTATTTTTTAAATTCGCTTTTACCGTAGATGTTGTTTTCTCCAAGACATGGTGGTTGGAAATTTTCATATTCTTAGGTTAAATTGAGTTTTAGTGAAACATAGTTTCAAATTTCTGGGGAAATGTTTCAAATGGATGGACAGTCCTTTTTTGTTTTATTATTCGGCCTGGCTATATCGGTTTTTTTTATCAAAATTTTTGTTTCCAAAGTGTTACTTGGTTTTGAGTGTTTTTTTCTGGTACCCTGGTTTTTTTCCTTTTGAAAAAGATTTTTACCGCCTTTTTTCCTAAAGTAATTTTGAATCAAACAGGGGGAAGTTTTTTCAGAGACACCCGGTAGTTTCAAATTTCTGGGGAAATGTCAGCCTGGATATCCAGGCTGTAAACGGTTTTTTTATTTTTGGTGTTTCTGGTTTACCGCCTGGTTTTCCTAAAGCGATTTTCATTCTAATATCAAAATGCAGACATGCAAACAATTAGCGAGAAACTCACGGACCCTGGGTTTCGAATCATCTAGGTAGACTGAGCTATAAAACACCCCCTTCTCTTAGATGCACTGGCACCCCTTCCCGCTGGAAAATTGTTATAATAATTATCCTCCAATTTATATCCCCACTGAAAATGATCAAATAAACCACTCTTAACTGCAAAATATCATGATATTTTCCCATTTGTTGACTTCAAAAGAAAAGAATTGAAACCCCGGCCATGAAAAACATGGGAATATCAATCCCATCATGTTTCAGTCCCTTATTTTTTTCCCACTGGCTGAAAAAATCCTACCTGGTCTGTGAGAAGGGGGTGTTATAAATTGTATAAGCCTAGATAAAAAAAATAATTTACAGCTTGATGTCCAGGGCTATTAGGGCAATTCTGGGATTTTTTCGCTTTGGAGGACAGTAGAGTGACTGAAGCGATTTTGAATAACCCGCAGTTCTGACCCGCAAAATCGAGGACAGTAAAAGTGCTGATTTACCGTCCTCCTCAGCTGGTCAGGATCTAGTCAAATTAGAACTTTGCCGTCTCCGTCCAAGAAAAACACACATACATAAACTCGGTATTGATATTTTGATGTTGACTTGAAAATTGCTGTCAAACAGCAGCGTAGTGGGTCGAGCAAAAATAGAGAGGCAATTTCCAAAAATTAGGATTTTGGGGGCTCATTTTAAACAAATCATTACATTAGGAACCATTTCGCTGTCAAAATAGGAATATTTTTCTTGCTCCTGTTAATTTCTAATCACTTTTTCACACTTTTTTTCTTTTTAGATATCTAAATCACTAAACTTTCAAAATGGTGCAAGTCAAGGAATATGGTGAATGGGAAAGTCCCTTGAAAAGTGACGATGTTGTACAAGCATCTAACTCAATCGCCCGCATGTATTTCGATCGATTTGATAGTAGTAAGTACATTAAATATTTTTTATGATATAGAAATTAAGGTTCTTCCATGCTGGCAAAGCCGAATAAACAAAAGAATTTCTTAAAATTTCCTTCAACGAGCCCAACAACAATATTGAAAGCCCAGGGGGGTATTTAGGCAAAAATGGATAGTGGATATGTGCGGACGGTAAGGGCCGGTTTTTTTACCTTTCAAAGTATCCCTAAGGGTCGGAGAAATCAGAAAGTCTTAAATTAGTCTCTCTAAGGGTCGGAAAATTCAGGATTTTTCGGAAATCTTTTGATTTCCAGAGAAAAAAATTGTAATAACGTCTCTCTAAGGGTATGACCTTTTTCAAAAATTGAAAACAAAATTCCAAAAAGTCACTCTAAGGGTCACCTTTTCATCAAAAATCAGTCTCTCTAGGGGTCGGTTTTCGGAGGTCCCGTCCGCATATACCCCTCATTCGCCAACCCTAGTACCCCTCCCCCCGGGATTGAAAGCTTGAATTGTCTATCGAATGGCAACTTATGCTATTTTAATAAATTTTGGGGACTGGAAATTCTGAAAATTGGTTCACTATCATTTTCAGCCTATCATATATGGAAAGGAATAGTAATGTATATTGCCAAGCCAAGTTTCATGCATTTTGTTTGGCATTATGTCTTTCACCTGCCATAATGTTTATTTGGGACCTATAGATATCTGACATGCTGATAAGATGCTGAAAACGGCTTTCCGATGAGCTCAAATTTAATTTCATTTAGATTTGCCAAAGACAAGATAATGCACTTATTTTACAAACATTATCTTTTTGTTTTACCAAATAATATCGTAATCTTCCTAATTTCCTAACTTCCTATCCTAATTTTCTTCAGGTAAAATTTATTGGGATGAATTACGCCCGACAGAGGGTGGCATGACAACTATTTTTAGCAAAAATGTCACTGACTCTACTGATGGAACCCCTGAAAGATGGACACCACAAGGCGGCTGCGACGTTTATGACATGGTCCATGAGTATGGTGGTGCCGCCTATATGGTGAACAATGACGTCATCTATTTCTCCAACCTTGTTGTGAGTGGATTTTTTCTGACATGCATGTAAACCCCCTGTGCCGTTCATACTGGATCAACGGCGGTGATGTTAATTTTCACAAGACCTTTTTTCCACAGGATACTTTAGGCGCAAGCTTGTGCACAGAAACGCACTTGTGTACAAATTTGACTCGAAAGACTGTTAGATTTTAGATTTTAGATTATATTTTGCGATACCCTCACTATTTTTTTCTACTGATAGCAATGGTCAAACGCAAACGTTCTTCAGGACACCCTGTAATTAGAGAACAGTGCTTGAATGAGTTTTTTTCGCATTTTTGTTTCTTTTACGTCTTTTAATCGTTGATATGTTGTTTTGGTTTTCAGGACAATTGTATTTACACAGTCAGTAAACATGACCGTGTTCCCAAACGATTGACCCAACTTTCCGAAACGGAGAATCCGGGCAACAAATCACCTTACCGTTATGCTGATATGGATTTCAGCCGGGCAGATAATTTCTTCTTTTGTGTCCGTGAAGACCACTATAGTGCGACTGTCGAAAAAGATGGCCAATGTAGAAATACATTGGTTGCAATCAATACCAACACAGCACAACAAACTATTTTCGTAAGTAAAACTTTTTCAGATCTTCAAATTTCAATAAATTTGTTAGACTGAGCCGTTTATGTACTATAGTAAAGATTGTTGTTATACAATAACCGTAACGGGATGATATCAGTTTGTATAATTTGTCTCTTCCATCTTTTCTGCTTAAAGTAGGGGGCCAAGTCTCAGGTCCCGTGGCAACTTTTATAGGACTAAACGAAACCTGTTCCATTTCAAAATTAAGTATATAAATAGAACTCAAAACACAGTAGAGCTGTCTGAAGTAGTTGTGTAGCATGCTAAACTATCAATTTGTTTAACTCCTCCAACCACCAACATAAAAGTTCAATCCCACCTTTATAGCTTACATCAATCTGATTTTTTACAGGCTACTGGAAATGACTTCTATTCAACACCACGCGTTAGCCCGGATGGCAAGAAAGTAGCCTATATTACCTGGGTTCATAATAATATGGTAAGTTGTGTTTTGAATCAGTAACACGGTGCTTTATGATCGATATTGAAAATTTCTAAAATTTTACTTCCTCTTGTTAGTGAAAATTGTTGCTAATTTCCCGCTTCATTACTTGCTTTTCCCACCCTAGCATTTTTCTATCAATAGTAGTGATACCTTATCGGGGAAAAAATTTTTTTTTAGTCGGGTTTTTTTTTCGTCAGGAAAAATTTCGTCACTTTCCCCCGACCAAAATTTCAAATTCGTCCCTTTTCCCCGACGAAATTTACAATTTAGTCACTTTCATCCAACTAAATTCTCCAAATGAAATGGTTTCCTTCACTAGCTCGAAAACAGATCTTATAATTCTACGTTTAAAACACTAATTGCGGTCAATAAAGGTGTAAAAAATTTAGATTCTAATATTGGTTGGGGTTTAAAAAATTGGGTAAAAGTTTTGGTCGGGTGATAAAATATCGGAGAAAAAATTCGTCGGGGAAAAATTTCGTCTACCCCTCAAAATTTTCGTCACTTTCCCCCGACACTTTTTCCCCCGATAAGGCAGTTGATACTAATGAGAACTTTACCCTATTTCAGCCATGGGACGAAACGCAACTGTACATCGGACATTTCCACACCAATGGTGAAAAGATCCATGTAGGAGAACACAAAAAGGTATGGACAGTCACTCCTGCAACGTGTGGATTTAGCTCACATGGCTAAATAAAACGGAATTAGTTTCAAAGTTCTAAAGCCTTTCGATTCTTCAAGAACTATTAAAACACAACGTTCTTATGGCATCCATCCCACCTTTTAGCTGAAGGAGCAAATACTGTAGGCCATGTGAACAGCCTCTTAAAAACCTGAAATCATTATGTAATGACTTTTCTCAGATTGCTGGTGAAGAAAATCTCAATCTGATGGAACCACGATGGACAGCTGATGGTAAACTCTTAGTTGTTGCCGACAAAGATGGCTGGTGGAATTTATACGAAGTTCAACATCTGCATTCAGATACACCAACATTGAAATGTGTCCATCAAGACAAAGCACAAGAGCTTGGCTCACCATGCTGGCATCTTGGATATCGATCATATTATCCGAACCCAAAGAATGCTGATCAAGTAGCCGTCCTATATGGAGGGGTAGGAATCTTTCGAGTTTTCTTAACCAATGTACAGCCGAAAGATGGAGTTGGATCTCCATGTATATGAAATTCAAAGCTACTAATTTCCTACATAATTTGTGCAACCCCCATGATATTTTCACAAATGCTGGATTAGGAAGTAATCATTACCTCAAAAATTTGGAAATGTAAAACGTGTATATTTAAGAAAGTGTTTGATTTAATCAAAATTTTAAGACTTCTATTTTTCTTGCTTGTGAAAAGCTGAAAGATTTGCTTCCAGCCTTTAGTTATAACTCAACATATTTCTCAGTACGAATTGAATTCTTTTAAATTTCACATCGCTTTAGAAACCTGCATTATTAAGCATCTCCAGTGGTTCATACAAAGAATATACACTTGGTGTCAGTGAGCATGCGTCGTACTGTATTTTCTCACCTGATGGTGCATATCTCTTCTTGCAAGTTGTCAGCCCAATGAAACCTTCCAAAATCGTACGAATCAACGTGACTACAGGACAAATTGATGATTTTTATTACTCTGGTAAAAACATCGTTGAAGAACCATTTTTATCAGTGCCGGTCAAAAAATGTTTCGACACGCCCACAAAAGGATCACCTGGAAAAGCTTACGGTTACTACTACCCACCTAAGGTATGAAGTTTTTATCGACCGCCGGAGGCGGTTTCTTTCATAGTGGTACGCTAATCTCGTTTTGCCTTGGCTCACTACTTTGTCTACCATTTACTTTCGGTTTTTTTAACTAGATTACCCAGGTGTTTCTCTTTTTTTTCCCTGAATGTCTTTTATTCGGAATTGAATAATCGAGACATGAAAAATGACTATATTGTAATCTGTTTTCAATGAATAATCTAAATCGCGGCGGTGTAATGAAAAAATTAGAAAACGAAAGTACTTGATACGGTGGACGAACTCACTAAAACCAATGTACAAATTACACGCTTGTGTAACCACGGACGATTTTCGCAGGTTTTCTTTGCATTACGTCATATATCTTTGTTTCTTTCCCTTCACAGTTTTGTTTTTCTTATAAACATATACTTTATAAGAATCAAATCAATAACTCTTGATAGACAGTGACATACCTTTCGGCAATTAGTTCTTGCAAAGTAAACAAAGGACGGCGCACAATATGAGCATATTCATTTTTCTTATAAGAATTTACTTTATAAGAATCAAATCAATAACTCTTGATAGACGGTGATATACCTTTCGGTAATTAGTTCTTACAAAGTAAACAAGGCTTGGCGTACAATACGAGCATATTTATTTTTCTTATAAGCATTTACTTTATAAGAATGAAAAATAATAACTCTTGATAGACGGTGATATACCATTCGGTAATTAGTTCTTACAAAGTAAACAAGGGATGGCGCATAATATGAGCATATTCATTTTTCTTATAAGCATTTAGTTTATAAGAATCAAATCAATAACTCTCGATAGACGGTGATATACCTTTCGGTAATTAGTTCTCACAAAGTAAATAAGGGTTGGCGTACAAATGAGCATATTTATTTTTCTTATAAGCATTTACTTTATAAGAATGAAAAATAATAACTCTTGATAGACAGTGATATACCTTTCGGTAATTAGTTCTTACAAAGTAAACAAGGGATGGCGCACAATATGACCATATTCATTTTTCTTATAAGCATTTAGTTTATAAGAATCAAATCAATAACTCTCGATAGACGGTGATATACCTTTCGGTAATAAGTTCTTACAAAGTAAACAAGGCTTGGCGTACAATATGAGCATATTTATTTTTCTTATAAGCATTTACTTTATAAGAATCAAATTAATAACTCTCGATAGACGGTGATATATCTTTCGGTATTTAGTTCTTACAAAGTAAACAAGGGACGGTGCACAATATGAGCATATTCACTTTTCTTATAAGCATTTATTTTATAAGAATCAAATCAATAACTCTTGATAGACGGTGGTATACCTTTCGGTAATTAGTTCTTACAAAGTAAACAAGGGATGGCGCACAATATAAGCATATTCATTTTTCTTATAAGCATTTAATTTATAAGAATGAAAAATAATAACTCTCGATAGACGGTGATATACCTTTCGGTAAACAAAGGATGGCGTGCAATATGAGTATATTATTTTTTATAAGCATATACTGTATAATACAATCATGGTCGAAATAGAATGAGAATTCCGGTTATTTTAACGTTTTTCAAGATTTAAAGTTCTGGCAAGAAAGTCGATTTTGGGCTATCTCTTTAACTTAATCGAATATTTCAATTTGGGAGGGGTTGGCAGACTTCCAGGCTATATTCTGAGCCTTATTGGACTATTTTTGAACTTTTGGATCCTGAGATCCTAAGGTCCTAACTCAGAGTTAAAACTCTACCCTTCAAACCTGCTTTAGAGCACTTACAAATCGATTGTGGTTTCAAAACACCCCGGTGGATTTCCCTTTTTTCTCAAATATTATGACCATGATTGTAGTTCTTAAAAATTAAACAACAATTGTTCTTAAATTGGTCCTATATTTTTAGCAATTTTAAGCCTCGTTGTTCTTGTAAAATTGTTTCATCAAGGCTCAATGTAAAGTAGATTTCAGATTAGCTTCAATCTCTATTTCTTGTTTTCCCATGCAGTTCAAATTCTAGGCGAAATTTTCGACTTAAAGTCGTCTTGTTGATATTTTTATGGTAGAGCAAAGAGATAGAAAATGTTTTCTATCTCTTTGGGTGGAGAAAGGAGGTGGGCCTCTATGCTGAAAAAAATAAAATAAACAAAAACAATGTCGTAAAATTTATCGCATGGAAGAGAGAAAAATAATTTTTTCTTTTGTTTAAAAATGCTGCGTAAGCAAGTAGTAGAAGATTCGTTGAATGATAGCCTTTAATTTAATTCACTGACAATGCATGATGAATTGTGAAAACAGTGTTGCACTTCTTCTTGCTACATAAGGCGCACATGTACTGATGTTTTAAATAATATTAGTTACACGGTTGTCAAGGATCCTGAATATCCCGTATCCCACCTCGAGAGTAGACGACCGTGCAACGGATTTATCCAGTTGAAATCCTTTGCATCTTTTCTAAAAGCACGAAAAATTTTCAGAACTATCCATTATGTAGATACTTACATCAAAAAGCTACAAAGTAAATCAAACAGTGAAAGTGGGATCCGTGAAAGTGTTCGATTTCAACTTCATGTCTTTTCAAAACAAAACATTCGAATCTTGATCAAAGCATTCGAAAGCACATTCATCAATATGCAATGTCTTCTTTTTTTCTCAATCGAACGTGAGAAAGACAGATACGGTATATATATCCCACCTCCACGTGATGTCTTTTGACCAATGAAATCGTTAGAATCTTACTGATGCGGGATAAAACGATTTTGTTTCACATATCTTAGAATGGGAATTTCAAAGCACCCGACGGTAGTTTACCACCAGTTTTGTTGAAGGTTCATGGAGGTCCTACATCTGCAGCAAGTCTTGCCATGGACTTACAGAAACAATACTTCACATCTCGTGGGATCGCCATCTTTGACATGGATTACAGAGGAAGCACTGGTTACGGAACCGCTTATCGAAATTTACTGAAATTGAAGTAAGTCAAATTTTTTTTTACTTTTGAGTATCTTCAGAACCCTTTAATTTTACAGTATTTGTCAATACGGAAATACGGACTGTCGAATCTTTTGGAAAATAATTTGTGAATACACACCTATAAAATTTATGTTCATAGCTGTGTGAAAGGGTTCCCGGTTCGAGGTTGTGAGGTCCAAACAAGTATCTACCTCGTTAGACTCTGACATTTAAAGTCCATTTCATTGGCGTTAGCGTTATTTTGGTTATTTATGTATATCATCATTGCATTCATGGCTGTTAGTCAATCAATCTTCAACTTTTTCTATTTCTAGATGGGGTGTGTACGACATCGAAGATTGTCTTGCGGGTGCTCTGTACTTGGTTTCAGAAGGTCTGGTTGATGTGGACAAACTCTTAATTAGCGGTGGTTCATCCGGAGGCTACACCACACTGGCTTGTTTAACATTCGATACAAACAAACCACGTGTTTTCGCCGCTGGAACTTCCTACTATGGTATCTGTGATTTGAGCGCTTTAGCTGAACATACTCATAAATTTGAAAGTCATTACCCAGACACAATGATTGCAGAGTACCCAAAACAAGCTGATATTTATAAAGCACGTTCGCCACTCTTCCATACCGAGCAGTTTAAAAATCCTTGCTGCTTCTTTCAGGGACTTCTGGATAAGGTTAGTAAAGACACTATCCCACAGAAATTTTCCATGTTAAAATATCCAGTGATTCTGGTGGGTAGTGATTGAGTGCATTTTTAACATTAAATTTCCCATAGGGCTGAAATGAAAGTTGATTTCCAAGTGACATTGATATGTCAGGGTATTTTTCCACTGGGTAAGAAATTTTGGCAAATTTTTCCAATGGCATGACACGAGAGTGTATAAAGTAGCCTCCACTCATATTACCGCTGAATCATTGAATCGTCGAAAGAGGTTTGATCTACACCAGTGCTTTTTTAAGTATCGCGGGAATCAAATTAGTTATCTACCCCTAACCTTTGAAAAATGTCAACAATGTGTCGCAATTATTAATGACTTAAAACATATGCTTCTCCGGTCATGTAGCATGTTATCTGTTGTTTAAGGTCGTACCACCCGCACAATCACAAACAATGTACACAACACTCAAAGATCAAGGAACAACATGCGCTTATGTCACTTTCGATGGTATGTTATTTGATTCATCAATCCTCTTTGCAACCTCCTAGGCTTAAAACATTTAAAACTCTTTCTAATAGGATATTCTGATCAATGAGATAAAGCGGAAGGTTAGCAGGACATCTTATCTAAGTTGCGGAATCTGCATGGTTTTCATACAATTGCATAAGAGATTGAAAGTAACATTTTGATACAATGTTTCACACAAGAACGAAGTAGAAAGCGTTATATGACGATAACCCTTCTTTGCCTTTTCTTGTTTTAGATGAAGGACATGGTTTCAAGAAAGCTGAAAACAAGAAGAAAGCCCTAGACGGAGAATTTTATTTCTATTCGAAAATGCTTGGATTCGAAGCAGCTGATCCTGATATTGAGGTAGAAAAATTTCAAAATTATGTTTTCCAAAAATCGAAAAATAATTATTAATCATTTTTAGACGTTTTTAGTAGCTTTTCGTGCGTTAAGGTATGTGTACACCTTTTTTCCGATTTTTTGTCGAAAAACATTTTTTCAGTCAAAGTGGAAGAAAAGTTACTGGATTTCATTTTGGTAAAATTGTGATCTTAAAATCTTTTTTTGATCCAGAGTTATTAACCATTTAAATTTCAAAACAAAGTTCGTCTTATGATGGATTATTTACTCAAATAATTGTCTCTTTCGGAAACAACAAAGACAAAAGAGAATTCAGCTGATGTTTATTCTCACCTCTATTGAATAATAATTTTGGACACATTTCACTGATTACTCAAATAAACAGCAATCATCTCGTTAAAAATTTCAAATTGATGTAGAAAAAAACGAAATTTTACCACACCATACTACTTTTAACGAAGTTAAAGTCACCCATAGCATTTAGATATCGACTTCATTCTTTTTTTATGAGATTCCCAAAATTTCAAACTTAAAAAGTGTCTTAGGATTTTATTTCTAACCGAGTTGTTTTTCCTCAATTTACAGATAACTGAAAAAATCACATTTAAATTTACTTTTTCATCGATATTTTTACAGAATTTAGGATTTAAAGAGTTAAAGTCAATTCCAAAAAAAATCCCAAGACACTTTTTTAGTTCAATCTATTGTGAACATAGTATCGAAATTATTTTTTCAAAATTCAAAAGGTATGGGTGACTTTAACTTCTTTGAAGTAGGTAAGGTTAAAATTCTTAAGATTTTAATTATATCCTGCCCAGTTTTTTAAATTCAGCTGAAACTTTTACCATTAGAAAGAGAATATTATTAGCTTTCAGAAAATATATACTTTTGGCATATAAAAATTTGTTGTTCTAAAGATATGATCAATTAAAGAGAATGTGTCAAGAAAGGTGAACACATACCTTAAATTCTGATGAGGGTCAATGTTAACACTTTTTAAGTCCTCATTTTCTGTTAGGACATTTATCTCAACTTTAATAAGTTTAGTAATTTATTGATTTAAGGCTTGAATCAACAGTTCTTTTAGCCGTTTTAGGTTAAACAGAATCATCAAATCGAGTTTCTTGTCTTCTCCCTTTTAAAGTTATGGAAAAGAAGGCAGATTTACTATTCTTAAATCACCTTTTCTTCTTGGGATGTATAATTTATAATTTTTCTTTCTTTATGTTCAACATTTTCTTTATACAACTACATATTCTACTTTCTTCATCAGATTCCAATCGCCAATTTACCAGAGAAACAAAACCCTAAAAAGCGACACAGGAAAAACAAATAGAGACCCATAGCCAAGGTCCCTATCACTTCCAAAGTGATAAACACAACAAAAAACGATGAAGAATATGTCACACCTTGTGCAAAGACCAATTTTTGGACCCAGACATTTCCATTTACTCTTCTGTAGCAATTATACCAAATTAGTTTTGTAATTATTTTCAGTTGCACTTGAGTTTTTAATAAATTTTAAATCAATAATATGAAAAATGAATTGATAGTTGTTTTTAATTTCGAAACCGAAAGTTGGATCCTAAAGCATGATCTAATCATAACTGATCTCCCAGGTTCAATTAAATCACATAGTGAGGGGGCCTGTATAAGCTAAAAATGTCAAAATGATAAGCCATTTGTGAAATCTCAACTCATTACTTTGATTGAATCTACAAAAGGAAAATAGAACGTATACCATGATTTTAAAAGAGACACAGGCCAAAGAATAACACCAACGACGTAAAAAGAGCTGATAATTGTTTTTCAGTAACCGTGAATGAAAGTAGCGTTAAATTTTATGATATCTTCTTAAGAGGATTAACAGTTATGGTAATTTAAACCTATTAAGTGACACTTATAGCGAATGGATTTTAGATTCTTTTTATAAAGACCTTTGGTATTTTCGAGAATTTCAAGAAATTTGAACTTTTTCTAAAGGGGTTTCGACTCTAAGAGAAGAAGGTGTGGTTACTTGTGGTTAGTCTTCAAATCTTTTGATAGCAATACTTAGGGATAATTGCGAGGTAATAAATAATAAATACAAAGGATGAAATAAATGTTATATGAAAATAATATAAATATTTCTCTCGTTATGAAAACTAACTAAATTATGAGTTACCATATAATTATTTGAATAAGGCCTTTATTTTGTAGTTTTGCATTTTTGCACCATATTATAACATTCCATGGTTACAGCTTCTAGTATAATGCTCCTACTCCCAGGGTGATTCCAGGGTGGAATTCTATGTTTTGAAGAAGGACTCGTCTGTAGGAAATTCCATACCAAAGGTTGTTTGAGATTTCGAGACACATGAACCTAGAAAAGATTAAACAAATATTTGAATTTTAAATTCAGTCGATACAGTAAATTTGAATATTTACAAAGTTGGCTACCATTGTTCCAAAGGATTTATACTGGTAACTACTATAGGCGCAGTAGTGTAGTGGTTATCAATTTTGACTTCCGTGCAGGAGGTCGGGATTCGATTCCCACTAGCTGCTGTGATTCACTTGGCAAGTGAATGTACCTTCGCCCGGGCCAACCCACGCTATATCAGACAGAAACTTAAAAAGCCTGTCGGTGATTGTGTAAGATGAGAGTGCGCTGGCCTTGCTCCCTAGTGGTTCACGCTGGATTAACGCACTTGATTCAAGAAATGTGTGTCAGTGTCTCGCAAATTGGCAGGCAGTATAAACAACAGCTTAAGGCGGTCTTAGTTGATTACTGTCATAAATGTTAATTTTGAAGAAGATATACAATCAGTGAAAAAATATGTGGCAATTTTTTGGCAAAAAAATATGTGGCAAAAAAATATGTGGCAAAATCCCTTCCCCTTAATATCAGTGTTGATGTGAGCTTTCTCTGAGCATGGTTGCAGTCTTTCCAACCATCAGCATTGATACTAGGGGGGGGGAGGGAATTCTTGCCATAATATTTAGTCACAGATTGTAGTTCTAATCTAGAGAAATAATGCGAAGTACCTCCAAATAAGCGTAGAAAAACTCACCTGCGCAATTCTGGAAAACATTAGGTGCATATTTTAGAATGTCAACATGTACAAAAATGATATAGACAGGAATACCAAGCAATATAACTCCCAACGCGATGGTGCAGCCGATCCATTCACCGAGAAAAGGAAAGACGATCAAGAAGACGGATACTGCAACCATAATCACTGGAATCGGTAGAAAGACCTGAAAATGAGAAAAAGAATACATTGACAAACATTTAGATTCTGAGATTTATTTTAGATACCTAGTTTAATTTATTTTACTAGAGTGATACCATAATATGGTAGCACAGTAATCTGTCAATCCAGAAAAATCTGATTAACCGAGAAGCAAACCATTTGTCAGGTGAGCTTGAAGAGATGAGAGATATTAAACTTTTAAAGTAAGTTTAAATCTGAGTGTGTAACTACTATACAATAGATAACCCAGAATCGTGAAAGATAAGAGCAATTTCTTTACGTCCTTCCTAAAACATGGTGGTCATAAGAATTGTTACAATACTCGAATGTTTGGATATTTCAATGCCGCGAGAATCGTTTGTTATTTGATTTAGCTGAAGCTGATGGATTCACTCTTTGAAACTGTAAGAAAGCTACCCGAGCACATGTTTCATTGTCTCTTTTCCTTATTTCTTTCAACGTTTGAAAATTCAACTTACCTTATACGGTCGGATCATTGTTTTCCTTGAGAAACGTAAATACAGAAGAACGACAAAACAAGCTCCATAGAAAAGCCATGATGCAAAACTGAACAAGCCAACCAACGTTTCGAATTGACTGGTGTTTGGAATCAACATAATGATTGAAATAACAGCCTGAAAGAAAATAAAGAAGATTGAAATTCATTTATTGTACAGCCCAAGTGGTAATTTTTTCCACAGTTGGGAATCAAAGTCAATTTTTCCAATGAGGCTGAAATTGTAGGATATCTTTCCCACAAGGGACGAGATTTTAGCCAAACTTTCCAGTGAGATGAGGTCCCATTGGGTCTGTGACTCAGGGGTTTCAATAGGGATGGCAGGCTTTACATATGGTGTGCAAAAGTTCATATGATGGGATCAGAGCTTCCATCAGCAATTATACAAAACAATTAAGACTTACGGTGAAAATAAGAGATGGTATCGGTGTTCTTCTTTTCATCTGCACCATTGATAAAACTTTTGGTAAATGACCTTCCCTCGCTGCTGCATACACCAGTCTAAAAAAAAAGAAATAAGTAAACAGGTTGTAAAGGTGTTTTTGAACAGTTTTGAGTGTCTGTGTCCAACAAATGCAACGCAAGTTTATGGTTTATATAGCTTTTTCTCGATACGCCAAAGGAGGTAGTTTTCAGTAAACAAGGAGAATCAATTTTTAGAATATATGTTTAGAATTTTAGCCATAGGTTCATTCACTCGATGTTGTAATGTACATGTATCACAACGGAGACATAAATAACCGTACCTTCCGCTACTAAACGCGAGACCATTAACAGCTCCAAAACATGACAAACCAACTAAAATGGGTATAATGACACTGGCTTTACCAAGATACGCGTTTGCTACATCCTGAAACCGCAAGGAATATATATTCATCTCCACACAACGAAAGTCGTTTCAAGTTAGGGACCTGCGAATGACCTGCAGCAATATTATTGATTTAATACTGAAGTCAATCTGGCCTACCCCGTCCATATTGGACATGTTTGAAATTGAGGTAGGGGGTAAAGTACGATTAACATTAAGGTATGGTAGTGATATTAACATTGATAAAGCGGTGAAAAAACATTGAAAAAGGGGTGAAAAAACATTGAAAAAGGGGTGAAAAAACATTGAAAAAGGGGTGAAAAAACATTGAAAAAGGGGTGAAAAAACATTGAAAAAGGGATGAAAAACATTGAAAAAGGGGTGTAACAATCCATTGAGACAGTGGTATGACAAGACAATGTATGTTGAGACAGGGGAGTGACAATAATATTGAAACAGGGGTATGGCAATATATTTAGACAGAGGTGTAATAATACATTGAGACAGGGGTGTGATGATACATTGAGACAGTGGTATGACAATGTATGTTGAGACAGGACTGTGATAAGGTATTGAGAAAGAAATACATTAAGACAAGGATGTGACAATACAATTGAGATAGAGCTGTAATAATATATTGAGACAGGGATGTAATAATACATTGAGGTGTGGCATACTTACCAAAGCTACAGTGGAGGATTTGGCAATTTGATCACCACCAAGCACCAAAATATAAGAAACATTACACAGAAGATAACAGATGATCACTATGGACATCGAAATGATCAACGTTCTTGGCATGTCTCTAAAATGTGAAAAGCAAGGTCCATTTGGCAAATAAATCGGATATATTGAGCCAATGTCAATATTCTAAGCATCAGCAGTTTTTTCGATTCTTCGATAGTATCTAAAGTATCATCAGACTAG
The DNA here is from genome assembly GCF_902728285.1 of Clytia hemisphaerica. Taxonomy (NCBI): domain Eukaryota; kingdom Metazoa; phylum Cnidaria; class Hydrozoa; order Leptothecata; family Clytiidae; genus Clytia; species Clytia hemisphaerica. Next base: position 571,802 of record NW_027104374.1, read on the forward strand.
TGAGTAAATACTGACTATTTTTTAACTGGTTAGGTACTCTCCAGTCTTTCCTAAATATCTAAACCAAAATTTAAAGTTACAAGTAAGATCTTCACCTGGAAGGGTTGTGCATTTCTTCAGTTACGAAATTTAACGTATTCCTAGAATAATGATAAAACAATTACTAGTTAACAAGGTGCTTATCGACCGCCCTGAAGGCGGTCCCACCAATTTTGTATACGGTGAAAAGTCTCATTTTCTCGAAATCAGAAAAATTGCCAATTGTCGCATATGAGTGCAATACTGAGGAGATATTAACAATTTCGATTACCTCCGTAATATATTAACCGCGTGACCAAATTTAATAAAACGCGGGAAAGAACTTTTGCAAGTCACTCAATAGTTTTAAACGTGTAATACTCTCGGGTATCTAATTACTTTTGATTGAAAACAATTTACCTTTCGGTAATTAGTTATTATAAAGTAAACAAAGGATGGCGAAAAATATGAGCATATTATATTTTCTTATAAGCATCTAATTTATAAGAATAAAATCAAAAACTCTTGATTAAAGGCAATTTACCTTTCGGTAATTAGTTCTTACAATGTAAACAAAGGATGGCGAAAAATATGAGCATATTTATTTTTCTTATAAGCATCTAATTTATAGGAATCAAATCAATAACTCTTGATTGAAACAGATTACCTTTCGGTATTTAGTTCTTACAAAGTAAACAAAGGATGGCAAAAAATATGAGCATATTTATTTTTCTTATAAGCATCTAATTTATAAGAATCAAATCAAAAACTCTTGATTAAAGGCAATTTACCTTTCGGTAATTAGTTCTTTCAAAGTAAACAAAGGATGGTGAAAAATATGAGCATATTTATTTTTCTTATAAGCATCTACTTTATAAGAATCAAATCAAAAACTCTTGATTGAAGTCGGATTACCTTTCGGTAATTAGTTCTTACAAAGTAAACAAAGAATGGCGAAAAATATGACCATATTTATTTTTCTTATAAGCATCTACTTTATAAGAATCAAATCAATAACTCTTGATTGAAGGCAATTTGCCTTTCGGTAATTAGTTCTTACAAAGTAAACAAAGGATGGCGAAAAATATGAGCATATTTATTTTTTTTATAAGCATCTAATCTATAGGAATCAAATTAATAACTCTTGATTGAAGGCAGATTACCTTTCGGTATTTAATTCTTACAAAGTAAACAAAGGATGGCAAAAAAGATTAGCATATTTATTTTTCTCATAAGCAATTAATTTATAAGAACCTAATCTATACTCTTGATTGAGGCAATTCCTTTTGGTAATTAGTTCTTACAAGGTAAACAAAGGATGGCGAAAAAGATGAGCATATTTATTTTTCTTATAAGCATCTACTTTATAAGAATCAAATCAATAACTCTTGATTGAAGTCAGATTACCTTTCGGTAATTAGTTCTTACAAGGGGTTTTAAAATTAGGCGATGGCAGTTAGTGTACTATTCAATATTAGCAAATAAAACATATTACATTGGGCTTATTTTTATTAAAATCTCGCCAACTCGCCTTTCTAATAATCTGGAGGAAGCTATTCTAATAAAAAAGTGTTGCCGAACTATTGAGTAATTAATTGACTTCTTAAGTTAACAAAATGTGAGATTCTTCCGGTTTGATCAATTGGTATTTTAAGCAACTTTACTTAGTTTGCAAATTTTTAATCTCAAAAATCAAAAAGACAGGTGGAAAGATAATTATAAAAATCAAAATGAGTTTAATCAAATTTTCAGGGCGGTCGCACCAGTGGGTGAAATGACTTTTCACCCACTGTACTAGTCATAATGAGATTCTGTATCGAATAAAAAGAAAGGTCTTTTATAAAGGAACTGGATTAAGAGCAGGAAAACTAACTAGCATCATCATTAGAATTGAAAACGTCCCCAGAATTATCGAAATCAATTTTTGAACAAGATAAAAAAAGATAAAGTGGGCGGAATATGACCCACGCTTAAAATTCTTGAACTATGTAAAGCAACAGAAAAGCATAAGAAAGAACTAGGACTGTAGGAGGAGTAGAAATTCGACGTACCACCCATCGTACGCCCACAATCCTGAATAAAATCCTTTACTGATGGTGAAAACATTCTTTTCCGATCCTTCGAATGGTTTTTCGAAATTCTTGAAATTCCCTTTCCCGATCTCGATGAAGCCGATAACTATGATGATTGCGACACCAACAAGTTTGGCAGCTGTGAAGACATTCTGCATGATGACGGCCCATCGCACACTGATGCAATTCACCACTGTTATGATCACTGTAAAAGAAATTGAAAAGGATTTAAATTTGTCGTCCAGACCCACGAAGGGTGACCGGACGTTTCCCCAACGGACTTTTCCCCGACGGACGACCCATGAAGTCGTTTTTTACGTTAAAAACTATTATGAATATCCCTAGCTAATCTACTGGTGAGATGTTTTTCTCTAGTCAGTGGCGTATGTTTAGTGGCGTATGGTTAGGGCATTTTTCTGGTGGGTATCCACAGTGTAGTCTTCAAAATTATTATTTGTATGTTAGAATTTTGATACACAATCTCAAATAGCATTGAGTTTCAGAGGAATAGAGACTTTCAGACCCATTCATAACTCTATTTATAGACATAATTGGATAAAAAAAATTAGTATTTCAAAGTTCCCCCTAGATTGACCTTATTAAAACAAGGAAAAGTCTTAATTAAGACATTCAAATTATTTCAATCCGATTCTCAACAAGAAGAAGATTGTGCTTTCTCAATGTTTCATAAAACTTCAACAAACATCTATTCTTCTAGAACAGTGGGATTGGGATTCTCAAGATAAGGAAAGGCAACCCCCTGCTATTCTTTTTTTTGAATAAGACTCTTTCCTCTGCTGAGAAGAAAAAATTTTTCTATTAAGGAAATGAAATCTGTTTTTCACTTTAAAGTCCATGCTGTAGATTCCTCCCTGACTCCTTATATGCTTCTCGGGCCCTAAGATTTTGCTTTGCTCGCTCCTGTATCATTGTTCATCGTTCTGTATTAGTGAAATGATTCAAAAGTTATTTGACTTACACTCAAAATGTTTTTATCGACACTTTTAGCCTCTAAATCCGGCACTGCTTGGAAGAGACTCAACTCTTGTTACACCTTTTTTTAAACTCAACCACATCTCATGAAATGATATTTTTGTTTTAAAGACTTCCTTACCGCATTGTGGTGGCCAAGTTTTTCTTTCAAAATGTTATAACAAGATTTGAATGTTTGATACCTTTTAACGTTTAGTTCAAACGCCACGCCTCCCTTTTTAGAGAATCTCTATGTTAAAGATGGCCAGATAACATTCTGATGACGTGATCAGAATACTGGTAAATCCAAAATTTTATGTGTGTCCCACATAAACTATCAGATATCAAGCGATCCTTTGCCTCCGTTCCTCAGTTTATTTTCTTTAAATCAAAAAAAATTATGTGTGATCCAAACTTTCAAATAATGCTAAAGATCAAGTTTGAGCCTTTTTCTCGTTACTTAATTTGTTTTCTTTGAAAGGTCAACAGTCTATTCTTGCAATCTCTACTTCGAATTTCACTTCGAATTCCTCTGATTCTAATTTTCTATCAAACTCGAACCCAGCCCTTTAGTTCACTTCTTTCATTATTCTGATAGCGCCAACGATAATATCACATCCATCAGAAAAATTTTAAAGACGTTCAAGTCAACCTCGTACCCCAGAAACACTTGCACTACTTTTTTATTTTACTGTCAGACCTGAGCCATGCCAGAGTCATAAAAGATCAAACAAAAGGGAATGGGTTCGAGTTTGGGTGAAAGTAGCGTTGGGTACGAAATTGATTTTCTATTACCAGTAAAAGACCATTGAACCAAAGGATTTTCAATACTCACCAATACAGATGAAAGCGGTTGTCTTGATGACCCAAATGGGTACCACTCCATCGTCATAGAAAGGCTTTGAAACATACTCAGCAAAAATTGTCGCAATAATTGCCACCGCAGACGGTCGAATAATCAAGGTAGCAGTCCAAGAATATAAGAAAGCTAAAATTCGTCCCAAAATGCTCTGTTTGAAAGCATCATATAGGTACGAATATTCAGCACCTGAAAGTGGGATCTCGGTCCCAAGTTCCACGTAACACAAGGCACCAAACAGAGCAATAAGACCACAAAGTAACCAGACACAAAGTGATAATCCAACAGAACCAGTCTCCAAGAGAACATTCTTTGGTGATAAGAAGATACCACTGCCGATGATGGAACCAACAACAAGCCCTATCCCTCCAATCATAGAAACAGTCTTCTCTAATTGTGGTTTAATGACTTTGACTGTTCCATTCTCCATCAGCTCATCATCTAAGTTCACATCTTTAAAATCAACTTCTGAAGTCTTTTTTTCTAACATTTCCATTGAATCAGATACCATTTTGATTCCGAAAATATTCTCAGAGAATGGATCAGCATGGATTTGACAGTTTATTTGTTTGTTAAATCCTCGAATAAGGGAGAATTAGAGTTTCGAGCGAAACAAGATTTATGTCTCTTGTAACAAAATTGATACCCAAAGTCAAAAGATTTCAACTCTATAAATTCAAACTCTTTTGGTAGACAATCAATCAAAACAAACCAACTTAAGAAATCTTTCTCAGTCTCTTGTCCTTGATTGTATTTTATTTTCAGAATACAATTTCCCTCCTCTATATTCCCCCAAAATTTCTTGTTTAATGTAATGTTTATCTTGGTGTAAAATGAAGGTTACTTAGCTCCTACCTTTCTCCCTCAATAGTAAAATAAAATATTTATGAACTTTAAAACAATTACATGTTACTCTACTATAATATCGTTGGGTGAAAATATATTTTCCCTATTCATAACGTAAAATATCTTATCCCACAAAATTTCATTCATTAAAGATGTTTTTTGTTCCCTTTGTTCCCCTTCCCTTTATTATATTTTTGATTTTAATGTTCTTATTCTCACAGACTTATATCAGCTGCTGACTTACTACCTATATTGATCTGATTGGATGATTTGAGCCCTACGTCATTTTCATCTAATTTTTCGAACTACAGAGATTTATCGTGTATTTGATTTCAAACGACAGAAAAGAGGAAAATGCTGATGAAATATTTTCCTCGAGTTACGCACTAAAAAAACTTAAACATGTCTCCGAATGTCTCATAATATAAAACTCGTCTTCTCTCTTTGAGCTTTTTTCGATAGGTTTTATTAAGGTCTACTAAACCGCGGAATTTTCCTGATGTATATGTCTAGTGAAAGAATATATAATCAATCATCCCCTTCCCTGGACTCCTTGTTGCGGGACCCGGTGGGATCTTTTTCCACCGGATTGGGCTATTCCAGAAATAGTCTGTACCCCTTATGTTGAGGAGGTGTGACGTCCAGGGTGGTCTGGAAAGTAAAAAATCCAGGGTGTTCTGGTTTTTTGAATGAAAAAATCCAGGGTGGTCAGCAAAATCGGGTTGAAAATCCAGGGTGGTCCAAAACAATTGGATGAAAAAATCCAAGGGGCTTCTTAAAAATTGGAAGAAAGTCCCGGTCACCTTTTTAAAAAAAGACCTCCTTAATATTGGGGGTATAAATTCTTTCTGGAATAGCCCATTGGTTACTTGGATTCAGGTCCTGAAAGGTTTTGTTTTTAAATAAGAGTGATATTGTTTGCTTACTCATCAATTTTAATTCACAAGCTTTTTCACATTAGATTGACATGGATGTGGAACAAGATTTATCAGAAAGAGGAAAATAAAAATATCTTTTCATACCCTATACCCTATACCCTACAAAATTTATGGATGAGAGCGGTTTTCACGACACTATAATTATTGTCTTTGTTTTATCAAAAGATAATGAATATGTCATAAACGTCTGCGCTCCCTCATAAATTTTGTAGGGTATCTCACTACGACTATGCTTTTTGCTTATATCAGCATAATGTAACAATAGGGAGACACTGTCCCGATATGAAAGATGTGTCTGATATGAAACGGGAAAACTTATGTAAAAATAAAACCTTTAACTAGCTGGACAAATTCTTAAACATGTGTGATGGTGAGCTTTTTATCAGTTTAGAAAACTTGTAAAGAATTCATTCAGCAACACCTCTAACCGGATAGTTGCCAAGCGAAAGAAAGAGAGTGGAACTTTATTTTATTCCAATTGATAAATAATTCCATGACTTAACTTTAAATCTGTAAAGAAACAAAATTCAAAATCCTCAGGCTCAATTTTTACATAATTTGAGCAATTTTCACTGCTTATCTCGCCTAAAATATCTTCGAAAATAGTTTTAACTTGATCTTTGTGTAATATACTCTAGAAAATTACAATTCTGACTTGAAATTATCACATTCAGAGTGAGGGGGATACGACCAGAGTATATTACACAAAGATCAAGTTAAAACTATTTTCGAAGATATTTTAGGCGAGATAAGCAGTCAAAATTGCTCAAATTATGTAAAAATTCAATAAAATGGGCATTTTTACGCCCTGAAGCGTCAAAAATGAAACTAAATACAGTTGACAAGAAATTTTTCTGGTGTATCGCATCAAATTTTATCATAACACAAAGTTTGTGCCTCGTTAAAAGTTGTTTTGGTAGGTCCCAGTCTTATAAAGTGTCAAAATTCAGTGAAAATACCCAAAATTTCCCTATTTTGCCCCAGGTAAACCCCCAAAAATAATTTTTCAGAAAAGTCTTTTGCCAATAATGATCACCATGTATCTCGTTGAAACTTTTGGCAAAGTTTCAAAGCAATTGGTCAATTTATTCATGAGATATAGCAAATTAAATCATACATGGAAGGATATTTTCCTTAGCAAATCCTTACAAAGGGTAAAAAGTACCCCCTAAACTCGGTCCCAATATGAAAAATTGACCAGGAGTTAGCTTTGGGGACCGACCATTCTTAAACTAGGATAGTTGAGGATTCCAAAAATGTGTAGTTTATCCTGTAGAAACTTGGGTTAAGCAAAATGCCATTTTTCAGGTTTGGCTCCCGGACTATTCCTAGATAAGCCAATCTATCCTATCGTTTACACAAGGACTTTAAAAGGACATAGTTTAGAAGGTGGGATAAATTTGAGAGAAAAGGTTAGCCCGGGACGGGGTGTTTACATTTTGTTCCAAACTCTACCACCGCTATTTTTTCGTTAAGCCACGTTAAGCCACGCAAATATATTTTCCCGCAAGCATGGTTGAAATATAATGAGAATTTTGGTTATTTCAACGTTTTTCAAGATTTAAAGTTCCGGCGAGAAAGTCGATTTTGGGCTGTCTCTTTAATTTAATCGAATATTTCAATTTGGCAAACTTCCAGGCTATAGCCTGAGCCTTATTGGACTATTTTTGAACTTTTGGATCCTCAGATCCTAAGGTCGTAAGTATTAAGTCTAATGTTAAAACCCAGGGTTAAAACTCTACCCTTCCAACCTACTTTATAGCATTTACAAATCGATAGTGGTTTTAAAACTTCCCAGTGGATTTCCATTTTTTTTTCTCAAATATTATGGCCTTGACTGCGCATTTACTACCCCTCTATCTGATAGCACGTGTACTTATTTTCCATCCAAACGTGTGACCTCCTGGGGGGGTACTACCCTTGTCGACCGACAGGGGTGCTCCGCTGAGGTTCGAAAAATGAACCCTACGTGGAACTCTAAATTTGCGAAAAAAGCTACCCTGAATGGGACTGAAATTCCAAAATCTTCTCAAATTTTCTACTTTTTTCCCAAATTTTCCAAAAATGGACACCCTACGTGGGACTGATTTTTCTATTTTAGTGTTTTTGCGACCCTACCTGGGACTCGTGGAGGATAAAAAAGGTACCCTAACCAGCGGAGCATCCCTGTAACCCATCTTGCCTTAGACCCCCCCCCCCGGTGTGACCTGCGTGGTTTTCACATAAACGCTGGATTGAAAATAAAATCTATCACCAGGTTTCGAAAAACTTTCCACGTGAAAAAGGTATTCAATAGATCTTAAGGCTTCACTTCTTCTCACTCAAGAAAGTTCGTCTCTAGCCTTCGGTGTCATAGTTCCCATAGGAATCGTTCAAAGCAAGGACAAATCAGATTCATTCAGATGTAAGTACAGGGTGTCCCTAATTAAAGTATCGAGTTTGAACATGCGATTGAGTAGAAAAGTTTGTGTGTGTTATAGCTAAAATATAAGAACGTTCTCCATCGCACAGGCTTATTACAAAAGGTAGTTACAACGTATAAATTAATCGTAATGACAAAGAAAAAAGAGGGAGAGCTTAAAATACAATTTTGTGAACACGCACATAAAACTTTCGACTCAATCGCATGTTCAAACTCGATACTTTAATTAGGGACACCCTGTATAAGTACCATAAGTGCTCTAGAAAAGTTGAGATGCCTTGGAGTTTTTACAAGATACTTCACTAATTGGTCATTTAAAGTGATAGAGATGACGCGTTCTTTAGAAAAAGTTATGAGATTCTTTTATTACACTTTAACGACCAACCAAATCAAATAAGAGCTTGTAAAAACTCCAGCTTGTCCCGAAAAGTTGGGCTCAACTGAGCTCATGTACCAAAATTGCATCAGATTATGAAAGAAAGTGCTAGTTTTAAATATAGATGCAAGTTTGAAAACCTTTCAGTGAAAGATCGAAACGCCTGGAAGGATAAATTGAAGGACTCATTAAGACGTAGGTTAAATATTACAAACTCTTACCTATACATACGAGAGCAATGTATCTTTTCGTCAACTGGTCGTCCTCGTCATGTGAAAATGCTTTACAAAAGTATTCTGCCATGACTAACGAAATGGTAGCTGTTGAAGTAGGTCTAATCACCAACACAGATGTCCACGTGTAAATAAAAGCTGGTAATTTTCCAAACCCATTCAATAGATACGCAAACTCTGATCCAGATCTCTGGATCTCAGTTCCAAGTTCAATATAACATAAAGCACCTAACAATGTGCAAAGTCCACACACAGCCCATACAATAAGGCTTAAGCCGATAGAACCTGAGTCTCTTATTATTGGTGACGGCGAAAGAAATATTCCACTTCCTATTATAGTTCCAACGACTAAATTAATACTACTATATGCTCGTAACGTCCTTTTTAAAAGTGTTCCTCTATTCTTTGGGTTTAAAATGTCTCCGTATATGACAGGTACTGTTTTTCTTCGTTGACGCTCCTCTTCCGGTACCGGTGGCTGTTCTTCCTCCACTATGCTAACAGATGAGTTGTCAATCACTGATTGAGACACTGGGTGCGACTTCCGGCGTCTACTAGACCCGCAATACGGGATTTCCGTTAGTGTATTTTCTTTTTTCCGGTCTATTTTTGTATGGAGTGGAGAATAATCATGGTTGGAAAATCCATCCGTTAAATAACTTGAGCGTTGGCTCAGCTTCTCTTTTAAATGGTTTGCTTTAGTTGTTAAACTGTCGAAAGATAATTTTGGTTTCACAATTGGGTGACGTAATTCTCTCATCTTTGGATTGCTGAAAGTTTTCATTGCTATATTTGGACCAGATTCTCGACGACAGCTCATTTATAAAAATTAAATAACAGGCTTAATCTTTGCTAACATGAAACAACGACACTTTTCTCATGCTTCTGATATCAAAGTTAAGCCATTCCCATTCTTCATATAAGATTTTTTGATCTTCTACTTTTTTTCTTCCCTAAAAATAAATGTATCATCCTTCACGCTTCCCTTATACCTCAAAAGGACGACAAAAATCTGCCGAGAAACCTGAATAATAAAATATTAAAGAGACGGGAGACATAAGTGGCAGGTGAAATTTTTCCTACGAGTGCTACTTCTTTTTAGTATTTTTAACCCTTATTTTAAAACGCTTCTGTTATTTTATTTAATTAGTGCCGCTAATAAAATATAGCACTCCCTTATTGTTTTGTACGGAAGAAACAAAGGAAGAAAAATGCCGAAAAAAAAATCATCATTTGAAGGGGACATATCAACATATATCTTACCATTTGCTTATACAGCATTTCAAGAAAAAACAATTTTTTCCCCTTTCGGCGTTACCTGTACAAAAACCCAGTATCTACGGCTTATTTCAAAATTCATTGCCGTAGTGCCGTTGCGTAGAGAGTCTGGGTTGTCATTGTCTTTTCTCGTTTGATATTTTTCAAACCGACCATCGATGGAGTGCTGGTGAGGGAGCGGAGACGACAAAAGAAGTATTGCTATTTATAAATCATACTTCATCGCAGATGTCTCCGTACTGGTATTTTTATTGTTAATTTACAAAATATTGTAAAGCCAAAGCATGAACTTCTAACTTCTTCGTTAGAAGTTCATGGCCAAAGCTTACAAAGCCTCCTTTTTTATCATGAAAAATAATATCATTTAACATAATCCTACTATTAGCATACCGTATTGCTTCGAAAAAACGCCCCAATTCTTTTAAACGCCCCCTCAAATAACCGCCCCTCTGAAAATCTAAATGAATTTAATAAACGCCCGGTGCGTTTACTCAAAGTAATAGTAAAGCATATCAAAAGCTCATATGCGTATTGGAATCAAATAAAACCTCTCGTTAACTTTAATCTCATGAGTTTCACTTTGGTAGCGTTGGTTTAACAGTGTCAATTCTTGATGATATGCGTAAGTCAAGATGACGTCATTTTTATCAACGAAAGCACTCGAAAACAGCCGGATTTTGACCTCCATATTTCTATTTTTAGTAACAGAGAGGGGTCAAATCCCGGATTTTTTCGGGTGTTTCCGTTAGAAAAATGACTTACGCATATCAAGAATCTTTCTAAACATTAAGCCGTTAAAGTAGGTAATACAAGCAAGGTTATGCATATATGTTTATAATTTCTAGATAAATGCTTTCTGATAACACCCTATTGTATCGGAGGTGGTATGAGTGGACTCACATAAAAGAGTCTATTAGTGTAAGGAGAGTAGCCTAGAAATCAAAGATAGTTTGATTCAGTCACCAGGATAAATCTAATGGTAAGTTGTGACAGTATTCCAAGGCAAACTTAAAATCCGTAAACATAAAATATCTTTAAAGCGCCGAAAACACTATGTTATCATAAGCTGTGTGTCCTAGCCTTGTGAATACGGACTTAGTTAACTAGGCTATAAGGAGAGCTAGGTATTTTAGTAAACGATTCCCTTTTAAACAGGCCTACTTCCAAATCAAAATGCTGATATTTAGCACATCACACCCACTGACCTTTATATACCCCGGACAAAGCTTCTCAATCCCAGCCAAGCAAAATCTTTGATCGGAGTTTTTTGAAAATTGGTACCCTAATGTCGGCACTACTCGATAGCGGTGTAAATGCATCGAGAGCGCTAGGTCTACTTTCCCTCAAATTCTTTTGATGATGTAGCGGCGTTAGACGTTAATTTTCGACATTGCAATGGCTTCTCCTTGGGTACCAATTCTAAAAAAACTCCAATCAAAGATGGCAGATATTGCTTGGTCCAGGGTTATATAAAGGTCAGTGATCACACCCCCATTATCACAAAAAGGATTGCTTTATATTGTCACATCCTTGTACGTTTTATTGTTCAGGAAAAGTATGTTGCAGTGTTAGCCCCCACACAAAATCGCTTTAATTAAGTGCTACATTAGTAAAAACCCGTGGGTTACATGGACAAAAAGGGGTACGGAGATGTGCCACTTGTCAGGTTATTTTTTATCACCTCCATGAGTCTCACATAGGGTCACAAAAATATTAAAATAGAAAAACGAGTACTTCATAGGGTACCTTTTGGGGGAATTTGGGAAAAATAGAAAGTGTCTAGAAAATTTTGGAATTACAGTCCCATTTAGGGTCACTTTTTCGCAAATTTTAGCAAAATTTTCACAAAAACAAGTCCTTCATAGGGTCCATTTTTCGCACATCCCCCAGCCCAGAGTGAAATTGCCAGATAGTGCCACTAAAAAAGTTTCTTTATGACAAATGAGCACTTTTTAATAAGAACTTCTCGTATTGTTGTATGATGAATCCCTTGTACTGTTAGCCTGGATATCCAGACTGTAAACTATTTCACAGTCTAGTTTTTTATGTTTTATGTTCTGGTTTACAGCCTGGCCTCCCTAGAACTTTGTATGTTGAGGTAAATTCTGTTTTTTCTAGACTTTTGAGCTTGGGATACCCAGGATTCTCTTAGGCCCTACACCGTAGTTAAAAACTTTTTACTCGATCACAAAGGTTGCAAAAAACTGTAATATTATTACCTAATGGATTTTTCAAGACAGGTAACCAATCAAATCACATTAGAAATAAAAGCTAACTAAAAGTAAAATGGAAAAAGAATAAAAAATCATATCCAGAAAAACACTTCAATTCAACCAGAACCAATATATCTTAGGTCAGACCTAATCTGAAATAGCAACAGAACAAAGCAGTCATTTTTCCAAAATAAAAATGAGAATGAAAATATTTTTTCTTCGAAAGAAGCATCTTGTTCAAAAAGTATAAAACAAATAATACCTCCGCATTTTCAACATACGCTTTTTTTCTCCCCTTGCTTCACTTTCGAAATCAGGAAGCAAATTGTAGGAGATTAAAAACAAAACGACAGCCATATTTTAGCCTACGTCTTTCGTATATAAGCATATCTTAATCTCACTACACGACGAAGAAAATCTTATCTTCAATCATCTCTCTAGAAGAATTCTATTTGGAAGGAAATTTAATCAAGATTCAAAGTTTTTCCCCAAAGTTTATCCGGATTAGAAAAAAACTCGAAATCACCGACGCTATTTCGACACACATCCAAAACTTTTGAGAAGAAGAACTTTACAGAGAATTTTTTTCAATTGCCGTATTCTTATAAACGAGTGGAGAAATTGAAAGCGGTGATTAGAAACAGACGTTTATCATTATGTATCAATCATTATAACTTTCGTTCGGCTTTTAATTATTGATGACATCAGAAACAATAAAAAAATAATTAATGACATGCGCATATGCCAATGCCATATGCTTTTCGCTGAGCAGTGTTTTCTTTCCTTTCATTAATAAAGTGATTAGGATTTGAAACCGCTTATTTCCTAAAATTGCATTTATCCTCAAAAAATGTGACCAGTGAAAGAGTAAGAGGACACCCCTGTATCAGCAAACTTGTCAGATCATGGTCAGATCCACCCCTGATGGATAACCCTGTGAAAAAAAAGCCAAAAATGGCCTAAAGCCAAGGTAGGATAATGAGTACACCCAATCAGAATTATTTGAAATTTTCTCTCCCCTTTCAAAACTGGGAAATTTATGGTGTTAACCCGGTTAAAATCGGAAAACAACAAAACATTTTCATTGGTTTTAGGAGAACCAGACTTGATATTTAAAGCTCACTTTTTCTCTACTCCGGTGAAAGTCGAGTAAGAATTTCTCACCCCAGTGAGTTTTAAAAATCTTAACTTCAGTTCGGCGGTGTGAAAACTTTTTAATCACAACCAACCCGGTGTGAGTTTCAAAACTACACCGGGTCATTGAGGTTTCAATATTCATGGCTATTTTACACTCTTCAAGCAATTATTTCAAAAACTCAATATTCTCCTTTGATCCAGAGAACCACAATGCCTCAATTACTTTAGAAAACAGAAAAGTCCATTCCATTAAGGTTAAGTTGAAAATCTGACAGGAAAAACTCCCGGTTATACGAAGTAAATTCTTATCTCCCTTGGAGCTTCAAATAATAGTAATGGTGATTGGTGATGGAGTGCAAACCATACCAATATCATTTTGTCATCGGTATATAAGTAGAAATATTAGCATGCATCTCCAGAATAGCCACCGACTGGCTCAAGTTGAATCAAATACTTCAATTGAAAATATTTCGAAAGTATTGCAGGAGATATCCCAAAACCGCATGTGTTTTTTTGTTCTCTTCGAAATGAAAATGTGAATAATATTCGATATTTCAGAATGCAATAAAAAGTTAGAAGTGGGTAGATATAGCTGTAAAAACCTTCATTAAAAAGTCTTTAAACTTCCATAGGAAAGCGTGGTTTATGTTATCTCCTCGAAATGGAGATATTGAGACGTAAGTGAGTGGGTCTGAAAAGATTTCATACTTGCCTTAAAAAAGTCTTCAATTTTTTGTAGTACCTTGGAAAATCTAGACTGTCATAATCATATCAGGAACTATTGGTGTGTAGTTTTTGCGTTTTCAAGCAAAATCGAAAAGTGAAAGTCCACTATATATCACTTTTTGCCACTTTTATCAGCGGTTTCCAGTCTATCAAAAAGCAATAACCCGGGGGGGGGGTACTTAGGCAAAAATGGATGATGGGTATGTGCGGACGGTAAGGGTGGTTTTTCACCTTTCAAAGTCTCTAAGCGGAAAAATCAGAAAGTTTTATTCTCTCTCTAAGGTGGAAAATTCAAAATTTTTAGGAAATTTTTTGATTTCCAGAGAAAAAATTGTAATAAAGTCTCTCTAAGGGTCGGTTTTCGGAGGTCCCGTCCACACATACCCCTCATTCGTCAACCCTAGTACCCCCCCCCCCGGCTGTTACATAGTATTTTTTATTCAATGGGGAAAATTTCAAAAATCTGTTACTACTAAGGCAAATATGGAGGGCACGATGATACCTTTTTTGGATTTCCAAAGTCCCGTTAAGGGTCGGAAAAATCAGAAAATCTAATTTCAGTCCCACTAAGGGTATGAGAAATAGGAAAATTTCAACTTTTATGCCCAGAATGATCGAAATTTGGTCAAATTTGTCCCGGTAAGGGTCGTAAGATTCACAAAATTTTCCTTTGTTTTCTCCTTTTTAGTCCCGGGAAAGGGTCCGAGGGTCGAAAGTCAGGTGGCACCCCCCCGTCAGCTCGCAACCCTAGTACCCCCCCCCCTGGGTCCCTGGGTGCTGATCTCCCTTCGAAAAAGACGCTAAAAAATTGATCTTTGTTCATCATCAATTGATTTGAAACTTCAAGAGTTTTTTCCATCGTTGTTTGTTGCCCTTTTAAGAATGAATATCATAAAAAGTTGATTACTGCAGTGATGTAGAAAAACATCATGCACTAAAATTTAAAAACAGGAATCCTGTGAAATAGGCATCTTACTTAGGTGTATCATCCATCTTTTGTCAAAATTACAAAACTTAACAGTTCATAGTTTTTGTGAAGTTAATATTTCGAAGTAAAAATTCATCAACTTTGTGAATATAAAAATAAAACTTGAAAACTAAATTTGGTAAAAAAAATCCCCATAAATAATGTACATGAAACCTCTTACATTTTTACTAAATTATGTTTTTTTTTCGACACTCTAGAAATTGAAATCAATCTCGCTTACAGGATCATCAACTACTTAAGTCAGATAACCACGGATTTTGCCTGTTGGAATAAGTTTGGATAAAAAATTGTTAGATGTTAGATCCCGCTGCTTAAAACGCATACTTGATATTCATGACGTAATCTTTTATACGAAAAACACACGAAAAGCACTGGGCGTTTGCCACCAGTTTCAATGTTTAAATTCAAAACTAGTGGCAAACGCCTGGTGTTTCCGTATAGAAAATTACGTCATAAATATCAAGAATTCTTGTAGAAGCCTATTGAGACTCACGAACTCGATCCCAGTCCCTTAATTCGCTTATGATTTTGATAGGAAAGTTTAAGATTCAGCAAAATCAAAAAGTTGTGTGGCTCTGGGTACAAGATTGCTTTTGAGAGTCTCATTTCTCGGAAAATACCATTTCATTCTACGAAAACTAAAGTATTAAACAATGATTTGAATATTCAAATGCTGAAATCACAAACTTCCAATCGATTTAAGGAAAGAGACGCAAAAAGTACAAATACGGTCAGTTCCCATACAGCACGTGATGTAACATAAATCGGTGCCGTGAGAATGTATCGCCTCAGTCTGTTGAGGTGAATTCAACAAAATAGAGTTCAAATGCCAAATGTAGCTTGAAGCTAGCCTCAAGGTCTCGATTTTCGAAAGTTTCCGATCTGGTGGATCAGTTGGGATCAAATTACGTAAGGTTACAAATCCATCGTTTACGTTATGCGTTCGCGTACGTTCACGTACGGTTGACGTTTTACGTACACGTGGATGTGTAGTAGGGCTCATTTTTCGTTTCTTGGCTGAGTTTGTAACATTTATTGGGTTATTATTAAATGAAGACATCGAATCGTAAGAATTGTTAACGTCTGTATAACCATTATGATACGGTGACGGAGTGTATTGTTGTGGGTAGCTCGCGCCGCACAAACTTGACGGGCGTGGATAAGTATACGCCCCGTTACTAAAAGAAGAGTTTGCTGCTGTTTGGTTATACCGGTAAAAATTATCGTACAGTCGTTTAGAATATTCATTATATCTATTGTTATTGTTGGTGACAGTGTTGTTGGATGAAAGATTCTCAAATACTTCGCGATTCAAGTCATTATATTGCAGCATCATCTCAATTCCAGGTGTTCTGCCCATATCTGATGCCGCATCGCTATTTGAATCATATTGTGGTTGATATCTTTGATCGGTGTCTGACTTGCTTGAATTGACACTGGATAAAGAGTTTGAAAGATGCGGTGGCAAGATGACGGGTGACATAGGGGCATCATCCTCCCGTTGAGGGAGATTCAACCATGAGGACGTACCCCCTCCTCCTTCCTCAAGTAAAGTTCCTGTTCCAGTGTCTAAATCATAAGATGGTGAAGATGGTCGATGCATTGATGCTCTCAAGCTCTCGCTGATAATCATAATGTTATTAAAATTAATCTGTTACTTTCACAAGACAATTTTTTGATTTTTATACCACACCTTACACCTTTTTTTTCAATTTTGACAATTATTTGTGTGAGATTGGTGTGTTTTTAAAATCAATTTCCATAAAGGTCACTTCTACTTGCTGTTGGTGTTGATTGAAATCGAATCTGGAATCTCCATCAATATATCTCCTTTTTATATAACTTGAATGCTCTTTTGTTTTGTGTTTTAATTCAACAATACAATCATCTATTCAGCTCTGCTTGCCCTATAAAATACGAGAACCAGTATCAAAATCAACTATTTCCTATGCGATTGTGAATTGATTCAATCACTTTACATTACCCCCTGAAAAATCGATACGTTTCTAACTTTCCCCTTATTGAAATAAATGATTTCAGGGGGTATAATGAATGAAGGAGAGTGAGAAAAGGTACCATTTGATTGGACAATTCTAGACAATGACAATTAAAAAGATGAAAAAAACAATCAATTTTTTTATTTTTCTTCAAACTTATAAGGGCGTATCCGATCCTCTCATGTGGTATTTCTCAATAAAGCAAAGAGGACTTTCATTGCTGGGCGTAACATTCTTTTTATATATAGATTTTTACGCCATATTTTCAAAATTTTGATTTTTTTCAGTTGAAATGAAAATAAGGGGGGATAGAGAGCAATGGAGCAATAGAGCGGTAAGAATGAAAGGTTTCTAAAAATGAATTAATCTGAGATCTGGAAAAGTCATTATCATCAAGATCGCAAATGGTGTAATCTGACAGGGAGTAAATGGATTCTGTAATTGATGAGATTTATTAGGTTTGCACAATCTAAATATTTCTTTCTTTTTCTCACTCTTTCCATAGGTCCTTTGATCATTTTGATTCTATTTGTTGCATCACGAGAAAGAAAGTTATGGAGATTATTTCCCTTGTGAGAAAGTAAGAAGGATAGATAAAATGCTGATCCTTTCGGCTAATCCAAATGTTGTCAAATTATCCCGCTTTAAAAATTCTTCAAAATTTCACTAAAATTCCTATATTGAAAATGAACAATATCGAGGGGCAATATTTATTTCTTTAAAATTTTAGCGGTTTCTGTTAATTTAGTTACAGGACTGTGACATATCTTGGAAAGGTTCTAGGAAAACTGCCCCCGAGAAAATTGCCCCCCGGAAAACTGCCCCCGGAAAATTGCCCCCTAGAAAATTGCCCCCTAGGAAAATTGCCCCCCAGAAAATTGCCCCCTAGAAAATTGCCCCCCGGAAAAAATGCCCCCCCCCCCCGCATCTTTTTTTCCACTTTTTATAATAATCCAATGAAACTTCAAATGCCATTGTAGCTGTAAAATTAAGTAGTTTTGAATTACTCTTGGGTTACCTAAAACGGGGGGCGCGGGGGTGGATTGGAAAAAGGCTTAAACAGCATAAGCCGTACAAAAAAGAAGTTTACATTCCGAAAAATTGATAAGCGGCGGAGGGGTTGGATCAACAATGTCCCTGGGTAGAGAATTTTCGAAAAATATTATTTGGTGGGGAACTTTTTTTGGGGATACTGTAATTAATTTTTAACTGTGGTTGATTAATTTTAGCGAATGACAGCGCAATCTGTTCTATTTCATCTATTGAGCAACTTGTTGAATTTCAGGGGTTATTTAGCCAAGAAAACTGAAAAATTTTGGGTGGGAACTATTTTGGCGAGTTAGTAAAATTAGTTCCCTTAGCTTAAGATAGCACGGATAGGGCGCTTAGGTTAAGAAATGGGGAAGATTTATTTGAAAGTGATTTTTTACTCGACTATCTTCTCCACCTCATACAAAACTTGTAAAAGTCGTTTTTGAGGCGTCTTTTTTCTTTAAGAATTAAGAATTTAGAATCTTAATTCATTTGATGATTCAATGTTTTTGTATAAAACACATTGAAATTGACTATCGCTAAACAGAGAAAACGCTTTCTCTGTATCCATGGTTAAACCCATTATTCCTTATAAAAAGCGTCAACTTAATGAAAATTACGGCTGCAACCTGCAACCGTTGGACCAAAATATAGCCCCAAAATATTCTAGATCTCTTAATCCGTTAATACGCGATCACGTAAAATTGCGTAATCCAAAATCTCCCAAATGTTGAAAATTGAGTTAAATTTAGTTTCGAAAAATGGAAAAATAGGGGGCAATTTTCCAGGGGGCAATTTTCCTAGGGGGCAATTTTCTAGGGGGCAATTTTCCGGGGGGCAATTTTCCTGGGGGGCAATTTTCTGGGGGTTTTCCGGGGGGCAGTTTTCCGGGGGGCAGTTTTCCGGGGGGCAGTTTTCTCGGGGGCAATTTTCCTGACACCCTTGGAAAGCATACACGAATAATTTTTTGACAATTTTGAGCCTTAAATTTTCTTAGTGGCGTTCTTGAAGTTAATCCACTTCAATTCACAGAATAAACAGGATTATAGAATTTGGAACACAAGTCAAACAAATATGCCTACTAAAGTTTGGGAGTAAAAATTGCGAAATATTCTCATGAATTCAGAAAATTACAAGCAAATTAAGGAAATCTCTTCTATTCTATTCTCTTTCCATGTAACGATTTCAGCCAAAATGTTTCTTATAAACTTGGTTCTAATAAAAAAATTATGTGCATATGAAATAATGTTACTTTCGGTTTGCAAATAGCGAATGTATAATTTTGAAAAATTCATTTTGAAGCATTTTAGGAATTTCTATAACTTTCTTTAACAAAATATTTGCTTGAAGGTAAAATCTAAAATAAAACAAATTTGAAAAACCAAAAATAAGCGCAAAGCTTAGGGAAGTGTATTGCTGAAGGATTTTGTTTCACCAAGACGTTCTTTCACCTCGGCGATGAGATAGATCGTAAATCACGCTGGAAAAATATCCACATCTTAAGAGAGATCATTCAAAATATGTGCATGACCTATCCATTACAATTAGTAAAATTTACACTAAGCAAAGATAATCCGTGTGAATCTTGAAGTATTTTTTCTCAACGGTAAATTTAATGACTTTTCAAGATATTGGGTGTATTCTCACTATTGTTAAACCTCGTTTCTATTTAATTACCAGCTTTAAAAGTTGGTTTGGATTTACCAGGACGGAATGACGTCAATATTTCTGAAGTCGTTGGAATGAAATCTCATATGCCATTTCACGGTCGAAAGGAGTAATGGGTAATCAGGACAATATCCCTCTCTAGCTCTTCGGGCTTTAAGTTCAATTATCAGGACCACTGTGCAATGATAACGGTTTTCTGATGGTTAAAAATCTTGGAGGTTTTCGCGTCTAGCAAACGGGAAGCCGTTATGGAGGGGGGGGGCAATCAGTCCTGATTACCCGAGGTTCATTTTGACTGTGAAATAGTTTATAGACAAACGATTAATATGCCTATCGTTCCCGCCTTTGAAACCATTGCATCGCCGTTTATATTTGTAATGGCAGACCATTTTATGATATATTGTCTCAGGTGTCGGGGGGGGGGGATACCCTCGAAAGTCCCTCAATCCCTATAAATCACACCCTCAAAAGTCCCTCAAAAGGGTACACTAGCCATAATTTTCATTAAAGTGCCACCGCAGAATAACGATCAAATAAGTTGTTGAATTTGGAAAGAAATGTTACTGATAGCCGTTACTTCTGTTAGAATGGCATCTCATCTGAAGCAAAATTTAGTCTACAAATATTAGCAAGTTGTGTCTATCTCATAGATATCTTCTTATAGAGATAAGATAAAGTTATTTATCTGTTTTTTTTTTGTCATCTCTTTTATTACCAAAATAATGGTATATAATGGCTTGTTTATATCATAGTAAACGCTACTGTACTAATCTGCCTTTTTAATGTAATAGTCACGCGACAAGTTTTAGGAAGACTCAAATTTTCTAATTTGCTTTGCTCAGAGCGGTTAATAACTACTTGTGGTTTAAATAGGGAATTTCCCAACAAAAAAGGAATTTCCCTTAATTCGACTCCCTGAGGTAATAAAAAAAGACATATAGAGCTTTGAAAATGGGTAATCAGATCAAAACTAATCCGGAAAAGTGTTTCTAATGATGATAAAACAATAGAAATGCAGTCAAGCTAAGAATGTTACGGTACACCATTTAACCGGAACTAAAATACTGAAAAACGCGCGCAAAATTATGAGATGTTTGCCCAACTTCCTTATGCGTGAAGCTATGAATGCCATCCTCGGAAGCTTTAGGCTTCCTGCGGTGGCAATAAACCATTAAAAGCAAATATAGTCTTCGTGAAGGGTTCCAAAATTACGAAAATCAAAAATCGACTCCCTCAAAGGGTCATAAATTCTTGAAATTTGGACTAAAATTTGAAAATTTTGGATGAAATTTTGGGAAAATAGTCTCTTTAAGGGTGGCAGCAAAAACGTCAAAAAAATTCAGTCTCTCTATAGGGTTGATTTTCGAGCTTGGCTCTGACATAACCGTCATCTCGCAAACCTAGTACCCTAGCCCCATACAACCTAGGCTTTTAGGGTTGGTTCAAAACTAGGGGGGCTTTCCTTTACCATCCCTTAACTTTTGATCCAGTGGGTCTTTTTGGATGAAATTTGGCACACAAGATCCTTGTCACATAAGGTAACTTTTGATAAAAGATTTTTTGATGACATCACTCATCATGCCCAAAGTGAGAAAAAACCGAAAATTCCCTTTTTTTCTTATAAATAGCTATTGTATTCTAACAAAGGCTTTAGAAAAAGTTGCCTGAGTTTAAAATGCTTATTTTATCGTAAATATTCAATAAATTACGGTTTAAACGATATATTTGACATAAAAAATAAATTTGTATTGGAAAAGTGTCAATTTTGTGACACCTTATTGTCAGAAATGTCATCATGCTCAAGGTGTGAAAATTTTTAGATATCAATTTTTTTTTTTGAAGCTAAATAAAAGTTAGGAATTTACAGAAAATTTCATGGCAAAAGCTCTATTATTTCAGGAGCTATTACCAATAATTTAACCTCCGAACAGAAACAGCCCCACCTAGGCCGAACAGGGCTAGGGACCCCTATGTCTGAATAACAGATATCGACCCCTTGTCTGTGAGAAGGAGACCTTGCATCGGCCAGCACTGTGGTATTCCCTGTCATCAATCAGTAGCGTAAATAAAGCTTGGAACACAGAGACGAAACTACACTATTGCTTGGATCAAGTAACAAAAATTAGGGAAAAGCTTAGAAATTTTGTCCTAAAGATCGCTAAAAATAAGAAAATGATAAGAACAATTTTAGGCTCAGAGTGCCAAAACAAAAAAGAGGAGCTTTAATAAGAATTTACTGGTTTATATAAAAAAGTTGTATCCACAAAATAGTTTATTGCTCTCACAAATGAACCATTGGGACTGAACTGAGAATGATCTCGTGCTTTAAATTTTTTTGTCAATATAAAGGGAAATTCTTTTGTGAACAACATACTCAAACCACCACGTGGAATAGTGGTCTAAACTTATTGTAAATATGATATAGGATAAAAATAGTAAAAAATCTAAAATTATATAAGACTGTCATGCATCTGTGAGTGAAAGAAAGACATCCTTTGATAAAACTGTCATTGCCTGAGGTCAATTAATTGGAACGTCACATGTTAATTTTTCACTCCAAAAAATCTAATGGTTACCTTTCGAGTCAAACTTTCATTCGCCCACCAAAACTATTCATGCTCAGCGAAAATATGAAAAAAAGCAAGTCATACATTAGAAATTTTCCTTTCTATTATAAAATAAAGATCTAGATATAGTAAACCTCAATTTATTAAAGAACTCCGTAGATTTGGTGGGCGGAGTCTGGACGCTACTCATCCTTTAAATCCCTACGCATAATTGACCTGTAAATGTCGCATTAAGAAGAAAAATATCTATTGATCCTTTTGAAGTTATGATGAGGCCCTGCTTCCTAAACCTTCTGATTGCTTACGAAGCAGGGCGTTTTTATAGATTAAAGGCGTTGACTGGCGGAAATCCATCATTTAAAAGTTTTCGACATTTTCTATATTTTTCATTTAGAAGACAATCAAAACAACATAGGCGAATAAATTGAGGCACAAGCGAGACATATACGAAAATTTAGACACGGCTCCCAGCTAACCAATAAACCAGAGCATCGATAACGAGAGTTTTAAAGACTTCTGTGATGCGATGCAAAAATAAGCTGATTACCAATGAACACCCTGTCTCACCTCACAGCCACATTGGATTTTCTGAAAATCTCTATCCCAATCTAAATGGGGATAGAAATTCTACTGTTCTCAGGTAAAAAAATTCAATAGGAATGGTTTTGGAGTAGAATGTTTTCCATCAAATTTAAAATGGAGATGAAAACAAAGTCAATTTTTCAGTCGGGCTGAAATTGTTGGGTATTTTTCCCATCGAGCCAAATTTTGGACAAAAATTCCAGTTGTGTGGGAGTCCCACCAGGTCTGTGACACAGGGGTGTCAACGAGCATAAAATACAGTGTGGGGAATGTTAATTTTGCAAATCTTTCTTTATTTCAAAGCGTTTCAAAAAATGTCCTTACTTTGTCTTGGTTTGACCCTTAGGTGAAAAGGAGCACTGCGCATGACGATAAGTAGGTATACAGAGACTCCCATTTATTCAAACCCCAGTATATTTGAAAATTTTGATGATTTGCTTACTAAATTCTATTAAAATTTCCTCTGTTATTCGAACTTCAACTTTTACAAATTTCAGTAATTCGAAGTGATTTCTTTCTCTGAAAATCTCGTCATTTTTAAATTATTGAAGCAATTTCTCTAAAATTTGTGCTTATATAGTTATGTTACACTATCTTAATCCTTTTTTGGTGAAAATCAACCCCATAGAGGTTTAGTTGAATTTTCGGTAAAAAATGAATATTTTTCAGCCGTTAATACCCCGGTTTTAAGTAAATCTCCCTCTCCCCCTTGAAATTTTGAGTCCATGCTGAAAATCTTATTTTGGGTAACCCATAGTATAAGAAAGCCGCGGCTGGAATATGTACCGCATTGTCTTCTCAGTTAATTGCTGTTCCATCTCTGTCTCCGAGCTTTATAAGAACATCAAGATTGTCAGTCTATTATTGGTAGATAGTTTTTGAAATTTTTCTCTTATTTTCCTTCACAAGAAGATTTTTTATTTCTAGATATCTTTGTATCTGTACACAATGAAACACTTTAACTGATTTTGGACATATTTTAGGGGTATTTTGTGGAAACGATAGTTTTTCGCCAAAATTAAAATTATAAGAACTATATTCAAGATAACAACTTTCCTGTCAGTTTAAATGATAAATTTTGAAGGTGCTGGCTTGAAATTTTCACAGAATTTTCTTGATGTACTATTTCATTGATTTCTAGAAAAATTTCACTGAAATATTGTGAAGGCATTTCGAGGCACCTTATTAATTTTTTAGTTCTTTCAGCCCAGCCATTTTGTGCTTGTTTAAATTTCTTATTGTTGATCTTTCCTGCACAATGCAAGTGTATTATCAAGGGCATCGAGGGGCATATCATTAATGTCTAAAACGTACTGCGAAGTAAGTATTAACGACAAACTAATAAAGTTTACCATTAAAGATGCTACACTACTTATTTCTTGATCAACAAATAGTCATCAAATACGACAGAGATAGAACAGTAGAAATTCAGATGTTATCATTCCAGCCGCGGCTTTCTTATACTATGGGGTAACCAAAAGAGAAAACAAATAGTGCAACCCATTGTGGGAATAAAAGCCCAAGTAAATCTCGTCTGTCAAAATCACAAAATGTTTTACTTATTATTGGAATGTTACAGATCATGAAAGACTTACTTGGGATAATATTTGTAAAATTAATTAACGTGGACGTGACAATAAAAGCTTTTACCTGGAGAATGAATCAAAAGGATAGATTTCATGTTTCAGTTCGACCGTTATCTTAATCTAATTCCCAGTAAAACCTGTTTATGTGATTACCAGTTTATAACTATGGCTTCCCCACAAGGTTCGAGCGTCATCACTATTCATAGTGGTAACTGTGTCAATTGCAAAAAACTACCCGTGTCTGGAGAACTCTGCGTCCGGGGGGGGGGCTTAAAGTAAACGACCTACCATACGTGCAGCCCTTCTCTCAGCCCTTAAGGGCCCTCAAATTTTCTCTCTGTACTGTAAGGGTCCGATTTCAAAGGCCTGATTTTGGGCCGCACGTAAGGTCGTTTTTTAATCGAGTGCCTGATCCCCCGGGCACTGTGCTAGGATGTTCCAACTTTAAAAAGGGAAATTTGCCTGACCGAGAAGGATCATATCACCATATGGTTGTCATGTTGTGCCTTTTTGGTCTAGGTTTAAGTTATTACTCCAGAAACTTGAAAAAGTAGAGAAGTAAAAAAAATCTTCAAATTAGATGCACGAACGAAAAAGATTGATTGACGTGATTTTCTTTTACTCGATGAAATATGATGTGAATGAAGGTAATCCTGTTTGATTTGACGTTAAGCTATGATATCCATCCGAGGATTAAGTCATTAGTCACAACAAATCACATGTAATCAGCCCCGTTTGCGCTTAAATCAAAGTAAATCCAAACCTAAGGATGGTCCTCTTTTTTCTACTTTCCCTATCTTTTTTGAATGTGAAATACGATTCTAAAATTTTGAGCTTCTTATTATTTCTTCCTTCTTTTAAACTTTCTCTGTAACTATCACGTTTGTCTTCTTTTCAGGAACTCAAAAATAGGTGCTTAGAATTTCATCGAGAGCTTGTCGTTCAGGGCCGCATGTATCCTCGATTTGTTCAAAGGTAAAGCTGCCGAGAGCTAGAGTTGAATCTCATATGTATATAGACAAGCCATAATTTTCATTAAAGTGCCACCGCAGAAGAACGATCAAATAAATTGTTGAATTTGGAAAGAAATGTTACTGATAGCCGTTACTTCTGTTACAATGGCATCTCATCTGAAACAAAATTTAGTCTACAAATATTAGCAATTTGTGTCCATCTCATAGATATCTTCTTTGTTTACATCGTACTAAACGTTACTGTATTAAACTGCTATTTTACTATGATAGTCAAACGACAAGTTTTAATAAGGTTAAAAATTTCAAATTTGGGTTGCTCAGAGCGGTTAATAACTACTTGTGGTTTAAATAGGGAATTTCCCAACAAAAAAGGAATTTCCCTTAATTCGACTCCCTGAGGTAATAAAAAAAGACGTATAGAGCTTTGAAAATCGGTAATCAGATCAAAAAAATCCGGAAAAGTGTTTTTAATGATGATAAAACAATAGAAATACAGCCAAGCAAAGAATGTTACCGGTACACCATTTAACCGGAACTAAAATACTGAAGCAAAATTATGAGATGTTTGCCCAACTCTTTTATGCGTGAAGCTATGAATGCCATCCTCGGAAGCTTTAGCCTTCCTGCGGTGGCAAAAAGTTTGGGAAAAGTTTAACATTCGCTTGTACCCTTTATTAGGCTTAAATTTTGTAATTTGTATAATAATCGACCCTGAATTTCGTGTAAGATTAAAAGAATATATATTTTCCTGCATCAAAATTTTATACTCCTTTTATAAAAACAATGAGGCTAAAAAAATTTCGAAAAATAAGAAGCCTGGAATAACTGAATTTTAAGCAAATTAAGGACAAAAATCGATAAAAGTAGGATATCAAACCTAAAAAAACTCAGCTTTGCCCTAGTAATAAGAACAGGATAAGAACAATTTTAGGCTCAAAGTACCATTAAGTATCACGGGCGATAATTTTAAGATTAATTTCAAGCGTTAAGTGTCAACTTGATTGTTTCTTCCTCATTACTTGACCCACTCTCTTTCTCGTATTCAATGGCATTCCCATCAAAGAAGTCCTCCCCTTTTCCTTCATCAAAACATTCCAAACAAACACCAGGATATTCAGCTCTCATTGATTCCCAGATGGATTCCAGATTCTCCAAAACATCCAACGGTGAAGAAGTATTGTTATTTTGCTGGACATCTTTAGTGGAGAATAAATTCTCAATGTTGTTTTTGAGTGAGTGACGGATGTATTGTTTAGCTGACTGATGGAAGAATTGTTGAGCGCATCGTTTTTGGTATCTCTGATAAATCTTCAATTCATTGGCTGTTTAAAAAAAGAGAAAAGTAAACTGAATCCAGTTCTAATAGTTCGCTACTTCATTAATCTGATAGTACTCACTAAACTCAAACCCTTAGTTCCGCTGTTGTATTATTTTGATGGCACGCAAGGTCAAACGCCCCGAAGTAAAATCAAAAAAGGGTACAAATGACTCTGGATACAAGCTTGGGAGAATATTGGCAAATTTATTGTGTCCTAAAGACATTCGGAAATTGTCAGAATGAATGAATAAATGAAGGAATGAAATTTGTGATTGAGGCTTCGACAGTGGAAATATGAAAGAAGAAAAATACGCACCATTATTTTTTCTTTTATGCTTCAATACTTCTTTGACAATATAGATGACGATGACTGCACCAACGGATCCTTGTAGCAAACCCAGACCCCATTTCATTGAAGCCGCACGGTGATCATTCAAGTGTATCTGAGCTGCTTTAGTACCATTGTACATCAAAGGACCCACCACAGCACACAGATAGATGTCCTTCCGAAGAAAACACATGATCAACCAAACCATCGGTGTGATTAAACTGATTGAGATATAGTACAAAAAGTTGAAAACTAGCTCTGTGTGGCACACACGTCCAATACGCAATCGTCTAGTTTTATAACAGCTTTTCAAGACATTTCCAATTTTCGATGAGTTTGTTCCCATGATGATCGAAACACAGAATAAAGTCAACATGGGCGTGATCAAAATGAGAAGGGCGTATTCAGTATAATCCTTCACTGGGCAGATAAAAACATTATTTTGAAAGAAATATTGCCCAACTCCTGCCCCGATCATTAAAATTTTCTCAAAGATCGCTCCTCGGTTTCGAGTCCAGGAATTTGTGCAGCCTCCTGATTCACCTTCATCTCGTCTTTGATCGTCAGCCTGGAAGTAAGAAGAGGTGAAGTTAAAAACCATTCTTGTATTAAATCACCAATGGCAGTTTTTGTGTTTGAGGAATGACATTGAAAAACAGACTCAAAAGTAAATGTTTCATCTAAAGTTATCTTATTTTAACTTAATTAAATATTATACCTACCTCCATTCTGAAAATATCTACGAGCGTCAGTTTAAAACAAAACAGTACTCTACATGAAGGTAAAGAAACTTCAAGCAACTAACGCACAGTGTACAGATAGATATCAAGTTGTTTTCAAAAGCGTTATCAAGAGCTCAAATCAGATCTAATTAAGCTTGTCAAGATTAATTAACTCGACCTTGAGAGAACTCGTCACCTTTAAGATTAATTGTGCTTTTTCGATAATTTGAAACATGAAACGTATATCAGGTTAAGATTCCTCATTTAGTCCAGTGGCGGTCTTGGTTGACCCAGTATATTCTAATTTCTCATTATATGGTCCCTCTGGACAGTTTTGACGAAAAGAAAAAAAATACTCAGCATTTTTGCGGGCCTTTTCTGCTAAATCAGCAGAATTTCAAACTCAAATATCTCAAGATCTAGCCATGGATACCCTACTAACTACACCTCTAATCGATACTACTCTACGAGAAGCAACTCCCAAATTTATTTTTTTTGTCAAAAATATTCCCAAAAATACTGATGTCAGGCGAAAATAAAAAAAAGTAGTGTTTCCGGAATGCGGGTCAAGGAAAAAAGCTCTCATGCGGCCGGCCGGAAAATGTTTTTTTTGCTATTTTGACAACTTAAGACAATTGAAACAGAACTTTAAAGATAACTTTTATGTGCAAACAGTATGAAGTAAGCCCTGAGCTGAATACTAATGTATCGAACTACTAACGAAGTCTGTGGCCGAGTCAGCAAAATATTATTTTTCACCCGGCCGTTTTCCGGAATTTTAAGAATTTGCATATTGGAGGACATTACATATCGTCCATTTCTCTGGGGGACCAAATGAGACGAACGACTGACTTCGAAGATTTGCACTTAAAGCTTTATCACAAACTGACCTTACGCTATAATGCCCCATAGGAATTTCCCCAGCTAGGCAAAAACTGGTTTTGACGTCTTGAGGGACCATAAAATGAGAAAACAGAATAAAAACCCATACATACTACTTGAAAAGCATTTCGCCACAGAACCTTTTAGTAAAAACTCAAATTAACGCAAAAATCCTTGATTATTCCCAAAAAAATTGTCCAAAAATCTCTCACGATTGTCCTTGAATGGTCATACTCTAAAGTTACGCTTCTTCTCATCCTCTAGCGAAAAGTGCTTCTTATAGAGGCTGCTTTAATACTTTATACCTATTTAGGAAGTATATCTATATAGGTCTGCGATTCAGACTCAAGTAGCAAGTCCAATACACAGAGTTCATCAAAAGTTGATCTATAACATGATATCGAAATTAAAAAAGCTACCTGATTTCGAAGTAATCCCATCAAAAACATAATGTG
Organism: Clytia hemisphaerica; assembly: GCF_902728285.1. NCBI lineage: Eukaryota > Metazoa > Cnidaria > Hydrozoa > Leptothecata > Clytiidae > Clytia > Clytia hemisphaerica. Next base: position 600,991 of record NW_027104374.1, read on the forward strand.
CCAGCACAAATGAGTTTTCTTGTTTTAGTATCAAAGATATCTTAATTATGACTTGATGGGAGAGGTGTTTCTGTGGCTAGGACTTAAAACCACTTTTATCTTAAAAGGGATAGCAGGAATGTATATTATGGGTTATCTAAGGGAGATGAAATTCAAATAAAATTGCCTCACATGTTATATCTAGTAATTAAAAATTTGAAGGAAGAAAATTGCCAATGAAGAATCTCTGTTTACGTACTTTTCTGTCTTTAGGGTTTTTGAACCAAAATATAAATCATGTTGAATAAAACTTAAAAAAATAACTATGTACAAAGATAAATTGAAAAAGAAAAATCATTAGAAAATTCATTGGCATTAATTATCCAAAATTTTGTTTGAAAGAATCAACTAAAAGTTATAAAGAAAGCTAAAAATTAGAACACTTTTAACCATCCTAAATCTACATGAAGAAAATGTAGCTGAAATTATACAAAAAAAAACAAACTCGGTAGAGAGCTATTTATATACAAACTTGAACTAAAACAAAACCATCATACCAAAACCCAAATCAATGATGTCGATAATTGAGTAAACCAGACTCTATTACCGAATTTACATTATTTCGACATTTTAATAACAACAATCAGCCATCTCATGCACAAAAATTTCACTTCAAAAACCAATCAAAAAAGTTTTTTTTACATTTTACAATATTCACACACTGATTTCAGCTATTCATGACACCTACAGTATAGCCTTGCTTTTTTTCTTCACGGAAGACCCAATATTCTAGATCTGCAACATATAACAGTTGAGCCTCAAACACCTGAGAGAAAGCGAATAATTTGTTTGGGGCTTATGTCTTAGGCGCTTGTTGTGAGAAAACTTCGAATATGTTAGAGTTATATGATGACTCTACAGTAATTCAACGCTCAAGTCCGATCTGCTTTTTGGGAATTCTCTGAAGAAATAACCGAAGACATACTAAAGACACCATGAAAAGAGAAAGCTCAACCATTACCGCCATCTTGGTTCATGGCTGAAGTCTGTATAACTGGTGTATGCTGTAACGCAACTACATCTGCATTCGATATATTAGTAGTGTTTGCCCTTTTTAAGTTTGTCCCTTGCGGTGTGTATATGACCGCACTTCCACTCGGGCTGTAAACCATCTGTAAACGAGACGAAGCGTCTGGGTTAACGAGAGCAATGACATCTTGATTGGAGGTTGTGTGGCGAGTTGCGGAGGCATTTTGCGAAGCATCAAGAACGACTGGTTGAGTGGTGGACGAATTATTCAGAATGACGTGGTTGGATTGCAAGACGGGCGAACTTCCGGTGAGCAGAATGTTTTGTGGGTGGATCCGATGTAATTGTAATTGTCCTGAGATGATCTGAAAGTGTCAGCGTGACAATGAGTTAGTTACAAGAAGCCTAGTACTATTAATAGTTGCCGCTAATTCTTATTCCCTATTTCGTTCTTTTCAGTTCGGTTATAAGATCGGATATCGAAAATTAGGGTAAGGGTTCCCGAGGCTCCTACACTTTTCAGAACATTTAAGGTCGCTGGTAGAGTTGAGACTATTGTAATATTGGGTAATAGTAATCGTGAATAAAAATATATGGAAAAATATTGGAAGCAAAATCTCAAAGAATGTTCCAGTTCAAGCAAACCAATTACAGTCATTTTACCTGAGGTTGGTTATTTTGGGTAGCGGCGGCAACAGTAGGAGCTTGCAGTTGAACAGTGGTGCCACTTTGGTTGTTGTTCACACTTGGAGCCAGAATGGTTGTTTGGTTGGAGACGGTCGGAGCAATGTAAGCGGTCATAGGGTAAGATTGTCCAGATTGATTGACGTAATTGATGGTGCCGATCGGCGGAGAACTTGCTTGTGATGCCTGACCAAGATAAAAAGAATGTAAAAATAGCTGAATTTCTCTCATTTCTAAGGTTCTTCGAACCAAAATTTCACAAAAAATTATTGGATTTTTAAAGCTTTTTGGCTGTGTAGCGAATTTTTAGCAAGTGTTTTGAATGCTAAATTGATCATGTATTTAAGGTTGTCAGGATTTGAAGGTCCCTGTGTAAGGGCTATACTTTTCACTATTAATTGGGAATGAGGTTATGAAACTTCGAGTACTCATTGTAACAAGTAACATGGAACAGTAGTGGAGGAGAAAATATTTTGAACTACTTCCTGGTCTGATGATTAACTATATGGAAACATCAAACCGAAAGAAATTCTCATTTTTCCTTTTTAGGAAAGATGATTACAAATTACATTAACGAGTTGTTCCTGTTTCAACTTCCTACTGTGGTTTTGATGACGTCAATCAAATTGTATAGAAAATTTTGTTTGCTTATTATGTACTTATGGTGGTATTAATTTCGATCTTAAAGTATTGGTGATCAGTATGGCCCAAAAAGTCTGTGTGGTTACAAAAGAGTGAGAATCGAAATAAGCCAATGTGTCCAAATCATTCCAACCAATGAATAATTACTGTAATTGTTGACTCTCTCTAGTTCGAATTCTAACGGGGAATATTGATTGTTCGAATAACAGAGAGATTCGAATTTTAGAAAGTATTTTAAGAGGTTTTCTCCTTGACGGGGACTGGGAATTGGTTCGAATTATAGAAGTTCGAATAGGTAAGAGTCTACTGTACAAGTAAAACACATTTTCTTAACACTTGAATAAACCATAGAAACAAATATATGCAAATACCTTCATGTCTTCATCTCGTGTAGTGTACGCAATCTCAGGATCTTCATTCCCTACAACTGTGCGAGAACTTCCTAAGACAGTAACTGCTGCTGAGTCAGGGAGTATTCCATTATCTGAATGTGTCAACTGTTGAGCGGGGGAAGGATCTGGAGAATTCAGACATGTTTGGATTAGTGCTTTTCCACTTTCTGATGTAATCATGGGTTGTAATTTCCTTGTTGCGAATGTGTAGACATGGCCAGTCTCTGAAGCGACCAAAAGCATAACTTGTGTTCCAGTTAAAGTACTCAATTCATAAGCCTAATGAAAAAGAAAAAAAATTTGGAGGGTAGAACTATGAAAGTCATTTTAATGTCAGGGCAGGTCAGGGCACCCAAAAATTGGCTTAGCTGAATTTTGATGTTTGGTGAAAATTCCTCCCATTTCCTAGATCTAAAAGGCTGGATCATAAATCACAAAAACAGTTTCTTTGACAGTAAATTAATGTCCTCGTTTTTTGTTGAAGTAAAGCGAATATAACGCAAGTTAATAACTGAAACAAATGTGTTCCAATGAGACGTTTTTGTTGCATTTGCACAAGAATCCTTAGAAGTCTTGGATGTGACTCAGAAGCTTAGAATCATCAAAACTTTAACTTCTTCCTCAATGTACTTAGGTCTTTTTGATTTTGTGAATTCGCGAATATTGAAAAAAATGCTTGACATGTGGAGATTAAAAACTGTGGAGATTGAAAAAACTTGCGTAGACTGAGAAATTCTTTTTGATTGGGTGAATGATGAATCTGCGCTATCATGTGCGAAAACATACATATGGCGTATATCAATAATATGTTCTGTTCGGGTCACAAAACATCTCAAAATCTAGTGGGTCGGTAGCAAATGTTGGTGGATTTTTAAATTTAGTAAATCCCAAATAATCCAGTTGGCAACAAATAGAATCCCTTTTTAAATTTGCTAAAATAAATCCAGTGAAATGCGTTGACCCTAAAAATTGGACCCGACTTATGGCGACTTATGGCCCGACTTTAAGGGGACTACTGCCTTTACCACGTCAGTGAATGTCAACTTGATAATTTCAATGAGGGTGTCAGACGGAAAAAATCTCAAATGGGACTCAATGTGGGTGAAGTAAACAAAAACTTAAAGCGAATGGTGATGTAAAGCAGGCTTTATTATTGCAACTGAGCTGACTCGGGATTTATGCTTTTAAGGTGAGTCGGTCGGGCAACCAAAACAGAACATATTATTGATGGTTGCCTATATCTTTTTACACCAATTATGTGCAAATTTCCTGATTTTCAAATGTTTTCATGATTTGTTCCAATGAATCATTTCTTGAATGCCTGTGTACAGGTTCTGTTACCCTACTAGCTAGGTGTTGAGCATTCAATTCTAAAGCTATTGAGCAAAAAGTGATACCTTATTGGTTTTATATTTTGTATAGTACAAAATTTTGCGGGTACTTCATTTCGCAATCTTTTAGGCCAAATTTTGCGAAATTTAAAATAGCAAAATCAAATACACGCGAAAACACTTAGTTACTATTTGTCAGTAGTTTTGTTGCTATTTTTGGTATGTTTACACCAAGGACACTTGTATAGCGAAGCTGGACTAAGTACAACAGCTATTTCTCCTTCTCTTTTTAACACATGTCTGTCGGAGCGAATCCGCAAACCCCGGTCAGCGGTTGAGAATATTTTTTTTCAAATTAATTGAAATAATTAGTTGTTGCAAAGTTTAGTTTTCATAAGGGACTTTTTTGCAAGATTTTATATTTGACATTATCTTGAATGAAGATTTTAAAAATAAAATATAAGTTTGATCAATTTATAAGCCAAAAACCTTAAAAAAGGGTCCTTCGAAAAGGTTAAATTATAAATTACGTAACTTATTTCAAGGTGTAACAAAGAAAAAGAATGAGTAAAAAATAGCCTAAACTCATAATGGCTATAGCAAGATGTCGAACAAGGAACGGAATACATCATACTACAGCTGCTAAAAGCAAAATCTAAACATCATTCACGAGAAAGAAAATTGTATAAAGGCAGGCCATTTTTCTGCCTTTCTAAAATATGGCCTGAAAGGTGTGATAAAACTCATTATAAAGTAATTGTTCGATTGTTGTTTTTTTGTTATTGCAATCATGTCAAAGGAATTTCATAAAATATCTTTAGCAACAAAATTTCTGTGCAAAATCCATCTGTCTGACGATGGTTTTTCATTGTTAAGTACTTTTATCAAAAAGTATTCCTGATTGGTTGAAAAAACATGAGGAACGACCTCTTATTGGTCAAAGAAAGACAATATCTATTATTACGACGACACACATGGTTCAAAGAAAATAAATTTGTGCTTAGTCCAGCTACGCTATACAAGTGTCCTTGTTTACACCCAATACGTTGCGTTTCAAGCAAAATCAGCCAGGCTGGAATTAGTGAACAGCATGCCGAATATATTCGGCGTGAGGCAGTATTACTTTTGGCGTATTGGTGTGAGGATTGGATATAAAGTAAGATATTGGCATAAGTCAAAGCTTTTCAAGACGAGAGGAGCACTGCCATTCTAACACCCAATTTCATTATGCCAAGTTTAAACGCACCCACTTTGACCGTCATACTCATACAACAACGTAGAGTGTAAATAGAATATAAAGCGCTTTTAATTCACTAATCCCTAATCCCATTAATTCCTAAAATATGGCCTATGTTCATGATTCATTTAACTTTAAACATTTCTTTCTTCGAAGTACCAGCAATTCAAGCTCTTTTTCTACAAATTTTAAGTAACCTTTAGGCTTACCCCCCTGCAATTTCGCCCGCCTTAGCGGACATGTTCATAAAACATAGGGCGAAATGTTACACTTTGCACCATAGATTTTTAATTTGTTACTGATTTATCTCTCATTCTTTTCAAGACAAAAGACTTTGGTTTTTCAATTGTAAATAGATGATATTTTGTAACTGTCCAGGTTAGATTTCTAAATAATAAGCGAGGCTTAAGATATTAGCTCCCAAAGTCAGGCAAGAAAAATGATAAAAATGTAACAACTGGAAATTTTCCCAAAATGATAAATACATAATATCTCTGGAAGTAATGCATATTTTACTATGAAACTTTCACAGATGATAAAAATGTAACTCAGCAGTGTTTCTAGCTTTTCAAAACTGCTGAAAATGGTTTTATGATAAAACTGTAACAGTTTGAAATTTTAATTTTGTACATTTTTATCACTAATTTCAAGGAAATGGTTTGGGTCTACTTGATTGCAATAAGTTTAAATTGCAAGTCAAATTGATAAAACTGAAACATTGGTTTATTTTCCAATAATCAAATAAATTCCTGATAAATAAGTAACAGTTACTTTTTGATCCCATATCTTTTCAGGAAGGGTGTTACATTACTTGCCTAAAGCTACTGCCACATTACCTATGCTTCAAAATTATCTTTGTTTTTACAGAATTGTAAATAATCCATTAGAACCTTAATAATTGATAATTTAGTAACAAAGTTACAATTTTATCATTTTCCTTGTTTGAGGAGTATATTTTTGAAATTTTTTGATGCAGTACTTTTTGTTACATCATTATCGTCATTTTCACCTATTTTCAGCAAGATTACTGCAATACTTACCAAGTTATTGATAAAAATGTAAAAAAGCCATTTTTCAATGGGCTATTCCATTTTTAAACCATACAGGGGTATTGACGAACTTTTCCAGGGGGTTCTGAGCCTTGGTTTTCCAAGGGGTTTTTGTTCCTTTTTCAGATTTTCCAAGGGGGTTATTGAAGGTTTCCAGGGGGTTCTTTCTTTATAAACTGACATCAATAGTTGTTTTCCAGCCCCTTTTTCACAAGATTTCACTTTCCAGAGGGGTCTACCCCCTAATTTCCAAGGGATAACTTGTTATTCAAAATTTCCAGGGGGGTTAGTGAAAAAAGTTCGTCAATACCCCTGTATAAATTTTTTTTGGAATAGCCCAATGTGTAATACTGCATAACTTCATGGGGAAGCCCAGAAACCCCTGGGCTGAACCAAATTAACAAATTAACAAATTAACAAAATCATGGCTAAATCTCATGCCTTCATTAACAACAAGGTTGAAAACAATTCTATTTTGAATGTCGAATACAAACCACTAAACATAAACAGTTTATTTAAACTTGAAGCTTGTAAACTTGTACATAAATTAAAAAAAAAAGATTTAACCAAATCATTAATCGATCTATTCACTTGCCATCCTCGTCCATATGACATCGACAACCCAGCCAACCGTAATGACAAAAACAGCGTCTTTGTTATTCACTCTAATAAAGCTGATTGCCCGGTCATGTACCACGCCCCTCTAGTGTGGCATCAACTTGATTGTCACAACATTGCTGAATTATCTTCGCATTCCCTCTGTAGTCACCTTAAAGATAGGCTATATATAGAACACAGTAAAACATTGATTATCGATTGTGTATATGCTTTATTTGGTTTGTTATATAACTTGAGCTACTTTATCTTAAATTTTATTTTATTTTATTATTGCTGCTTTAGACTTTTCATTTGTGCGTGTAAACGTTATTCTGCCCCAGAGGCAGTCATTCCTTTAGTTTATTATTATTACGAAAACGTTCCGTAATATTTTAAAAGTTTCCTGTAATATTTTTAAAGGATTTTATACTGATGAGTGGCGTAGAAAGCTCCCATTTATGAGCTCTTTTCACTCTCAGGTTTTTATTCACTGTAAATAGTACTACAAAAAGCGAAAGAGAACTTAAACAAATAAACAAACTTTCGCCCTATGTTTTATGAACATGTCCTACCGCAAGCCAAACTTCTTTTGGTGTGCACCTCACTTTAATCAAATAACAATTTGGCGTGTACTTTACATAGCTTCCACACTGGGAAATCAGTCATTTTCTTTCTTTATTCCCACTTTTTGAAAATGCCCAACTCAGTGAATCGCGAAATCTAATAGGACCCTGCCGACGCACCGGACTTAACGAACACCGGACACGCGAAAGTCCGGTGTAAAATGAGAATTCTTTTTACCACCGGACAATCTCTACACCGGACTTAAGGAATTCGTATGTCCGGTGTTGGAGAAGGATATTTATTTCCACCGGACAATCAAAACACCGGACATGACCAGTCCGGTGCGTCCGGTGTTTCTTAATTTTTTGTTTCATAAATGTCCGGCGTCCAAAATTCCCTGTATGCAACACCGGACTGACACCGGACTTATTGCGTCCGGTGTAGCGAAAGGATACTTTTTGCCACCGGACAAATACATCGGACAGTCCGGTGCGTCGGCAGGGTCCTAATCTAATCCACGCAAAAATTTCCAGAAACTGGCAATCACGAAATTTAGTACAGGCGAAAAATGTTTCCTCCAAAAAATTTTGTGAATTGCGCGAAATATAATAACCAATGAGGTAGCCAAAATGAACTGACAGTTACATCAAAATGCCTCAAAAATATCAATATGAAAATTGCGTAATCAGAGAACGTATGTCTCGCTCATTATAAAAAGGCCGAGACAAACTTTCAATAATTGGATTGTAACATCGAGTTAAGTCTCTTTTGTTAAGTCACCAGGGGGTAAATAAAACAGACCTTGATACATTTATCGTTCGTTTCAACTTGACGATTCGTTTAAAACTCAGCCTCCTAAATATTTGGGATAGGTAAAATATGTACAAAGAAATTCATACTTTTCCAGCCCGGCGAATCTTTAAAAAAGAAGCGAACAATAAAATATAATTACCCTTTTCAAATAAACCTCTTCGGTGGCGAGCATAGTCTACTCTGACGTAATTGTAAAATTTTATGTGATGGGAGTTTGACATAGTAATGTAATGTTGTTTTGGGAATTATGAAGTTCTCTGGAATTTCGATTGCATTTATTCAGGTTGATTTTTTATGACTTCTAATGGTACTTTTTCTAATGAGTTTGATTACTCTGTTCTCACACTTATGTCTTTTTTTTTTCGCGTCCTTTTCCGTGATTACTTTTATTTATATTTTTAAAGACAGGTAAGAAGGCATATTGATGTAACTGACTGAAACTGTTACGACCCTGCCAATGCACCGGACAGTCAGGTGTTTTGTCCGGTGCCCAAAAGTAGTATTATTCGTGTTTCAATATTATGCACACACACCGGACGTAGAGATTGTCCTGTCTGTGTTAAAAAATATCCTCATCCCACACCACACCAGACTTAGCGTGCCCCCCAGTGTTCAAAATGTCTGGTGTGTTGGCAGGGTCGAGAACTGCTTGAAGTAAAAAAGTGCTAATAGATCTTATAATGTAAGATAGCGCTATGTAATTAAAAAAGCTTACTTTTTTCATGATGCCTGTCTTCCTTTTGCTGAAGGTGGTGTATCTTCTAAGCTTGTTTTGAATGAATTCCATCTTGATTTTCACCCTTCCTCTTGTTTTCTTGGACCCCTTTTTATCACACCCATCGTCATCCTGTCCATCATCGTCATCGTCTGGGACGAGCCCCTCCATATATTGCTTTGTCTCATCGACGATGAGGGGCTGGACAAAGGACCTTGGAGCAGGTACATTGATTTCCCCTGCATTTGGAGCTCTACCTGGACCTTCTTGCTGAATTCCTCCAGCAGAACCTGCTGTTGTTGTGTATCCTAACACGTTCGCACTTTGCATCTTCTCTGTCTTGCTCTTTTTCCATATAAAGACTGACAAACGAATTTTTTAAATATGGTATGGCAATAGAGTTATATGGTTCGCTCCTTTCCTTAAAGGTGTGGTGGAAACAATAGAATGTTTGACGTCACGAATCGATTGTTCTTAGAAATTGCTTTCGGAAGGAGTGCTCGGATGTATCTATATGGTGATTTTTCTCCACCATAGAGTCAAAAACAAGTCGCATATTACTTTAAATAGTAGCAGCAACGGAAAAACTACGGCCGTTTCTTTTTTCTCGCTGATGAATTTCTTTTGGTTCTTTGACCAAAAGCTGGGTCCTTCTTCTTACTTTGTATTGTTTGATTGCGAAGATCACATTAAACGTTATAAAACTTCTCAGATATTTGAAAATTTATCACAGAAATTCCAAAATCAGATATCTTTCGGGAAAAAATTTACCATGTGGGAAAAGATAAACCTCCTGGGCAATTATTAAGTAAACTGGGTATTGTAAGTAAAACCTTAGAAGAAAAAGATGACCATCCTGTAAGTAAAATCGATCACAATAAATATTTAGAATAATCTTTCTCTCTCTTATTTGCAAACACTTGTATCATGCCTGAAGCATGCACTCTATTTCTAATATTTTGACGTCATGATTAAAAGTTTTGCACAATTTCCACTTTCATTAAAATATACATTTAAAAGTATCGAGTCGAGTTTTATTGAGATGAAAAGTAAAAAGTAGACAAAGATTTTACCATGTTTATCGATTAATCAATCCCTCAGAAAAAATAATCAGATAACAAAAAGTATTACCAACTATAAATAACCAACCCTAAAATCTAATCCACTCGAAACACTCTTAAACGATGCTCTTAAGTAAAAATCATTAGCACCTGCATTTCTGCAACTTTATACTTTTCATAACTTTTTCCATGACTAATACATTCACGCATTCCATCAGATGCATCTTTTTTCTCATCAATCAATCACATATCGGAAAAATAACTTGCGAAATTAATATCCTAGTAAACACCGGAGTCGATACTTTTTCTCTTTACTACTTTTACCTTATTTGGCAATAAAAGTTCAGGTCTCGTCATCATAAAGTTTTGGGAGACGAGTTGGAATATCCTGCTGAGCAAAATTACACTCATTTTGACCACAAATTATTCAGATAAAGGAAAAAAGCAAAATATTGGCCTGTAACTTAGATTGTTTTTTTGTCATATAGAGATAAAGAGCAAAATACTAAATCAATTAAGCCCAATAGGAAAGGAAAGTATTAGCTAATGTATCCGATTTTACTAAAGGAGAAAATGCAAATAGGAAAATATCATAAAAATTCAATTTTTAATATTTTTAAGCCTTTTTAAATTGCTGTAAATTATATGAGCCAACCAGCAAGCACTAAGTTTTTATACGTCCATCAAGTTTGAATAAATTGTATTAAAAGTATTTAGTCATTGTTGTCCATAAATTTCAAGCCGCTATTATGATCTCATTTGAGGTAGGGGGGGGACCTAACTTGATCAAAAATGTCAACATCAAAATATTTTTGTTAAAAATTCGCTGTCTTTGACAAGAAGAAATTTTATTTAGGAAAAAAAAGGAAATAGAGGAAAAACTAAACAATAAAAAAATTCAATATTACACAATAAACCTAACTAATATTATTACATGGTTGACCTCCCTTAGGTAACCTGGAGGTGAGAAAGTCTGAATCCTCTTCATAAATATAAGTATTAGTTGACTGTCACGTTGGTCGAAATGTTTTCTTCATGTTTCGATGGAACTGGTTTTGCAGCATACGAGAATCCGTTACGAAAGTAGAGCATATAACATGCTAAAAATAAAACAAAGCATTAACTTTTCATTGTAAACACAGTATCAGTGAAGGAAAAAGATGGAAGAAGGATACCATCAGACTATTGATGAAAAAGTATTGTAACATTCTCATCCCTGCAAGTGGAAAATAGAACAAAAAAGTAAACTGAAAAAGTAAAATATCAAATGTAAAAGAAGCAGAAAAGTTCGCTTGCTTTAAATGAAATCTCTTAGGCGAGGCCAATTTAATTTGTTGTTTTACGGGCCAAGCTACCCAAAAAAGAAGTTCGGTCGGACGGCCGGCAAAAAAATAAAAATAAAAGTAGAATTAAACCTATAAAATCTCCTAAAAAATGCAGCAAAAACTACTACATCTTGGCAAAAATGTAAAATAGAAAATAAAAAGACATAAAAAGGTCGAATTCATGGATAAAATGAAAAATTGAACATAAAATTCTCAAAACCTTGGAAAAACAACAAAATTTTGAAAATTTGGCAGTCTGTAAAGCAATGAAAATAAAAATTTATTACCAAAATCAATTTTATTTTCATTTCGATTTTCGGATTTTCTGAATAAACAACTAATCAAATTGGTCTCGCCTTATTGCCATTTAGATAAAAACTTCCAATATGCTCAGACATATTATGCAGAAAATCAATTTTCTCGTTCTTCAAGCTGGTTTAGCGTAAAATTAGACGATTATTTTTTTCTTTTCATTGAATATCAAAAGAAACTTTTGACATTTGAACGTCAAATCAACTTTTTGACATTTAGTAGGGGGAAATTTGTAAAATCGCTCGAATTTTTTAGTCAAAGCATAGGGTGAAAAATTAATGAAAATTTTAGCTTGAGAAAACGGAGACCTGTTGTATATTTTTGGAAAGCTCTCAAAAAATTAAGATTAATGACATATTGCGAGTATAGGTGATTTCAGTACATAACTCAAGATATTGAGCTTCCGAAAGCGCAAAAACTGGACAAAACAGCTGTTTCTGGCTGAAAAACACTGAAAAACACGTTTTTAAGGATTAATATCTCGAGTTAGGTAAAGAAATCACCTATACTCGCAATATATCACTAATCTTAATTTTTTGAGACCTTTCCAAAAATATACTTATATACTCATATTCTCAAGCCAAAATTTTCATTAATTTTTCACCCTATGATTTTTGCTTGAGACCGTCGTATTTGTCCGAAAATCACACCAAAGTGTCCGAAAAAAAATTGGCACCCAAGTTATTTTGATTCCCTACCCCTTAGCTTTCCGAAAATGTATAACAAATGCTTTGACTAAAAAAATCGAGCGACCTTAAAAAAACGAACAAATTTCCCACTGGAGTCGTTTATAATGCGTGTAATACTAATAATAATAATACAGAATTTAGTTTGTATAAACCACTGGATGAATCCGGTGTTCCAGCCTTATAGATACCCCGCTAGCTACGCAGAAACTTGCGTAGCGAAAAAACAATTTATCAAGCAATAACAAACTCTCAAAACAAAATCAACTCAAATGAAAAACTTTCAATACACAAGTCCACACATATTCTTTTTTCTCAAGAATTATTTTGAGCAGGAAAAAATTATAATTGCAAATATTGACACTTTTCTTTTGTTTGGAATTAGTGCACAAAGGTTTCTAGACGACTAAAATTGTTCCCTTTATTACTTTTTGCTTTATTTCTACTATGTATGAATTAGTCGTCTAGCTTGCTAGACTAATACTATTTTCGAGTGTAGCAAATTACATGTGTTCCATGGTCTATTTGTTCATGGCCTATAATAGGTGCACGGGTTTGTCGAAAATTAGATTGGTTGATTAGTTTATAGATCTCATTGTTCAGTAAAGTTAGTGGGTCCATAAAATTATGCTCTACACACTTTTTTTTAAGAATATCTTCTTTAAGAATATCAGGGTAAAAATTGGCCAAATCGTTAGAATACCCTAAAAATACCCTCGAGGCAGAAATGTAATTTTAATCAAATTGATCATTTCTCGTGTTTGTCTGAAAGTCAAGTCTCTAAAAAGTAAGAATAAATCAAAAAACAATTTAACCCGTGCATTGAAGGAAACTTAAGAAACAAAACAAAACAGTGATGATGAACACAAGGCGAAAAAACAGGGTGAAGAACATACCGGTACAAATAGATGAAGAAGGAGATGAGGAAAAAGGCCAATTTGACCCATCCCTCGCGTTGACAACGATTCAATTCGGATGAATTCATGACTTGAGTAGGATCATAAACACCCACGTTACTCATCACTGGTCTCGTCATGTACCTAAGAGAACGAGAGAAAAGATAAGAGAAAATAATTACCTCTTTGTGTAACAAGCTAAATGCCGAATAGACCTACCTGATGATGAAAGTTAGATAGCAATGCGAGGACGAGGAGAAAAATGAAAAAAATCAGTCAGAAAATATAGTGTTTAGCGAAAATGCATAACGCAATAAATTCATCATTGATTGTTGATAGGGGGAGAGGGAAGGGTTGTAGGGAAAAAATAAATAGAAAGTTCTGGTCGCAAAAATCAATGTTGATGGTGAGCATTGTTATGTTTAATGTTTTTGTGTGAAAAACATAGAAATATAAGGAAAAAAATCCAATGAAAATCTGCAAAAACGGCGATTTCCGGCATCTTCAACCGGAAAAATGTTTTTCTCAAAAATCGAACTCTGCCATGTTTTGAGCATTGCGAATACGCATCTTTCTGCAAAAAAACTGATGATGAAAATTCGAGAAAAAGTCAATAAACCGGTTTTCCGGAATATTTCCGGTATTTTCGGCCGGAAAAAATGTTTTTCGAAAATCAGGCTCCGTCACATTTTAGGTATTGTCATTTTGCATCAGTGTGCAAAATTTCATAAAAAAATATAAAGTGCAGCTCGAGAAATTCAAGAGATACTGCCTTTCCGGCGAAAATAGGTTGTTCCGGCGATTTATAAATAGTTCCGGCTTCAAAAATCAATTTTATTGAAAATTGAAACATGCTTGATGGTGGGCATTGCTAATAATAATGTTTTTGAATGGAAAAACAACCAATTATAAGGAAAAAGTCCAATGAAAACCCAGAAAAACGGCGATCTCCGGCATTTTCGGCCGGAAATTTTGGCCATGTTTTGGGCATTGTTAAAAATACGCATCTTTGTGCTAAAAATCAGAAAAAACTAATGAGCCAATCTCGAGAAAAGCTGGTAACAGACGAGCGGACGAACGAACGAACGAACGGACGGACAGACGGACGGACGGACAACGGTTAATTCATAGGACCTCCACCGGGGTACCCGGAGGTAGGTCCAAAAAAGAGGAGAAAGGGTGAAAATAGCAGAAGCAGAAAACTGATTCATTGATTGTTATTTTCAATCTAGAAACAGGAGCAATGATGGAAAATGATTTACTTCAAAGTAGTAATACTTTCATCTGCTGCTTCGAAACTCGAATAAAGAAAAACTCGAAATGCAATGAAATACTGTTTTTGAAATCTGTCAGTACTGATTTACGGTAGAGGGACTGTCTGTCATAAAAATTAAACCCCGGATAAAAGAGTGATTTGCAGACTTACCTATGTACGTGGTACGCCAATAACGGAAGATTCAACAAAAACATGACCCAAAATCCACCAAACAAGAACATGACACAAAGAAAGGCGTGAATTCCATACTCTGGCAACACCAACTAAGAATGAGAAATAATAGATCTTATCGGAGATTTTGTTTGAGTTTTCAGGTGGAAAAGAGGATGATTTGCGAAATATAATCCGAGCAAAAATTTCATATTCTCAATTCGCACAATCTAGTCCAGGTGAAAGTTAATGCTGTAACAATAATTTTGAAACTTAAAAAAAGGCCGAAAATAGTATGATCTTTTATCATTTGAAGGAAAAGATTAATAATCTTTTTTTGATTGATACCTACCGGGTTTAAAGAATTACATAAGTCTATTGGATTTTTGTAGTCTGTGCGCAAGTCATCAAATGCAATCACCTGAAAATAAAGAAAATTCAAATAAAAAATGCTGCTTTTTTCCAGTAAGACCTATAAGGATAGACATCTAAAATCGAATTATTGATTGAAACTCTTTTCTTTGCAGGCTTGCCTTGTCCACTTTAATTCAGGGAATGAGTAAAGTTATAATTTCATACTCATAATTTCATGCCATACAGGATGGCAATCTTCAGTAAAATAGCAACAGGGTGCTCGTCCATAGTTACAGGGGTTTGTGTAAAAAAGCCAGACATAGTAAATTTTGATTAAACAAATAAAAATTGAAACTTTTCAATGTTTCACTTTTTTGCACAAACTCTTCAAAATGAAAATATTTAAGATTTTTAAAGTTCTTCTTTTATTCAATGATTTTTTTACAGCACTTTGTTGACAATCTAATTTTCACATCAAAATCACGCTTTCTTCAGAAGTTTGAAGATTAGAACAAGCTTACGCCTTAGGATCACGGATTGAAACAAATAAAAGAGGCGGATTCTGGAGCTGCCCGTCGTGTAAGGCACTGAGAGGCCATAAACACCAAAAAGAAGGGCCGTATGAAATGTGGCAATCTCATTGGTGGAAATTTGATAAACAGTCTGCAAAGGAGGGTCGGGAAGCAATCAGTAGACCATAGTGGAAATGGTGCACAGTATGCCGAATACTGCGCCATATACAGACTTGATCAATCAAACTTTTCGAAACAATGGAACAATCGAACTACAGTACTCCATCAAACGATTAAAGTTCGATTATGGAATCAGATGTTTCAAAGAATTGTGAGTGTTTGATCAAGTTTGATTATTGAATTGTGGTTCGATCGATTTGATAACCCATTTTTGTTCAACAAGTTCCTGCCCATCACATGATATCAGCTTCTGTTTTCAAAGCCAAATTGGGATTTAAACCCGGAAATGACTTCCGATAACGGGTTAACCCCCGATTGATGATTTTTTGAAATTTTGACATGGAAAAAGTCAGTTTTTTTGAAACAACTTTTTCAAATTTAATGTATGGTAGCTCAAAATTCAAGTTAGAGCATCCTCTATACGATAAAGAAAGAATGAACAAAAAATTTAAATCATGAAGCTCACAATTTCTTGACAAACCTGTATACTTTATTTGGTGCACCCGGTAGTTCCCCCTAAATATCAAAAGTTTTTTAAGCAGCCCCCAGTCCTATACCTAGTATAAAATATTTGTTGATTTAATATTGTTTTTAGGAAAATCACATTTCTATTTCTTTTGTCATTCTCAAAATTTTAACGGTTTTTGGAGTGGCTTTGGAGAAAAAATAGAGGCAATTAGAGATATTTTCAACATAACATAATATTGGTTATAATACTATATGGTTAATTCAAGATAATAGACAAGGGAAAACAAACAGAATCAACAGACTGTAAAATGAAAGGTTTTTGGATAAAAAATGTAGTGATATAAAGAAAAATAATTAGAAGAAATAGTCAGCCCCCAGCCTTACCATTGAAATTCCAGCCCCCCCAAAACATATCAGGCCCTCTCAAATATTTGGCTGTATTTTAGCTGTCAATGCTAATCAAAAGTAAACCCCTGTTTTGTGAAATTTTTGATGTCATGCACTATTTTGCTCATATAATAAACCAGCTGCGCTGGAAGCTCCGGCTTAAGAGATTAAAAGATGTGAAAGATGAGCTTGTTGAGTTAGTTGTGTTAGAACGTTGCCCGCAAACTACTAATCAGAACAGATCAGAAAGCAAAGAAATAATTCTATTGCAGAGCGAGTATGAAAAATAATCTTAACAAATAAATAAACCAGCTGGAAGTTTAGCTCTTCTAAATGATTACACATGCACTTTCTTGCCTAAAGAACCATCCCCACCCCCCACCCACTCATCCTCGACTAACAAGTTCAAAATTGGAGCTAAAGGAGATAAACATTTAGAAGTGAATATTTTCAAGTTCTTATAAATTTATTTTTTTCTAAACTTGCCAATAGCGAAGCCATGATGCGCCGTTGATTTGATTGTCCGGATAAAATTTTGACCCGGCTTGAACAGCCAGAGGCTGAACGTGTAACAATCGTTTGTGGTGATATTCATAATATCCATTGGGAAATTCCCTAACTGCAATTGCGCACATCTAGTTTCTTCTCTTCAATCTTATCACACAAAACGTTCATAAAACGGAAAAGTAGTTTGAGCAAAGAAATATAAGAGTATTATATTTCTTATATTTCTTTGGTTTGAGCTTCTATTTTGATGAAACAGACACCCAGATCATGCTCAAAACTGCTTGTTTGTGTATATTCTTTATATACTCATGGTTCTTGCAGAAAGTGTTTTTGAGAAAGCCATGGATAAAAGAGCAAATAAATGGTTTTGAGGAAAAGTTTGAAGAAAAAATAAGACAATGTGTAATATTAAATACTTTACACACTTCAGTTTCATTTAAAACATAGTAAAAAAATTTTGATAATTTATTCTTGCAACCATTTTTCATGGGAATTCTTTGTAGCGAATTAATTGGCTGACAATCAAGCAAATACTTTTCATGTTAAGTACTCTTAGGTTCCAAATAAACAGGCCCCCCTGCTTGTTAATTTTTCAAAAATTTTCCAACCCCCCCGGACCTTATTAGGACCCCCCGTTTATTAATCTCGAAGAATATTTTCAGCTGTCAAAGAGAAGGTCCCTTATTTTGCTCTAAATAGCGTGATTTTAGCTTATTTTTACCTTATTTTTGGGTTTCAGAAGTACAATTTCCAACCCCCCGGCAATTAGGTCCCCCCCGTTTATTAAAATCTAGAAAATTTTTCAACCCCCCCGTTTATTCGAACCCCCCGTTTATTCGGAACCTAAGAGTATGTTTATATACATTATAAAACCAGAAATGAATAATATTTTGAAAAAAGTGATCAAGTTAAAAAATAAAGGAGATTGTTTATATAATACATACAAGGGAATACAATATTCTTAAGATGGAAAAATAAAAGATTGCCAAAAAGTGGAGTACACCATGAGCACTGATACTGTCTAATGTATTTATGTGCAAATAGACAAGAAATTCTAGCTCTCGTTCAGAAATTAGATGAATCTCATAAAAGAGTATTTTTTACATTCAAAGTAAAAAGTTTGATGTTTTTAAGAATTAAAGGTACTAACAGTAATCATCAACAATCTGTGTAGGAAAGCACTTTTTCAACTTTTTCAATTGTATGGAATGTTGTTTATAATTCTTTTGGTAGAGATTGTTGTTATATATCATTTGATAAATTCTGCATTCAATCGTACTCTCTTATGCTTACTTGTAGGGGGTGTAAGATGCAGGGGCAGTACTCTCAGAGAAAATACATAAAATGGGGGGTCATTATTAACTGATTTTGGGGTGATTTTCCCCCTAAAAAAACAAGGAAAATGAAGGTTTTGGCACTTTATCAGGAAAATTTCATAAATTGGAGGTAATTACAAAATGCTAATTGGGTGATTTTTACCAAAAAATTGCAAAATGACCCCCTAAAATTAAGCACAAGAGGGTAATTTTTTGCAGAGGTCGCCAATGTCTCTTTTTGTACATACCATATTTTCATATGATCACGTAAATGTAATCTTAGTTTCATTTTGCAAGTATAAAGTGGTATGAACTCTCTCTTCTCATGACATGACGAAACCAAAAATATTTCCTCGCATCACATTATCTTGAAGCATGCATGAAGGTTCACCTTTCAGGAAATTTCATTCTTCAACCAAATTCAATCAAATTGCTAAAATGTTGTTCCCTAACCTTTCTTCCAGTCTCTGTTATAAAACAAATTTTGTTTGGTTTTTCTATAATAGTTTTCAAAAATAAAGCTAGCTAGCTTTTTTCCATACAATGTGAAATTCATCAATGTCCAATGATGGGAGAATAATCTTTCGAAACATAGCCAAACGCAAATCTCGTGATCCATAAACAGCTAGGTAGATTTTTATCCCATGATATTCCCAATGCCCGATGATGGGAGAAGAGCCAAACGTAAATCTCGTGATTATTCAAGCCTCAACAATAAACTTCCAAATATTCACCAATTGTCTTTCCCATAAAAAATTCCAAAATTCATTTATCAAGCAAAATTGATTTAAGTTTTGTTTTTGTTGGTATAAATGCTTCTCCTCTAAAGATAAACCAAAACAAAAATATTTCCTCAGAATGAAAGTCGTCTTTTCTTTTTCTGTTGTCACTCTTCACCACATCAAACAAAAGCAGATGAAAATTCCATCACACAGCACAGTCACAGAGTCTTTGTGAGAATCATACATTGATCGATATTGTTGTGTAATTCTCTCAAATTTATTGATTAAATTGAACCAAAAATGTCCTCAAAAAGATTAGTCATTGCCTGATTATTACCACTTTTCAATTCCTTTCTTTAAAACACTGCATTGACAGCTTGCAAAGAAATGAGGCCGTTTGCCGTACGAATGGCTACCCTTCAAATCATTTCAATATTTTGCCGGCGACGACATGCGACTGAAAGTTATTTTTGTAGGAAAACTTTCACGCTCAAAACCAGGCTCGGTCTCGTATTTTCGAGAAATTTCCTTGAACCACCTCAAATTTGCCATTTCACTGGATGCATTTTCTGAACCAGGTTCAAAATTAAAGATTTTCCTAGCACAGAAACAGCTAGATATTTAATCCCGCAAAAAAATCATAAAAAAGATTTTCTTTACAGCGCGGGAAAGCTAGCTACGCCGTACACACATAACCTAAAGATTTTTTAGCGCGGAAAAAGGTAAGTCTGTCGCGCGCACCATGGAAACGCACGTCGCATACAACCCCTGGTAAAATAATAGAGATAAACGAGAAGAAAAATCAGTTCCGATCAGAAAACTAGATTTCACTCGAATTCCTTTCTTTGTATTTTTTATTTACTAAAAGGGTTGGGGTGGTTCAGCTGAACCATTTGAACCCCCTCAGATCCGCCGCTGAATTGAGCAATTTCCATAGCCTGGAGAGCATTTCAAAGTTCCACTGTTGAAAAATTGCTGAATATCGAAATAGGGAGTTTCTCTAAGTAACAAATTGACCACGCCCTTTTTTGGATTTTTTTTCCAAATTCTTAATCCTTATAGCATTAGTCAGTAAATTTTTATTGACGTTTTTCGAATCCTGATTTTGAATCCCGAATACCGAATCCCAAATACCAAAATCCAGCGAATCTACGATACAAAGAGTATATTGAATATTATTAACAACGTAGTGGTCTAAAGAAACGACTATTCTTTTTTAGAATCAACCTTACAATCTAGTTTTTATAAATATAAAAACTAGATTGCTGACATGTGGAAAGGAATGTCGGCGTGACTGATCCTTTTGTTTCGATAATAACATCAAAGCGGGAACTAATTTTCTTCTCGTTTCTTTCTTTCCTTTTTCTTTCTCATAACTTCAAGCTTTCCCTCAGACTCTCCCAAGCGTGGTTAGCTCAAATGGTTAGAGCGTGTGTCTCATATGTATGGGTTTCCCAGTTCGATCCCTCTGGGTGTCAAATTTTCCAATTCTTGATTTTGTTTTCGTGCTCATCACTTTAATTTTGAATCACATTTCATGGGAGTGAAGAGATATCGACGCGTTATGTAATGTTAATTGCTATTAGTAATTACGCGTTCAATTCGAATCTATGATCTGTTCCCTCTGATACCCTTATAACAACCGTATTTTATAAGCACTGAATACTGAAATTCAAATGACGACCACGCAAGAAAGATAAGAAAACGATTGGATCAAGTGTCAAACATTTTGACCCGGAAATCAATTATCATGCTCGCTCACTCGCTGGCTGAAAATGAGAGTGAAAGTGAAAGTGAAAGTAGTGAAACTGAAACTGTCAGTCACCAAACGCAGGCGCAAACGCCTATACCCGTTCTTCTATGTATCAGCCTTGAATAATCGCTTGTGGTAAAAAAAAGATTGAAGAAAAAAAAAACTTAAAAAAGTTCTTATTAAGTGATGCTATCATAGCTTATCTAAACCTTACACAGAGAGCGGAGGTAGTATATATATGCTAGTTACTTGTTTGATTGACCTTCATTTTAATAGAAAGAGAATTAAAATAAGAAATTTGAAGAATTGAAAAAATTGACACCCGGAGGGAGGGATCGAACTCAGAAACTCATGCTTACGATGCCCTAACCACTTAACCACGCATGGGAGAGTCTGAGGGAAAGCTCGAAGTTATGAGAAAGAAAAAGGAAAGAAAGAAACGAGAAGAAAATTTGTTCCCGCTTTGATGTTATTATCGAAACAAAAGGATCATTCACGCCGACATTCCTTCTCACGCGTCAGCAATCTAGTTTTTATAAACATAAAAACTAGATTGTAAGATTGATTCTAAAAAAGAATAGTCGTTTCTTTAGACCACTACGTTTAACTTATTTACTTAAGTATTTTCGAGCGCAAATTTAAATATATATGGTTAAATAAAAAACAAACGATAACAGTTCTGTTGATTCCTCAAACCCCCGGGAAAAGTTTTTTTGCTGACTTAGCTTTTTTACAAATCTCGGAAAAGAACTCCCATAGGAATTCCGATACCTAACCCGATTGGTTAATTTCGGAACGGCTTCAAGAAAGTCATAATGTCAGATAATTTTAAAAGTTTCTGAGGAAAATGTGTGTAATTTATCGATGTTGATGGCTTGTTGATTCTTTAAAGAAAAAAGATAACAGGTATAGCTTTTTCTAATCCTGGAATATCAAGGAACTTCAGTGCCGTGGAGATGTTACAAGATGGCAGGAGGTTTTTGTACCGAAATCTTTAAAAAAAATGGAACTTCAAAATGGAATATCTAAAAAACTACTAAAGGTTGAAAGATAAGTGACCCTTCATTTTTTTTCTGAGGATAAGGGCTTTTCATTTAACTTGGCCGCCCTACCTTAACCAATAAAGGTTTGCTTGTGAAAGTTTCATGACAACCCATGGTTGCACCCTTGAGATCTTGGGACCTGTTGTGGGTGGATTCAATACTTTCTATCTTTTTGTTTGCTTTGCATTGCAATTTGCTAATCGCGAGTGACCTGGCCTTGATATCGCTTCGCAACTTTTATACATATATACATAGTTTTAGAATTTTGTGAGGTGAAGTATTTTTTGTTTTTTCTAAAATTATGAGCTTGAATTCCGAGCGAGGCTAATAAAACCTGATTTTGATCAGATAAAAAGTTCTACTATCAGTATAGACTTAAACTCGTATATCAAGATTACGGGATTTCGAGTACGGGCCGATTTTACTTTCGTTTTGAGTGGTTTCATTTTCGATTTCAAGCCAACATCTTAGCAACGGGGTGCTCGCCCATAGTTAAAGGGGGTTGTGCAAAAAACTAAACATAGAAAATTTTCCAAATCCCCCATTTCGAATAATGCAATGAAAAATGAAACTTTTCTATATTTCACTTTTTTGCACCTATTCTACAAAATGAAAATATTTCAAGATTTTAAGTTCTTCTTTTATTCCATGATTTTTTACGGCAGTCTGTTGACAATCAAGCTCTCGCATCAAATTCCCGCTTTCTTCAGTAGAAGATGAGAAAAAACCTAAGCCTAAGGATCACGGATTGAAACAAATATATGAAGGGTGGGATTTTACAGCCGCCCGTCGTGCAAGGCACTGAAAGGCCACAGGTGCCAAAAAGAAGGGCCGTTTGAAATGCGGCAGCCTCATTGGTGGAGATTTTATAAACATCTGGAAAGGAGCGCTGAGAAGCAATCAGCAGAAGAGACCACTTTCGTTTTTGTTGCAGATTTCTATAATGTTCTAAAAACTTCTCTCAGGGATTACTTGTCAATGTACATGTGCACATGTGTTGTGTCAACTTATCAGCATTGTATTGTTGTAAAAGAAAAGATAAAAGAGGTAAGACTAGCCTAGTTTCTAATCCTGATATAGGAGTTTAAGTTTAGAATGACCATCAGTCAGCACCTTTAGCCAAATTAGGAACATTTTTCTTACTTTTACTAGTATTCCTAATTAGGAAGAAAAAAATTCCTAA
Organism: Clytia hemisphaerica; assembly: GCF_902728285.1. Lineage (NCBI taxonomy): Eukaryota > Metazoa > Cnidaria > Hydrozoa > Leptothecata > Clytiidae > Clytia > Clytia hemisphaerica. The sequence continues at coordinate 624,154 of NW_027104374.1, forward strand.
TTAGGAAGAAATATTTAAAAGTTTTAAAATATCTCTGAAACGAACTACATTCCCAAATTGCAAGTATGACCAATAGATTTGGTATACCAAATATGATAACTGTGCAAAAAATTGAAAAATTTCTTACGGGGATGGTGGAATTATTAACGCCCCAAAAAAATAATTCCAAATTAGCCGTTTTTATTATGACGAAGAAAAACAGAAAGTGTTTTATAAATAAATGTCAATTTTATACCGGGAGAAGTGAAGTTTTTTCTAGGGATTATAGCTCGGTCCCCCGAGCAAGTCAAGAGCTCAATCTTTTTTTCCCACCTAAATGGAATGGTAAGAATCTTATGATGAAGTATATACTTTTTTTTTAAAGTGCGATTTTTTCTATTTTTGGAGGAGAAAATCTAGGTATTTGCTTCATATTCCTAATCAGTTACATCAATATGCCTTCTTACCTGTCTTTAAAAATATAAATAAAAGTAATCACGAAAAAGGATGCGAAAAAAAAAGACATAAGTGTGAGAACAGAGTAATCAAACTCGTTAGAAAAAGTACCATTAGAAGTCATAAAAAATCAACCTGAATAAATGCAATCGAAATTCCAGAGAACTTCATAATTCCCCAAACAACATTACATTACTATGTCAAACTCCCATTACATAAATTTTACAATTACTTCAGAGTAGACTACGCTCGCCACCGAAGAGGTTTATTTGGAAAGGGTAATTACATTTTATTGTTCGCTTCTTTTTTAAAGATTGGCCAGGTTGGAAAAGTATGAATTTCTTTGTACATATTTTACCTACCCCAAATATTTAGGAGGCTGAGTTTTAAACGAATCGTCAAGTTGAAATGAATGATAAATGTATCAAGGTCTGTTTTATTTACCCCCTGGTGACTTAACAAAAGAGACTTAACTCGATGTTACAATCCAATTATTGAAAGTTTGTCTCTGCCTTTTTATAATGAGCGAGACATACGTTCTCTGATTACGCAATTTTCATATTGACATTTTTGAGGCATTTTGATGTAACTGCTAATTAGGAATTTTTTTCTTCCTAATTAGGAATACTAGTAAAAGTAAGAAAAATATTCCTAATTTGGCTAAAGGTACTGACTGACTATACTGCTGTTAGGGAGGTCGGGCCTTACGCATGCGGCAGTAACAAAACATAGATTTTCGAAAAAAAATATTCAAGCTTACATACCTCAAAGAAGGAAACCTCTTTTAACATAAGTATTTTTTCCAAATGTAGAGAATTTATTCAGCTTTCTTTTGTAGAAAAAATCAGCACATCATGTCTTCATTTTCCTTCAAAATTTGAAAATCAGTACTCGTGGGTGAGTTTTTTCAAACTTCTTGTTTGCTGCACGGCAAAATTTTTTATCCGGGGGTTCTAAAATCCAAAGCGCTAGCCACCCGAAACAGCTATCGACCTGAAATTATTTGCATCGTTCCCCGCAATAGTTTAGCTTTTGAGACGTACCACGTTCGTTGGTTGGAGCAACGTATATTTTTCAGGAAGTCAAATTATGTACTTAAAATGCGTTTTTTTCATTGAAAAAATCAAATTTTTTTATCGAACGTGAATTTTTTAGAAAGAACAATGTTTTTTCTTTCCAAATGTGAAAAAAGTAAGAATCAAGCTGTTTCCGTTGGCAAGCGCTAAGGGAAAGATTATGGTGTAATTACCCCCGTTTCAACTACATCTACGGAAAATAAAACTCACACCAAACCTCTCGCACGGAATTTTTCATAAAACACTTTCGCTTTTGGTGCCGTAATGAAGGTACAAAATGGCTGGCTATGCGTGCACGAAAATGCTTTAAAATTTTGAACTTCAAAATGGAATATCTTTGGAGCTTTAAAGAATTGGAAGGTAAATGACCCCTCATTTTTCTTCTGATGGTTATGGCTTTCCATTAAACTTGGTTTGGTATTCTGCAAGTAAGTTTGAAATTTCCTCTGACTACTCTACTTACTGCTGTTACTTCCGCACACTAAAACTGTCAAGCATTAATTGCAAAGTAGGGGAAACTTTTCTAAAGACTTGAAGAAAGATAAATAAGAATAAAGATACTTACGTTCCATATCACCATGAAAATTAGACCAATTGAAATGAGAAGAGCTAGGATGAAGCAAAGGACTTCAAAAGACATCTTTAGGAACTTTTGGTGCAACGCGTCCTTTTGTCAGCCACAAAACAAATCAGCTGGAAAGTGCACACGCTACAATCCGTTTCGCCGACAAAACTAGCCTGAAAATAAATTTATGCAGCTAAGTTAGATTTGAATCACGGGCTAGATAGAATTTGTTTTGACTTGAAAAGGGTGCTTGTTAGCATAGCCCCATTGTCAAAATGTCGTCGTCCAAAGTAGCTGTAGTTTTGGTCGCTGGAGGGGCTTTAACTGTTGGATTTCATTTTTTGATGCAGTCCATTTCACCTTCGAAAGATGATATGATCAGAGTAAGTATATTTTTTTACATCTTAGCCCTAAGAAGTCCGAGAATCATTTTGCAGTCTTTGCATTTTGACGAGTTTCTATCTATTATATGTATGTATGTTGAGTTGCATAACTTTCCAATAATAATTTTTATAGCTATATATATAACTGTTTTAAACCACTTTAACCCTACTATATGTATTTTCTTTTACAGAGACTCCCGCCTGACAAGGTTACACCAGAAGCTCTATCAAAGATTGAGAAGCGCAATCAACTGATATTTGATTCTTTGAAAGAAACTATGAACTCTGATGAGCCTGTTTGGAAATTACAAGCCAAAGTTCAAGAGATGCAGAAGAAAATGCCCCGAGAACGTTAGGAATTGATTAAGCTAAATTGAAATGGTGTTGTAGAGTGCAAAAAATGGTTTGAATCTTACCATTGCAATACTCCTTTTTTTATAAGAACAATGAGACTCAAAATCGCCAAAAATAAGAAGAATTTAAGTACAATGCTTGTTGATGAGCCTGAAATTACATGTTTTTTTTTTATAAGCAAGTGTACGCCCCTTGGTCAGGCTCGTGTATGCTTAAGTTCTCAAAGCATCCAAGCATAGTTTATGCTTATTATATGCTTAAGAATTATGCTCTATGATTCACCCCGAGCAAAGTTTTTTAATGAAATTTCAGAAATTTTGTAAAAAATTTGTTCAGATTTTGGGAGCAGTGGAATGTAGCTAGCCGTGGAATGTCTTATTTTTTACTTGATCTCTACCAAACCAGTTAAAAACGAAACAAAAACATAAAAATTACCACTTGAAAAATATTTTAGGCTGACATATATGCTCATGTTATGCTTAGGAATTCTGCAAATCTGAGCCTTCATATGCTTATAAGCGTTATGCTTATAAAAAAAAAAACATGTACTCAATTTCAAGCAATTTAGGGGTTAAAGTAGTAAAAACTGTGTATAACGCCTAAAATACCTTAGTTACACCCTGTAAATAAAAGAATATGATTAGAACTATTAAGAGACTCAAAGTGCCAAAAAAAATAAGAACAGGCTCAGCAAAATTTTACTGGTTCTTATAAAAAAAAGTGTACGAGCCGAAAAGGCAATTCACAACTTATATTTTTCAGATTCTAAAACTATTTTTTACTGCTGTCATTGTAACGAATATCAAAGGCTTAAAGGCATTCAAGTCTTTCTCAAAAGTGAAAGACCATGATCTAACGATAAAGATTTTTTCTTTTGGTTCAAAAGTTATGTCTCAAAACTTTTTTAAACACCGCTGATTTCAAATCTATGCTCAAAATTTTGGTCCCTATCTTAATTCACAATTCAAAATATCAGACCAGATATGAATAAAGAACAAAACATTTTCGTGTTGCCTTTTTTTATTTTGATAGATAAAATACGATAGAAATATATTGTTTTGAAATATTATTACAATAAATTTTATTGGCATCTATGTAAATAAATATCAATAGAAGTGTATGTAAATATATAACTAAGTTTGATAAAGGTAAACCTAGCATCTAAATGGTAGTTATCGATATTTATTTTAAAGGACATTTTTAAATCATAGCCAAATAAACGTCCCCCCTGCTAGTTAATTTTTCGATTTTTTCCAAATACAAAAGGAAAAAAATCCAATGAAAATCTGCAAAAACGGTAATTTCCGGCATATTTCCGTCATTTTCGGCCGGAAAAAAATTACCCTCGAAATTGGACAAATCATACTGACAGCCCTGGGTCACAGACCCACTGGGACCTCAGCCCCGCTGATAATTTGGCAAAAATTTGGCCACCGCTGGGAAAATACCCTTGGGAAACTGACTTTGATTTCATCCACATTCGAAATTCAATGTTAAAAAATTACACCCCAAAACCATCCCCATTGGATATTTTTAACCTTGAAACAATAGAATATCTATCCCAATTGGAATATTGGCTTCTTCTTAATGTATCTTGCCTATTAGATTAGGGAAGTGCTAGAACCTGTATCTTGTAAGTGTGGAAGTCATTTGATTGAAAGCAAAGCTGTATGCTGTTTCCAAAACATGCGTTGCACATGCCTAAAGAATCAGGTGGAATGTTCTTTAAAGTGTAGATGCCATAATTGTGGAAACAAAAAACCATCCGAAAAGCCAAAAGCAAAAAGAAGAAAGCGCACACCTATGTCACTGACATCAACACTTGCCGGTACTACATCTTATGAATATGGGTTCTACATAGGAGAAAGCTTTAGCAACACAAAGCTGCCATCCTTGCTTCATTTTTTTCTGGAAGCTCTTATATTTCATCTTAGTCGACAAATGAAAACAGATTTTGATGATTTGGATAGAAATTTTGCTTCAGCGATGCTATGGGGTGAATATTTCAAAATTAAAGAACAGCTGTGCACCGCCGTGGAAGTTGACTCGAGAATAATGGAATTGGATAAGAATTCCTACGAGTATCTTTTCTTCTCGTTTGAAGAAATTTGAAAATTTAAAAGCGCTTCTGTTAAGGCATAAACCTTAGTTTTAATCCATTTTTGGTCAATCAAACACTCTCACCTTTTTCAGTGTGCAGCCATTTTGTTTGTTTTTGTTTGGTCTGCATTTTATTCCACTTTTCCCACCATTCTGGTTATTCTGCATTTTTCTGTGTTTGATAAGCATTTGGTCAGTATTTTATTCATTAATTTTATGTCAATTTGATATGCATTTCCTTTTGTTATAATTTATTTCAATTTTTCTCATAATTTATTTTGGTCTGTAAATTAGACTTTTTGATCTGCCTATAAATGCCACATCATCACTCAGACCTCACTTCAACAGAGACTTCAAGGAGTGAAGACCTCCTCTGACATGATGTCAACTCAAATCAAATGAAATCAATCAATAGTCTCTTTAGTTACTCACATATACAAGCACATTCAATTTTCATTTTCACACAGTTGGTGTTAGTCTTGACACACCCTGTGTTCTGCTGCCTGCTTACAGCATTCTACCTCAGGCCAGCTGGTGAGTTTTTTGTTTCTTTTCTCTGTCTCTATTTGTGGCACCTAAGTTAAGTTAAGTTAGATTTTCTTTTACATTATATTAGTACTTCAATCATTCATTTATACATTTGCTGTTTTCTACTTCTACTTTTGTTCTCATAGACTTACATCCTTTTGTACCTAAGTTAGATTATTTTATTTTCATTCATTAGACTTAGTATTTTTCAATTTTTATTTTCAGTTTGAACACTACATTACTACACATCAATAAATTAATACACTGAACAGTGTTACAAACACGGCGTTATTGTTTATTCAATCTCATCCTGACGCTACATTCAAACAGAACCGTTCAATCAACATCACTGCTGTTTGTGGGCGCGGTCAATGAACACGAGGAAGAAAGATCGTATTGACTATCGCATCCTTGCATCAACCGGAGAAAAGGTTATCGCTCATCCGTCGTCCGACACTTCAACTCGTCCGTCGTCCGACACTTCAATTCATCCGTCGTCCGACACTTTAATTCGTCCGTTGTCCGACACTTCAATTCATCCGTCGTCCGACACTTTAATTCGTCCGTTGTCCGACACCTCAACTCATCCGTCGTCCGACACTTCAATTCATCCGTCGTCCGACACTTCAATTCGTCCGTCGTCCGACACCTCAATTCGTCCGTCATCCGACACCTCAATTTGTCCGTCGTCCGACACCTCAATTCGTCCGTCGTCCGACACCTCAATTCGTCCGTCGTCCGACACCTCAATTCGTCCGTCGTCCGACACTTCAATTCATCCGTCGTCCGACACTTCAATTCATCCGTCGTCCGACACCTCAATTCGTCCGTCGTCCGACACCTCAACTCGTCCGTCGTCCGACACTTCAATTCATCAGTCGTCCGACACTTCAATTCATCCGTCGTCCGACACTTCAATCCGTCCGTCGTCCGACACTTCAATTCGTCCGTCGTCCGACACCTCAATTCGTCCGTCGTCCGACACCTCAATTCATCTCGTCCGACACTTCAATTCGCTCAATGGCAGAGACAGAAATCAAAATCATTTTGTTCTCAGCCTCAGGTCTTGAGGATCAGATACTTGACATCATCCAAGACTATGCACCAGATGACATCAAAGAGTCGCCAGAACTCATCAAATCGTGTGCTACCAAAATTGAGACACTTCGTAACCAGTTCAGAGAGAAACATAGAGAACTTCGTTTTCATCTTCAAGATCAAGATGGTGTTTATGAGCAAAGTTATAGTAAACAATTGACATTAATTACATCAAAAGTCAGTGAATATGTGAAATGTCTCACAAAATATAACATCGCCATTTCTGCTACATCTCAAGCCACACAAGAGCACAAGTCAGAGTTTGCCATAGACGATCTCACTCAGTCAATGAAGCACTTGAAGACCACCATCACGTTCATTGCTGGAAAGTGCACCAATGAAGACCTCAAGCAACGTAAGAAAGATCTATCGTCCGTCAGCACAGAATTCAACAGTTTATCTCTAAAGATGAAGGAACTCCTCGATCTCAACATCAAACCAGACAAGTTTGCCAGCCTGAAGAAGGATTACGACATGTTGTTAGAGCTTCGATTGTCATACCAGAGCAGTCTTCAAGAGGAAATCAAAACCAGAGAACTTGATAAACTTGATAACTTTAAAAAGAGTCAGCTCAATATCAAATTGCCTACGTTCACAGGCTATGACTCGCACATTGACATTTACACCTTCAACTCGGAGTTCAATAAACTGTTCTCAGACATTCCAAAATCGTACCAGTCTGACTTACTGAAAAACAATCATCTCGGAAAACATGCCCTGGAGCTTGTCAAGAACGTGACCGACATCCAAGATATCTGGACAAGACTCAAAGATGCGTTTGGTGACAGACGTCTGCTCCTTTCCAACAAGCTGTCCAAACTCAATTCCATTGACTTGAAGCACAAGGACTCCATCAAAATCACTGAATCGTTAAGCAAGGTCATCAACGTCATGCGGGACTTAATGCATCTAGCATCCGACCACAACATCGAGAACGAGTTATACTATGGTGACGCCCTAACCCACCTGTCGAACAAACTTGGTCAAAGTCGAATGATGAGATGGCTGACATTGACCTGCGAAAGTCCAAGAGAGGGAAAATACAAATGGAAACAGATGATTGAATTTCTGGAGAAAGAAATCAAGGTACAGCAACAAGTCACTGTCATCCAGTCGAATACCAAGACATCCAACTCAACCAATGACAAGGAGAAAGACAAGAGGAAGTCTGGTTCGTCAACTTACTATGGCTCGTCAGATGGAAAACCCCAACACCAACAACACCAAGAGCCAATATGCTTCATCTGTGGCGCAACCAATCATATCAAATCCAATGGTCCGAGAGGTACAAAGTTAATTCAGTATTTCTCATGCAAGAAGTTTGTCGACATGACAACCAGCCAACGTTTCAAGTTCCTCCAAGACAATGGACTCTGTTATCAATGCCTTTATCCCGGAGCACAAATGGATAGAGGCAAACACGCCGAAGGAAAATGTCAACGAGACTTTATCTGCAAGAATCCGGCTCACAACTCCGAAATCACGAAGAAACATGTACTGGTATGTGACGATCACAAGTTTGACCAGACCAACAAAGACGTGCTCGAACACTATAAGAGCCGATGCATCAGAAGACTCCCAGTCCCTACGTATTCCAAGGATATAAAGATCTTCCACACTTCATTCAAATCAAGCCATTCAACTCCAACAGACGACTCCAACAGTGCTATCTTCATGCTGCAGTCCATCCAAATCAACAAACGAACGTACACCATCTTTTACGACTCTGGCTGCAGCGATTTTATCAGTCGCTTCGAGGCAGTCAGGCATCTTGGATCCAACGCAATCAAGCAATTCTCTGGGGACATCTCAATGGGTGGTGTTGGTGGATCAGTCAATATCACATCTCACGGAGTATACACCATCTCCATTCCTCTCAGCCACGGAGTTAATGCCATGATGACTGGACCTTGCATGGATCGCATAACCGAGACTTTTCCAAGCTACCCACTCCAAGGAAGGGTCTACGAGGACATCAAGACTCAATACTTGAAAGAAGGTAATAAACTTCAATTTCTTCCTTCCGTTCCTAAATCCATTGGAGGAGACGTCGATTTTATGGTGGGCATCAGATATCAGCGATACTTCCCAGAACCCATCTTCCAACTTCCATCTGGACTGACGATATACCGATCTCAATTCATCAACGCAGACGGTTCCACTGGTGTCATCGGAGGACCTCATGAGGTCTTCAACAATGTTGGCTCAAGTCACCTCTCCACACACTTCATCTCCAATCAATTGGCTCTCTTTCGAAATGGCTATCAAGTCAACCCAGATGTGCGCATGCTCGGATATTCTGCAACCATCGGTGACGTCACTAGCAACAACACACTTGACGAAGACGATGATGTTGATGTTCAGAAGCTCATCACATTCAATGAAGCGGAACGTGCTGGCAGCGAATGGTCATTTCGCTGTGTTAATTGTAGAGGATGTGAGACGTGTCGCAACCAACCAAACGAAATCATGAGCATCAAGGAGGAAACAGAGCAGCAGATCATAAATGATTCCGTCACAGTCGATGTACAAAATCACCAATCAATTGCCACCCTCCCACTGATGGCTGACCCAACACACCGTTTGCAACCAAATCGACATATCGCACTGAAGGTCTACAACCAACAAGTTCATCGCCTCGCAAAGAACACCAAAGATAGAGAAGACATCCTCCATTCGGAACAAAAACTTCAGAAGCTTGGATATGTAGATTACGTCAAAAATCTATCAACAGAATCTCAACAAATCCTCAAAGAATCACCTTACCAGAATTTCATACCATGGCGTGCCGTTTGGAAGGAGAGTTCGGTGTCAACGCCATGCAGAGTGGTATTCGACGCCTCAATGCCCACCGACACAGGATTCTCTCTGAATGACATCTTGGCAAAAGGACGCAACAGTATGAATCGATTGGTTGATATATTTGTGCGGTGGAGGTGCCACTCTGTGGTATTCCACACTGATGTACAAAAAATGTATAACTCCATCAAATTGGACCAATGTCACTGGGGACTCCAACGATATCTCTGGCAAGACTCACTGGACCCTTCACAGCCCCCAGAAGAGAAGGTCATAAAAACACTCATTTATGGAATCAAGTCAAGCGGCAACCAAGCGGAGAGAGGATTGCGAGAGACAGCCCGAATCCTCAAGGACCGATATCCTACCGTCCACAAGATTGTTTCCGAAGATGTGTACGTGGACGATTGTTTGTCAGGTTCATCAGGCATGACAGAAGTCCAATCAATAGCAGACGATCTAGAAGTTGCTGTCAATCACGGTGGCTTCGGCCTCAAAGGCTTCACATTTTCATCAAGACCTCCTCAAGAGTCTCTATCTGCTGATGGTCAATCGGTTGGAGTGGCTGGACTCAAGTGGTTTCCACTCAAAGATCAAATCTCTCTCGATGTGCAAGAACTCAACTTCGCCAAAAAATCACGAGGTCGCAAACCAACACTTGTATCTACGGTACCTGAGAACCTAACTCGACGACAATGCGTGGCCAAGGTAGCTGAACTCTACGACATCACTGGTTTAATCACACCGATTGTTGCCACCATGAAACTAGATCTTCACGACCTTGTCACTCGGAAATTGGATTGGGATGATGCTCTTCCCGATAACATCCGGACCATTTGGCTTGACCATTTCGATATGATGAATGAAATCAAACAAATCAAGTATCAAAGAGCCGTTGTACCAGAAGATGCTGCAAGTTTGGACATTCAGACGCTTGACTTTGGGGATGCAAGCAAAAGCCTCATTTGTGTCGCTATATATGTTCGATTCAAGAAGAAGGATGGATCATTCTCCTGTCAATTCATCTTTGGTAGATCCAAACTCATTTCAGATGAATACACTCAACCACGTGCAGAGCTATATGCAGCGATGATCAATGCACACTCTGGTCATACAATCAAACAAGCCCTGAAGGATAAACACAAGTCGAGCATCAAATTTACAGATTCTCAGATCAGTCTCTATTGGATTTGTAACCTTCACCTGAATTTAAAGCAATGGACAAGAAACAGAGTATCTGAAGTCCACAGATTTACAGACACATCCCAATGGAAATATGTCAGATCAGAGGACATGATTGCAGACTTGGGCACTAGAAGATGCACAGCCATCCAAGATGTCGACCAACATTCAAAGTGGATCAACGGATATGAATGGATGAGAAGCAACCCTTCGGACTTCCCAGCCAAGACTACTACTGACATCTCACTGACAGCGCAAGAGAAACAACATCTTAAGAAAGAGTCAAGAGAAGAAGTACACAAGGAAGGTATCGAATGCTACATATCCTCAACCAAGTCAATGATTCCAGAAGCCGTTTCAAATCACTACAAATACTCAAATTATTTGATCGACCCCAATTGGAGAAATTTCAACCATGTAATCAGAGTGATGGCTTACGTACTTAAATTCATCAATAGCTTCAAAAAATTTCACAAACCAAATCCCTCAGCTTCTACCAAGGAAAGACACCTACTCCTAAATGATGCGGATATTGAACGAGCCAAATCCTACTACTTCAAAAAGGCAACCTCTGAAGTCAAACAATTCACCAACAAAACGAAGTACAACAAAATATCTGAAGAAAAGGATGGAATCCTTTTTTATACTGGAAGAATCCTCCCAACCGATCAGATCACCGCTATTGGAAAAGCTACCGCCATCATGAAGGACCTAACTGCGTTAACCTTCTGTGTGCCAATTATCGACAAAAATTCACCTTTGGCATATTCAATTGTACAAGAAGTTCACTGGAATCATCCTACAGCAATCCATTCTGGCATCGAAACCACTTGGCGCTATGTGCTTCAAACCTGCTACATACTTGAAGGAAGATCACTCGTAAAACAAGTTCGCTCCTCTTGTCCTCGATGTCGTTATCTATTAAAAAGGAAATTCCAAGTCATAATGGGACCACTCTCAGAAGACAACCTAAAGATTGCCCCTGCCTTCTTTGTCGCCCAGACTGATCTTGCTGGACCATTTCAGTCCTATTCAGAACATCACAAGCGCACCACTGTGAAGATCTGGCTACTCGTTTTCTGCTGCGCTACAACCACAGCTGTCAAAATCAAAGTCATGGACAGCTACAACACAACGTCATTTCTGCAAGCATTTACACGACTAGCCTGTGAGGTTGGTTACCCGAAAAAGCTTCTCGTTGATGAAGGAAGTCAGCTCGTAAAGGGTTGTGAAACAATGCAACTTAACTTCGTCGACCTACAACAACACCTTCATTCAAAAATGAATATCGATTTTGAGACATGTCCTGTTGGTGGACATAATGTCAACGGACGTGTAGAAAGAAAGATTCAGGAGATCAAGAAGTCGATCGATAAAACTGCCGGAAATCAACGTTTGTCCATTCTTCATTGGGAGACACTGGCATCAACAATCTCGAACTCAATCAACAATCTGCCATTGGCCGTTGGCAACTTCAAGGAGTTCGAGATGTCAGATCTGATCACCCCGAACCGCCTACTCCTCGGCCGCAACAACGACCGCTCACCGTCAGAGCCCTTAACAGTCACAAATGACACCGACAAGATTCTACGAACCAACAAAAAGATCTTTGACTCGTGGTTTGAATGTTGGCTCACTTCACACGTACCAGCATTAATGGATCAGCCAAAGTGGTTCAAAAACGACAATGACATCAAGCCAGGAGACATCGTTCTTTTCACCAAGCAGGAGTCGAGCCTATCCGCAAACTATCAATTTGGAATCGTTAAGAGCATCAATAAAGGACGTGACGGAAAGATTCGGGATGTTATTGTGCAGTATCAAAATTCAACCGAGAAAGTCAAACGTGAGACCCATCGATCAGTTCGCTCGTTGGTTTTGATACGTGGTGTGGATGAAATAGATTTGATGAAACAATTGGATAACTCAAAAAATTAAAATTTTCTAATATATCAAAAAAAAAAAAAAAAAAAAAATCTTATTTTTCATTCTGTTGGGGGAGTGTTAAGGCATAAACCTTAGTTTTAATCCATTTTTGGTCAATCAAACACTCTCACCTTTTTCAGTGTGCAGCCATTTTGTTTGTTTTTGTTTGGTCTGCATTTTATTTCACTTTTCCCACCATTTTGGTTATTCTGCATTTTTCTGTGTTTGATAAGCATTTGGTCAGTATTTTATTCATTAATTTTATGTCAATTTGATATGCATTTCCTTTTGTTATAATTTATTTCAATTTTTCTCATAATTTATTTTGGTCTGTAAATTAGACTTTTTGATCTGCCTATAAATGCCACATCATCACTCAGACCTCACTTCAACAGAGACTTCAAGGAGTGAAGACCTCCTCTGACATGATGTCAACTCAAATCAAATGAAATCAATCAATAGTCTCTTTAGTTACTCACATATACAAGCACATTCAATTTTCATTTTCACACAGTTGGTGTTAGTCTTGACACACCCTGTGTTCTGCTGCCTGCTTACAGCATTCTACCTCAGGCCAGCTGGTGAGTTTTTTGTTTCTTTTCTCTGTCTCTATTTGTGGCACCTAAGTTAAGTTAAGTTAGATTTTCTTTTACATTATATTAGTACTTCAATCATTCATTTATACATTTGCTGTTTTCTACTTCTACTTTTGTTCTCATAGACTTACATCCTTTTGTACCTAAGTTAGATTATTTTATTTTCATTCATTAGACTTAGTATTTTTCAATTTTTATTTTCAGTTTGAACACTACATTACTACACATCAATAAATTAATACACTGAACAGTGTTACAAACACGGCGTTATTGTTTATTCAATCTCATCCTGACGCTACAGCTTCAGCCTGAAGAGGGAGATATACCGCTATAAAAGCTACCTTAAGTGGGTAAATTTTTGTGTGTACTTTTTTCTCACGAATCACCCCTTTTTGAATTAATTTCTTTCGTTTTCCTAGGGTAATATGGGAATATGGGGAGAAAGGGAATACGGGAATATGGGGAATTAGAAAAATATATAAAAAAGATTATCTCCTTAATCTAATAGGAGGCAAGATACATGGAGAACTAGCCGGAATATCAATAGGAATTTTATCCCCACTGAGGAAAATATTCCACCGGGGCTGTGAGACAGGGGGTGTATACTGCAAGTGATGCTTATTGTATAAAGGGATAAAAAATTCGTAGAGCTAGAAAAATAATGACACTTATCTTTACCATTTTATCATTGAAATTGACACTTTTTAATAAAAATTTTGATGGTATTATAAAATACAATGGTTCTAAGGTCAATTTAATCAAGAATTTGTTCATACTCAATACAGTATGATGCACGAAATATAAATGGATATGAATTGACGGTGGAAATGGCTTTTCATGCTCTCAGCGCACGTGTTTAAGGGAAATGAGCATATGACAGGTATTATATGTATTATACGTAGGCAAATTTCTAAGCTGTATTTTTTGATTGAATGAATATTTAAAAAATATTTTTTCGCATTTATGACGTTCTAAGATTGAAGAGTTTCTGATACAAAAAAGAAGGTCATAGCATTATTCTACAAGAAGTTGATTTTCATTTTTCATCTTCGTTTTTCCATTTTTAAAATTTTTCCGGATTATCTTTTTAACGAGCACAAAACCGCTAATTAATTTGAACTCTATCAAAAGTTATTGATGTTTGAAAAAACACTGCCAGCTAATTTGAAATAGACTTTAAATCAGAACACTTCAGAGCAAGACTACATGATGGAGAAAAATCCTAAATCAGTCGTTTCTCACAATACGGAATAACATCCAGCGATGAAAAAAGCCAAGTTAACTGACCAACCAGTAAAAATTGCTCAATACAATGAAATCGGCAATCCCTTCGACTATACTTGAAGCTTGGTGACCATTCAACAGTAGAGCTTTCTTCAGCCCCATTATCGTTTAACAGAGTCAAAGATTTAATTCAGGAGTCAACCTCCATTACCAAACAATCAACAAAGCAATCGACCAAACAGTTAGAGATTTTGTCAATGTGGAGAGATATTCTGATTTTAGCTGATTCAGTAATCGAGGAAATTCCAACCAGATACAGTTTAAAAAGAAAACGCGAGGCACTTATCCACAACGCATCTTGCACGGTTCCAATAAGATTTGCAATTTGGAGCCAACATAAACGCAATACCATGTATGATGTGCCGTTTTTTCAAAATTATTTCATTGCAGTTAAAACGGAATGGCCATTTTTGCCTGTTAAAAATCCAAAATTTTCACTTGCTAAAAGTCGTAGGGAAAAATTTGTAAAATCGCTCGCTTTTTTTAGTCAAAGCACTTGTTATACATTTTTGGAAGGCTAAGGGGTAGGGGAATCAAAATAACTTTTCGGACAAATATGACGGTCTCAGGCAAAAATTATAGGGTCAAAAATTAATGAAAATTTTAGCTTCAGAAAATAGAGACCTGTTGTATATTTTTTGAAAGCTCTCGAAAAATTAAGGCTAAAGAATGCAGCCAAGACTGTTGCAAAGAAAACTATGGTTGATGCAATCAACGAAGCCCGTAAAGACGCTCCTGTGGATGAAACTGTTGATATTGGCGTGTCGATCGACGCATCCTGGCAGCGCCGTGGATATTCTTCATTAAATGGTGTAACAACTGTGGAAAAGTTATTGATACGCATCCCCAAACCAAACACTGTCAACAATGTGCTCTCAAGGAAAAGCTCAAAAAGACTGATTCTAAGGCTTACGAAGCCTGGAAAAGTACCCACATTTGCATAATAAATAATGTTGGATCTTCCGGAGCCGTGGAATGTGAGGGTGCTAAGACTATGTTTGAAAGATCTGTTAAAGAATACAAACTTGGATACACAGAATTTTATGGAGATGGGGACTCGAAAAGCCACCCTACAGTTGAGAACACGTATCCTGGATTAAAAGTTAAAAAACGAGAATGTATAGGCCACGTTCAAAAACGCATTGGATATCGTCTTCGAGAATTGAAGAAACGCGTGAAAGGTCTGGGTGGTAGAGGAATATTGACAAAACGTGTTATTGATAAGCTTCAAAATTATTTTGGAATTGCTATTCGTTCTAACGTTGGTCACCTTGATGGTATGAAAAGGTCGGTTTTGGCAAGCCATTTCCATTTGCATCGTCTGAAAAGCTTCATACCACAGCGCCTACTGTCTAAAGGGTCCAGACAGCTGGTGTAATGCACAAAGAGACAAGGCTAATGGAACTCAGTTCTAAAACCAGGACATGGTTTGCCATTTGAAAATTTTAAGGAAATAAACATTCAACCAGGCCAAAATACCATAAATGGATGTAAGCGTATAAATAAAGTTCGTATTTCACGTGGTAACTATCAGGCAAAGGAGTCGACTAAGAAGCTCTGAAAGATAAAACGTGGAATTAAAAAGTCAAAACAAGACAAAATTGACCAAACAGAAGAGTCAACTTACGAATCAGGAAAATTTTGAGTGGAAACAGGTTCTTGTTAGGAATCGTACTGATTTAATGTAAAATATTCTATTATTTCTACAGTGCCGTAGGAAGCATTTTCATATTGGGGGGGGGGGGCTGAAGTTTAGTGACACCGCGAGGGCCAACCGGTTTGGCCCGAGGGGGAAAATTTTGAAAATTGAGCTCTAGATTGCTTAAAAATACACTCAAAACAGGCACATAAAAGACAATTATGACAAATTAAAAAAGAAAAACTTTGCATTTTGCAAAATAACCATTTTTGAACAAATTATTGGGAGGGGGGGAGGGGCATAGCCCCCCCTTGCCCCCCAGTTGCTACGGCACTGTTTTAAACTTTAAACATTGATTTTCTCCATTTTCTGTTTTTACGCTTTTTAAGGAACGGTTTTGGTCATAACTTCCTCAATTTTAGTCCAATCTACTTGAAATTTTCACAGAATACTCACAAGCTGAACTAAAAAGATCTGGGGGAATAATTTACTTTTTCTTAAAGTCCATAGCTACCAAACCTGATTTAAAGCATTTTTAAAATGGCGGCGTGCTCCATAGCTAGCACTTTTTGCCAAAAATTTTAATTTAAGGCACAGATTACCCTTTTATCTACTTAAAGGCCAAGTTTCATGAGGATAAGACTCTTATTAGGTCTTGTATGATCTAAACCAGCAAGCATATAATTTTTACTAAATGGTTGCTAGGCAGTTGCTATGGTAATTAAGTGGCCATGTTCTAAGGTCAAAAAATTTGTTTTTCCATATAGAGTTGATATTGGAGCTAATTTATTAGCTTAGGTTAATTATTGATCCCGCATCTCCCGCACTAGGCCTTTCAGGGGTCGCTTATCCCGCTTCTACAGGATATCTATGCCGTCGGCTCTTTGCTGCCATTTTATCAATTTCATTATCGGCTGCCGGCAATTTATCTTCAGCTAGTCCCGCCTACTAGATCTCTTTAAATTGATCTCACTCTTATTTCCTACCTTTTCTACTGCCTGATCAGATTGAGAATGGATTAATTGACACTCAAAATGAGAAAACAAGAAAGTAAAGATTGATGCACCCTTGATTGATGATGAACAAGAACGTAAATCCCACTCCAATGAGTCAGTTTTTCTCGAGACCAATGGAACACTGTTCAGAGAGAGTAACTATCAATGTACGCTCAAAGTCATGGTCTCAACCCAACCTTTTTCTCCGAAAACACCCTCAGGGCCGTGCTGTACAACGTGCACCACCTCCTTTAACTGCAACCAGCTAAAATGACTTACCTAATTCATCAGTTTTACCAGAACATACTCAACAAGATGATGGTCCACCAAATACCATGTCTACAAGCACCTTGCCAGCTGATACTGCAACAGCCAACAGGCACAGGAGGTTATTAACCAAATATTGCAGCTACCGCAATTATGAGGGGAAACAACTCCTCGAACTTAACTCAACAACAAGAACTATTGAACTTAATTGAAAATAGACTTGTATCAACCACGTCTCGGTTTCCTACCAACAACATTCGTTCTTCCCCCGCACTTCCAACTTCAAACAATTTCGCACAACCCACACAACTCAACCCGCCATCTTTATCTCGGCCAGTCAAAACAACGTATCGGTACCAGCAAATATTTCACCATTTCAACAACAACAAGACGTTCAAGATGGCCGCACACAGGATCTTTCAAATCTACAACTTCCACCAGTCCCAGCGAACGTTATCAATAGAATCAGACGCAGTGAGTTCGTTAACTTTGATTCTCTACTCCCTCAGAACGTTGGGCGATCCACTAACACCCATATTTCTTTAAACATCGACGGGGATAGTATTTCCTTGGCAAGTAATAACGCCTCATCCATCCTCTACCACTAAAGATAATTCAAAATACAAAGCCAAAGTCACCGATTTCCTTACCTGGTCTCTTGCATGGACATTTTTTTTCCAAATCATGGTCCAGTTTAACTCCCACTTGACAGAACAACTTTTACAATACCAAATTTACATTACGAACATGGCTAACCAGTAAATTTTTTCTGCTTGGTACAATTATGACAAAGCCTTCAGACAATCTCTAGCTAACAACCCACATAAGGTTAACTGGAGCTCCTCAGACGGCTATATTTTCAATCTTTATGTTAGGGATAGAAATTTAAAATCTAAATGTTTTACCTGCGGTTCTAGTAACCACCTTTCCCCCTCTTGCCCTTTCGCGACAGGTAAGGGTCCTGGTTCTAGCAGTGGTAAGTTGCAACCGTTTGGCAGTGCTCAGCAAAGTTTTCCTAGGCCACAGGCCCCTGGGCTACCACCCACCCCACCAGGCTCTTTCGGATCAAATTCCCCCAGCGTCTCTGCCAATTTTCAGTGATAAGATAATTTTTTACTCAAGCTAAATGGGCCCCCCTACCTACCACAAAACAATCGAGCGATTTTAAAAAATGCCCTGAAATGCCCTCAACTATTTGGTGTTTTTACTGAATCGAAAGAGACACTCAAGAATTTACAAATCACAACATTTGACATCTTGTCTGCAGCAAGCAATAGAAAGTACACCAAGGAGAAAATATCCTGAAGAAGATTACCTTTGTGATGTTTGACAGCATTGCTCACAACTTAGGTGTCATAGAATCAATATGCAAAGAGTTGGATATAGAAGATGTTCCTAAAACTTTACTATGCAACGTCCACCCACTGATGATGTTCGATCGAAAGGTCAGAGAGTTGGCCCATGAAATCCATGATCACCTTGGTGATTTTTGATTCAAGTTTAATTCAATTTTTAATTTTTAGTTTTAGATCTAATATTCTTTATTTATATATTTTTAATTTCTAATTTTAATTTTAACTTTTGAAAATTGTGAAAACAGTGAAAAGGAAAATTCAAATCTGGTGGATTATGTTTATGTCAACTGAAAACAATTTATTTATAGATATGGAAGCTATCAAGGAGTAAAGTTGTCAAATTTAACAGTTTATCGGGCATCAACCAACGAGTCTTTTAAAGAAATCATTATGAAGCTAGCGATTAAACTGCGAGTTCGATTTTCAAACATGATGGCTTCACCAATCTTCGAAAACCTTGCAGCTATCCTTGACATTTCATTATAGCCTGAGGATGATAAAGTGCTGCTAGAGCATGGTGACGAAACTATGAATATTTCTGTCAACTATTTTCGCCCTCTTGTTATCGAGAAAAAAAAGTGCAATTTCTCTCAGATTTCGTCAGCAAGGGATAGACTGAAGCTTTTCCTTTCACCGAAGTTGAAGGGATGTGATCCCCCGAAGCTTTGGTAAGAAGCTTTTTTGAATAAATGACTTCGAGATGAACGTAAAAACGTCCTAGATATTAATTGAAATTCTTCTGATTGACTCTTTTACGAATGCCAAGGTCGAAAGAGTATTCAGCAGACTGGATAGACTGAAAACAGATTCCAGAAATCGTTTTGGGCAAGCTCGATTAGAAACACAAACTCGTGAGAGCCTTTCAATCGACAAATTCGAGCCTGACATCTATATTAATTCATAGTTTTAGGAGAAAGTTCGTAGAAAGAACGGGAAAAACCTAGGGGTCATCCCTCAAAACATCGCTCTCTCCTTTAGAAGATGAAGAAATATAGAAGAGCCAAAGAAGACAAAAAGAAGCAGAAGCTAAGAGGTCAGTCAATCTAGATATTCAAGCTTTTGAAATAAATTTCAAGATTTTCAAGAGAAACTGTATTTCTTTAAACCCCCATACAAATAAACCAAGAAGAAAAACTTTAAGCTATATAAGCTATATCATAATAACTTTCTTTTTAACAGCCAAGAGTTCTCACGCATCAGAAGACGAAGATGAAGAAGAAGACGAAGAAAACGAAGAAGACAATATGGACATGTTACGAGGTTCGTCAATCTTGATATTAAAGACTTTGAAAATAAGAGTTTCAAAAAAAACTGTATCTCTTTGAATTAATTTTCGTGTTAAACCCACACACAAATTTACCAAGAATACAAACTGTAAGCTGTATAATATATATCATAAATTTCTTTTTGACAGCCAAGAGTCAAGCAGAAGAGGAAGATGAAGAAGATAAAGAAGAAAAAGAAGAAAACGAAGAAGACAACATGGACATGTTACGAGGGTCGTCAATCTAGATATATCAAGACTTTGAAAATAAGAGTTAAAAAAACTGTATTTCTTGGAACTAATTTTCGTGTTAAACCCACACAAATTTACCAAGAATAAAAACTGTAAGCTGTATAATATATATCATAAATTTCTTTTCGACAGCCAAGAGTCAAGCAGAAGAGGAAGATGAAGAAGAAAAAGAAGAAAACGAAGAAGACAACATGGACACGTTACGAGGTTCGTCAATCTTGATATTCAAGACTTTGAAATTAAATTAAATTTTAAGAGTTTCAAAAGAAGCTGTATCTCTTGGAACTAATTTTCGCTTTAAAGCCCCACACAAATTTACCTAGAAGAAAAACTTTTTAAGCTATATAAGCTATATTACTATCATAACTTTCTTTTTGACAGCCAAGAGTTCTCACGCATCAGAAGACGAAGACTAAGACGAAGAAGACAATAGAGAAAAGTTACGAGGTTAGTCAATCGTGATTTTCAAGACTTTGAATATCGCTTCAAACCCACATACAAATAAACCTAGAAGAAAAACTTTAAGCTATACACGCTTTTTTTATAAGAATAGTGTACTTTGGATGAGGGTCAAGTATTCTTAAAAAAGTGCCAAAATTGAGGGTGAAATATTCTTAACGTATTCTTACTTTTTTAGACTTGACTTTTTAACAAACATGAGAAATGATTAATTTGAGCAGGGATATGTTATAGCGTAGCTGGATGAAGGACGAGAATTCCTAAGCGGATTGCTTCTTTGTCTTTTCTATTGTAAACTGTTGATAATAGAAATCCATCTCTGTCCCCTTGAGTGTTCTGTTTTTATAAGAAAAATGAAGCAGACAAAGTATTCATGCAGTACGTTTGCATATATTTTGCTATGATGTTCCCGCTTTTCATCAAAATAATATTTGCAAAAGATACCCCAAAAGCTCCTTTGTAAATGAAATCTAATTTTATCAGCCTGTGTCATGAATTTGAGAAGCTTTCATGATTTCTCTTTAAAAATTTCGGATGTAAATATTTTGACAAATATTGTTTCAATTGACTTGAAATTTTTTCCATAATCAGACATACCGACTTGCTATCTGAAAATATCAGTTAGAAAGTGAGGCACCCCGCGGTGTAGCGCGGTATTTCAAATGAAAAAGAGCTATTTATAATCTTACAGAAGAAATTACTTATAACTTTACTAATGAAAACAATGTTTTTCATTCTTTTAAATTGTCATTCACCAATATTTTACAGACCCTCTTGATAATTAAAAGTTTTTAATCGTGAACAATAAATGCAGCAGCAGAATCATTGGCCAAAAAGAAATCCAAATTTCACGAATTTGTAATTAAAAAAGTTTAATTTCATATCAAATTTTAATATCAGGGACAGAGATAGAACAAGGCTTTTTCAAATGTGCGTTATCCAGCTACGCTATAACATATCCCTGATTTTAGAGTTTTGGACTTTTGAGTGAACATTTGGGTTAAAATTACATTTCTTCCTCAAAGGTTCAATTTATCTCCAACAAAGGAAGTAGTTTATTCTGTTAACCAAATACAAAACGACTGTATTCTTATCAAATTCTGTGAAATTCACCCTAGAGGGTATTCTTACGATTTGGCCAATTTTCACCCTGATATTCTTATAGAAGATATTCTTATAAAAAAAGCGTGTATAAGCTAATACCATCATAATTTTCTTTTCGACAGCCAAGAGTACAAGCTTAACATCTTCTCTCTCATCAGAAGAAGAGCCGAAGAAGACCAAAACAAAGCAGAGAGTTCTGATTTTGGTAGCAAAGCTTAATAACACGCAGCAAGTTTTTTGCTGAGGAAGTCTTGATATTCATCATGGTTCTCAGCGGCGGAAACAATGAAAGGGAATGATACGTCAGTGCCAAAGTATGTATTACAAACTATCGTAGAATTCAGATACGTGTTTTTCTCTGGTCAAAAAACTTGGAAGATCTTGTAAGTTGTAACCTATGGAATCTAGAGAAAAGAAAAAAAGGGCCGATCGATTCTGCAGACAGCTACCGGCCAATGATAGGGGATAAAGGTCTGGTGGAGTTGGAGGGCGAACGACTAGAACTATTAAAACGTATATGTATCCACAGCATTTTGTAATAATCGTTCGCTATTTCGCTCTGTGTAGTTTAGATCAAATTTGCTTTTGAAATTTTACATTTTGCGAAAGTCTTACTACTTTATTGCTCAGTTACAGAAGAATTGGGGTTATATTTTTAACTTTATTGCTTACTTTACTTTATCATTCGAGTTATGTGTAACTCTAGTTAATTGTTGAAGCGCTGTTTATGTTTCGCAGCTATGCGCACCATCTTTGATTTCACCCCCACCGCGCGCCATTCCTGCTACTATTGCATTGTGGCGTTCTGACGCCCTCTCCCTCCAGATATTCTTCCATTTTGTTTTGGCTGCTTCCTTCGATTTCACAGCTATCAGAGTCAGTAACTTCTAAGAAAACTTTATATCTTTCGTTATCTCCTGCATCATTCGGTGGATTTCGATAAACTATGGTTATCTTACAATCTCTATTGAACACTGCTTATGTATTGCTGTTTATCTCGTTCGATTTCTCCGTCTGTGTTAAAAGAAAACTCAACAGTGGTCAACCTCCCCTCACAGCCTCCGGAAATGATCCACCAGCTCAACACCAACGGTATGATCCCGCACTTGTTGCATCTTTGCCTCCACAGCAGCGCTCCTTAATGCAATGGTCCTCTCTCCCATTGGAATCGCTACGGTTACACGCCAATGCAGATAATGTCCCCACGTCTGGCACAGCTACCCAGATCGCTGCCGCCCTTTACCACCACCATCAGTCGGTTTTAACACCAGCGGCTTCAAGCGTTTTAACACCTGCTGTCGACGATACCAGACCTCCAAACAGCCCTGTACTACCAAGAACGTCTTCGTCAGTTGCAGCCAGTGATGTCCATGCTGTCATTACTCAAACTCCTGCTTGTAACGCACCAAATCCCCTCCTGACAACAACCTCTTCCGAATGGTCGACTGCTCCTGTCTCGTCCACGTTACCCCGTAGTGAAATCATCTCTCTCCTCACCAGCATGTTTGGTCAGCAATTTCCACCTGTTCAACAAAGTGCAGATAACCCATCCGATTTTGTCGTCTCTGCAGCTGTTTCGTCACCTTTTCTGCTACAACAACCGAATCATCAAGCAGATGTCACGAATCGCCTACCCGCTATTCCTTCCACCGTCCTCGAGAAAACCAGTGGGTTATTACATAACCCCTATTGAAGTTCTTCGTTTCGACCGCGTATTTACGTTTCCGTGTATTTGCCCGCCGGGGCCGGACCGCATATTTACGTCATTCCGTGTATCTACCCGCCAGGGCCGTGTATTCATTTGCCCGTCGGGGCCGTACCACGCATTTACGATTCCGTGTACTCGACGCTCCTCGTATTTGCCCGCCGGGGCCGTTCCGGTATTGCCCGTCGGGGCCGTATCACTCCTTAAGTTGCCTTTAACCTCAAGCATGATCAACATCCCCTTATTCATCCCAAATCCCGCCTAATCGACACCTCATTTTTGACCGTTATGTTTCCGAAATACATATTTCTCGTTTCGACCGCATACCTATGTGTCCGTTTATCTCCTATCCCGTTCTAAGTCCGTTTATTTCCTGTCCCGTTCTAAGTCGCCTGGCCTTTAAGCGTGTGATGCAATTAATTATTGATATGTCCTAATTTTTACTTCCGTACATTAAACTTTTAACCATCAAACTTTTTATGTAATAAAATAACCATTAAAAACCAGACATGAAACGTTTCTTTTCCTTTCACTTTACCCAAATTCTAAATTCATTGATTGTTTTGAAAACACTTTACTAAATTTTACTCTGAAGTTTGATGGTCAAAACGCTCTTTTAAAATCTTGCGAAATCTTACTTCAAACAGTGGTCATCATTTTAGGTGCGCAAAATTTGAGGGCACTCTTCATAACTGTCACAAGAGAGACACCCGATGGAATAAGCACTTTAATCAAGAATTTGCTAAACAGGACATGGAAGATTTATTCTAGATTTTTTCTTATTGAATTATTGTAGTTGCTTTGGCAATTAAAATAATGTATTAGGTATATTTATACTGACAAGGAACTTACTCGCTCATAATTTGAGCAAACTCAATAAATCAACAGCTAAAAACATTGAATGAGCTTGAAAATCATTCGAAGAATTTACGGTTTCGAAAGGAAGAACATCAAAAGTGCAAGAAGTTAGTTTATTTTGTTATTTACTCTTTTGAGAAAATATTTCATTTATTTTTCAAGTTATTTTTGTTCATCAAATTTAAATTCGATTAATTTTGGGGTTCTAATAACGTAATGGTGTCAGAGAACAAAAGCTTGATATTTTCCTGTTATTATTATTGTTATTATTTTTATTTCAAATTAGTTTTCTTAAATTAAAACCTTTAGTTAAAAACTTTATATTAGCTTTATTTAAAAGATATTATAATTTGAATTACATATGAATGAACTAGAAGCCCTCAAACAACAGCTCCAGGCAGCAGAAAAAACGCGCGAGGAAGCCATTAAGTTACTCAAGGCTGAACAAAAACACTCAGCTGAAGCAAACACAGAACTCCAAATATGCGAGAAGGAGCTGCGTCAAAAAACAGAAGAAATCTATATAATCAAGAAAAAAGAGAAAAGAAAATCTTGCATCTATGCACAAACAAGAACTTGAATTGAAGCAGAATCATCCCATTGAAACTGACTACTGTTCTTCACAAGATGTGAATCAAATAGAATACCTCAGACAACAGCTCCAGGCAGTAGAAAAAGCGCGCGAGGAAGCTATTAAGATACTCAAGGCTGAACAAAAACGCTCAGCTGAAGCAAACACAGAACTCAAAAGATGCGAGAAGGAGCTGCGTCAAAAAACAGAAGAAATCTATATAATCAAGAAAAAAGAGAAAAGAAAATCTTGCATCTATGCACAAACAAGAACTTGAATTGAAGCAGAATCATCCCATTGAAACTGACTACTGTTCTTCACAAGATGTGAATCAAATAGAATCCCTCAAGCAACAGCTCCAGGCATCAGAAAAAGCGTGCGAGGAAGCTATTAAGTTACTCAAGGCTGAACAAAAACACTCAGCTGACGCGGAAAAGGAACTTACTTTGCTTAAAAAGAATTCATATTCGAAAGAGGAGACGGAGTATAACATAAAGACCTAACTACGACAACGCGAAAAATATTCCCGTTCAAAAACTGAAGAAACTCGCGTCTAATGAAGAAAAAGGAGACAAGCAACATGCTGAATGGACCTACCTGATGATGAAAGCTAGATAATAAGGCAACAAGGAGAAAAATGAAAACAATCAGTCAGGCGATATAGCGTTTTGCAAAAATGCATAACACATTAAATCTTATCATTGATTGTTGATTGGGGAAGAGGGGAGGGGAGTAGGGAAAATAGAAATAGAAAGCTCCGGTTAAAAAAATCAGTTTTATTGACAATTGAATCATGCTTAATGGTGGGCATTGTTATCAATAATGTTTTTGTGTGAAAAAACAAAGAAATAAGGAAAAAGTCAAATGGAAATCTGCAAAAACGGCGATTACTGGCATATTTCCGGCATTTTCAGCCGGAAAAGAATTTTTCTCAAAAAACAAACTCGGTCATGTTTTGAGTATTGCGAATACGCATCTTTCTGCAAAAAAATTAGAAAAAACTAAAGATAAAATCTCGAGAAAATGCCAAAAAACCAGTTTTTCCGGCATATTTTCGGCCGGAAAATTTTTTTTTTCGAAAATCGGGCTCCGTCACATTTTGGGCATTGCCATTTTGCATCGTTGTGCCAAAAATCAGAAAAAACTAATGAGCCAATCCTGAGAAAAGCTGGTAACAGACGAACGGACGAACGAACGAACGGACATTGGTTAATTTAAAGGACCTCCACCGGGGTACCCGGAGGTAGGTCCAAAAAGAGATCTAGCATTCATGTAAAAACAAGAACTGAATTTGGACCTGAAAAAGCTGTTTTGATGCAAAGTCTGAAATCAATCCTACGGAATTGAGCACTTATAATACAGTACAAACTCCTGCTTAACCTTGCTAATGTGGTAAAAAGAGAAATCTCCTCGAAACAACATATACAAAAGACTGAAGAAAGGATGGCGGTTAACAAAAAAGAATAACAGTTCATTTCAGCAACCAATCAATTTAACATCCGAAAAGTCAATTTCCTTGTAAATTTATCAATAAACGAGGTGGTTACTTCATGTGCAAGACCTCACCATTTGTAACTTCTTTTTTTGGGGCACACTATTTGAGCAAAACAAATAAATCAACAGCTAAAAACATTGAATGATATTCAATTGTAGATCATGATAGCTAAAAACGAAAACACCTCTCCTGTTGAAAGGGACTACACTAATTTGGAATGGTGGCAGCTAAACAGAGAAATCATATGCCTTCTGAAAACCTAGAGCTCTTTCCTGCTCTTTTTCTTCTTTCAATTATAAGCCTGTTAACCAGGATCCAACTCGCAAAACAAGGGGGAAAGGGAGAAAATGACTGGGGAATACATTGGGTTGCAAAGAAGGATACGAATGGCGTATTGAACCATTTTAACTTACGTCGACTGTCGATATCACTATTTGGGCCTTTGCTTTAAAAAATGTTTGTAAAGTTTCCCTTGACAAATTATTAGCGAGTTTATGTATTTGCACTTTTGAGGACGGTAAAGTGACTGAACTGATTTGGAAAAACCCGCAGTTCTGATCCGCAAAATCGTTTTGATTTACCATCGTCCTCAGTCAGTCAGGATTTAGACAAATTAGAACTTTACCGTCTGCGTCGCTTAAAAATTTTGGGCTTAAAATATTAGTGTCGGAGAACAAAAGCTCGATATTTTCCTGTTATTACTATCGTTATTATTTTTACTCAATATTTTTAAATTAAAACCTTTACTTCTTATGTATATCATTAGGTATTTTCATATATTACAAGATTTTCTTTTAAAATTATATATTTTAAAATTACATTTAAATAGGAAATAATAAAAGGTCGAGAAGGAACAAGCAAACAATTATAAAGAAAGACAGGAATTAGAAAAAATACGGAAAGAACTGGAGGAGGAAAGGAAAGTGTTTATGGTGGAGAATAAAAGATTCGAAGACGAAAAAAAGGCTTTTAATGATGAGAGACAGGCCAATAAGACAGACCTCTCAAGAAAGGCGTATGATCGATACCGTAATATCCACGGAGGGCCACGATCAACAAAATCATTTAAACATTGGATGGAGAAATCTAGGCAGGACTCACCTGGCTTTGTAAAAAGTTAAACATATTTTCATCCCCCTACGCTTAGGGGGGAGGGGTCTGGCCTTTATGGGGGGCTTGGTTGTATAGGGAGAGTAACACCCTCAACACCAACATCACATTCGTCGTCACGGTGAGAGGGTTTCAATTTATCATTTTCAGTGACATTCTCAGTCAAAAATCCAATCTAACTTTCATGCGCTGGTACCGTTTGAAGATCAAGCAACAATTGGACATAAAGAAAGTTATTGTTTACAGCGATTTATTCTCTTTTTTTTGGGTTGATTACATAGGGAGGGGGCTTGAACCAACCAGGAAAATGTTAAAGTGTGCTAGGACCCTTGTCCCACAGCCCACCCCGTGGAACTTTTTCCCACAGCAGGGATAGAAATTCTGTTGTTTCCAGCTAAACAATTTAAGTGGGAAGCCTTTGTGCAATTCTTTTCTACTTTCGAACAGGGATGAAATCAAAGTCAATTTCCGAGTGGGGCTGAAATTGTACTTGTAAGGTATCTTTTCCACCAACAGCAAGAATTAAGTGCTAGAGTTGAGAAGTTGTTACAGAAATTATACTTAAACTTATATGGAAGATGTGTAGTAATTGGAAACAATATCCTCCACAATCAAAATATGCTGATTTCTTTCTGAAGCAAATCAGTTTGAATTTTAACATGACTATGGTTTGAAAACGCCCTTTAAAACTTTCAAACTACGCCTTCGATTCCTATAAACACCAGGAATAAAAACCCTAAATTGGAAAAGTACTCTAAATAAATTCATATATATTAATATTTCCTAAAAATGTAAATTAATAATTTGCATACCAGAACTAATTGTAAACCAGAAATTGTAGTTGGTAGATTTCATACTCTCCTCGTAGACACAGCTTTCTTTTGTGCTTCTTGTTCGCGCAACTTCAAGTGTGAATAGTAGAAGACCCCGAGCAAGGTGGAAAGCAAGCCAAATATTTGGTTCACCATCATGGGAGAGTTGAACAAAAGATATCCAATGATCAAAACCAAACAGAATTTGAGATGTCCAACCATATTATACCTGTTATATGCTTTTGGTTAAGGAAAATATTGGTAAATAAGGCGATGCAAGTTTAAAAGATTTTCCATTTCAGACGTAATGATAATTTTACTCAGAACAAAGTTTTGAATTTCAAGATAGAAATGTAGAAATGTGGGCGAGATATCAAACTGTTTCAGACAAAGGAGTGGAAACAAAATCCAACTAAAAAGGATACGTGACGGGTGAGGTATTTCCAATGATCCAGAAGATGGTCAAGTTCACTGAGAAAGCAATAATTCCTGATGCAAACACTGCAATCTACAATGAAACATAATTTGAAACCTATCATATACAACTGAATCTGGGGATAATTTTTATGATAAAATAAAACCATAATAGATAATCCGTCTTAACCCCTGGCTTTGAAACTCTTCGAAATTTTTTCTTTCATAGCCAGGATGCAAATCCTGATAAGAAACTGTACACAAATCAGGTGTGATAGTTCTGTTATTTAGAAATCATCAAACTCTTACCCAAACTTTCATTGGCCAGGGATATATCAACCCTTTTTCTCCATATACATTTTCGAAAAATGGAATAACAAACAACAAAAGCATTGCTGATAATGGAGCCTAAAACATTAAATGTGATACGCGATCAAAATACAAAATTTTTGTTATGCTATAAAATTTTCGGAACAGTGCTTCATCTCCAAGCTGTTGAAAAAGGAAAATTAAGACATCGCATCCAAACCCATGAGATTTACAATCAAAATAATAAATTAATAATTATTACAAAAAAGAAAATTTTGAGGCAAATAAAAACAGATAATCAAAGTGACAAACCTGATAATATAATAATTGCATTGAATTTATGTTCAAATCCTTTTGTAGTTTTCCAACCCACTGAAAAGAGAATTAATCAAAGAATCTAAACACAGTGTGAGAGGTCAACGTAAGATTTTTGTCAGAGAGGAAAGCTAGATTTTACACAGCAAATTAGCACATATTGGTGAAATTTTAATAGAATTTGCAGAATTTGGGACAGAAAATCCATCTTATACAGAAAATCTTTTAACACTGTTCATAGAGTAATAATTAGCTAGAGTATTTTATGCCCTTGCTTGTGTTCAGTTATTTTCTTCTGAAACAAATACTACACTACTCACCACTTGATAGAAGGACGTAACAACAACACCCAAACCAGCAAAGAAAATTCCTAATGAGTTGAATGCAACATCATAATATGTGTTCAGGAATACACCAAATGTTATAGGAATCTGTTAAAAAATAGAAAACATTCATTCAAACAAGTGATTTGCTATAGTAGTACAGCATTGAAGGCATTAAACATACTACAAATGTGAAGTGAAAATTTTATATACCGGGTGACCCACGAAAAAGTTCAGACGTTTCCCGACGTCTTGAGGCCGAACAAATGTCCCAAAGTGCTTGGAGTTTTGATATTTAGAAAATAGATATCCTAACTTAAAATTTGAGCTATCACTTTTTAAATTTGACCAACTTGTTCTCTGCTTATGAGCTTTTAAAGTCAAAATTCACTTTACGGAAAGTGTAAAAAACACGTAAAAAAGGGGTATCAAATTTGGTATTTTTAGACGTTTTTGATATACAGTTTTTGAAAAGAATCTATGAAAGCGCCAATTTTCATAAAAACTAGTCTTGTTTTAAACAAAAACTACTTTCAAAAGTGTTTTTATTAATTATTAATGTCATAAAACTCGTTAAATAAGTCAATTTGTAAGATTTTCTAATTGATTTCGTGAATTTAATACCTCTTTTTTACGTGTTTTTTACACTTTTCGAAAAGTGAATTTTGACTTAAAAAGGTCATAAGTAGAGAACAAGTAGGTCAAATTTAAAAAGTGATGGCTCAAATTTTAAGTTAGGATATCTACTTTCTAAATATCAATACTCCGAGCACTTTGGGACATTTGTTCGGCCTCAAGACGTCGGGAAACGTCTGAACTTTTTCGTGGGTCACCCGGTATTTTACTAATTTCACAAAGATTCATGACATCCTTATTTTTTAATGAAAAGTCTGAAAACTTACTAATGACAAGTGGTATTGATAAGAGTATTTCTTATTGTACATGTAGGTATGAATCATCATGATGCAAGGCGTAGTCAGCACTTTGATCAGCTGATATGTTCCAACTGTGTTATGTTGTAGACTCAAATTTGTTAAGACTACAAAGCCACAGAACGACATCGCCAATGGAAGACAGTCTTTCAATTGTACGCTTTTGTGATTGAAAATGTTCATCATTTCACAAATCTTCAATCCAAGGAATGTAACCAGGAAATGTATAAAGGTCAGCGTGATGTTTGGAAACCCATAATGAGTATAAATCCATTTGTTTAACATTACAATTGAGATGGATGATGTAATATTGAGTATGATGCTCAGTGTAGTCATTGAAGGTTTTGACATTTTTGAAGATTTTCTATATTTTTTCCTTTTAGGTAGAAAAATAATATAAGTATGATATGTATTTGATAATTAACTCAAAAAGCTTGCACGCTGTCATGATGTACCAATGACAAAGACCTGGATCGCTTAACATGCAAAAAATGTAAAAGATCAGTTCATTATGAGTGCACACAGCTACCTTTGTATCAGCTACAAATATTCGTGACATCCTACAAAGATCATTACTTATGTTCAAACTGCGTACAAACATGAACATATAAACGACTGGACATCCATCTCCTTTGTATTTTTGAAGATAACACTGCTAGCTTCGTTGTCGCCTCGTTAAAATCATCAAATGAAACAATAAATTCTGATGGGAACCTCTTGGGAATACCTTGCTAACAACGTCAAAATGTCGACAAAAGTCTCTGTTGTTCTACTTTTCTCAAGTCTTTTATCTATATCATAACAAAAATAACAGAGGCAAAATCATCGTCACCTTGTCAAAACTCCGACTAATATTTCAAAATTTTGACTTAAAAGTGTCTTATAATTTTAGAGAGTGTCACGTTCTAATTTCGATATTCTTATGACACAGGCTCTAAACTTTGGCAAGCTATTTTTTTCAAGTCATAAAAAAAATTATTGGAGTGACAAAAGGAATTCAAAAGTATACACGCAGTTGAAATTCTGCATTTCAGAGTTGAAAATGTTGATAAAATATATTGCAAACTCGTGAAAAAATTTGAAAATAATTTTTTGTGCATTAGGATTAATGAACAAGCTCTATCAATCATTTTACCTAAACAATTCAAGGAAATAAAATTACGACGGAATATTGTCGTCAATAGCAATTTTGAAATACAGGCGGCAACGAAGCTCGCTTCAAAGAGACAATAAAAGATAGATGTCCAGTCGTTTATATGTTCATGGTACAAATAACGAGAAACCTAAGAAATAAAGTGGGAAAAAACACTCAACATATGATGCAAAATGAACTTAAAAAGAAAGACAACGTCATACAAAAACTGAACAACGAGGTCAACACCAACACCAAAATCCGTGATTCCATCAAAAATGACCTCCAAACCTTTCTGGCAGGAAATCTACGAGAAATGGTTTAAAAAATAAATGTTACTCACCACAGATTAGGAAACAGAAAAATAAAGAATGGCCGTCCTCTTAAAGTCACTCTTCAAAGTCAGCATGACAAAGATCTTTATCATGAAGAATTTAAATACAGGTCAGCATCACGGAAGATTTTACAATCAACGAACGGAAAAAGATATAGGAGATGCACGAACAAGCGAAGAAACTTAACAAAGACAATAAAAATAAAGACTTCAATTCAACTGGCACGTAAGAGGAAGCCCAAGAACAAAACTACGCATCGTTAAAAAATTGCGAAACCAAACAAAAATATCTTCAAATTATAAACCAAAATACTCTACAGAAGAAATTGTCAGCGACTGGGCATCAACAGATGATGTAGACTATAAATTGTCTACAGATGATGATGAATAATTCATTTTCTAAATAGGGAGTCAAACTCTATTAGCTTTAAAGCTATTAAAGATTTGTACACTTTTTTTTCGACTTTCAAGAATATAAACATCAACATTATTAACATTAACATGGACATTGTTATCGTTAAAAGTGAAGATAATTTTTTCAAAGTCTTTGCAAACTTAATCCATTCTAAGGATATCAATACTTGAAAAGAGGTCTCTTTTTTATTGACTTTGCACGTAAAACTGAAGTACCTAAGCTAAAGTGTATATTTGATAAAAAAAGTGAAAACTAAAAATTTAATTTTATTCATTATTTGACGTTTCGGTGTCTTCTTTGCACCATGATCACAAGTATAGTAAAAAAAAATTCAAAACGAATTTCAATTCACAACATTCAAAAAAATCACAAAATTAAAAAATTACTACCAGGTAATTACAAGTTGTTAAATTTCACAAAGGAACGCATGTACATCCTAAAAGAGCTCAAGGGGGAATAAAGAGACATGCTCATTCAAGTCCGGTTTGAGCTCCCTTATGATCAGCGTTTCTTTTATATAAAGCTCTTCATCGATTCGATAATTACTATTATGTAAAACTTTCATATTATCTATGGAAAAATCATGATTTTCAGTCATTATGTGAGTTGTAACCGCGGAGGGTTTTTTTTTTTTTACTATACTTGTGATCATGGTGCAAAGAAGACACCGAAACGTCAAATAATGAATAAAATTAAATTTTTAGTTTTCACTTTTTTTATCAAATTTATCTGGCCCAGCAAAAAATTTTTTTAAAGTGTATATATTTTTGCGAGTACTGAAATTTTTCAAAAATCACAACATCGCAAAATTTAAATATGCACGAAAAACTTTCAAAATAAACCAACATATTTTTTTACAATGTCTTTCTATTTTTTCACCATTTTAATTCCAATTTTGAAACTATTTTTGCACCTATTACGTTGTGTTTCAAGTAAAATAAGTATTTATCTTGTGAAAATTTCTCAGCACTCAACCCGATGATGCTATATTACATTAAATGCATTGGGCGTGAGACTCACGCATTTACACACTGCCTCACTCAATTTTTGATTTCTCACCAGTATTTTGGATTTCTGGAAAAAAAATGTTTCTCCGAATTTCTGATTTTTAAAAAAGTTTCCCCAATTTTCTGATTTTTGGAAGAAAGTTTCCCTGGGCAAACCCTTTGCTTCAAAATTTTTAAAGAAAATTGTTCAATTAAAAAATGAAGATAAAAAGTGCAGATGATAAAAATGAAGAATTTTTCTACTGGTTATTTCAGACTTTGCTTCAAAATTTTTAAATAAAGAAAATTATTCAATTGAAAAATGAAGATAAAAAGTGATGATAAAAATGAAGAATTTTTCTACTGATTAACAAAATAATAAAATGACACCTTAGAATATTTGAACCAAAAGACCTACGTTTTAGCCAATATTGCTTTAAATAGACTTTTTAGCCAGGTGCAGCTAAAGACTTAGAATATTTTTTGAAAATTCTGTCCCAACCTGGGTTCAGACCACCAAAGTAATGAAACCGGTGATTTGAAACCTGACTCACCATTAGGCTAGCAAGGCGTTGAAGATTGGTAAAATTGACTTGTTCATAAAGATGGAAGACACATCTGGACTTATTTCATACGTTTTTCCAGTTTCTTGTTTGTAGTTTTTCTGACTTTCTGGGACTTAATGAGTTTTTTTATGTTTTTCAACTGATTGAATGACTTTCCAAAAGATCATCATCATTGGGATTTGAACCCACTAAATACAAAGTTCCGCTGATCAGAAACCCAACCCCCTTATTTGATTTGAGAGTTAGATTGTCAACAAAGTGCCGTAAAAAATCAATGAATAAAAGAAGAACTTAAAATCTTAAATCTTTTCATTTTGAAGAATAGGTGCCAAAAAGTGAAACATAGAAAAATTTCATTTTTCATTGCACTAATCGAAATGGGGGATTCGGAAAACTTCTATGTTTAGTTTTTTACACAAACCCCTGTAACTATGGGCGAGCACCCTGTTGCTAAGATGGTTGCTTGAAATCAAAAATGAAACCACTCAAAACGAAAGTAAAATCGGCCCGTACTCAAAATCCCGTTTATCTTGATTTATATGAATTTAAACCTATACTGTACTGACTTATACTTAGGTATATAAAAGGAGGAAAAGAAATATGGGAAGTAACATTTGTCACAGAATAAACTAAACGTCTCAAAAATCAGCAATTTTGGTGAAATTTCTTAGCACCACAGATTCTAACCACTCCCCCCCCCATTGTGTCAATTTGACGTTAGTTAGTCGTGGGAAGAATCGATGTGAGTGACTCTATCTATCTATCTATTTAATTAAGTAGCATTAGGCGTGAGCCCATATTCGCCACATATAAAATTTAAAGTTTAAAATAAATATTATTGTTATAATGTACAAGTTTTATTAAAATTAAGGGAAAGAATATAAATACTAGAGCAAGAGTTAAACAAAGTTAACTA
Organism: Clytia hemisphaerica; assembly: GCF_902728285.1. Classification (NCBI taxonomy): domain Eukaryota; kingdom Metazoa; phylum Cnidaria; class Hydrozoa; order Leptothecata; family Clytiidae; genus Clytia; species Clytia hemisphaerica. The sequence continues at coordinate 659,008 of NW_027104374.1, forward strand.
AGGCTAAGACTAAGGCTATAGTACTTTAATAAGAAAAGTGATATGAAAAATTTATTAATGTGCTAAGTAAAATTTTTTATTGATATACAAAATAAAATAAAATAAAACTCCTTTTGAGTAAACCTCAGAAATAATGCACGAGATTAGTAGATGCTAAGCAGGAATGAATGAATTAATGGCACAAAGATTGTTCTAGAAGAAGGTGCTAAGACTTGGCACAAAGATTGTTCTAGGGTAAGGTGCTAAGACTTGAAAGTGGAAGTAAAGATTCATTGTAAGGCTATAGCTGTAAAAATATATAGTTAGGATAAATGAGATTTAAAAATGTTTTAGAAGTTCGTCAGAAAATGTTGTTAAGTTATCATTCATGGTCACTTCATTTGGAAGTTCGTTCCACCAGTCAATGGTGGTAGGGATAAAAGAGTTGGAATACGCCAGGACTCTACCACGCACTTGTTGGAACCTGTTGCTTATTCTTGCTCGTTTGGGCAAGAAGTCTTTTGGTAGGGAAATCTTTTCATTAACAATTTTGTGAAGCATGAGTAAATTGTTTTTCTTACGACCGAATTCAAGGGATTCCCAGCCAAGATCGTTGATCATAGTTGTGGGGCTGGATTTCCAGGACCAGTTGGAGTAGACGAAACGCGCAGCTTTTCGTTGGACTTGCTCCAGTTGTTTAGTGAGGCTTTTGTTGTTGACTGGATTCCAGACAGAGGATGCATAATTAAGAATGGGTTTCACGTAGATCTTGTATGCCTGGGATTTGATGGTTCTGTTGCAGCCCCGGAGGTTTCTCTGTAGGAAGTTGATGATTTGGTTCGATTTTTTACATATGTTAGCCACATGAATATTCCATTTTAGTTTTTTATGGATTTCGACTCCAAGGTATTTTGCAGAGTCAACTTTATCGAGGGTTTCATTGTGAATACTGTATGATGTTTTCAAGGGTTTCGTTTTGTTTGTAATTGTCAAGACCTTGCATTTTTTGGGGTGAAATTCCATGTTGAAATCTTTTTCCCATGCTTGGAGACTGTTAAGATCTTGCTGAAGGATGAGGGCATCGTAAATTGATTTGATAATTCGATATAGGTAGGCGTCGGCTGCGAATAGTCGAAGCAAGGAGAGAACAGCTGATGGCATGTCGTTAATATAGACTAGGAACAATAGAGGTCCTAAGACCGTTCCTTGTGGGACTCCTGAGGTAACATTTGATTTCTCTGAAGATTTGCCATTTAAGATCACTTGTTGAGTTCGTCCTGATAGAAATGATTGGATCCAATTGAGGGATTTACCCTTGATACCGTAGTGGGCAAGTTTGAGGCAAAGTTTTCGATGATCAACTTTGTCAAAAGCTTTGCTGAAATCTAGCAATATGGTGTCCATCTGATCCCTGTTGTTGAGAGCTTTGGCAAAATCATTGACAGCGATAAGCAGTTGCGATTCGCATGACCTTGTCTCTCTAAAACCGTGTTGGACCTCAGTGATGGAATTGTGTTTGTTAAGATGTTTAATGATGTTGCTATATATAATGTGTTCTAATGTTTTACATGAAATGCTCGTTAGTGAGACTGGTCGGTAGTTCTCTGGCGAGCAGCAGTCTTTGTTTCCACCTTTGTAGATTGGTGATACGTGGGCATGAAGCCAGTCTTTTGGAAGTTCTCCTTTTTCGAGTGAAGTTGAGAATATGAGTTCTAAAGCAGGTGTAAGTTCCTCAGCAAACTCTTTCATGAATCGTGAAGAAATGTTGTCTGGACCAGGGGCTTTATTTGGTTGAAGTTTATTTAGAAGGGATATCTGATGCCATTAGAAGAAATCGTTATGTCGCGCATTGTATCTTTGATCTCTGGTGTTTCAATTTTTGGGTTGTTATTGTCGGGTACTGAGAATACACTACAGTATTGCTGATTGAGGACATTAGCTTTTCCTGAATCGTCAATAATAAAAACCCCCTTGTTGTCCTTTAGTGCTGATATTGAAATGCTGTCTTGACGTTTGCTTTTTATGTATGAGTAAAACTTTTTAGGGTTAGAATCATCATCAAATACTTTTTCTTGTAAGAATTTGTCATGAGCAGCCTTGCATTCTTTCTTGTAGTCTTTAAAGGCTGTTTTGTATTTGTCCCAATCAGTGCACATTCCAGTTCGTTTGGCTCTCCTGTAAAGTCTCTTTGTTCTTTTTAGTAAACGGTTGCAAGTCCTGTTGAACCAAGGTTGGTTGAAACGTGGTGAGCTTAGTTTTGATGGGATATCATTCATAGTTGATTCTACGATACCTTTGAAGTCTGACCATTGGTTTTCAACTGTGTCGTTTTTGAAGTTTTCACAGAAGAAGTTTACTTTTGTAACAAGTGTTTCTTTTAGATGTTGAATGTTGGCTCTCCCCCATAAGTAGATGGTTCTAGGTGTTGGTTTAATTCGACGGGGGTGACACAGTATGTCAATTGATGGGATGCTTGTGTGGTCGCTGATCCCTGGAATGTCTTCAATGCAGGTTACCAAAGACGGATTGTTTGACCCCTTATAAAGCGACATTTTACCTCACAGTTTAGGCTAATTGTTATGATCAAGATTCTTCCAAAAAAAACACCCGTAAATATTATAATTTGAAACTCTGTGTGGCTTGATAACCCAAAAAAACATTTACAGAGAAGAACTACCCATGCGTTCAAAATATAGCTTTGAAAAGCACTTCATAGACAATAGACATGCTCCGTTCACCCGTGCCCGCCATTATGGGAAACATCCACCCCTGCGAACAGCGCCCAAAAAAACCTGACGATTTTACCGACTTTCCGAGTCGGGATTTCTTGTAAATAAACAGTCGGACGACCCGAACGCAACATATTTTTGATTGCCGCCTAATATAAAACTTTCATATATAAACATTCAAGTGATAGACATGAAGAAAGGGTAATATTGTAGAAGGAAGATGAAATTTGCTTCTCTTTAAAACTGAAAGCTAGAAATAAACAAAATAAGAACTTCAAAAAACCATAATAGCTAATAGTCCAGGAGCTGGAGCTCAACTACTTTTTGCCTTTACTAATTCTGATGGGGGAAAAAGTAGAGCGCCATCATTCAAATCAGAAAGCGAAGATAGTAGATCGCAATGTAATTAAGTTGAAGTTGGTTTGATATTCTACGTTTATTAAGTTGAAGTTGGTTGATATTCTACGTTTGATGTTTGATATTCGTTTGATATTCTCAAATTTGATTTTTGAAGTTCTTGTGATTATTTTTGGGAATGGAAATTATTGGAAGCCAATAGAGTTTGTTGAGGACAGTATCTGTTGCCAAATTTCATCGCTCTCCGTGGCAGTGTGCTCCCTCTAAAAATAGAAAACCACAAACTCCATGGTATATTGTAACATATTGACGACCCGGGTTCCGCTGGGGGAGAGCGGTTATTTTTGGGAATGGAAACTATTGGAAGCCATTAGAGTCTGTTAAGGAGCATATCTGTGCCAAATTTCATCTTGCCTGGGAATCCATGCTATGATTTCTTCTTTCAGCCTAGACTAATGTTAAATTTCGTTTCAGCGGAAATTCGTCACATTTTGTCTCGATAACCTCATAACTACGGAACTTATCATTAGAGGCAATCGAGCAAGAACAATAGAAAAAATCTTTATTTGGCTCTGTAGAAAAATTGCAAAATAGAAACTCGCTTAAATTCACAATACTGATTCTTTACCCCAAAACGAAACTTTTCTATTTTTTAAATCTTTCTTACACTTCCCCATACGTAAAATATAGAGTACTTTCGTTTTCCCCCAAAACTTACGAGGGAAAAAAGTTAAGACCGCGTGTTGTCCTCGCGGACTTTCCCAGCGTAATTTATTTGTGTGATGTCATTAATGTTATTGTTCTCTTCTCAGATTATTACTGACAGCACTTCAATCGCTTACGGGATTGGACAATGGTTGACAATTGATCGTGACGTATACAACAATTCGATGACGCGGACGAATGAAAGTACATTTTGGGTGGCTTGATAACACTCGTAAATTCTTTATTTTTCTAGTGTATTTTGTTTTTTCGTTTTAGAAAAATACTATACGGTAGAAAATAAGGTTTTATACTATTATTTTTAAATTTGATATTTTAAATGCCTATTATAAAGAAAAATTTGTAAGTGGGTGGAAAAATAAAAA